>NC_092319.1:8504982-9129982 GCF_036785885.1 Coffea arabica | reverse complement strand
ATTGACTTGTCAAGGGATAGTTTTATTTCCATGTTGAATAGTAGTTTCTCATGAATACCTCTTTGGGCAGTCATGAACTTTATGGTTGGTACTCCCACATCCCATACACTTTCACCCCTTCACCCAACAGTTTTCTTCGGTATAATTCGTCCTTCTACAATATCCACAGGTCAGACGAGGAATTGTGACTTGACATGCCTGCGAAGTTTCCCTTGATTGTATCTGTCCTACTGGAGCTTCTCGTGACATAATTCCTTCTTGTTTCTTTATCATGGGTAGTGAAGGAAGTGGTAGTTTTACTCCATCCACTCCTTTTCTAACTTTAGATTGCAGTCCAATTTCTCTTGGTACCTCAAGGTAGTGACCACTATCGGATACATCTTTTTTCCTAGCTTGAAAGGTTCTCAGTTGAGATTTTGTGCTCTCCACCCTTTGTACTTTCTCAAGAGAGTCACTAAATTTTTCAATCTATATTGCGGTAAGGGCATCTTCGATTTTTAAATTTAATCCTTGGATAAACCGTCTTATTCTCTTCCGCTCCGTAGCCACTAATTCTGGAGCAAATTTAGATAATTTCGTGAATTGTGTTTCATACTTAGCCACCCTTGAAATTCCTTGACGAATCTTTATAAAATTATCTTCTCTCTTTTTTTGGACTAGTGGAGGAAGAAATTTCTCATTAAACTCTCGTACAAAATTTATCCAAGTTCTTGGAGTTTGATTTCTTTCCCACTTGTTTCTTATAACATTCCACCAGGCTCGAGCTGCTCCCTCAAGTTGAAATATAGTAAAAGTGACTTGTTTTTCTTCTGTGTAGTTCAAGGCATCGAATATATCTCTTATATTTTTTAACCAATTTTCAGCCACTTCTGCGTCAGGTCCTACAGAAAATTTGGGTCGGAAGAATTTCTGAAACCGCTCCAAAATCGATCCTCTCCTATCTCTTAGTTTCCACGTTGGTTTTCTTGTCCAACCCCCTAGCCATGTTTAGCTACTAAGCGCTCTAGTACATCCATCATGCGAGTTAAATCTAATGCCATTTGGTCATCTCCTCCCCTAGCCCTTGGCTCGACGTTTTGATCAGTAGCAGACTCATTATCTAGTTTTTTATTTCGGGGTTATCTGGGTTGACGTCCCTGTCGTTGCCCTGTAGTTTCCATGTTCACAACTAATCTATATGCACATACATAAACCCCACGCTAAATCATAATTGAACTACACACACATACCAGTAACAACTCTAAAGAAAATGAAATTTCTTGTACAAATAACATTATCACTGTACAAATCAAACACAAGCTAGAATTCATTAGATCATAATACAAGTTACAGTCAAGTAAAGTACATACCAAGTCAAGGTCAGTAAACAAAAGTAAATAGGTGATTAACAAAAGTACATGCATCTCCAAGGTACAAACTTCTAAGTTCTACTCCCATCGTCCCATTATAAAAGATTAAATGTAGTGCTTCACTAGATTAATTGGAACTAGATGATTCCCGTTCCCTAACACGGTCAACTTCATTCCCAACACTAGGATCCTCTGGGCCATGATCTTCTCCACCTCTCTCTCTCTTAATTGTTGTGTCATCCTAGTCAAATGATTATTGGTTTTCTGTAATTGTTCACGTAAAATATCAGTTCATTTTTGCTCCTCGAGCACCTTAGTCTCAAGCGCTCGAATTCGATGATTTGCTCTTTCATTTGTAATGACTAGCCTCTGTCTCTCCTCTACTATAGCTAGTACCACACGGTTAGGATACGAATGTGTTATCCAAAAATCATACCGGCGATCCATCCTACACCCTGGGACGAACTACCGAAATGGCTCGCCCGACCCTGTTTGAAACATAAGAGATCGAAGTCGCCTCTAAGGCAGTCCTTGTACACCATTTCTTTCTATTCCTACAATCACAATTAAGATTATTAGCTTAAATCAACCCTTACTAGGTATCGTGTCACTTAACAGTCCAACGAGTCCCACGGTCCGGCATCCTAAATTTTAAGTCTAGGATACACTACAGAGATCTAAAACCTAAACTCTGATACCACCTGTGACAGCCCCACTTTCCCCAAAGGCGAACCAGAGGGGTCAGCGAACTGCCTGCTCAACTCTCACCGGGACTTACTACAATCCATAATTCAAAAGTTAGAAATACTTCAAATATTTTCAATATACATTTAAAGTACTCCAAAACATTTCGTACTCAAAATTAGTTAACCTTCAAACTTAAAATAACCCAAAAGATTATGTACTACAGTCATTTGCTATAATACAACTTAAAGTCTTCAAAAGTAAATAACTCAGTACTATTCGTGAGCACTCTCGGTCTTGAACCCTGTTGAGGAAAACAAAGGAGTGGAATGAGCTAATCAGTCCAGTGAGATTCCAAAACACACAATTAGTTCTAATAAATCAAGTAAATGAAGCATAATGCACATATGGTTCAAGGTTTCATATTGGCACATTAAAATAAAACATTTATCATTTTACAGAAATAAACACACATTAAAAGGATACGGTGTTCATGTGAAACTATTTCGGACAGTTTCACCTTATAACTCCAATAATTTCCTCGGTTTGTTTGGGCATCGCCATATTCCTCTAGTGATAATACTCGAGTATATCAAAACGGTGATCCAGGGTTCCAACCTACCCGACCGAGCCCAGTCTTGGCTCGAACAGGTTAGCAATCAAGGATAAGACCCAGTTCAGCTAAGAGCTTACAACATGTGCAAATAATCAAATAAACCGAAAATGGTAGAACTTTGTTATTTTAGTAGGTCGAGTGTGATAAAGTACATACTCGCCTTAAAACGGTGAAAAACTACATAGAAGTAGTTATAGGGAGCACTTAACACTTAAACACATAAGAAATACGAAGTAAACATGTGGCAAAACTATTCAAGTCACACACACATGCAAGGAACACTCACTGTTACGTGCGATATATCTCGGTTCCTGGATAACACCCATGATTACCCTCGAGTCATGAGGTAAGAACCAACAAGTTTATATGAAAGTGAAAAACAAAACCTTAGGATTTTCGCACTTAAGAAGTGAAGAAACAAGACGTTGGTATATAATTCTCAAATGTATACTAAAGAATAAAACGAGTTGTTATAGCCTGGAATCAAACCTTTTCAAATTCAAAGTTCAAAAGTAAGAATGGAACCATGAGAAATCAAGTTTTGAATCAAGAATTAAGCATAATAAAGAACATTAAGGTGTCTCATTTAAATCCAAGAAAACATCATGTACAAGTGTTTGAGTGTAATATGGAGTACAAATGTTAATTTGAACTAAGAAAAAAAATGAATGGAATTAAGAAAAGTGAAGAAAGGAAATACTAAAGAGAAAATGTATAGGTGACAGCTTTGTCATGTGTTAGTATTCTGATCATAATTGAGGCTATACAAATCAGATTGAGATCATTTCTATATCATTTCGAATTTATGACACAGGGCTACATTTCTCATGAAGACATTGGGTTCAAAATCAGACGTCTTCAAGGTAAAAAATGAACATTTCAGAAGTATAAGGAAAACGATTACAACAAATCAGGGTTCTCACTGTAGGCAAGGTGTTTTGGTTATTTCAGAGGCTACAATGATCTAATTGATCTGAACTTTTGCAAGTAGAAAGCTAGCTCAATACTCTACAATTTCATGTTTTGAGCAAGAGCTGGTTTGGCCTAAACGATGGACAAATTCGCTGCTAAAATGACTCTTAAAACCTATCTGAATAGAAAGTTTTCAACTCCAGCAACCAACTTTGGAAAAATCAAAACAGGGATTTTGTAAGTCCAAAAATCACCAAATTTTGACGAAGGAAGTAGATTTGAAGAGCTACATATATCTAGAATGTCACTTTACAAGATTCGGACCACAAACCAGTCAGATTTTAGCTATACAATACAGCAACTTCAAAACTAAGGCTGAACAGTCTCGAAATTTATCAAACTTTACAAAGTCACCATAAATCACATAGACAGAACTAGGGTCTCAAATTTTCACGGTTTATACCCTATGAATCTAGTTTCAAACACATTAAACAGAACTCAATTTTAACCTTCCTACACCAAGATACAACAGATTTCCCAACATTGCTCTAGTTACCCTGTTTCGTACCAGCTTTTGTCACATTATACAACTTTATGCAAAACAACAAGAAATCACCTACTAAAACCTCAATAATCATCATCAATTTCGTACCACAGTTTAAACACAGCATATCAAGGTTAATCATGGCCATAACTCTCAAGTCAAGTCTTGCAAATTAACACTATAAACCTGAAATTTTCACAATCAAGCACAACCAATAGATAGTACTCCAAGTGAGTTGCATAAACATGCCTTAAATCCTCTTGGATCTCCACATTCAAACCCTGGTCAAACCGACAAATTATCTTTCAGTCTGTCAGCACTAACTCTGGAGCAAAACGAAAGAGTTTGGTAAATTGCGTCTCTTACTCCGCCACACTCATAGTCTCTTGACGTAGTCGTATGAACTCATCCTCTCACTTTTCTTGAATAAGTGGCGATAAGTACTTCTCATTAAACTCACGGGTGAAATTAACCCATGTCCAGGGGGTCTACTCTCTATTCCATTTGGCTCGAATCACATTCCACCAGGTATGAGCCACTCCCTTAAATTGAAAAATGGTAAAAGCTATCTGCCATTCCTCCGGGTATCCTAATGCAGTGAAAATATCTAACATTCAATCCAACCAACTTTCTGCTATATCAGGATTAGGTCCACTCAAAAATTTTGGCGGTAGAAACTTCTGGAACCGTTCTAAGGCACGGTCCTCTCCCTCATAATTTCTGGGAGGCTGTACTTGGCCATGACCCTGTTAGTTAACCATTTGCTCTAACAAATCAGCCATTCATTGTATGGCCGTAGCTACTTGGGTCTCGGCTTGTCTATTTGCAGTTTCATTGGTTACCCCTTCGATTCCCTGTCCTCATCCTTTACCCCCACCTCGACCACCGGTTTCCATTTGATTGTTTTATAATTTCTATAATTAGAACAAAATATGGTATGAGTTCAAAGCATTGAAAATTATAAAATGCATGAAAGAGCTAAGATACCAAAATATTATACACGAAACTATATACATGTATATACAATTCACGCCAAAAGTATACACATATCAGTCCACAGCTAATCATCATTCAACCAACACAAAACATGTTAGTTTAGGAGCACATCGGCTCCCAAAAGAGTCAACAAAACAATTCAGAGTAGTGGTTCTAGCGAAAATCCCCTACAGAGCCCATAAACGCTATTGCATCCATGGGCCCCGCGCCACCAGCCCTAGGTGGCGCCTCTGCAGCTACATCTAAGAGAATCTCATAGTCTCGTATAATACCGTGGGCTCTCTCTCTCATCTGCCCCTTCAAAGCGAAGAGGTGGCGATGGGTCTCCTCAAGCTGACAACCAAGAGTATATGTCCCGTCCTCCTCAGCTCGTAACCCTCCTAGAGGTCACGCAGGCGCACAGCCTGTCTATGGCTCACCTCTTTGGCCTCCTCTAACTGTTCCCTTAGAGTGTCAACCGCCTTACTTAGGCGACGATGCTCGTCATCTATAGCGATAACTATCACATGATCGACTCGTCTGGCCGAAGGAACAATACAGCTTATATGGTTCCCCGACCCTCCTTTGATATCTGAGGACTCGTCGGCGCACCACCTAATTCACCGGCTTACCTACACTTGTAGCTCGTGCTCCGGCACTACTAGGTCCACCGGTATCAGTAGGTCCACCAGTCTCTATACCTAAACAACAAAACATCACTTAATCAGTTCTCTGGTATTTCATCTTAATAGATACGTTTCAATTTAAAGGCAATCGAATACTTATGTGTCCTATGACTTATTTCTAAACTACCCAAGTCCTCTAACCTAGGCACTCTGATACCACCTGTGATGACCCCATCGTACCCAGAGGCTTACCAAAGAGTTTAGCGGATCGCCTGCCTAACTCGCGCCAGGACTCGATACTCTAAAACGAGAAAATAGATTTCACGCTGCAAGAAAGTTCTATATACACTATTACATCTTCAAAAGTTGTATAAACTATTACGTTAAGCCATACATACCACTAGTACCAGGAAGTAAACCCTAGAAAAACTACTAACTATAATCACCACAACAAATATATACATCTTACTAGTCAACTTATAACAAGTATTAGGGCAAAATCAACTATTCTATAAACCAAAAGTCTATACACCTTCCCGAGCTTTCCCCACATCGACCCCTACTAAGAAAAACAAATGGAATAGGGTAAGCTATATGCTTAGTGAATAATCGGGGGTAAACGTAAAATCACATCCAAATAAACATGTAAACCAGAATATTTCAGATCAATAGACAGAGATGTAACATTACAATGGTAGGATGCGGGTGGCTTCAAAACCGGTTCATTTCCTCGAGCTTGAACGCCTGTTGACACTCCGTCAACCAAAATACTCATAGTCCGTAGACTCCACTTAACTTTCTCCGTTCACCTTATCAACCCCCGTTGCCCAGTCAATAGCACACAGCAGCTCGAGCAAAATAAAATCACTTAGTTTTAATCAAAACTTTAACAAAGAACGAAATCCCAAGATTACCATCAAACTAATTTCGACCAAACCCCAACTGGCTCGAATAGTTTATCTACTCTTGGAACCGGGTTGGAACCAAGCCCTGAGATATCTAATCTTTCGATAGATGATATCTCTCAACAAAGTACTCACCCCAACAGCACACAGCACAAGGGGTTCAACTCAAGTCATGTAATCACCCCACCAGCACATAACAAAAAGATGATACTCAACACAAAGCGTGTATACTCGCAGATTAAATCAAGAACAAAGGATGGGTTTAGGTTGAGCGAGATAAAGTACACTCTTGCCTAAATACCCATTTAACATATATAAGGCACTTTGACAATTTATCATATAAACCAACCCAATTACTCACTCAAAATAGTTAGCACGCAAATCAAGGCACTTTATACAGGTCCACCAACTCTGTCCAGTTCATCACTGCTTGTGATAGAAGATTATACTCAATCATCAGTCAAAAACCATCACAAATGGAAATAAGGACTAAAACGGCTAAAACGGCCAAGAAATGCATGTGCGCGTGCGCGGAAATGAAAATAGTATAAAAATGGGTTGCACAATTTTGACCATAACCAGAGTTGTGGTTATCGGACCAAGGTGTACTAGGTAGCATCTCGAAACTAAGACAAAGGATTACAACTTTCATGAAGATAACGTATCCCAGTTTTCAGTGAATCCAAGTCGAATTTGCATATTACAGAACCAGAATTCCAAAATTTGGTTTATACCTCTAGTGAAAATTTGGGCGGCATGCCCCTTGTATTTACCTATTTTTCAGTCATTTATGACTCCATTATTTTCCTCAAATCAGTTCCAATGTCACACATAGGCAATGTTACCACAATAGTCCTTCAACAGGCTCAAAATAATCCAATTACAACACAAGTCTTAACAAGGCAACCGGAAATCAAGTTTAAAGGCAAATAGCTAAATGGCAGATTTGACGTCTCTTTGTGTTTCGGTCACAACGGAAGCTACGTTTATCGGATTGGTGTACACTTTATACCGTTTCGAACCTCAAATAGAGAAATACAAGTCTCATGAAGACATCAACAACCAGTTCATGCATTTTGAATATCAAAATGTGACATCTCAGAGGAAAACAGAAACTGCCCGCAAAACTGTACATTTGGCATTCAAGGATATTTTGGTCATTTTATATGCTACAGTGCTCTGATTGACCTGAAATTTTACAGGAAACTATATAACATTATTTCCTATAACTTTCATGTTTTGACCTTATCCTGAGTCAGCTCATAACATGGACGAATAAAGTTGGTCAGAACAGAACAAATTGGTTTCCAAATTCTAGAATTTGCACCTTTACTCTAGAAATTCATATCTAACAAGTACTCTATCATCAAAACCACCAATTACTTGCTCAATAACATCAATTAAGAGGTAGATCACTATAATCAAAGCTGAAAATGTAAACCCTAGCTCCATATTCCAACAAATCAATCAAAACTAACCGATTAACCGTCATAAGGCAAGATTAAGAACTTCTAACTAAACTTTAACAAGATTAAAGAAGAGAAAAGGGATAGGCAGCAATGGTACCTTTCATAGGTCCCTTGCAGTGAGAAACACATCACTATCTTCCCAAAATTTCAGCATACCAAGCCTTCCAAGCACCAAAAGGTAAATTTAATCGGTTTGGTTCGGTTAATTTCAGCTCAACGAGGAAGAATCAAGGTTAGAGTTGAAGTTGTTTTTCTCTCTTTTCCCTCTCTTATTTTTGACCAAGATGGAAGAAAAATGGTAGAGAATGGAGCCAAGAAGAAAGATAAGAAGGAAGGAAACTCATTTGGTTAAAGTTCCATGGATTGCTAACAAGTGTCAACTCAAGATGGCTACTTATTTTTTTTTCTTTTCTCCTTTTTCTTTAGTCCAAAATTTCAGCTGCTTTAGGAGATATTTTAGGGCTGATTTTGCTCAATTAATAACAAGGAGATTAAGGTAATAAAGTGGTGCACTCAATCGGTGACGAACGGTACACATCGGTTCAACCCGATTTTCCTTATTGCGCACGTATTAGGGTTTTCACTTATAATTCGCTAACTTATTATTATTATTTCTAATCACACATTTTTTCTTATCTAATACTCACTCTTAACAACCAAATTTAGTACACACTCCGTACCGATTACTCATACTACAAAAAGACATAAAAAGCTTAGTTTACCCTAACGATGAATGTAAAGGGAAAACTCTTAATTCTATTTTTTATTCCAACCATTAGGGATGTAAATGAGTAGTATAGCTATTATAAGATAATGGATTCCAAGTAAAAGGAAATTTTAAGAAAAATATAAGGAATTTTACAACTCCATCGATTAAAATTAGGGTTTCAATTAAGATATGAGAGATTTAAGAAAAACCTGTTAGTCACAAGTAAAATTAGGGTTATGAGTACAAGTAGGGTTTCTAGTCTTTAAACCAAAATAATCTCTTAAAACAAAAATAAAATAAAGAAACCGTAATATCCTTTCGAAAACTAAAAAAAAAATATTATTCTAAAAATCGAGGTATCACAATCTCCCCTCCTTAAAAGAATTTCGTCCTCGAAATTTCAACCTTTCATTTAAATCATCTTCTCAATCTTTTCACGAGTTAAGAGTTGGAATACTCTAATACCTCATTAACGAGTTCATCATTGATAATAAAATTCACCTCAAAAGTTTGTCACTCTATGTATTCCAATCCAAGAACCAACTGTGTAATCCTTATCTCAAAGTCTCAATGATCTTTACGTATTCTTAATGAATGTTGAATGTCTCATAGATCGAATTCCATAAGATTTTAACAACATAATAATTCCATTGTACTCGGCCTTAAGAGTAGTAATCTTTTAAAACAAATAGAAGGAAACCTCAATACGATGGAAGGTAGGGAGGGTACCTTCAATGATTGCCAATGGGTCTGTCATCTCTTGATGTCTCATTGCATAGGTCCTTGCCGGCACTTTCGGTCGATTACTCGTTGCATTGGTCGGCTTAAGTGTTCCCTTCTGCCCTTAGCAAATTTCCTTTTTTTGGCAGGTGAGGGCACTGAGCAATCAGGTACTCAGTACTACCACATCGGTAGTATTTTCGAACTTGCCATTTCTTCTAACAATTATCTTCCATGTGGTTAGCAGCCCCACAAAACCCACATGTCATTCTGGGTTTGGATGTCGGATCTCCACGTGAGGTACCTCTTTGGGTCTCCCTCCCTGCCTGACCTTTCTCAAAATTTCCTTGATTCGGGATCCCTATTGATCATGGACCACCTACTCCTCAACCCATCTTCGATGGTGGCTCGCTCCTCGAGCTTTGTCCCTCAATATGACTACTTGTATCCGGTTGTCTTCTTTTCTTATCATGAAAAGCCTTTACTTGACTCTTCGTACTTTCAATTCTTTGTGTCTTTTCAATAGTTTGACTATATGTCTCCAATTGAGCAGTTACCAGTGCGAGGACTCGCAAAAAATTTACTTATTTAATTTCCTATTTCTAGGTTATTCAATTATTTTCTTGGCCATTTACTCCAAATATTATTTTCTAACCTCTTGAGACCTAATTACATTGATCTATGACTTACTTATATTTTTAGAGTGGCTCGTTCCAAAAATTATTTTTTCGAAACCCGTTAAATGAAAATAGTGAATGTACGTTTGGGAACGATAACCGATTTAAGAGTACAATCAGGTTGAAAAATTGGAGACATGTACATTAGTCCTAAAATAGGTATTTTTATGTTTAAGTGTTCAAATGTTAGTTAGTTATATTATCATTATAAGAATTTCTTGGAAATTTCACTTTATGGCGCTTAAATCAGAAGTACGCGTTTTTACACGCGCGATTTAATTGAGGGGCTTTAGACCCTTATTTTGGGATAATTAAAATTGAATAATATTAATACGAATATAAGTGCATTAGAGGTTTAGTGCACTAGTGAAATAAACTTGAGAGAAATCGAGCACGAAACGCGCGTGTCCGCGCACGAAGGAGAGTTGACTTTTGGGTGAACTTGGGTCACACATTAAAGCTTCTCTTGGAAGCTTCATTTGATCAAACACTCCTCTCTTTTCTCTCTCATTTGGCCGGCCATCAAGAGGAGGAAAACACCAAGGAGCCCTTCAATTTTTCTTCTTCATTTCTTCACAAAATCATTACCCATTTCACCTCAAATTGTCACCATACCTAGCTAAACACTTGGTGATCATCTTAAGCTACAAAAGGGGGCTGGTTTCCACAGTTTTTTTGGGCTAAGGAAGGCTGAAAATTTCTGCTTTGCTTATCAAGAGAGGTAATGGACGATCAACCTTGAAAATCTTGATTTATGGAAGTAGTAGTGCACATATAAGCTCATGCATGCATGTGGGTAACTTGTTTATATTTGAAAAATTGTTGTGTGGGCTCTATGAATTCCCACTTTGATTGGATGGACTGATTTGATGAATGATGATGCTATTAATGTTGGTTTAGTGCTTAAATTAGTGGAATAATGTTGGGTTGTTGGTAGAAACTCAAGGAAGGTGCAATGAACAAAAGTGACCATTTTACCCCTGCCATGTTCGTGCACTTTGGTGCGAAATTTTGAGGTTCTAATGCTTGTTTATGATGTATACATGTTATATGAATGGTGTAGAAAGTTTCATTTAAAAATAACATGATTTGGTTGGTCAATTGTAGTGATTTCAAAGGTTTAGCAAAACTGGAAAATTTTCTCGTGTTGCCCAGGCAGTCATTTTCTTTCAGCCAAACTTTTTACTTCGATGTCAAAATTGAGTGCTGTTTATGGCACTGGAAACTATACATTCCTAGCTTTTCAATGGTATAAAATACACATCCTGATTCCACATGAGTAATTCGTACCACCCGTTTGAAGTTGACTGACCTGTTTCGTTAGTTCACTGGAAGCTTGGTTGTGAGCAACGAATTGATGCTCACATATGAGTTGGTTTTAGACAGATTTTGAAAATGATTTTTTCTAAGAAATTGTAGATTTATGAATCTAATTTTCAACGCCAGCAGCCATGCTCAATTCTGAGTTGAATCGAGTGAGTTGTGGCGAATCTCCAAAACTGACTAGGTGAATTCAAACCCTCTTTTGGCTAGTGAATGTTTAAATCCTTATTGGGACTTGTCATTTTGAATTTCTTGGAGTAAATCACCTATCAAATATATCTTGGACATCTCTTAGACATCTACTGGAGTGGACCATGTTTGAGATGTTTTCTTGGCCAAATGTTTGAAAATGGAAAAACGGAAGCCCAAGGCAGATTTGACTTGGAACTTCTTGGGATTTTAGTGGTTTCGTTAACCGATTTCTTGTACATATTTTCCTATGAAATTTGGTAGAGAAATAGCCCTTATATGGTAGTGTATTCATACCAAATTTGGTCCCGTTCTGATTCCGTTTCGATACCTAACCAAAGTCCCAAAGTTTGAAGTTTAAATCTGGAATTTTGCTTAACAGTTTCGGTTTTTCACCAATTTTGAGCTATCATATCTTGGTGCTCAACACTCCGATCCTTGTTCCGTTTATTTTGTTTTAAACTTGAATTGTAATTCTAATAGATTTTCAAATTTCAGAGGTTAGTTCAAATCAAGTGAATTTTTCCGAATTTTCAAAGTTAGCAAAAAATCAACCTAAACTTGTCTTAAGTGCCCCAAAACAGCAACTTTGAGCTAATTTTTGAATACTTCCCATTTGGAATCGTGGAAAAGTGTATTCTGGGAACTTTTAATACTTTGGAAGGAGTTTCCAACAGTACCAATTTTTCCAATTTTGGACTTGTAACGAGTGAGATACGATTTTTCAAAGATTTCGTATTAAAACTGAAATTTCCAAAACTTAAGGGAAATAGAGTTGTTCGAATTCTCCTTTTCCCTCGATATCACATAAACGTTTTACCCTTGATTTCAAAGGCGAAAATTCGATTTCTCTTGTACTTTTGAAACCCCACTTTTGAGCCTCAATTTATGAATAAATTAGGCTCACTTCCATGAAATTTTCTTGGATTGTACAAGCGTACACTCATGAGTGATAATTGGGGTTTATAAATGATAATCCACTATTAAATTGCTCAGACTCGCATGAGGATCCTACGGTGGATACCTGAATTTCAAGTGACATTTCTTCCTTATTTACTTGGTGAGTGTCAAGTGTATGATTTCTTGAACTCCTGTGAACTTGATACATGCTTACCTGTAACCAATGATCAAAGATTTTGAAAATGGAGTCGAGTATGTATTTTATCGCACTCGTTCTCATTTGAAACAAATAATTCATGATTAACTTGCTTGACATGAAATGAATGACCTGCTTGACATGACATGAATGCTTGAATATATCAAATGATTGCTTGACCTGAAATAGTATGATATGGCTGCATACGTCGCTAGAGTGAATCTCCTCGACACATACATGTACATGGGGGACGCCCAAACTCATAGGCCGACCGTGGGACTTGAGCCGGCATGGGTTTGGTCAGAAACCTCGGTAAGCCATGAGATTACCTGATAAGCTTGATCTATTTGCGAGATCTCGCTTGGCATACTCGTGGAGTATCGCCTTATAAATGATGTGCGGGCCCGGAGTGGTATGTATGGTGGACGGACATGAGAAGTAAGTGGAGATTTACGGGATGAAAATACCGACCCAGTTGATGGAAAGTCATCGCGGGAAGGTATATACGAATGACCCTGGCAAAGCAAGTGGAACTTATCTCCTGAGAGCTACCATATCCTTGAATTGTTTTTGTTTATATTTTATTGGAATTGTCAATTACTTGTACTTTATCAATTGACCTGTTATTTGGACTTGTTACTTGGACTATGTGCTTGCATGTGTAATCTTGGCCTCACGAGCATTTTGCTCATCCTGTAAATTTGTTTTCCTTAACAGGATTGGATATGGAATGAACTTGGAGAAACCCCTTTTGATGTACTTTTGGCTTAGGTTTTCTAATGTAATTTGGGCTAGACCTCTTATTGGTTGTACTTTTGGGAATCTAATGTATGATTTGGATATTTGATGTATCTGGATGTTGTATATTTTGGGCATTGAAGTATCCTTTGGATAATCGTTATAATTTGTTAAGTTTGAAAGCTTCCGTATTATTTGACTTGTTTTATCTAGTTGTGATGTCTAGTATTGCATTAAGCTTGAATGAAAATTGCTTGAATCCTGGCGAGAGTTGGGCAAGCGTTCCGCGGATACCCTTTGGTTCGCCTTAGGGAGAAGTGGTGTGTCACAGCCAGTGCCTCTTCAATCTCCACATTCAAACCCTGGACAAATCGATGAATTCTTTTTTGGTCTGTCAGCACTAACTCTGGAGCAAAATGAGAGAATTTGGTAAATTACGTCTCGTACTCCGCCACACTCATAGTTCTTTGATGTAGTCGATGAACTTATCCTTTTGCCTTTCTTGAACAAGTGGCGGTAAGTACTTCTCATTAAACTCACGGGTGAAATTAACCCATGTCCAGAGGGTCTGCTCTCTATCCTATTTGGCTCGAATCATATTCAACCAGGCACGAGCCGCTCCCTCAAACTGAAAAATGGGGAAAGCTATCTACCGTTCCTCCGGATATCCTAATGCAGCGAAAATATCTAATATTCGATCCAACCAACTCTCCGCTATATCAGTGTTAGGTTCAACTAAAAATTTTGACGGTAGAAATTTCTGAAACCGTTCTAAGGCACGATCCTCTCCCTCATGATTTTTGGGATGCTGTACCTGGTCTTGACCCTGTTGGGTAACCATTTGTTCTAACAAATCAGTCATTCGTTGTATGGTCCCGTAGCTACTTGGGTCTCGACTTGTCTATTTGCAATTTCATTGGTTACCCCTTCTGTTCCTTGTCCTCGTCCTTTACCCCTACCTCGACCACCGGTCTCCATTTGATTGTTTTATAACTTCTATAATTGGAACAAAATATGGTACTAGTTCAAAGCATTGAAAATTATAAAATGCACGAAAAAGCCAAGATACCAAAATATCATACACAAAACTATATACATATATATACAATTCACGCCAAAAGTATACACATATCAGTCCACAGCTAGCCATCATTCAACCATACACATATCAGTCCACAGCTAGCCATCATTCAACCAATATAACACATGTTAGTTCATGAGCACACTGGCTCCAAAAAGAGTAAACAAAACAAGTCAGAGTAGCCTTCAAAGCGAAGAGATGGTGGCCCCCTCGAGTATCTTATGGGTACTATGGGAAATCCAATCACATAGAAGAGAATTGCTGGCGAAAGGCTCGAAAGTGTTTACAGTGTGGAAGCACTGAGCACCAGATCGCCAATTGTCTACTGAGTGAGATACCCATCCAGCTGACAACTCAAACCCTAAAGAACGAAATGTGGGAAAGAATAGATCCAGAGTGCCTGCCAGAGTGTATACCATAAACCATCGGCAAGTGCCTAATCCGTCTAAAGTGGTAGAAGGTACGATTCATGTTTCCATTGGCTGGCTAAAATTTTGACTAGTGAGGAGATTTGGGAGTTAGAGATGGACATGCAAGAAGAATACCCTGATCTATTTACGAATAAATGTATGAATTTCAAGGTCTAAATTTTTTAAGGGGGAGAGAGTGTGAGGACTTGCAAAATTCTTCATATTTTCTTAAAATTCCCTTTTATTTTGAATTAATTACTTTATAATATCTTTACTATTCATGTACTCCCTCAATAGTTGCAATAAATCATAGAATCAACAGTTTCATCTTTAGTTTTATAATTAGCGTAAATTAGGGTTTTTGCGTATTTTGGTAGTGTGATTAATTGGCGAGGTGTGTGTATTAAATTTAGTAGTTAAGAGTGAGTTTTAGATATGTGGAAGTGTGTGATTGGAAGTGATATTATTAAGTTAGTAAATCATAAGTTAAAATACTAATATGCGTGAGTTAAGGAAAATCGGCTTGAACCGACGTGCACCGTTTGCTAGCGATCGAGTACACCACTTGACTACTACTTTCTTGCCCTAATCTTCTTTTTTTTTATTTCATCTAGTCCTCCCTAAATTACCCCTTAATCCAGCCATCTTTGTTGACTAAGGAAAAGAAAAGAAAAGAAAAAAAATGAGATGGAATCTTATGGTGCCACTTGTTGGAAACCTAGAGAGTTTTGACCAAGTAAATTTTCCTTCCTTCTTGTCTTTTTTCTTTGCTGATTTTTCTTCATTTCTTGTTGGTCTTGGTCGTGAGTTTAGGAGAGAAAAGAAGGAAGAAAGCTTGCAACTTCAACCCTTGAATCAAGCGTGTTTGAGTGAAATCAATAAAACCAAACCGATTAAACTTGCCTCTTGGTGATTGGAAGGCTTGGTGTGCTGAAATTTTGGGAAGATAGTGGTTTGTTTCTCACTTACAAGGAGCTTTTGGAAGGTATATGGCTTGAACTTGCTTTTCTCTTGTTTAATCTTGCTAAAGTTGGTATAGAAGTTCTTAATCTTGGCTTGTAATAGTTAATTTCCTAATTTTTAAAGGTAAGGTGGAATTTTCAGCTTGGGTTTGCAATTTTCAGTTTTGATTAATGTTGTTTATCTAGTATATGATGTTGACGAGCTTGGATATGGACTCGGGGGTAGTGATTAAAGGCATGAATGTTACTTTTAAGCATTGAAACATCAAATTCCAGCAATTGTAATCATTCTGCCCTGTTTTTGGAACTAAACTGACCTGCATATTCGTCCATGTTAAAGGCCAAATCAGATCTTGCTCAAAACATTAAAGTTGTAGGGAATTGAGTTAAGTATCTACCTAAACATATCAGCTCAATCAAAGCACTGTAACTTGTGAAATGACAAAAATACACCTAACTGCCCAAATGCCCTGTTTAACCGACAGCTTTCAATTTTCTCTAAGATTTCAAATTTTGACCTTGAAAATGCAAGAACTGGGTATTGATGTCTTCACAGGAAATGTAGTCTCTGTCTTAGCTTCAAAACGCCCTAAAAGTTCCCCAATCCGATAAGCGTCGCTTTAGTTGTGACCAAAACGCCAAAAGATGACAAACCTGTCACTTAGACATTCTTCTTTAATACTAATTTCCAGCTTTGGTCTTGGTGGTTTTCTCGCTAGAATTGACTTGTATTTGGATGATATTGATCCTAGTTGAAGAGCTATTGCATTAAGATTGCTTATGTGTTGAATTTGGACTAAGTTGAGGAAAATAATGAAACCATAAGTGGCTGGAAACTTGCTAAATACAAAGGACATGTTGCCCAAATTTTCGCTCCAGGGTTAGACTAATGAACTTGAGACTTGAGCGCCGACTCGATGTTGAAGCGAACTTCGCTTGTTTATGGTATTTGACTTTTCATTAGTAAGAGGCACGTAAGTTGAAAATTTTGCCGAAACTCGTACCCTTTAGCAAGTAAAAGTAGCGATCCTTTAAAAGACGATTTTCTCAAGTTTTTATACTAAGTGTGACTTCAAGACAATAAATCACTTTTTTATCGAAACAAAAAGAGCGACCATGAGGTTTCTAGAGTTTGATAAGCCATATGACCACCACTTAAACAAGTTTCATTTATTTGATTTTTTTGAAGCGAAACTCCTATGTTTCGAACTCTAGAAAGTTTTACATTCTTAAATGATATTTTATCATAGATTTGGACTCTAACAAAGGAGTTGGACCTGAACGTGATTTTGAAAAGCACTAGACCTTTAGTGAGTGCTTTCAAATACAGAAATTGAACTTGATACTTGTTTTAAATTCCTTACCAACGTGATCGGATAATATTTGCTTGGTTTGGTCGGGCAAGGGTGTACTTTATCGCACTTGCCCTAATGTGATATATACTTGTTCATTTGTTGCAATTGACATGATATACTTGTGCTTGTAAGTGCTGAGCGGCCGCCTGTACCACACTCAATCCGAGTGGGAGGTGCCTCTTATTCCCGCTTCGTACTTTTCACGTGATTAACTTGATTGGAGACGTTATCTCATCAACAATACTCACTTCTTGGGGACCCAAACCCTACTGGCTAGTTAATCGAGTTGAGCCGACAAGGGTTGATCGATTAGACAACGAACCATGGATATCTTGTTTTGTCGAGTGGAGTGATAATTCATCGACCGATCGGTGTACTCGAGTATTACCAGACGTGTTTAGTTTGGTGTTCGGGCCCAATAAGGGGGTTGAATATTGGACGGATTGGCATTAAGCGGAGTGCTACTGGATTGGTTACTTTACTCCAAAGTTGATGGAGTATCAACTACTACTTGATTAAGCTCTGGTGAAGCAACGGAAATTTGGCTTCTGAGAGCCATCCGTATCCTTATACTTTGAAATGATTATTGCTTGTCGTGTTGTTGTTTCTTTTTAAAAACTTTACACTTGCGCATTTTGATATTTGCTACTTGAAGTGTTATTACTCATTTTCTTGACTTGTTAATCTCTCTACTTTGCTACTTTGATACTTTCATTTTTAATTAACAGTCAACTTTGTGAGAACCCTAACCTTCCACAATTTTCTTAGCCTTTTGTTTATTTTCCTTTCCCCTTTTTAAGTGAAAATTTGTTAACCATTTGTTTTAAACAAAGGAAGGTTTGTTGTTATGTATATTTGTGTGTGAGATACGTATACATGTGCATGTGTTAGAAGTACAATTGTGTGTGGCAGTCGAACTTGGAAAAGAGGAAAATTTTTGCGAAAAGACTGAAGGGCCGAATCCGGCCGGATTGCTGGCCGGATTGTTGAGGTTTTTGAGAAAAATTAAGTTTGGCCTCTGCCTCAAATCCGGCAGAATTGTGACGTGGCACGCATCTGGCCTGGAATCTGGCCAAATTCTGGCCGGATTGTGATGTCACCTCCTGCAGTCAACTTTGACTGGCTACTTTTTCTTCCTTCTTATCACCTTTTTTAGGGCAAAATATCTTCATTCTTCACCCTGCTCAGCCGTGCATCATATGAGAAGAAAGAAAACTCTCCATTTTCCAACTTCAACTTCTACTTCAATCTTGAGTTTACACCGTCAGATTTTCGAACTACTCCGTACAAGTGCTAGCTAGGGTGGACTAGAGGTCTTGGTGGAGTTATTTTTGGAAGAGAAGTCCTAAGTTTCCACCTTTGTTGAGCTCATAAGGTGAGTTGTTGAGAAATTCCCTTTTTGGTTCTAATATTGGTTATTTAGTGACTTGTAAAGGCTAGAGGTGCTATATTGTGGATGATTTTATGGTTTTAAGTCAAGTTGGTTCAATTTCTGATTTATTGGGTATTTTCTGATTTTATATGATAACCATGGATTGTCTTTGATTTGTTAGCTCTAAATGGTTTAAATGGAACTTTTACGAGTTAATTACAACCGTTTGCGGAAAATTTCCGCTTATAGTGTGAATTTCCGGTTTAGGGTTTAAATTGGGGATTTTTCCAAGATTGCCTTATAAGCTTCAAATTGGCCTTGATTGAAAGGTTTTGCAGCCTAATTGAGTGTGTTTTATTGCTTGTTAATTGTGTATGTGATGATGGTTCATTGCTATGAGTAATGGGTTTTTGAATTGTAGGGTGAAAGTGAAGAAAATTAGGGGAAATGCTGTCCGTTTCTTTTCTTGTCTAGTAAATGAGTTAAAGTGATTTTACAAATGTGTTTTGTATCGAGTTTGACGTAATTCCTTGAAAATGTTATCGGGTCTTTCAATAAGGGTGCGAGGGCTAAGTTTCTATTCGAACTCGTATATTTTCGTTTGGCAAATAATGTGACCGTTTTACCTTTTTAAGACGTGATACCTCTTCCGTTTGAAACTTCAAATGTTCATTACGCCCTTTCCAACATATAAAGGTATGAGTTAGGGTTTTATCGGCCACAAGTGAATTACTTTTAAGCAAGATTTTAAGGGTGGAAGTTAAAGTATTTTGTCCTCCTTTTCACATGATTTTATCAAGGCATTGGTCATATAATGCCCACCTAAATATATGCTTTTAAGTCATATAAACAATTCCGAAAGAATATTTCCTTAGCCTATTTGTTGGAATTTTGATTTGTTTTGGTTAAGTGTTTTCTGTAAGAGATTTTATAACCCTTTTGGTTTGGGTTTGCATTTGGGTTACGAAACCCTAGTTATTTCTGCCCATGGATCCAAATGTCCTCTTTTCACTTTAAATCCAACTTTATACGTTTTACTCGTAATTGTTCGGGTTTCTTCTATTTGATTCAATGGTGTTGCTAGATAAATTGTGATATTTTCTCTTGTTTAATTTTAGGTTTCATTGGTGACTGAGGATAATATCCGGTAGCGTATTTTGGATGTTATTTTGCATAACTAGGTGAGTGTTCCTTGTTTGTTATGTTTCTCGATTATATGGCTTGTATGTATGACTGATAACACGTTAAATGCTTTCAATGATTGCCCAAAACGAGTTTTCTAGGCGAGTGTGTACTTTATCACACTCAACCTAAATGATTGTAAAAATTTCAATGATTTAACGATTGAAATGTTACTTGTGCATGAATGTAAGACTTTTGGCTGAACTGGCCACTGCCCCTTGTTATCGGTCGACTCGAGCCAGAAACGGACTCTGTCGGGCGATTAGGTAACCTGGGTGAGCGTTTGGTATACTCGAGTATTACCTTGAAATTTGGTGGAGCCTGGCCAATGTCCGGGAAGGGGGTGAATGATATGAATGAACGAGGGTTTCTACTTACAAAACGCATTTTCAAATGATTGGAGGAATAAGGGAATGAAAGGAGAATGAATGAATGAATGAACGAACGAATGAATGGCTCCTCGTGAGCTCATATCCTTTTAATGAATGTGTTACCATTTTATATTGTAAATGTTACTTGAATTATTAGTTGTATATGGTTAATGCATTGAGTTTATTGTTTGCTTATGTGTTCGGAACCTCACTGAGCTTCCCAACTCATTCCTTTAGTTTAGTTTTCCTTATCAGGGAAAGGCGTGCAAGGACGATAGCTCCGTATAGACTAGCCGATCTAGTACTTTTGATTCTTTTGTAATGGTTCTCGCCCCAACGTTTGGTGGGCTGGTTGTATGGAGAATGGAAAACCTTTGTACTGAAGTTGTATTGCTTTTGAGATGGATATGTATATAAGTTTACGTTTAAGTTTGGAATTGTTATTATTTTGATTGTTTTGTGGGTTTTATTGTCTTTTCTTGTAGTGACTGACTGAGTCCCGGCGAGAGTTGGCCAGGCGGTTCGCCGAACCCTTTGGTTCGCCTTAGGGGGAGGTGAGGCTGTCACAGTTGGTATCAGAGCCTATTTCGCGTGGTCTCTGCGCGGAGTGAGCCTGGACTGAGTGGTGAATAGGTATGAAGGATTAAGTGCTCGTTCGAGCATAAGCTATGAATTGTGAACGTTATAGGCCTTAAATCTTTTTCGTGGTATCTAAAGGCCATAGATAGGTACGTCTGGTAGGAATTTCGATTGTAGATGATTCATTCTTGGGACTGGCCAGCTCGAGATGTGAATTGCCTTATTTCAGATTCTCGTGCCCGAGTACTCCAGAGTTGAGGTGGTGTTAAGTATGTGAGATTTGTATTTTGGGAACATGAACAGGCTTTGTTCGACTGGAATGAGTACCAGAGGTTAATGGACATCTAGTTTGGATAGTAAGTGATGTGAGAGACCGGACGGGGTTATTTAACTAAGACTGGGATGACACTTCACCTTTTCCCTTTTGATTCGCCCCGTATATTGTTACTACCTGATGTTAGTATGTATGTTTGTGTACATGGTTATTTGTCCAACTTGATTCGTGATACGAACTCGACCCCACAAGAACCTGTCTTGAAGAACCGAATCGATCAGGCAGCGGAAGGATCTATCTTGACCAGGTTATGGATACAAAGATGGAGAAACCTTACGACCCCTCTAATCCCCGTGACTACGAACTTGTTGATATTATCTCAACCCGTAACCAAACGAATTAGTGAACCTCAGGCAAGTGTAGAAGGCGCCACAATTCAGCATGGTCTTGAATTGATAAGCCGAAACTTGAACAAAGGAGATACAACTCACTTTGTATCAAGGAACGCTCCCAAAGGAACAAGAAAGAGAAAACTCTCAATTTTTATTCATCTCATAATTCCCAAATTCAAACAACTTACTTAACTCTCAATTTGGAAATCAATAAAGATATCAATCAAGATTTGGAAATCAATCAAGATACGAATCAAGATTTGGAAGCCAATTAAAATTTGGACGATTTGGATCTTCAATGATTCTTGAGCCCGATTGCACCATCAACCATCATTGGAATGTTAAGACTTGTAAAATGAAAGGAATCCATGCAAATCTTCATGTTATCATCATTACAAAGTGAGTTGTATCTCCTTTGTTCAAGTTTCGGCTTATCAATTCAAGACCATGTTGAATTGTGGCGCCTTCTACACTTGCCTGAGGTTCACTAATTCGTTTGGTTACGGGTTGAGATAATATCAACAAGTTCGTAGTCACGGGGATTAGAGGGGTCGTAAGGTTTCTCCATCTTTGTATCCATAACCTGGTCAAGATAGATCCTTCCGCTGCCTGATCGATTCGGTTCTTCAAGACAGGTACGAATCTCGTTGGTGAGAAGATTCGCGACCCAAGATCGCTTGTTGGATTTGACGTCGGGTGCAAGAAACGGTGGCAGCGGAAACCCTAATCTAAATTGGAAACAATACAAGTTTCCTTATTTTCCTTATTTGACTTGACTTCTAAACTTGACACAATTTCCTAATCAAATTTGGAAGCAATTAACTACTTTCCTAAAACTCTAATTCAACTAGAATAGGAACTAACTAATTCAAATTGGCTTAACTATGGTCAACATGACCTTAGCCTTTATTCCCTAATTCAAACAACTTACTTAACTCTCAATTTGGAAATCAATAAAGATATCAATCAAGATACGAATCAAGATTTGGAAGCCAATTAAAATTTGGACGATTTGGATCTTCAATGATTCTTGAGCCCGATTGCACCATCAACCATCATTGGAATGTTAAGACTTGTAAAATGAAAGGAATCCATGCAAATCTTCATGTTATCATCAATACGTATTTGTGTATTTGCTTATTGGTCTCCTTGATATGGCGTGTTATGTGCGTATATGTCTATTTATGTATTTGGTGCACTAGAGTTTAGTTACTTTAGTCAAATTACTGCGTTTAATCATTAGATTACCTTTTTGGGAAAAAAGAAAAGAAAAGAGAGAGGGAAAACATATATATGGACGGAAGACGTAGTCGTGGACGTGGACGTGGCCGTGGGAATAAACGATCCCAAGAGTCAAGAGAGAAAAGGGCAACGACGGCCGCACAAAAGCAAGAACTGAGAGTTGAGGCCGGGGACCAAATGGTGACGGCAATTCAACAAATGGTAAACATTTTAGCAAGGTTGGTGGATCAACAAGGCCAAATGCCTGTAAATCAACACCAGAACCCTGAAATAGGAGACGATCGGGCCATTGAGAGGTTCCAGAAGTTTGCCCCTCCGAAATTCCTTGGAGGGCCTGATTCGGATGTAGCCGAGCAATGGTTAGAGGCTATGGTTAATATTTTCACAGGTTTGAACTACACCGAGCAAAGACAAGTAAACTTTGTTGTGTTTCAATTTGAAGGACCGGCTCGAGCATGGTGGAATGTGATTAGAGCAAAATGGGAAAGAGAACAAACCGTGTGGACATGGGCGAACTTTATAAGGGAGTTTAACGAGAAGTACCTCCCACCTTTAGTCCAAGAGAGGAGAGAGAAAGAGTTTATTGGGTTATGCCAGGGAACGTTAAGTGTGGCCGAATATGAAACAAAATTTACAAGATTATCCAAGTTTACTTCTGAACTGGCAGCCACTGAACGGCGAAGAGTAAGACGGTTTATACAGGGACTGAATTTGGACATCCAAGAGGCATTAGCAGCAGCGCAAGTGAATACGTTTACGGATGCCTTTGAGAAGGCTCAACGAATCGAGAATGCAAAGGCACAGGTAAAAGCCTTCCAAACTCGAAAAACGGGTGCATCGGGCAGTGGATTGGAAGAGTTTAGTGAAACGATGGCACCTTATAAAGTGTAGAAAGTGAAACTGTTCACCCGCCCACCATGGACATTAGGGGCGGTAGATGAAAGGTCTACAAAAAGAAGCCAAATCGGACCTCAGGAAATTTCTCAAGAAAGCCAAAAGATGGCTTCTCACTTGACTTGTGGCTACTGTGGAAAGGCCAATCACACCGAGACCAATTGTTGGTGGAAAGGGCGGAAGTGTTTGATTTACGGAAGTGGGGATCATCAAGTGAGCAACTGTCCGAGGAGACAGTCGCGTGAAGGTAGTACTCCGCAACCGGATGGAGCCAGATCGAAACAAGCGAACGAAAGAGGGAAACGAACAAGTGTATCGGCAAAAGCTTATGCATTAGACAATCAAGCAATTCCGGACTCGTCTGAGGCAAATGAAGATAAAAATTTCGAGGACGAAATTTCCTCAGGGGGGGAGAGTGTGAGAACCCTAACTTTCCACAATTTTCTTAGCCTTTTGTTTATTTTCCTTTCCCCCTTTTAAGTGAAAATTTGTTAACCATTTGTTTTAAACAAAGGAAGGTTTGTTGTTACGTATATTTGTGTGTGAGATACGTATACATGTGTATGTGTTAGAAGTACAATTATGCGTGGCAGTCGAACTCGGAAAAGAGGAAAATTTTTGCGACAAGACTGAAGGGCCGAATCTGGCCGGATTGTTGATGATTTTTTAAAAAAATTAAGTTTGGCCTCTGCCTCATATTCGGCCTGGAATCTGGCCGGATTGTGATGTGGCACGTATTTGGCCTAGAATCCGGCCAAATTCTGGCCGGATTGTGACGTCACCTCTGGCAGTCAACTTTGACTGGCTGCTTTTTCTTCCTTCTTATCACCTTTTTTGGGGCCCTGCTCAGCCGTGCATCATATGAGAAGAAAGAAAAGTCTCCATTTTCCAACTTCAACTTCTACTTCAATCTTGAGTTTACACCGTCGGATTTTCGAACTATACCGTACAAGTGCTAGCTAGGGTGGACTAGAGGTCTTGGTGGAGTTATTTTTGGAAGAGAAGTCCTAAGTTTCCACCTTTGTTGAGCTCATAAGGTGAGTTGTTGAGAAATTCCCTTTTTGGTTCTAATATTGGTTATTTAGTGACTTGTAAAGGCTAGAGGTGCTATATTGTGGATGATTTTATGGTTTTAAGTCAAGTTGGTTCAATTTCTGATTTATTGGGTATTTTTCTGATTTTATATGATAACCATGGATTGTCTTTGATTTGTTAGCTCTAAATGGTTTAAATGGAACTTTTACGAGTTAATTACAACCGTTTGCGGAAAATTTCCGCTTATAGTGTGAATTTCCGGTTTAGGGTTTAAATTGGGGATTTTTCCAAGATTGCCTTATAAGCTTCAAATTGGCCTTGATTGAAAGGTTTTGCAGCCTAATTGAGTGTGTTTTATTGCTTGTTAATTGTGTATGTGATGATGGTTCATTGCTATGAGTAATGGGTTTTTGAATTGTAGGGTGAAAGTGAAGAAAATTAGGGGAAATGCTGTCCGTTTCTTTTCTTGTCTAGTAAATGAGTTAAAGTGATTTTACAAATGTGTTTTGTATCGAGTTTGACGTAATTCCTTGAAAATGTTATCGGGTCTTTCAATAAGGGTGCGAGGGCTAAGTTTCTATTCGAACTCGTATATTTTCGTTTAGCAAATAATGTGACCGTTTTACCTTTTTAAGATGTGATACCTCTTCTGTTTGAAACTTCAAATGTTCCTTACGCCCTTTCCAACATATAAAGGTATGAGTTAGGGTTTTATCGGCCACAAGTGAATTACTTTTAAGCAAGGTTTTAAGGGTGGAAGTTAAAGTATTTTGTCCTCCTTTTCACATGATTTTATCAAGGCATTGGTCATATAATGCCCACCTAAATATATGCTTTTAAGTCATATAAACAATTCCGAAAGAATATTTCCTTAGCCTATCTATTGGAATTTTGATTTGTTTTGGATAAGTGTTATCCGTTAGAGATTTTATAACCCTTTTGGTTTGGGTTTGCATTTGGGTTACAAAACCCTAGTTATTTCTGTCCATGGATCCAAATGTCCTCTTTTCACTTTAAATCCAACTTTATACGTTTTACTTGTAATTGGTCGGGTTTCTTCGATTTGATTCAATGGTGTTGCTAGATAAATTGTGATATTTTCTCTTGTTTAATTTTAGGTTTCATTGGTGGCTGAGGGTAATACCCGGTAGGGTATTTTGGACGTTATTTTGCATAACTAGGTGAGTGTTCCTTGTTTGTTATGTTTCTCGATTATATGGCTTGTATGTATGACTGATAACATGTTAAATGCTTTCAATGATTGCCCAAAACGAGTTTTCTAGGCGAGTGTGTACTTTATCGTACTCAGCCTAAATGAATGTGAAAATTTCAATGATTGAACGATTGAAATGTTACTTGTGCATGAATGTAAGCCTTTTAGCTGAATTGGCCACTGCCCCTTGTTATCGGTCGACTCGAGCCAGAAGCGGACTGGGTCCGGCGATTAGGTGACCTGGGTGAACGTTTGGTATACTCGAGTATTACCTTGAAGTCTGGTGGAGCCTGGCCAATGTCCGGGAAGGGGGTGAATGATATGAATGAACGAGGGTTTCTACTTACAAAAACGCATTTTCAAATGATTGAAGGAATAAGGGAATGAAAGGAGAATGAATGAATGAACGAATGAATGAATGGCTCCTCGTGTGCTCGTATCCTTTTAATGAATGTGTTACCGCTTTATATTGTAAATGTTACTTGAATTATTAGTTGTATATGGTTAATGCATTGAGTTTATTATTTGCTTATGTATTCGGAACCTCACTGAGCTTTCCAGCTTATTTCTTTAGTTTTGTTTTCCTTATCAGGGGAAGGCGTGTAAGGACGAGAGCTCCGTATAGACTAGCCAATCTAGCACTTTTGATTCTTTTGTAATGGTTCTTGCCCCCAACGTTTGGTGGGCTGGTTGTTTGGAGAATGGAGAACCTTTGTACTTAAGTTGTATTGCTTTTGAGATGGATATGTATATAAGTTTACGTTTAAGTTTGGAATTGTTATTATTTCGATTGTTTTGTGGGTTTTATTGTCTTTTCTTGTAGTAACTAACTGAGTCCCGGCGAGAGTTGGGCAGGCGGTCCGCCGAACCCTTTGGTTCGCCTTAGGGGGAGGTGGGGCTGTCACAAACTTGCTATTTGGAACCTTACTGAGCTTTAGCTCATTCTATTAGACTTGTTTTCCTTACAGGGTGTACGAGTGAGACGTGAGATTGGTACAGGCTAGCATAGCCTAGTTTTTGAAATTTTTACAATTGTACTTGCGCTAGTGCTCAATTAGGGTTGAATGTATCTGGAACTCATATCTTTCGATATATTTGGGATTGTATGGATGATTGAAATAGAAATGAATGTATTTGTATGTTTCAAACTTGGAAACTGTTTTTTCTTTTACTCTCGAATGTGGGGTTGTCACAAATGGTATCAGAACTCTTATCGAACTCGTGCCGGGAGAGGGTTCTCGGAATGTGGGGATTGGCTTGTTAAGTGTGGAACAAATGTGTATTGTTGAGGACATTGGATATGTATATCGGGTAAGAATCTCAAAAGTGGTTGATTTCCTCTTGAGACTAGCTAACTCGAGTGGTGAATTATCATATTTTCGGATTCCTGTACCCGAGTACCAAAGAGTAATACCTTTATGATAAATCGATATCCCGAGTAATATTAGGATAAGTCTGGATGGCAAAATCCAAGGCACGAGGAATGCGAATAGTCCGGACTTGGAAGATATTGAAGATATTAGTGAGATTTAGAACCCTTATTATTCACATGTACGTACTTGGTTGTACTTTTCAAGTTTTGATTAAGGGTAGTGTCTGAACAATACCAAGGATTAATGTCCCATAGGGTATGTGACTTGTTATATTATGTATATAAAGAGAGCATTTTATTTTAAATGTGTTCTATTGTTTTCACTTATGAGTTGAAAATGTTTTTATCGAGCTTTATAACTACTTTTATTTTGCTTATACTTATATCGTCTATTTTTCACAAGAGGTATGGAGGGTAGGAGAAGTCGGGGCTGTGAAACTAGTCGAGAAGGCGGTTCTAACCGTAGCCGTGGGGCTAAACTGGCGCAAGAACCAGTACGAGAACCGAGAGAGGAGAGACATGAAATGGTTGAGTCACGACCTGGACCCCGAGTTGAAGGGAGGGATCAGGTAGCAGCAGCAATTCAGCAAATGACCATTATTCTTGCTCAACTAGTAGAGCAGCAGGGTCAAGCCCCTGTTAATCAACCTAGGGACCCTGACATGGGGCAAGACAGGGCCTTAGAGAGATTCCAAAGTTTTCTCCTCCCAAGTTTTTTGGAGGATCAGACCCCGAAACAGCTGAGAGGTGGTTAGAAACGATGATCAACATTTTCGTTGCTTTAAACTATACAGAGGATAGGCAGGTGACTTTTGCTGTATTTCAGTTTGAGGGACCAGCTAGAGATTGGTGGAACATGATAAGGGCTAAGTGGGAGAGAGAAGGGACAGCATGGATCTGGTTGAATTTCGTGCTTGAATTTAATGAGAAATATCTCCCACCAATAGTTTAGGAGAAAAAAGAGGACGATTTCATTAGGTTACGTCAGGGAAGCTTAAGTGTAACTGAGTATGAGACTCAGTTCACCAAGTTTTCGAAATTTGCTCCTAAATTGATAGCTACAGAACAAAGGAGGGTGAGATGGTTTGTGCAAGGGTTGAACCTAGAAATACTGGAAGCCTTGGCGGCTACGCAAATTAATACTTTCACCGAGCTTCTTGAAAAAGCCTAGAGGATAGAGATTTCAAGGGCACAAGTAAAGGTTTTTCCTGCAAAAAAGAAAGGTGTGCTTAGTGGAGACCAAGGGCAGGAACAAGGTGATCTAGGTATGCCACCCTCTAAGGTGGGTCGAGGAGATGGTAGTGAGAAAATTTTGGAGACACTTAAGGACGTTACTTGAAGAGGGGCCCCAGGTGGAATGGGACATGCAAGAGGTACCGTGTAGGGGGGTCAGACCTCAACCCCTCGAGTATCTTGTGGGTACTGTGGGAAATCCAACCACACAGAAGAGAATTGCTGGCGAAAGGTTCGAAAGTGTTTAAGGTGTGGAAGCACTGAGCACCAGATCGCCAATTGTCCACTGAGTAGTGATACCTAGCCAGCTGACAACTCAAACCCTAAACAATGAAATGTGGGAAGGAATAGATCCAGAGTGCCTGTCAAAGTGTATACCATAAACCACCGACAAGTACCTAATCCATCTAAAGTGGTAGAAGGTACGATTCCTGTTTTTCATTGTCTGGATAAAATTTTGACTAATGAGAAGATCTGGGAGTTAGAGACGGACATGGAAGAAGAATAGCATGAGCTATTTATAAATAAATGTATGAATTTCGAGGTCAAAATACTTTTAAGGGGGAGAGAGTGTGAGGACTTGCAAAATTCTTCATATTTTCTTAAAATTTCCTTTTATTTTGAATAAATTACTTTATAATATCTTTACTACTCATTTACTCCCTCAATAGTTGCAATAAATCATAGAATCAAGAGTTTCATCTTTAGTTTTATAATTAGCGTAAATTAGGGATTTTGCATATTTTGGTAGTGTGATTAATTAGTGAGGTATGTGTATTAAATTTGGTGGTTAAGAGTGAATTTTAGATAAGGTGAAGTGTGTGATTGGAAGTGCTATTAAGAAGTTAGTGAATCATAAGTTAAAATACTTATATACGTGAATTAAGGAAAATCGGCTTGAACCGATGTGCACCGTTTGCTCCCGATAGAAGGGAGCAACAAGGGAGGAAGAGACTTTGTGTGGTGTGATTTTTGGGAAGAAAGCTGTAGGCTGCTAGTCTCCTTAGGAATTGCAGATTTTCTTGGTAAGGAACCACTCTCCCTCTTTAATCTTGCATTTGATTGGAAATATGACTTGATTGTAGTTGGTTGAGGGAAGATTCTTGTGGTTTTGTGTAGTAGGTTGCCATTTTCCGCTTTTGTTGATTATTTCCAGCTTAGGTATATGTTGATTATAACTAGTTTTGTGGCTAAAATAAGTATTCTATATATCCTATACCTTGTGAACTTGATTTGGAGCTGTCTTGTGGTGAGAATGAAGCCTTGAAAATAGCTGAAAATTAGGAAAAATAAGAGGAAGTGCTGCTGAAAATTTTTTTCGCTGGAGACTTTGAGCAGTTTTGGGAAATCTATTATATCTTGGTGTAGAAAAATCCAAATTGAGTTCCATTTACTGTAGATCATAGCTCTTTTAACCATGTAAAAATCAGGGGTTGGTTCAACTCTTATAAATACCAGAAAATTTACAAAGTTTCTTGAAAAATCATGACTGTTCTGTTTTGCACACGAGATATCAGTGATTTTGAACTGAAAATTTGACTAACCTATGAGTTGAATTTCATGAAAATGTCTTCTAAACTCTATTAGTATTTTGAGTCTATTTTCTAATGGTGTAATTTTTGTGATTTTTTGGCCTACGGAACTCAAGTTATGCTTTTTCAAAGAATATCGCCAAAGCTGAGAATTTTGTCAAATGAATTAAGTGGAACTTGGAAAACTTTGAGAAAACTTTTCTAGGTCGTAAACTTTAATTGATGTGATTTTGGATGGTTTTGGGCCCTTAAACAAGTGTTTTCTTTTCATACTAATAACTTACTTGAATCATAGCCCTAGAATGCACTTGGATATTTTTCAATTGGTTTTCAAGTTTGTCTTTGAGTTTTGTGTTTTGAGAGGCCAAATTTAGATAGATGTATGGCTCATGATTAAGACTAAAGTGAGCACCTTATTAACTAAATTTTGAATGATCGGATCATGCCATCTTGTCCGAGTTACTGGTACTGATAGGAGATGAACTAGAATGTGTATTTGATACCATTGGAAAACCCTATGTGTCTAGTTTACAATGCCACTGACGGCACCTGATTCCGACTTTCCTATAGTGAGATATAGCCCTTTTTTTGAGACTGCGCCGGTGCGACTGTTTTACCCACGAAAAACACTTTGAGCTTGAATGAAACTTTTCTTTTGCCTAACTTTTTTGCACTTGTCAAACTTGTTTTCTTATGAATTTTTACTGTATTTTGGGCCTAACGTGCATAGTGAATTGAGTAGATTTAACCACTCACTTGGTCACCTAATGAGCTCATTTTTGGGTTGGAATTGAACCTAGTTTGTTAACGATTTCACTCGTTGCCCTAGGATTGGGAAACGGTGGTGAACGTAACCGAGGGACTTGACGTTTGAACACTTCATTGCTTGACAGGTGAGTGTTCCATTACCTGTTAACTGTCTATGTGGCATATCTACGTACTTGATTGGTGACTGGTTGAGCTAAATACTATTTTCATAAAATTGAGGCGAGCGTGTACTTTATCGCACTCGACCTCTTTTAATTCCACTGAGGCTCTATATACTACTATTATGAGATGTGATTTCTCTATATGTGACTGTGTTTGAATTGTTTGGGCGATATCCCATCAACTACTACTATTGTTTGGGTACCCAATCTTATAGGTAAATTGGTTGTATCGAGCTAGTAAGGCCTTGGTCGAGAAGGTCGATAAACCTTAGGGATTGTTTACTGAAAACTAGAAACCGATATACTCGAGTATTACCTACTTGCTGTTTGAGGAGTTTGGGCCTGGTAAAGGGGTGACTAGTGGACGGGAATTGGAGAAAGTAAAGTTCTACAGACATTGTATTCTTTAAATGCAGACGTTGACGGAGAGTCAATGATTCTTGTATGATCAAGCTCTAGTAGATTTGGCATTTGGAATTCACCCGTATCCTTGAATTGAACTGTGATTTCATTGTTGTAGTACAAAACTGTGTTTACTTGTTACCTTACATCTTTATCTGGCTACGTGCATATCAGTTTATTTGGAACCTCACTGAGTTTTATCTCACCCCACTCCCTTTGTTTTCCTTAACAGATGTGGGATGGACATAGGGGCAAGAGCTTTCAAAGCTTTATCTTTTACTTGAACTGGTACTTCGAATTGTAACCTTTTGTTTAGATGATTTTACTTTTGACTCTTGTAAGTTTGAATTCATAAGTTTGACATATGCTATGTAACTTAAGTGTGGAACGGTAAGTTTGACATTTAGCTTGATATTCTAAGTTTGAAAAGTTGGCTTGACGACTATATGCCATTAGGGTTTGTACGCTCATGATTTGAAGTTATTTCACTGGTTATCTTGAATTGCTAGTTCTTTGATCAACCGAGCCCCGGCGACAACTGAGCAGGCAGTCCGCTGATACCTTAGGATTCGCTCTAGGGAGAGGTAGGACTGCCATAGGTGGTATTAGAGCATAGGTTTGAATTGGTCTGGGCGTGTTAGGAATTTTCAACTTGAGGATTATATTTGATTATTTCCCCTTAAGAGTACTTAAGTTTTCTCTGCACTTTGTGTAGGATGGATGGACATAGTGGCCCTAGTGATAGTCCAGTTGGCGAGCCACCCCATGGAGTACTCTCGATGATTAAGTACCAGATTCAGCCAAGAGAAGCCACTGTACGCTGGAGTCCAGCCAATCGTTTTCAACATTGCGAGTGCCGCCATACTTATGCCTACCCCAATATCGTAGTTTTGGCTGTGGTAGAAGAGAGGGAGGCCCTAGCGAGAGACAATGGTAGGCTTGAAGGTGAAGTGAATCAACTAAAGGAAACTAATAAAATGCAAATCGAGCGGATTAAGGAGCTCGAGTATGATATGGTTGAAGGCCAGGAAAGCATTGATGATCTTTGCGCGCAGCTAGGGGAAGCTCAGGAGCGCATGGTTACGAGAGCTTTAAAGGTGAGGACTAGAGCCGAGTCGATCCTGAACATTTGTGATGACCTACTTGGAGATGTGAGCGATGAGGCTTCCCACGTCGGAGGCGAGGCAGGAGTTGAACCTGCCCAGGATGGGGGGAGTCAGCTAGTCCCGCAGCGGATTAGGTCTTCACTTCTAGGTTTCGATTGGGGATGATTTTGACCATTATACATAGAAAGGATGGGGGATGTGGTGACTTGGTGGATGCACAGTTCTCTTTTGACTGCGTACACTGGCTTGTGCATGATATGACTTGATGAACTGTGCTTGTACTATTAAGGCTCATACTTGATACTTTTGGCCTTGTTAACTTGTAAATAACTGCTATGAGCCTTTGAATGTATAATACTTTGATTTTGACTTTGATCCTGACTTTTGACTTTTGACTTTGACCTTGACTTTATTTCGAATTGGCTTTTAATTGCTTTGTGTTTTCCCTTGCTTATTGTGATTTCGACTTCAATTTTTCTTGGACTTTTGATTGTGAATAAGTATCTATTGCATACTCAAAACTTGCTTACCTATTAGTTATAATATTTGAACCCTAGCCCAGTGAGTAATAATGGAAGGTAGACGACTACGTGGTCGGGGCCGTGGGCATGGACCCAGGCAAATCCAAGACCAAGAGGAAGAACAAGAGTCTGTAGCCAATCAGAACTAAGGACCCAGAAATAAAGGAGGGGACCAGGTTGCTACAGCTATCAGCCGTATGACTGATTTATTAGCCCGATTGGTTGACCAGTACGGTCAAATACCTGGTAACCAGTAAAGGGACCTTGAGATAGGTGAAGATATAGCCCTGGAACGGTTCCAAAAATTCGCCCCTCTAAAATTTCTTGGGGGACGCGATCTCGAAGTTGCCGAGAACTGGTTTGAGCGTATTGAGAATATATTCGCTGCGTTACATTACACTGAAGAGAGGCAAGTGACCTTCACAGTTTTCCAGTTGGAAGGCGCGGCCCGTTCCTGGTGCAACGTAGAAGGGCAAAGTGGGACAGGGAGCAAACCCCACGTACTTGGTTAAACTTTACTAGGGAATTCAATGAGAAGTTCCTTCCGCCTTTAATCCAGGAGAAAAAAGAGGATAAGCTTATCAAACTACGCCAAGGCACTTCGAGCGTAACGGAATATGAGACCCAGTTCACCCGACTCTCCAAATTTGCTCCGGAACTGGTGGTTAATGAGCAAATGCGCATAAGGCAGTTTGTACAAGGTTTGAATGTAGAGATTCAAAAGGACTTGGCTGCAACTCAAATCGATACATTTAAGGATGCTCTTGAGAAAGCTCAACGAGTGGAGCAGGCCAAATTCCAAGTTTCGGACCTTTCAAGCCAAGAGATGCAGCGCATTGAGTAGTGCTCCCGGGTAGGGCGATCAACATGTACCACCTCCTAAGTTTGGGAGGGGTACGGGTGGTGTTCAAATCTCAAGAGCACCGAGAGGAGTTCCATCCAAAGAGGCTCAAAGTGGAAGGGGACAACAGAGGACTGTCTCCCAAGGTGGTCCTACACTCGCTCCTCGAACAAGATGCGGATATTGTGATAAAACAAACCACACCAAGGATGCTTGTTGGCAAAAGATGAGGAACTGTCTCCGTTGCGGAAGTTCCGAGCATCAAATCGCCACCTATCCTGTTAAAAATCTTGAAAAAAATGAGGGTGTGCAGCCGGAGAAGTCAAACCCTAAGCAACCAACTGCTAGTAGGAGTAGACCGAAAACCTCTGCTAGGGTTTTTGCCTTGGACTATCAGCGAGCTCCCGAATTATCTGAGGTAGTGGAAGGTACGATCTCTGTATTCCACCGCTTAGCTAAGCTTTTAATTAACCCTGAGGCAACCCATTCTTTTGTGAATCCTGCCTTTATGTGTGGTATTGATGTGAATCCTGTTAAATTGCCCTATGATTTAGAAGTTAGAATACCTACTGGGGATCAAAGCCTAGTTGCCAATATGGTCTATAAAAATTGTGAGATTTGGGTAGGAGAACGGAAGTTGGTGGTAGACCTGATAAATCTAGACCTCAAGGGGTATGACGTGATTATAGGCATGAATTGGTTGGCCTGTTATAATGCTCAATTGAACTGTAAAACTAAAGTGGTAGAGTTCTCTATACTCGGAAAGGCAACTCTAAGACTGGATGTGAGAGGTAGATTAGCCTCGTTTGCATTTGTTTCGAAAATTCGAGTTAGGAAATTATTAAGTAAAGGGGCGCAGAGTTACTAAGCTTTCTTGATTAACACTCCTGGAGATAAGGTGAAATTGGAAGATGTGTTAGTAGTAAATGAATTTTTCGATGTTTTCCCTCACGAGTTGAAGTCGATGCCGCCAGAAAGAGAAATAGAATTTAAGATCGATTTGGTGCCTAGAACCGCTCCTATTGTGAAAACACCATACTGAATAGCCCCTACCGAACTTAAGGAACTAAACCTGCAATTACAGGACTTGTTAGAGCGAGGGTTTATTCGAGAAAGTGAATCACCTTGGGGAGCACTTGTTCTATTTGTTAAAAAGAAATATGGTAGTTTGAGGTTCTGTATAGACTATCACGGCTTAAATGATGTCATGGTGAAAAATAAATACCCTTTGCCATACATTGACGTGTTGTTTTGACCAGTTGCGAGGAGCAGTGGTTTTCTCTAAATTGGACCTGAGACAAGGTTATTATCAGTTACGAATTAAGCAGGAGGACATACTAAAGACTACTTTTAATTCCAGATATGGGCATTTCGAGTTCGTAGTGATGCCTTTTGGTTTAACAAATGCTCCTGTCGCATTTATGGATTTGATGCATCGAGTCTTTAAACCCTACTTAGACCAATTTGTCGTGGTATTCATAGATGATATCTTGGTATATTCTAAGACTCGAGAGGATCACGAACGGTATTTGAGGATAGTTTTACAGATTTTAAGAGAACATCAGTTATATGCCAAGTTTAGCAAGTGTGAGTTTTGGTTAGAGCAAATTTCTTTTCTAGTGCATATAATATCTAAAGATAGCATTTCTATGGATCCAGTGAAAGTAAAGGCCGTAACTGAGTGGAAACGCCTAGAAATCCCAACTAAAATCCGTAATTTTCTAGGTTTAGCCGGGCATTATCGTTGGTTCATCAAAGATTTCTCCAAATTAGCAGGACCTTTAAACGACCTGGCGAAAAAGCATGTTCAATTTGTCTAGGATTCTAAGAGTGAGGCTAGTTTCCAGGAATTAAAGAAATGGTTGGCTTCGGCGCCAGTCTTAGCCTTGCCAAATGAGAAAGATAGTTTCATTGTTGTCGCGCCCCACTTTTTGATAGGTGTGGAAGTAGTGTGTGTGGTGTGTGTGAGATATGTGTGTGATCGTGTGAAAGTGAAAATAAAGGCCGTGGGATTGTGAAATGCGACGGTTCGGCCAAATAAAGTTCAAAAAAGGGTTTTGGATGAAAAAATGGAGTCGCCACTTGGTACGGAGTTAGGGTGTACCAAGTCACCCAAAAAAATGATTTTTTGTTTTGTTTTTGAAAGAAAAAGTAAACAAACCCTTTTGAAAAACTTTTAGGTCTACGTAACCAAAGAAAGGGATCGGGGGTCACATTTGATAAGGGAGAAGGCAAAAGCAAAGCCTAAGGCACTCCCTTACCCTAGCCAAAGCTAGCTGCGTGACTTAGCCCCACTTTTCCTAATTTTTCTACCCAAGGTAAGTATCGCATGTTGGATATGACTAATGGATGCGAAAAGGAAAGAAAAATGCAATCCTAAATCTAAAATGTTTCTCATGAGGCTTTTAGGTCCCAACCACATGAATTGTGGTGGCCAATGAGGAAAGCTCTCATGGAAGTCGTGATTAATGCAAGTGAGGACTCAAGTGCAAGTGTGCAAATGTGAGAAAATAAAGGTGTTTGTGTGTGCAAATGAATGAAAAATAGAATAATAGATACATAGAAGTGCAATTTGAGTGCCATTTGTGAGGTTGAAAATAAATGAGAGATAGGAAAAAGGTGGTGAGAAAAATCTAAGTAGTGAGAAAACGTGGCTAAAAGAGTGTGAATGTGATATAAAAAGAATGCAAGTGTATGATCCTAAGGGAATGCATCAAGTCGGGTACGGGAAGGATTCCTAACTTTACGACTTTGATTTTTCCTTGGATTAGAAGGAAGAACTAGCGTGCTAAGGCTATTTTGTAGCCAAACTCGCTCGTTTCCCTTATCGAAAGGGGACTCTCAAGCAAATGTACCCTATAACTAGCATGAAGATGCAAAAAGCCTAAAATGAGGGGAAAAGGATTGGAGGAGCATGCCAAATGATAAAAAACTAAGAAAAATGCATGAAATGTAGTGAACATGCAAGTATGCACTAATGAAAGGGGGATGGCCTATAGGGTCTAGCGTTGGACTAGCCCTTTCTATGAATTCCTAACGGAATAATGAGCCACAACTAGCATTGGACTAGTGTGGTGACGTACATTCATCCATCACATTCATCTACAACTATAGAAAGCAAGTAGACATGCCAAACACTCATAAACACATAGCACATAACACTTAGCATGCTCGACTAGATGCAAGAACTTAATAAAGCAAATTAACACAGCCACAAAAGCAAGCAACCAAGCTAATAGACCTATTACATTTGCTAGCTAGGCACACGTCTTCAATAGGTCTTCATCAAGTGCTCTCCAAGCCCTATCTATTACAAGCCAAGAGGTGTACCCATAAAGAATAACTTAAATAAAAAGCAAAAGTAAATGAAGTAAATTAAAGGAATTAAAGAAAAGCAAGGGAATCAAGTAGACATGCAATTTTCACATAGCACGTTGGATCACATAGGAGAGACAAAAAAAAATAAAAGAAGTTATACCTCCCTTGAGTTGGAGCTTCAATGGGGTGAAGTCACTTATTTATCCTCCAAAATAGAAGAAATGGTCAAGGTACCAATTTATTTGGAAAAATTAAAGAAAATAGGCAAACACAAGCTCATTGGTCATAAAGCCCCTAAAGTCATGACTTAAGTGCAATTGAAACAAAGCATAGTAATTAATTGAAACAAACAACCAATGAAGTTGTAAAATTAAAAGCTACCAGGGACCAAATTGAGAAAATCATTCAATTGATTGGGTCATAGTAGGACAATGGGAGACTTGAGGGGTCAGAATGTAATTTTTCTTTTGATTTCATGCAAGCTACGTAAAAAACCAAAATGAATGTTTGCTGCATCTTTCATTCGGGAGCTTTTGCAACTCCAGGGAATTTTCGGCAAACAGGATTCATGCAGCACTTTCATGCAACTAAGTATGGCTAAAACACATATTAACAAAACTCCAACTAAGTATGGCTAAAACACTTATTCACAATGGAATTCTTGGAAGCACTTTCATGCAAGCTTCATGCAAGCTATGAAGGAACAACAAATTTCTGCAACACCTTTGTTCATCCGGGACAAATTTCATGCAAAGTTATTCAAATGAACCCTGACTCATTACAATACCAAATGCGACAGCTTGTAATCAGGGAAAGATGTAAGTTCCAACAATCTTCCGACCACAAAATGCAATAAAATGAGCTGACCATTAGCTCAACTTCGAATGCAAATTTCAGAAAAAGAAAAGAAAGGAAAAAACTAACAATGCAGAGAATTATAGGTGAAGGAAAGCTAATGACTCTGGTCCCTGGGTTTCCATCAAGTGGGTTCAAAACATTCAAGAGGAAGAGCTAGGCTAGACCATGACTGATTGCAGGATAAAAAACAAAGGAAACTGAAATGCTAGAATCTCTTCAGAAAATCTGGTTTGAAGAAGTATTTTTCAAAGGAAAACCCACCCATTACACCACGCTAAAACCCAAAACAAATGCAACCCAAAACAGCCAAGAACAACATACCAAATGTTAAATAAACCAAGATTGCAGCAGCCAAGAGAGTAGGAAAACAAATCACACTACTGCTACAACATGCCGAGAGCATCAGGCTTGTTGCAGCAAATTTTTTCTCTTTGTGTAAAAACATTAACCAACACATTCCTATGACCAAACTACAGGTTCATCAAACGTTATTTCCAGCTTTTTAGATTTTAAGCAAGGAAAACACAACATCCGCTACTCCCATAAACTAAATGAAACAGCAAGGCATGAAGTGCAGCAAAAGAGAAAGTGAAACCACGCTTAAAGCTACTGCCAAAGAGCACAAAACTTCAGATTTTTATCAAGATTGCTGCTAAAAGGTTTTAATCAACAGAAAAATTCTAGCTTTTCCCACAAAACTCTTGACAATGGAAACAAGAAAAGAAGGAAAACAAGATCCACAGTTCATCCCCTCCTCAGCAGATTTACGGAAAAGAAAACAACTAGACTTCATCCAAGAGCTTCAAGTAAAGATCTAAAATATAGCTTTAATGGGGAACTTGGAAATATACCTTAAAGAGTTGACAGAAGCTAATGCAGTCTGTGAACAAAAATCAGCCGATGAACGAAGTTTTCCAGCAGTTCCTCCTTCTGATCCTTTCCCTTGCTCCAACGAACCAGAACCTTTTTGTTCCTTCCTTGCAACCCAGATTCTTCCTGAAGCCCAACTGTTAGCTCTCCCTCTCTCAGTTGCAACCTTTCTTTTTGTTTCTTTCTTTTGCCGTTAAAAACCTCTCCCTGCTCTCTCTAGTTTTCTTTTCCTCAGCCGTCAACTCGCATCCCTCCTTCTCTCCGCCGTCCCTTATTTTTTTTTAAAGCTGGAGTCTTGCTACTACAGGTGCTATTTTCTGATGGGTTTCAGCAGCAAACTTGAGTAGCGGCCCCTCTCCCTCCGAAATCTCCAAGCTTTTGCCCAGCCGTGATTCCCTCCTATGGTTTCTTTCTTGCTCTCCAGATTTCCCTCTTCTCAACCCTCAGCTCGTAACCCTAGCTGTCATAAGACTCTTCCTTTCTGCCGCAGCTTTTTCCCAGATTTCCAGCCGTCATCCAAACTTTTTCGCCGTTCCTTTTTCGTTTTAGCCCTTACTTTTAGCCGCCCACTCTCGTGCTTTGCTTCTTCGTTCTCTGTTTCTGCCTTCCCTCTCTCAATCTCACTTCCCTCTCAGCCAGAAAACTCTCGCTCACTCTCAGCTCTCTCCTGTCCAGCCCGTAGGTTTCTTTCCCTTAATCAGCCGCCCCCTCACTCTTTCTGTATGCCCCCCTCTAAAGCTGTGTTTTCTGTTCTATTTATACCAAGCTAGCAACCCTAAAACCCTCAGCTATCCTCTCCAAAAATTGCAGCTAAAGGGGCTGCCCAATTCTCTGTTTGCAAGCTGCGACAATACGCAGCTTGCATGCTGCGTATCTTTTTTTTTTTTTTGAAAGAAAAGAAAATAATTAAACTAAATTGTCAATAAGATTAAGTAAAGTAAAAAAAACAACAATTTAAGCAAAATGTTTTTCTTTTTCCATCATTTTCTCTTTTCTAAATGAACCAAACAATCAATAAACAAAAATAAAAGATAAATTAAGTAAAATTGACTAAAAATAGATAAATAAAACAAAATTGCTATTTTTCTTTTTTTTCAAGAAATTCTATGCTAAAACTTAAAAATAAAAATAAAACTAGAAACTAAAAACTAAAAACTAAAAACTAAAAAACGAACACGACAAATAAAAAACTAAAAATAAAAAATAAATGAAATTACTCCAAAAATTTGGTGTCTACAATTGTATATACGGATGCCTCAAGAGAAGGATTGAAATGTGTTCTAATGCAAAATGGGAGTGTAATTGCCTATGCTTCTAGGAAGTCAAAACCCCATGAGCGAAATTACCCGACTTATGATTTGGAGTTGGCCGCTGTTGTTTTTGTCCTAAAGAAGTAGAGGCATTACTTATATGGGGTGACTTTTGAGGTGTATACTAACCATAAGAGTTTGAAATACCTATTCTCTCAGAATAAGCTAAACTTGAGACAACATCAGTGGGTGGAATTTCTTGAGAATTATGACTGTACAATTAACTACCACTCGGGGAAGGCGAATGTTGTAACAGATACCTTAAGTTGGAAAGTTCAATTAGGTGGATTAATGGTCAAGGAGTGGAGTTTATTAGAAAAAATGAGTGAATGGAACTCACGGTTGGAGCGATAGAGATTGATTTTGGGCAATATCACGATGAGATCTGATTTGTTGGATCGAATTAAAGAAGTTCAGAAGAATGACCAGATGGTGCAAAAATGGGTAGAAAAAGTGCAAAAAGGGGAAATCTCATACTTTAATGTGAGTTCCAAGGGTATCTTGAAATTTCGTGATCGGATAGTGGTACCGCAAGATGAAGTGATAAAAAGGGACATTTTGGAAGAGGCACATTGATCCAAGTATACAGTACATCCTGAAAGCAGTAAAATGTTCCAAGATTTGAGAAGACTGTATTGGTGGGATAAAATGAAGAAGGAAATTGCTCAGTTCGTCCAAAAGTGGTTAGTGTGCCAATAAGTGAAAGCTGAACATCAGAAGCCCTCAGGTCTTCTACAACCTCTTGAAATCCCTGAATGAAAATGGGAACATATTACCATGGATTTCATATCAGGGTTACCCCGTACCTAGAAAAGTCATGACGTCGTTTGGGTAATAGTAGACAGGTTGACCAAGTCTGCTCATTTTTTACCTATAAATATAAGATACTCTTTGGAGAAATTGACCCAACTGTACATGGACAAGATAGTAAGATTGCACGGGATCCCAGTGAGCATTGTTTCTGACAGAGACCCACGGTTTGTGTCCCATTTCTGGCAACAATTACAAGGACCCTTGGGGACCAAGTTGAACTTTAGTACCACTTACCATCTCCAAACTGATGGACAGTCGGAGAGAACCATTCAAACACTTGAAGACATGTTGAGGACCTGTATTTTGAATTTTTGTGGAAGTTGGGGACAATACATGGTGTTAGTTGAATTTGCATATAATAATAGCAACCATTCTTCCATACAAATAGCACTGTATGAAGCTCTCTATGGAAGAAAATACCGATCACCAATATTCTGGGATGAAGTAGGGGAAATAAGAGTTTTTGACCCAGTTACAGTACCATGGATCGAGGATGTGTATGAGAAGGTGAAAGTGATACGTCAGAGGCTTCAGACAGCGCAAAGTCGACAGATGAGCTACGCTGATAATCAACGAAAGGATTTGGAGTTTAAAGTTGGGGACAAGATATTTCTAAAGGTTACACCACTTCGAAGTCTCACAGCAGGAAAAGGAAAGAAGTTTCAACCGAGATACGTGGGACCATTCAAAATTCTTCAACGAGTTGGGAATGTGGCATATCGATTGGAGTTACTAGCGAGTATATCCAGGATTCATGACGTATTTCACATTTCTATGTTGAAGAAGTATCATCCAGAAGAAATTGACATTGACGAATCTCTGACTTATGAAGAAAGGCCGGTACGGATCTTAGATCGAAAGGTAAAGGAATTAAGGACTAAATAGATACCCTTGGCAAAGGTTTTGTGGAGAAATCATGATGTAGAAGAAGCTACTTGGGAAGTGGAAGAGGACATTCGTGCAAAGTATCCTGAGCTATTCATTGATCAAGGTGAGAATTTCGAGGACAAAATTCTTTAAGGGGGAGATAGTGTGAGAACCCTCACTTAGGAATAAAATTCTTCCATAAATTACTTGCATTATCCTAGAACTAGATCACTCATAACACTTCCCTTGCATTGCATTTTATTGTTCTTACTTGAATTGTAACATTTCCTACACTTAGCAATTTTTATTTATTTAGTTCATTAGATATATTTGACCAAGTATTCATTTATTTGTGGTAGGGACTTTATATGATAGTTTAGAGGTGTTAAATAGGTATTGGTACATTTGGAGAGTAGAAACATCATTAGTCAAAGATTAAGGGAAGAAAGGGCCAAGTGGTCAAACCCTAGCCATCCACCTTGTTTGACCAAAGGATTAGAGGAATTTTAAACCAACTTTTCTTCATTTTTTCCTCCAAATTTCGGCCACCTCGAAGCTTCCAAGGGAAGGAAGAAAACTCCATCTTCTTGCTATTCCAACCTTAGTTTGATCTTGAACAAAAATTATAAGAGAAAGAGCTTGAGTTGGTGAGTGATTTACCTTCAACCCTAGAGTGTGTTTCAAGCCTAGAACTTTGGTGTTGTTGGTTTGTTTTGGTGCTTCAAGCCTCATATAAGAGAGGTACATGAACTTTGAATCCTAGTTTTCTTGTGTTATATGAAATGTTTTAAGTTTTAATGGCAAACTAGAAGGTGTTTGGGGGATGTTTGTGGTGAATCCCCTTGAGCTAAACAAGTGGTAGTAGGGTTAGTTGGTTTGTCTACCATGTGTTTGATGTTTTGTCTAATCCTTGTTCATGGTTTTTCTTAATATATTAACATGTTTTAGACCCCTTTTTAGTTAAAGAGAACACTTGACATGTTGTTTAAGTGAAAAACAATGAAAGGATAAAGGTTGGTGTTACATGAAGAACTAGTGGACTGTTTTGTTTCTCTTGGGCATACTGGCTTTGAAGTGGGAGGTTTCTCCTTGATTTTGTGGTTCTTTTGTACCTCATTTAAGCCTAATAATCTTGGCTAAACATTGGTTCATGGTTTGGTGTGAATTAAAATGGAATCTAAGCAAAAAAAAAGTAGTTGTTATGAGCTAATAGTGGACTGATTTGGCTCCTTTGGTTGGCTAGACTGTTTTGATCCTCTTAATTATATTGTGTACTGCATTTTGAGCTCCAATGGTATTAGATAACTTGCTCCCCTATATATGAATCCTAGGGGATTGATTTGGATGAAATTGAACCAAAACAAATGAAGTTAGCATCAAGAACTAGTGTAATTTTTCTAGGGTTTTAGAGCTGATCAGGACTGGAAAATCAGCCAAAATTTTCAAGTTACTGGTTCTGATAGGAGATGAACTAGAGTGTGTATTTGGTACCGTTAGAAATCCCTATGTATCTAGTTTCCAATGCCACTGACAACACCTGATTCTGACCTTCCTACAGTGAGATATAGTCGTTTTTCTGAGACTGCACGGGCGCGACTGTTTTACCCGCGAAGAACACTTTGAGCATGAATGAAACTTTTCTTTTGCCCAAATTTCTTGCACTTGTCAAACTTGTTTTCTCATGAAATTTTACTGCATTTTGGGCCTAATTTGCATGGTGAATTGAGTAGATTTAACCACTCACTTGGTCACCTAGTGAGCTCACTTTTGTGTTAGAATTGAACCTAGTTTGTTAACGATTTCACTCTTTGCCCTAAGATTGGGAAACGGTGGTGAACGTAACCGAGGGATTTGACGTTTGAACACTTCATTGCTTGACAGGTGAGTGTTTCATTACCTGTTAACTGTCTATGTGGAATATCTGCGTACTTGATTGGTGACTGGTTGAGCTAAACACTGTTTTCATAAAATTGAGGCGAGCGTGTTCTTTATCGCACTCGACCTCTTTTAATTCTACTGAGGCTCTATATACTGCTATTATGAGATGTGATTTCTCTATATATGACTGTGTTTGAGTTGTTTGGGCGATACCCCATCAACTACTGCTACTGTTTGGGTACCCAATCTCATAGGTGAGTCGATTGTATCGAGCCAGCAAGGGCTTAATTGAGAAGGCCGATAAACCTTGGGGATTGTTTACTAAAAACTGGAAACCGGTATACTCGAGTATTACCTACTTACTGTTTGAGGAGTTCGGGCCCAGTAAGAAAGTGACTGGTGGATGGGAATTGGAGAAAGTGGAGTTCTACGGACATTGTATTCTTTAAATGCAAACGTTGACGGAGAGTCAACGGATTCTTGTATGATCAAGCTCAAGTGGATTTGGCTTTTGGAAGCCACCTGTATCCTTGAATTGAATTGTAATTTCATTGTTGTAGTACAAAACTGTGTTTATTTGTTACCTTACACCTTTATCTGGCTGCGTGCATATTTGATTATTTGGAACCTCACTGAGTTTTAGCTCACACCACTTCCTTTGTTTTCCTTAACAGATATGGGATGGACATAGAGGCAAGAGCTTTCAAAGCTTTATCTTTTACTTGAACTTGTACTTCGAATTGTAACTTTTTGCTAGATGACTTTACTTTTGACTCTTGTAAGTTTGAATTTATAAGTTCGACGTATGCTATGTAACTTAAGTGTGGAACGGTAAGTTTGACATTTAGCTTGATATTCTAAGTTTGAAAAGTTGGCTTGATGACTACATGCCATTAGGGTTTGTATGCTCTTGATTTGAAGTTATTTCACTGGCTATCTTGAGTTGCTAGTTCTTTGATTGACCGAGCCCCGGCGAGAATTGGGCAGACAGTCCGCTGATACCCTAGGGAGAGGTGGGGCTGCCACACCAAGACTACAAATCTTTTTTGGAGAGTGTTTTCTTACTAAAACTACTCTATATCTTTTGTATCTTCAGTGTGCAAAAGTTATTTAAAGTTCCTTACCATACTCTATTTATATGAGACCAAGAAAGTACTTCATTAATGCTTCCAACGGATAGAAAGTAGCTGAAAAATCAACTAGCCGTTGGGAGTATCGGACGTCCGGTACTACCGTTGTTTGCGTCCAATAGCAGATAGAAAGTTTGAAGGATCCTATCGGACGTCCAGTACTTTCGTCCGATAGCAGACAAAGAGTTTGAAGGATTCTATCGGTCGTCCGATGCTTGTGTCCGATAGCAGACAAAGAGTTTGAAGGAATATCTCAATTCCATCGAACGTCCGGTCTTTGTGAGCATCCGACAGCTTTCGTCTAATTTGAAGGATCCTATCAGACGTTCGGTACTTCCGTCCGATAGCAGACAAAGAGTTTGAAGGATTCTATTGAACGTCCAACGCTTGCGTCCTACAGCTTTTGTCTTCCTTTTTCTTCTTTCAAATGCTCTTGTATTTGAATCAAATTGCTTCAAGACTGAAAGGATTTCTTAGAAAAGATATTAGTACTATCCAATTATTTTGTAAACATCAAAAGATAGGGATCAAGATCAACATATACAACAAAAACAAATAAAAATTCTATGCTAACTATTAACACAAAATTCAACTAAACTAGTAATAAGTATCTAAATTAATAAAGTTTGCTAGACCCTAATATTGCCTCTCCCAGACAATGGCACCAAAAACTTTAGGGGTTTTTGGATATAAGTGCAAATTTAATTCCAAAATACACTCGTTTGACTGCAAGTATACAGGTCAAATAATAGTTTAGGGTATATATTGGGTCAATCCCATAAGGAACAACTAATACAAGTACTAGGCCCTTACTTGCTCTATTATTTAGACTTACTATCAAATAAAGCAATAAAAATCACAATACTTACTAATTAACTAACTTACTATATAACTTGCAATATAACAATGGAGAAATATCACTAAATACTTGAGTCTAGGCATGTAGAGTCCATTTATGGCACAAAAAGATACAAGTGAATAGATTTACCTCTTGTTACTACTCATGTTTAACTAGGGATTCATTTTCATATTTACCAAAACTTATTTTCATGATTTAGTGGCTTAGACTAATCTAGTTTTCTCTATTCTCATGGTGAATAACTAGATCTACTCTCTAGTTCTTCATGAAATGCAAAGGTAATCCACTTAAATGCACTTGTATTCTCTTGAGTCTACTCCTTAAGTTCCATTTATGTTGTTCCATCATTATTACCAATTTTCATTGAATAACAATAACCAAAAACTTACCATTGGTGATCAAGCAACAACAAGTGATAAGCATGCATAAATGGATAAGTTAATATAAGAGGTAACAAGTGTAAATCATATTCAACTCATATCAAGTAACCATAAGTTTCATCTACTTCCTAGATCTAGAAATTTAGCTATTTAGCTATTCATGTGATATAAAGCAAGAAAGAACATAACTTCATTGCATAAACACATATTGAATCACAAGTAAAGAGAAAGATAGAGAAAACTTAGTCAAGATGATGAATAAGCTCCCAAACCTTCTATTGCTTGAACAAAATGAGTTGTACAATGAATTCTCCAAGAGTTTCTTACAAGTTCCTAGCTAGAGAGAATAAAAAAAACTAAAACTAAGGTCTTGAATTAAAATCTGATAATAACTCTATCTTTTTTACTCTCTTTAAAGATTCTTACATATATAGTGTTAAGCAAGTCAAAAAGTGACAAATGAAATGACATAAAGCTTCCTTTTCTCTTCCCTAAAGATTCTTGAGCATGTGCAGCTGAAATTCTATGCTGCAGTTGAGCTGAAAAGAAGTGTGAAAATAGAGCAAGTTGCAAAACAAGTTGCAGAGAAACAGGAGACAATACGCGACATGAGCCCGCGTATTCAGAGGGTGCATTTTCAGTGTTGGTGCATTTTCTTGCTTCTTTTTGCTCCAGTTCACCTCTAAAATCACATCCAGGAGATTCATGTTATTGTTCATGCCTTTCATTGATAATACTTGCATGTTGTGTCCTATTCTCTTTCCAATTTGTCATTGAATCATGTGCTAATGGAGTTTCAGTGACATCATCTCGATCCAACGTTCATATCTTGTCTCAACTTCTACAATTATAACCAAAATTTGAACATTAATCTGCTCAAACGAAACTCGCAAAATTAAGAGATTTAGAGAGCAAGTTACACCATAAAAGATCCTATTTTACACCAAAAATAAACAAATAATGCTACTAATAACCATATATAATAAACACTTATCAGTTAGCATAAGCATCGAGGCAATACCTAAGCTTCCAAACAAGTATTCTATCCACATGAACTAGATCAAGTTGATGCTTCATACCAGGTGCATGGACAATAGAGTTGCTTTGGATAACATATATGCTAGAACAAACAACTTCATGCAAACAAATGATTTTAAACACAGTCCAACTCGAGTAAATAGGGACAATACAAGAACAAAAATCATGATCACATGACTTAAGGAAAACAAACAACACGTAAGAGCTCAAAACAAGACTCGCACAACTAAGACAATTGCAATTCACAAAATGACTCAAATCATTACTAGAATGAACAATATAATGAAAATAAGTATCTCTTCAAACTTTATTAACTCAAGATGATTATCTGCACTACACACATAGACAACCCTAAAGACAATTCCAATTAACTCAAGAGTCTCACAATGTGTCAACAAATCAAGAAACATATCCTTTGGGATGCACAAAGAACACTCATTCATATCATCAAAATAAGAATTAAAAGCATACAAAGACACATTAGGAAAAAGCCATGCCTCGATAGGCAAATCAAACTTCTCGATTTCACTATGATAACTAAGAATTCTAGATGAAAAACTTACCTTGTCAATGGCTAATTGAACAATAATAAATTTACCATGTATAGTCAATTCAATGAGCCATTGATTAGTGACATCCACAAGTGAATTTGTTGCCATATCACCAGGATCAAACAGAACATGATTAATTACATGTTTCAGGACTAATCAATTCTTTAACCATTGAACATGTATCCATGGAAATTGATACACATACTCTTTTATCCACTCCTAGCATGTGAAACACTCCAAAATCTATATCCAAAACAAGACAATCAGCACTTAGCATTCCATCAAAATTAGATGATAGACACACGAGCTTGAATGAATCTAATCATTAAAACAATGTAGCTGTAAGCTTCCTCCCCTAAAGACTTTCATCCCCTTTGGTAGGTAAGACAGCAGATGTATTGAAATTCTCCACAAATAGACAATAAAGATACGCAACTCCATGACTCAACATGGCAATTAATCCATTAACCTGGCAAATATCAATAAATACACTAAACAAAATAAGATAAGGATAATCAAACACTCTGGAGAGCACCTCATCATTCCATTTTCCATTTTTTATGGGCTCACTCACTTTACTTATGCCCCATTCTGGATTTCTCCTTGTTGTCACTTCCCCCCACTCCCATTCTCTATTCTTGGTATCCATCTATATATCTTTCCATATGTCTATTATTTTTCCATCTCCCACCCTCTTTCTCACACCTTTTAATAGTGATATTTGTTAGTGAGCTAATTATGCATTTTATTTGTTAATATTCCCTCTTAACTTTGGTCAAATATGTGTTACTATTTTATTGTTTAAAAACTTTCGTAAATAACTTTACTTGATCCCTTTCTACTATATGTAACATTCTTAATTTAACCTCATCCAATGAGATTCAATACACAAAAACTATTTAATGAATGCATTTCAATATCTAATCCCAAGATTCATCAGCACCAGAACCTTGAGAATATCAATCATTATCTCTTCGAAAGGAAGCAATGACACAGTGGTATAAGTGATCTGAAAAGGCTTACTCTACCAAAATTACTAGGCAATCTCAAGAAATCATTTCAGTTTATCAGAATTCTCACTATCCAAATAGTGCAACTTAACCTTAACATCATAATGAACCTTTTGTAAAGCCTAACCATTGGACTTTATGCATTGTCTTAGGCAATTGGAGAATTATTTCATCGTGTATGTTTTCGGTTTTGATTGACGGCTGTCCATGTGGATTTTCCCCTCCTCTTGAGGCCTAAGACAAAGAAACCCTTTGTCCCCGGCTTTGTTCATAATTTCGGCAGAGGTGTTGTCAAGGGGATTGAATGGCTTGCTTCATCATCCGTCTTTCTCTCCTTATTTTGTCCCTCAAAATTGTCCATTGGTATCCCATTTGGCATACGCGAATGATATTCTAATCTTTACAAGGGGGGATAGATCTTCTTTTTGTCGGTGATGAAGGTCTTACAAGATTATCAGTGGTGTTCAGGCCAGCTAGTGAACGTTTCCAAGAGTTGTTTTCTTGCCTATCCGAAGGTTAGCCCCCAAAGGATGTTGATAGTTGGCAAGTTGATGGGTTTTGCCCACAAAAGTTTTCCTATTAAGTACCTAGATTGTCCGATGTTTGTTGGTAGGAAGTTGAAAGAAATTTTTTTGGATATTATTGATTCGGCTGCGGCTCGCATCCAACAATGGAGTGCGAGATGGTTATCATTTGAAGTGTGGATTTTGTTGATCAAGTCGATTCTATCATCCTTGTCGATTTATCTGTTATCGGACCTAGATCCTCCTAGAGGTGTTATTCATCAGATTGAAAAATTATTTACAAGTTTTCTTTGGGCCCATGGCATCACTGGGTGCCCTGTCGTAGGTTATGTCTTCCGACTAAGGCTGGTGGTGTGGGTTTCCGTTTGTTGTAGTCTATCTCGGTGGCATTTGCATGTAAATTTTGGTGGAGATTCAAGCAAAGGAACTCACTATGGGAAAATTTTTTATATGATAGTTATTGTAAGTCTCTCCATCCAAAATCGAGTGAGCTTGAGTTCAACTTCCTCCTCCTGGAAACGGTTGCTATCCGTTAGAGGTGTAGTGGAACAATTTCTGTTGTGGGACCTTTCAGATGGGAGCTACTCCTTTTGGTGGGACAATTGGTCTGGTATTGTTTCGTTGGCATAGAAAATCCCAACTTTGGCTATTGGTATGTCGGTTAGCAAGTTTTGGCAAGGCATGCATTGGAATTTGACTTCTTTTACGACATTCACTTCCTTAGAAGATCTATAATATAGCTAGGGGCACCTTTCTTGCCGCTAGGCATGGTTCGCCAACTCGGCCGAGTCGTAATCTAAACGGCAGGTGCCGTTCCGATACCGATACCCGAAATGCCGATTATACCATATTTGATTTGAATCGCTCCAAATCGGCCAATATCGTCCGAGTTAGAACCGTGTAGCAAGATAACGGCTAAATTCTCGGATTCAACTCAGATATGTACTGGTCAAAATCATAAACAGCAACTAGGAAGCCAAACCAAACAAAAAAGGAATAGAGAACGAAAGGCCACAAAAAGTTGTGCACCACAGCTATACGGCTGTTGCAAAGCCTTTTCCCATGCTTTCTTGTTTCCCTTTTCAGCCACAAAGACAAGATTTAGGGGAAACTGGGGATAAGGGGAGAACCATACCAGCAATTTCTGCATGATCCATCACTACTTGTTGAGCTTCACTCCAGATTTTGGAGTGATTATTTGGAGAAACAAGCCGAAGGGTTCTTCAATTTCTTCATCGTCCGGTTGCGGCTCAAAACAGAGATGACGGCAGGTGGGGAAGAAAACAACAGCGGGAAAGGGAAAGCAAAAGAAAGAATAAAGGTGACAGCCAGCTAATTCTGCAGCTGAATGGGCTCTTCAATTTCTTCATTATTTGGCCGTGAAGGAGGTGAAAAAAGTGTGAAAGGGAAATTGGAAAAAAAAAACTAAGAGAAGACTGAGAGGAACACACGGCTAAACCTAGGAGCTGCGGCTACACTAAACTATGGAGAAGGCAGGCTTTTGTACCAGAGCCAGCGATAGGGAAAAAAATTGAAGGAAAAATTAGAAGTACGTAAAATCCAACTTTGGCCCAAGTAATTAAGAGATTAAGCTCCTAATCTTAAACCCAAACATCAGCCAAAAGGTCCGCATCTTCTTTCAAAATAACTTATCAATTTTAATTTTTTTAATTTAGCATTCAGATATGATATTTAGATATTTGTAAATTTAAGTAATACATTTTAACACTTTTTACATATTATTAAGTATATGATTAATATGTATTAGTAGTCTCTTATCTAAATTTTAGTTAGATAAGAGATGAAATTTTAGTTAAATTTTAGTAGTCTCATCTAGTGCGTCATCAAACTTAAGAGATGAACAATATGGTTCATATATTTCTTCCCATTCACATGAAGGAAATCAAATGCAAATGCCATATTCTTACCATAATAGGTCGGAAGATGAGCATGATTTTGAATCTCCTCGTCATTCTACATGGTACTAATAGATATGTAAACAAAGTAAAAATACATTTTTATTATATTTGATAGAATTTAAGAGTTGTACATAATTCATTAATTTTAATATTTCAATGATATTTATTATTTTTTTATATTTTAGGAAATTGAGATCAATCATATGGGCACTGCAGTGGATCAATATAGGATGAAAATGTTTATTGAAAATATGGTAAAAATGCTTGCTTCTTTATGTTTTTGCATTTCATAATATTATTTGATAGGTATTTGTTTTTTTTTTATTGTATTGAACTAAACATTTGTATTGTATTATGCAAGATATGATGATTTTATTCTTATATATACTTTTTTATCTCATATAAAATAGGATTAGAATGCACACTTGATTCTAAAATCATTTATTGCTAATACTATAGGCCCTTACGGTAATGACAACATTATTTTATTTAATAATTAGTAACTATATATGAAAATGTAGGTATTTAGTAAATTTAATTTGATAATTGTGCTTTTTATGCTATTTTCTATTTTTAGTAAATTTTTCAGATTTTTTGGAAATTTTTATATACTATAATGTGCGTATCATCCGATATTCAACCAATATGCCACGATGGATGTGGAACTACCGAGACCGCGACGCGACCGCAATCCGAGACGGCGAACCATGGCTAGGAAGGGTTCAAATGCTGCTCTATGGACCTCGTCTTCCTCAGGAGATTTTGAGGTGCATTCGATTATGCCTATATTGGATAGTTCACCTTCTTCTCCTCGAGTCTTTTGGGATTTAGCAGTCGGGTTTACCTCTTAAAATCTCTTTCTTTATGTGGAGATTGTTGGGAAATAAGTTACCAGTTGGGGAGGTGCTGTTTAAGTTTCGGGTGTGTGGCCCTTCTAAGTGTTATTGCCGTTTGTCCCCTGATATTGAGTCCCTTCATCATCTTTTTATTACAAGTGAGATTTTTAATCTGATTTGGAAACATTTCAAGGAAAAACTGGTAAATTGGCAGTTGTTATGAACGTCTAACCCTAGGCTGAAGTGGCTATTTAGAGTGGCTCCATCTGTATTTTTCTAGTTTATTTGGCAATTTCAGAATAAAGCATGTTTTGATGGGGTAGTTCTTGATTTTCGCCACACTGGGTTCCAGATTACATCTGAATTGATCTTCATGTTTAGAGCCAAATTTGTTTTTTATTGTGGCTTCTAGGATCTCTTGGCGAGGCTTGGTGCTTGATTTGCAAAATTCTCCGTTGAGGTTTACAATTTCGGTTGTTTGGTTAAGGCCAATGGATGGGTGTCTTAAGCTGAATACGGATGGTTCTTCACACGGGAACCCAAGGCCAGGTGGTGGTGATTTGAATGGTGAGGTGGTGTTTGTGTTAGGGGAATATTATGGTCGTCTTCTTTTTTATAGGCGGAGGCAAGGGCTCTTTTGTGCTCTTAAAGGTCTCAACATTTGTGCTCTTAATGGTCTTTCTCGTATAGTTATTGAGATTAATTCGGAAGTGTTATGGAGTATTCTGACGTCCAAATTTTTAGGTCATTCATCTACCCGTTCGATGATACGGAAGATCCATTTATTTGATCATCTTGTGGCTTTGTTCATACATTGTTTCCGTGAAGCTAACATGATGGTGGACACCTTGGCAGTATTTTCCTTATCGTCTAGCCCTTTTACACTATTTCATTCTCAACAATCTCTCCCAAAGTTATCCAGAGGGTTGGGACATTTAGATAGATTGGGTGTTTATAATTTTCGTATTAGAAGATGGTAAGTTGTGTCCTACTCTCTCCATGTATTCTTGTTATATTTGTTTTTAATAATATGGGTACCCAAGCCCACCCGCCAGCGATGACTAGCAGTTTAAAAAAAAAGGCAATTGGAGAAACAGATGAACAAAGCAAGAAAATATTAAATACACAAATTCATGGGACAGACTAGTTAATTTGACGGCTTCAAAAATTCATAGCAATTCAAATGGTGATATTGTTGCCAGTTTTGAGGTTTTATCGCAGTAGATTGAATATTGGAATCTCATATGCACGTAGAAACTTCGTGTATTTTCCACAGTTGGAATGGATTTAGCCTTAGAAAAGTGTTAAAATTTGTCATCTGGATAAAAACAGTAAACACAGTTGGCTGCCGCTCAAAAAAAGCAACTGTACGAGTAGCCTACTTGTGGTACATTTCCTATATTTTTTCAACCTCTGCGGCAAACTCATAATTACTGATACTACACTGTTATTATCATCTGGTAATTACAAAAAATTATGCTAAGTACTTTGTTAATTTAATGATAAATGGTACACAGATTACAGCATCGGACAGCTCTACTTAGTTTTCAAGCTGATACTGCCAAGAAAGAGAGCTGAAGCAGCAGAACCGAATTTTCTTGTTCTTACTTCTTCTCGCCTCATCTCCGCCAACACCATTGGCATCAGGACTGAATACATTCTCGTCCTTTGTTGCCTTCTCTGTAAGAGTTAATTCCATTCTCTGATTTTGAGATGAAAGTGGAGCGGCATGGTCAATCTCACAAGGGCCAGAAAAATCCTGCGATGCTGGAGCTATTTTATTATGGTTGGCATTCCTGGAATACGTATTGGATCCTGTCTGTCTGATAATGGGTTGAATTAATGGGGATAACATAATCAAACAAATGTAAGAGACAAATTATCGATATGAAAAGAATACCTGATACGATGGCTACCAGAGCTATTCCTCGGTTCATATGAGCCAATCACTTCTGGATCTTCCTTTTCTATTGGCCGACCACGTGCCTCGATATTTTTACAGATTCGATTGGCCTCCGAGTATCCTGCCTCTCTGGCCTTGTTATTTTCCAAATATTGTGATTCTTCTTTAGGGCTGCCAGGCAAAATCCTGGTTTCATCATTTGGTCTGCATTCTTGGAAAACGGAGATTACATCATCCAATATTCTCAAAGCTTGTTCAACCTCCGGATGAATAACTACTTTCTTATTGTCAGTGGAAAATCCAGAATCAATTTGATTTGTGGGCAAATTAATAGAACTATTGTTATCTAATTCAGCCAAACATTGACTTCCCTCACTATCATTTTCCTTGATCTCCTCAATCTCACCATATAATTTTTTATCTGGAACAAACGAATCCCCAGCTTGGGAATTAACTGCAGAGTCGTGATTATGAACCATCTCTTGACTGCTGCTGACATTTTCTCTCTCTTCCAATTGTTCTTTAAGCAGGCAGGATGTATCATTATTCATTTCAGCTGGTTGAGGAGTCTTGGTAGATAAACCATTTGAGTAAAAGGATTGGCCAACATGAGCATACAGTGGATCTTTCAAAGCCCTGGCAAAATCTTCATCATCTTTTGCAACTGAAGCAACCTTCTGCAAGAGTTCCAAGGATTATTATATATCTGAGAAACGCAGATACTAAGCACCAAAAGATCCATACCCAATAACTATAAGCTCAACCAGACAAAGGATTTGCTTGTGGGATAAGAAGACATTAAACAACATCATCTCTTTACCATCACTTCAACCAGTGAACCTATTTGGCAGTAGATGCACTCATAGCACCACACTTATGGTAATTTTTATTTTGTTTCTGTGTAGATGCACATAGTTTCAAGATCCTAATAGTAACATTAGTAAGAATTTAAGAGAGGAACTAAATGGACTTTCTGATCAAAATAACAGACCCTATTCAAGCCACTACTAGATGAATATTCATGAAAAATTTGAAATGCCTTTGTCACCAATAGGAATACAAGTAGAGACTTAATTGTTATAGAAAAAAAAATCTCCAGAAAAGCATTACTGACCTTTTTATAGAGCATGAAACCACTTCCTAAGATCTGCCTTGAAACAAAATTAATGAGTGCTGGAGGAACGAAATCCAATTTAACATCCATGTTTGCAATTTTCCTAGAATATTTGAATTAAAGGAAAGAATTATAAGCCAGAAACAGCAAAACAAAGTTAAATATGACTATTAAACTCAAAATCCACAGAAATAGAAGTCTTTCATAAGTTTAAGACACATGTGATCTGCTCATAAGCAAAATTCATTTCCCACATGTTTAACAGACTTGAAGTAAAATCTCGTACAAAGTGCTCAAAATGCAGTTAACATGTTGGTTTTACATGCCTTGATAGATAGAGTCATCGTTGCGTAAATTAAATACTCATGTCAAATCTAGTATATATTTCTGAATTCATTCTATCGTTGTCTCCAATTATTTAATTGATAAGTCATTGATCTTTCAGGTCATGGCATAAAATGATCTAAAGTTCATGTAGCACTTGAGACTACCAAAGTTTTTACCTATCATTCTATAATAAAGGTACATGATATTTAACGAAAACTGCTCACCGCAGGTAAGATCTATTTGCAGACACTTTCTGTAAAGCAAAACCCCCCACCACATCAATCCGGATTACATCTTGTGCATCAGGTATCCCATCTCGAGTGAAACCATGAGAACTTATATCAATGCTTTCCAAGTCAGATATCTGAATAGACATAAATGTTCAGCTTCAGATACAATTCAAGAATAAGGACCCCAGAGAAGCAAAGGAGAAAAAAAAAATAAGACAAGATTATTTATCTTTAAAATCCTACCGAGTTCAAAAGCACCACAACCAGATCGTCTCGTAAGTATTCAAACTCAAAATAATGGATTATAGCCTCCCTTGTTGACAATGGCCATGAAAACTTCATTCTTCCTTCCAAGTAATCGAGCACCTCAGTAGGCAAGGTATAACTTGTATAGAGCAACTGAAAACATTTGGTTTTTGAAAGATCAAACCTGACTAAACATATCTGTTCACCAATTCTGACCTTCTGCAGACACTGAGACGAGATCAGCTTGAAACTTGGAACAGTAATCTGTGGCCACCTGGTTAAAAAAATCACAAAAGAATGATGTTATTACAAGCATTTAAATTGGAGTGCTAGAAAGCAGACAGGTTTTGAGTTGTTTGAACCACATCACCAGAACAGTATGTCAAAATCAAGAAAAAGTTATTTACACACCCAAGGTACACAAGTTTCCAATACATCCAATACGTAATGTAAAAATTTCTGATGAAGCTATGAGGTTGATCAGGGATTTATAGCATAACTGGATCAGTAGATCTAACTGTACTCGAATGTATCTTTTTCTTTTCCTCTTAACCATTTTTGTTTATCCACCCCTACTGCAGGGAAATAATTAGGGAAGAAATGTTAAAGCTCATCACTTTAGGCAATATTAGCAAATTACTTCAAAAATATTTCAAGAGCCAAAAGGATGAACAGTATTTGATTCACCCAAGTTGTGTGGTTGTGTCCCCAAATGTCACTAACTTAGAGTACAGCAAGAAAGAAGCCTCCCCTTGCATAGTATCATGTTACCTTCATTTGGAAAGCAATACCAAAGTGCTTAATGGGATCAACATTATTGTTGTAAATGTAACCACCAAGCTACAGCTCAAACATATCAGATGGTGCTCCTTTAATAGTTCGTGGTAGCAAAAGCAGATGTATCTCTACCAAATTATGTTTCCCAGTTGAGATAATTTGTTCAGAACATGTTACAAAATTCAAAAGGTAATACACCCTAAATTAAATTAAGCATGATCACGTGTCATTAAGATATTGAGCAGAAACATATTTTTCTGGAAGAAACATTTACCATTTTGGATACAAGCCTGCCTCCCACGCGATGCATAGACCTGCAAGAGAACAAAAAGACCATTTGAAAGTTCTCAAAGACAATCAACATAGAAGGTGGGACTCAACCTCATGTGCATTTAACATGGAAGAAGAGGGAGATCAGATCAGCAAATAAATATAGCTTACAAACATCTAATGGCCCATCCACATAGCCTTCAACAAGTAGGGTATGAAATGGTGTGCCTTCTGGTCCTTCTCTATACATAACGCGAAATTCTTCAGTATCCTGTTTCACCTGACAAAATAACAGTATGATAATAATCATATCATTATCACACTTCTTATCACCAGATTGAAAAGTGCAAGCATTATGAGTAAAGGTATACTTTCCAACCACGATGTGAGGCCTCACTGTACTTTGACCTCTCAACATCATCCACAGAGGCACTGCTTAACATTCCAAGAAAATGTGAGACTTCTTTGGTTCTCGTTTCTGCAATATTGTTGATAAAATCTACAAAGCATAAATATCAATAGGGTAAATTATATTTTACCCCCCTGTAGTTTACCCTTTTTTTACATAACCCCCCTATGGTTTTAAAAGCTATACATAACCCCCTCATGGTTTGGATTAAAGTGTCAAAGTAACGGAAATAGTCCCTCGTAACGGAACTTCTAAAAATGTCGAAATTACCCTTATAAATACATGACACATTAACCCCCTATGATTTTTATATTTTACCATATAACCCCCTTATAGTTTAATACTTTACCATATAACCCCTTTATGATTTTCAAAATATACACATAACCCCCCTTGGTTAATACATAAATTTCAGCCTTACATAAGGGTATTTTTGACATTTTAGATGATGCCGTTACGAGTGACTATTTTCGTTACTTTGACACTTTAATCCAAACCATGAGGGGGTTATGTATAACTTTTGAAACCATAGAGGGGTTATGTGAAAAATGCTAAACCACATGGGGGTAAAGTGGAATTTGCCCATATCAATATTTAGTACCATTTAGTTGCAGAAACTTTAAAGTGACCTAAACTATTGGAACTTAAATGTTGAAAGAGAAGTTTCTAATCCCAACCTTCATTCTCCACTTCTGATGAACGCAAAATCTGATCCTTAACAAGTCTCCCTAGTGTCTCCACATCAGTAAGATCATGACAAGAAAGTGTCTTATCCAGCTTATCCCGGTAAAGTGAGATGCAACTGTCCTCCATTTTGTGCTTCACCAATTAAAAGGTGATTTTCTTCCCAATCCTTAAGAGGCAAGTCGAGTACAGCTAAGAAGAATTATTAACAATTCACTTGAACACTACAGCATACGACTCTATTTGCCCCATAATGTTGAACTACAATGTGCTTTTGTTCTACTTTTTCCCCTATAAAGGCAGAAATGATGATTGTCACACCCCTTTTTCTTAAAAGGATAAATTAAAATTATTTTTATTTTTCTGAAATTAAAACAAGAAAAATCAAAAAAGAAAAAGGACCTAAAATAAAACTGCACAAAAGCGACGGATTTAGGCCCACTAGAGTTTAGAAAAATGCCTTTGCAAAATTCTAGAATCGTCACTTTTTATTGAGTTTAGGTATCCAAGTCACCTAAAAAGAGAAATTTTATTTTTGAAAAGCAAATTAAAACCCTTTAATTAGGCAACTCTAGATCTTTCGAAATTAGAGAAATGAATTCGGGAGCTACATTTGTGAGGAGATAAGGGCGAGAATTTACCCTCAAGCACCTCCCTATACCTAACAAATCCGGTTGTGAGTTTAATTATATTCTTTTAATTTTAAGGCGAATGTGAGTTAATCTATGCTAAACACATAACAGGCATTTAATTAATAACGAAACAAATAAAAACATGCATGGCACATAAAAGGGAAATAAAGCAAAAGATTAGTTCCAAGGCTTTTGTTGGAAAAGCCAAGGAATAACGCGCTCTCGCACACTCAATCACGTAGTACAAAAATGAAAATTAATTATGGAAAAAAAAGAAGAAAAGAAAAAAAAAGAAAAATTAAATTACAAAAATTAAATGCACCTATGCCCCATATGGGTTACGTCACTTCTAAGAAATAAAAGAAAATATAACTAATTACGACTTGACAAATTTTAAAAAAAAAAAAAAAAGCTAACTAGACTAATCTAGTCCTAGGACTTAATTGAAAGGTTCTGAATAAGTTATGAAGTCAAATTACAAGGTCATAAAATTTAAGGTAAAATCACGAAACAAGACAAAACTGGGTGACTTAAAATTCGCAACGGATTTTCTGTCCCACACCCTGTGCCACTCTCTGTCCCACTTTTTATTATATTGATATTTCTCATTCATAAATATTATGTTTTAATTCTTTTTTGCTTTCGTAACATCCAATAACTATTAATTAAGTAAAAAATAAATATAACAACTTCAAAAAAGCAATAATAGAAAATTAAAAAATACAGCAGAAAATTCATAAAAAATCTCATTTTTTATGCATTTTGATTTTTTGAGTTTGTTAAATTTTGTGTATTACTCAGTTAATAGCTATTGGATGTTAAGGAAGCAAAAAAAAATTAAAACATGATGTTTATGAATGAGAAATAGCAATATAATAAAAAGTGGAATAGAGAGTGGCACAGGATGTGGGACAGAAGATCCGTTGCGCTTAAAATTTGAGTTCCAGGCGCTACTGCTGCGTTGCTTTCATTTCCAATGAACCTCATTGGACAGCGGCGGCGTCGGACCACTGCCTTGTCTCTCTCCTCCCCCCACGCAAACGCACAATGCACACTGAAATTCTCACCAAAATGCAGAAAAGTAGCAAATCGAAAAAACGAAAAATCAATTCCAAAATCTCTAGCTTCTCTCTCGGCCCTCTTGGTTTTCCAGCCTCCCTCAGGAGGTCCGGCCAGCATTGGATTGACCAGAATCATCTATCTTGCAACCACAAAGACTCAGAGGATTCTTTTTCCTATTTTGGCTCATATTTTCCTTTTGGGCATGTTTACAAACAAAAATCAAGCTTTTTATGCAAATTTATAGCAATCTGGCCAGAAATTTTTCAGAAACACAACAAATTTCAGTCATTCATAATCATAAAACAATAGAATAGAAAAATGAAAGGATGCTAGCTTAAGCGAGAAGACAAGCAAGAGGCATGTAGTTCACACAAATATCAGAATAGAAGAGTGACACAGCTTTACAGTGTTGTTCCGGTGAAGATTTGCGACGGGAGAGGTGGTATCGGTTCCGGCGGCAAAGATGGTAACTTCTTGCTCCCCTACTCGCCAATGAACTGTGCTCGTCTTTTCCTGATTTTTATTTCTATATTCTGATTTTTATTTTTTATTTTTTTTAAATGGAATTTGGGATCTAGAAACTACAGTTTGGCAAGCCTTTTAGGGTCTATTTTTCTTTTCTTTTTCCTTTAAAAAAGAATGACGGGTTGAAGATCATCACAAAATTGAGGGGACCATGGGTTTTCTGGTTTCTTGGTGAAAGACTGAAGATGATAATTTTTGGTTCTTGAGATTTTCTTTATAAGCAAAGCTGGCTGATGAATTGAAAACCTAAAGACTTTTCTGGATGATTTGATAAAGCTGATGGATTGATTAATGAAAAAGGACGTCTCGGATCACAAATGATGCTGATCCCAAGGCCTCACTATCTTGGTTTTCTTTGAAAATTAGGCTGATGAACGTTGGTTCCAGGTAGTAGCCCTAGCATGCAAGTTTTTGTGTGTTGGTGTGTGAAGTTCGCGAGTGTGAGCGTGTGTACTTAAGTGCTAGACAGCTACGTGGCAAGGGATAAGGAGGAGTCATTCCAACGATAAAGGAGGAGTCATTCCGTCCGTTTGCTTTTTGCAAAGAATCCGTGAGAATCAAAATGCCGACTAAAGAAGGCCAATAGTGCTTGGTGGGGCCGGGTAGAGGGAGGCACAGCCTAATGATGTGCTGTGATCTGATCGGGCAAGGCCAATTGCTTGTCGGACCAAACAATAAGAATGCAATTCACGTGGGTCAAAAAATAAAACTTTTGATATCATAGGGGAAGCACTTTTGCAAATTTCTTATCTTATCTTACATATATATAAAAAGGCTTCTTTTCCCCGTTGATCTTGTTGCAGAACATGAGAGAGAAGCAGTGCAGAACATGAGAGAGAAGCAGTTTGATTTTTCATAAAGTGTGTTTTGATTTTTTTCATAAAGTGTACCTTGGTCTAAATAGTGTACAAATCACTGGGTCAATGACTCAATGGTCATCAGGGGAGGGGGTTAAGTCCCTCCTTGGACTATAGATGAGGATTTAAATCTTACCTGCAGCGAAAAAAAATCTAAAAATTGTATCAGATCACTCTCTTGATCTAGTTGGGTCTGTATACACACTAGGTCCCTATCGCAGCCTCCTTAGACTCCTCCTACCCCCGATGTTAGAATAGAGTAGGTTATACAAATGTATCGTTACTGATAAAAAAAAAGTCTAAACAGTGTGCAACTATTCTAGGATATTTTTGGCTTTCTACTTAAAATTAAGTGTTTACCCTTCTAGAGATAACAGGCTTTCAAAATAGTAGTAGCTCACTATTTAGGCTGAATTTTGGTTTTTCACATGCATCTTTCCTCCCGTTCTTTCGCGTCTTTCCCTTCTTCCTCTGTCTTATCACTTTTCGCTTCTTTTGACTTTTAGCCTACCATGTTCTTGCTTCATTCCTATTTCTTTCCCGTCTATTTCTCTTTCCTCTCATCAGACGAAAGGAAGAAGCTGGAGTTTAACTACTCTGGCAGATGGTGTCTTCTCCTTTATTCAATGTCAAATCAATTCTTTTTTTTTTTTAATTTCTTGCTCAAAATTTGCTTACCCACATGATAATTCTACATGAAAGGAGGAAAATGGGGAACTTTTGGTTAAATGGAAAGGATATTATGTAATTTCATTTAAGAAGTAAGGTTCTACCTTTGCTTCTTTTATTCTTACTCTTATTGATTAAACATGTATAAATGCAACATAGTATAGGATCTTTTGAACATTTACAAATGCAACATAGACTACATAGTATAGGATGTTTTGATTTTCATTGGAGAGACGCTACTGCAAGAAAGCAATAATTTATGCACTTAATTTTTTCCACATCTTGCCAGTAAACGTATGAATAATCTCTAAGGCATGCTATTTTACAACCTAATAAAGACCAATGATTTAAGCAATCCATTAAAATTTTTCAGATATACCACAAAATCACTCAAAATCACTGAATTTAATAAAATTTTCTACAAGAATCTCTAATATCGGATTTCTTTTTGGCTAAATTAAACTTTAATTCTCTAGCCTAAAAATGCTGTTTAAAAAATTTTTAAACTTAAAAAGAAAGTATTTAGGTCAGTATTTCAATTAATAAAAAATAAAAAATAATGTTCATTTCTAATATTGTTAGGATCAATATTTCTTCAAATTTAATGGGTGGGGCATGAGCTGTGCTAATCACCTTATTACATTATATACATCTGCATATGAACTGTCATTACTTACTTACAATTTAGATGTTCTGCAGTATATTTTCTACACAATTGGTTGGGTATTAGTTGTGCTATTGGATTTAGATGAATGATTATTCAGTCTGATGAGAATTTTGAACCTTTTCAAATGGGTAATTTATTTCTAATTTAGAATAAGGATTTAAATACAATTGTGCCCAAGTTTAAAAATAAGAGTGGCAAGAAATTTTTCAATATTCTTACACAATAGATTGGCCATTGGTTGTGCCTTGCTCAGTCAGAACAATTCCAGTGGTCATTATAAAACAACCCGATAATTAGAGATATTTTTTGGAAACTCTCTAGATATACTGGCCCCAACAAAAATGGAAATAAAAAAGTGAATGGTACCAAAGAAACATGAAAGAAAAAGAGGACTAGGTATAAAATAAGCGGTGGACTTTTCAAATATAGTTGACTGGTATAATTCAAGTCTGAAAGAAAATTATAAGACAAGAAAATATTCAACAAATATGAATTGTAAGAAAATATGTGAGTTACAGTCTCCGAAATTTTCCCTGATTTGTAGAGAGTTTCTTTCGATTATTCTCCTTAAACGTTAATCGAAGGGCTTCGCAGCTTATTCTTGGATCGATTGTCGATTCCTTCAAATCTTAATATAAAAGATTTGAAGAACTTGATGAACTTGACCACTTGAAGATTCAAGTCTTGATAGGAGGAAGACTTGAAGAACCTGAAGATGCAAAGCCTTCACAGCTTTGAAATTTCAAGAAGATATAAGAGTATGGGATATGTAATATGTGAACTTTGATGGAGAGATCCCCTATTTATAGTTGTAGATTATGATAGAATTTGAAGGCATGTATACCACTTTACTTGTTTTGCAAAACATGCAGTCATATCACGACTGTAGCACTATAAATATTATTTCTTCATTTTATATTTATTGACAAAGAGATAATATTAATGAATATTTCCTTGATTGGCTAGGCTTGTAGGGACATATGACGTAGCACAATTTAAATGGACGAATCAGTGCAGTACATAAGACATATATATAGATTAAATAACTCTAAATATTATCTCTTTAATAAAGAAATAATTATTTAGATATTTATCTATAATTTTGCCAAACCATAAAAACATGTAATATGGCATAATTTGATTGACAGAAACATCTCAGCAATTTTAATTAGTTAGGACTCCTCAACTTGATATGTGAAGAGACATCACTAGCTCTTGAATAACCAAGTTTCCAAGTGTGTATGACATGTGACAATATCCAATTCAATAAAATAAGTTATAAAAATAATTTATAGGCCAATGATAATTTTTTTTAGAATTAATTAAAATTCTATTGTCTACAAATGCCCCTTGAAACTTGTTTGTGAACACCAAGGTTGTAATATGATTTGAACTGACAAGTTTTGACTTCCTTGAATTCATTTCGAATACCATGTGATCAAGATTAAACATTAATTTTCAAATAGAACCGAGGAATGAACTTGAAGCTTCACAAAATCTCATGGCTGTAGCTTTTTCTAAAACTATGGGATGACCTTGCAAAATACTTCCAAATTCATCACCATCGTAACTACCAAATGTATGCATAATCTGGTGAAGTTAGTGGTCTCAATTTTCGAGACCAAATCATTCCATGCGATAGCTTCATGTCCACCGCCTTGACTATAGCTCTCCCTTTGCTTTCGGGAATTCATGACATCATGTGAACAAGAATTCTTTTCCTTTGGGAAAACTCAATCCCTGGGAACTTAGGAGATATTCCGAAGATAACTCATATCAATAAGATCTCAACTTTCAATTGCAAAAGAAACTATATCCCTTTATCCGAGCAAACCAATCTCTCAAGGCTTGTTAATTAAATCACCGTGGGAAAAGAAATCGATTTCAATTCAACTTGGAACATTCTTCAGCTTAAATTCTCCTTGAATGTAGGATGGCGTATCTTCTATAAATACACAAGACCAAGGCATATTTTTTCCCATAATCAAAGCAAGAGAAAAATTTGTTTTCTTCAAGCCGGTGTTATTAAGCTACCGTCATTTGCTGCTTTTTTTTTTTGTCAAAATTGCTGCTACTGCTTTCCTGTTTACTGCTACCGCTGCTTATTTCTGCCGTCCATCCCGCTGTGCTGTCTACTTGACTAATAGAAACAATTGAAGCTGGTCATCACCTTGGCCGAGCTGTCCTTGAATTATTTGGTTCGGAGGTACATACGCAATGCTTTATATATTTGTTTTCCGCGCAAAATGCTAAGCGTCATAAGAATCACCATCCTTGCTGGTTTCGCATGAAACTTTCCGGTATTGATTAGCACTTTATAGTTGCACGGTGCACCATTGTGTGTCAGGTCTTGTCCACTTAACATTACTTTTCCAACTTTGCATGTAGCAAAACACAAATTTCATTATCTTGCTTTCCTTCACAGTGACCTACCACTCAAACATGCAAGATAAATCTAAGTTATAAGCTTCAATGTTCTTATTAATTGCTCACTTGTCATTAGCTTTAATTTAACTCTGCAGTATCAGCTTCTGCAAGAGGTCGACAACGAAATTTAAATAGGAAAATTAGCTTCGGGAATTTGATAAAGGACAATCAGTGAAGTAATTCAATTATAAAAATTTTGTAAAAATTTTTTCTTTTCATTGACTTGGAAAAATTTCACAATATTTTAGCAGCCATGCAAATCAAGGACTATACCACTTCACTATCATACATTTCATTGACGAATGAATGAGGAGGATCTCAATTGAAGAGCTTGTCATTATAGGTTAACAAACCGGCAATCGGCACCTTTGCTGAGTCTTTTATACCTCTCGAAGGATCCTTTCATCTTAAAGATTGGACTAGCAAGTAAACTAAGGAAGTTGTAGTGCCCTCGACTTTTTTTCACCATGTCAAGGAAAGAGGAAGTGGTCGTGTTAAATTTATTGCTTCATAATGGAGATCCAAGGATAGCCAAATTCACACTTCCATTCCTGAGCTTCAACCTTGGCAAAGTTACATGGAAGGTTCTTTCAACTTTCTTTGGTGAGATGTGCTATAGTTCTTATTATTGGGAATGACCTGAGGATATCCTTGGAAGACATAAGAAGACATTTACACATGCCAGAATATTCGAAACTGTCCATGCATCTAAATTCTCATATGATCATTGCGAGAACATCCTACGAGCTTTCTTCTAATATTAGTGTCCCTCAACAAACAATCTTCATACATCTATTAGAGAGTTATCCATCACACTTTGAAATATGTATCGACTTGGTGGCCTTTCACTTGAAAGGGCATTTTTTGACGAAGTTGTCTCATCAATTAAGGAGCTTCTCAATGTTGATAAAGATGGAAAACAGTTTCTTCCTGAGAACTATAGGTATCTCTTCTCGGCATATTACCATCTTTGGACAGATGATCAAGGAGCGCAGATTAAGGACTGGATCCTCTTTTGGTTTGGAGGAGAGATGAGATACAGAGTTCCTCTGTAACGCCCCGAGGCAGAAGAAAGGGAAAAATTTCTGGTGAATAGAGTTTTGTGGGGGAATCCGGCCAGAAGCCGTGCAAATTCCTTATATTTTTCTTAAAATTCCCGTTTCTTTGACAAATACCACTTTATAGTGGCCCTACTACTCAATCACCCCACAATAAGTGCCAATGAACCTAGAAAGTAGGGTTTCACACTTCGGTTTCAAGATTTGAACAAATTAGGGTTTTCGCGATTTTTTTCACCGGATGAATTTTCGGTACAAAGTAAAGATTAAATTTGGGGATTAAAAGTGACTTTTAAGTGAGAAATAATATGTGATTAGTAGCAATGATATAAGGTTAGTGAATGGGAAGTAAAAACCCTAATACGTGTGTTTTTAAGAAAAACGGCGCGAACCGGCGGGTCCCGCGCACTACCGATTGAACGCTCCACTTGACCACCATTTTTCTTACCAAAAAAGTTTATTGACTTTTGCACAAAATATCTTCTTAAATTGCAGCAGCTTTGACCGAAATTGAGGCTAGAAAATGCAAGAAAGAAAGAGAAAAAAAGAAAGGTGGCTTCTTGACCAAGACTTGGTCTTTCCATTTAAACACCAAAATTCAGCATTTTCCTCTTCATTTGCTGCTGCTGGCCGAGAGGAGCAAGAAAGAAAAACACCAAGGGAAAACACTCCATTTCCTTCTTGATTTGCTTCAACCCAAGTAACAAATCCAATTCTAAACCGATTAAAGTACTAAGTGTGAGTTGGGAAGTTTGAGGAACCAAGAAATACCAAAGGGGGTGAAGGATCACTCTACCAAGCTTTGCTTTTGAGGTACCAACATCTGAACATGATCTTGGTTGCTTTGAATTTTGCTTTAAGATGTGTTTTTAGCTTAAGTTTTGGCTTGATTTCATGATTATGCAAGTGGGTGTGATGAATTTGGAAGTTTTCCCCTTTTATATGATGAACTAGGGCTTGAGAAATTTCTGCCCAATTTGTTGTATGATGCTTGTATGTTGCAATTAAGGTTGTATAAGGTGTTTTGGTAGTGATTAGAACAAGAAAATTGAGAAAGTTCCATTGATTACAAAAAATTCCAGAATCTGGAAAATTTTCCCCAACATTCTGTCCGAATTTATATCCCTATCTTAGAGGCCTAATTGGCCTTAGGTCAAAGAATGAAAGTTGTAGAGAACGGTATTTTATAGGTACCTACAAAATTTCAACTCAATCGGAGCAACGTAGGTCGTGAAAGGTCCAAAATACCCTTACTGTTTTAAGTATTTCCTCAGCAGTCCGTGTGATCAGTGTGTCCAGTTTATCATGTTTTTTGACTAGGATCTGTACTGATTTAGCTCTTGGCCAAAACATTAAAGTTGTAGAATTCTGTCTTGGCTTTCAAATGCCTCTAAGAACACCTGAATTGGACTTTTGTACACTGAGATATGTCATTACAGTGTAACGCGGTTGAAAAGCCGACAAGTTAGATTTTGGTCTTTTAATTTGAGAATTTGACTAAGTTTCATTAGAAACTGGACTTAGTGACCTTCATGAACATTGTAGCCCTATGTCTGCGCTTCGAAACGGCATAGGTTTCGCCTTAATCCGATAAGCGTAGCCTCAGATGTGTTATTTCCGCATCCATACGTCAAATCTGTCTTGTGTTAGATTGAATTTCTGCACTTGCTATTGTTGTGATTCTTATTCTTATGATGTTGTGAGCCTATGGAACGGCTTTTGACTTGAATTGCTAATATGTGTGATGTTGGGTTTTGGTTGGGGAAAAATAATGAAGCCTAAATGGCTGGAAAATTAGGTAAACACAAAGAGCATGCTGCCCGAATTTATACTCGAGGGCTAGGAAACGAAACTTGTAACTTGTGTAAAGGTTAAGTGATTATCACTTGAACTAGCAAGCACCTTTGCTACTTTGTTATCGAGGGTTATACGTTAAAAACCTAAACGAACTTGTACCCTTGAGGAAAAGATATAATGGCCAATGTAAACTTGTATTTCCTTGTACTTTCAACTCAAGTGTTGTTTTCCAAGTATATATGCTACAGAAACCTTACGATTTGAAAAGCGAGCAAGTGTTTCACGAATGCCTTTCAAATGAATTTCAATTGGTTGATTCTTAATGAACGGAACGTTTAAGTTTCGAATCTTACTCGTGTTTCAAAGTTCTCAAATTGGATTTTTATCGCAGATCTGGACTCCAAGCCTGGAGTATAATTGAACGTGAATACTTGAAGCACTATATTTTGAGTGAGTGATCCCTCAACTGTCCCAAAGTTACTTTTGAACTAATTCTTGCATTTATTACTCCATTGCATATCATTTGGGGTTCGGGTGTGTGCCATGACATAATTTGGCTCCAATGAGTTCCTGGAAAGTCTTGTGCTTAGAACCAATGTCTCCACTATTGTTTACACATTCTTTGGAGCACGATGGCTCCTTACTTCTGTTTCATGGTTACTTGATCTAAACGAGCATTGGATATTTAAGTACAAGAACTTCACTGGCTCACATGAGCAATAAATGAACATTTGATTACTGCATCATGACATCATATTAATGCTTTATTGTGAAATATACTTGGCTGTTGATTTTACTGGTCACTCGCTGAGCTTCTAGCTCACCCCCTATTATCTTCTTCTCCCCACAGGGATCGAGGTAAAGGAAGAACTTGTATTTGGATCTTTGTGTGGCTGGATGGCGTACATCTTGTATAGTTTAGTTTTGGTTTTGGTTTATGTACTTTTGGGCTGGTATAAATATTTGGAATTGAATTGGATGTAAATCTACATTTTACGCTTAGAACTAGTTTCCGCTTCGCTTATGATATGTAATTTTGGAGAATTGGATGTATTATTTGAGTTGTACCTTGTAATTTACTTGAGGAATGTAGTAAGTGATTGAGTCCCGGCGAGAGCTGGGCAGGCGGCCCGCTAAACCCTCTGGTACGCCTTAGGGGGAGGTGGGGTCGTTACATCCTCCAAATAGAGCAAATAGAAGAAAGACAACATCAAAACCCAATCTGACGCACAATCCTCCTGAGAGCGTGGAATTCTATCACCTTGCAAATACAAAGGATTATGATATTCATTTTGATACCTTGAATATTCAAGAATCATTGAGGAAAGAGACGTATATCGCCACATTCGTTGCATGTTGGATCTGCAAGTTTCTCTGGCCAAGCAAAAATGTCCACTCCACTTGCCCAAGCGTCTTCAAGGTAGCATGTTTAATGGCCACTGGAAAGAAGTTTTGTCTCACAATTTCAGTACCTGCAGGTATATATCATGGGTTGAGAGAGATTGTCCATACCCCTAATTTAGGAGAATGTAAAGCTATTTTCCCTATCCATTACGTCTATGCTTAGATTAACCAATACTTTGACGCATATTATGCAAACAATCAACTAAGCAGCAACTACACTCGCATGACAAGATTTAGTGGCGAGAAGATGACAATATTCTATGATAGATCAAAAGTGGAGGGGAGGCTTAAAGAAGTAAATCCATTGACCCATTCGAGACTGTGCTGGATTGAGAAGGAAGAGACGGTATTGATTGACAATAGATCCTTATCAGCAAGGCTTGTTAACTACTTCATCAGTTAGCGATCTTGTTATTTGACTCTTCAAAAGAACAATGTTTTCATTGTTGAGAGTTAGAATCCTTGCAAATTCAATAGGTAATTTGGTTTCTGTTAAAACATATTGAACAACTTGAAGGAGATCACTATACTCATTCTCTAAGAGAGGTTATTCAACCATGGGATTTCTCAATATGCATGCAAACACAATCCAAAATGATTATAACAATACAAAGAAAACATCTCTTGATCACAAATGATTATGATGCTTGGTGATCATCGCAATCGAACAATGTCTCTCCAGATATTCTGAAGCTCACTATCAAAATTTCTCAAGAAAATAGAAAATAATCATCACCAAAGAAGTGTAAGATTGTCTTTGTTGATGAACCAATGTGTAAAGACAACAGTGAAACAAAAGAGATAACTAGGACATCAATGAAGACAACTGGGACGGATATCACTACCAATTCTTCAAATATCAACAAAAAAAAGGGAAAATTCACCGACACTTGCTTAAAAAGTATAACCTTGATGGATGGTTCTTTTAGAGATTCTCAACAAGAGATAACAAAAACAGTGAGGCAGACAACTTTAATACAAAAGATTCTCAAGGGGTTTCTAACAATTTTTGGGAAAGAGGATGATGAAATTGAAGTATCAGACAATCAAGAGTTTATAAAAATTGAAAATAACAAGGCAACTCAATCCAGGTTTTCTGAGTCAATTCAAGAAGAAATCCACTCATTAGCAAGTGAGAGTAGTAATTAGGATCACCATTGGAATAGATAAAGAAAAAAGAACAAAATCTTCAATTGTGGAAGAAATCTCCATTTCATCATCCTTGGCCAAAGTGTCACCACTTGAGGTGATCAAATATGCAAATCCATATCATTTTTTAACATATTTTTTTTTTCTTACACATTTTCTTTAATTTTCAGCCTGCTCTTCTTGAGGCATGTAGAGAAGAAATTGAAAACAATTCATCTACAAAATCCAAAGTTGATATCACAATTAATAAGGATCATGAATTTATTGCTAATAGTCCATAGTCTTTTACTACCAATGGATCTTCCTCATTGATGCACAAGAGTTGATCAATTCACATGAAACTCGAAAGAAACATAATGCAATATTGGTGTTAGAGTTTCATGGACAAAATTGATTCAACCACATCGGAGAAAATGTGACAGCCCCACCTCCCCCCAGGGCGAACCCAAGGGTTTGGTGGACCGCCTGCCCAGCTCTCGCCAGGACTCATGCACTCACTCGAACCAAATCACGATTCTCAAGCCAAACAATTTCTTAAAACCAAGAAAGTACTTGAATAACAACAGGCACAATCCTTAGACAATAGCGTTAACTATTACAACCATAATATTTCAAATACAAATGAAATCTACACTTCCAAATGTCCTAAAGTCGTTCAGGGAATCACACAACTCTAGACAAAAATTGGCTAGTCTAGTCCCTCCAATTCTTCACTTCAAATTCCTGTTAAGGAATAACAACTTAAAGGGATCAGCGGAAGCTCAGTGAGGTCAAAATATCGAGCAAGCAAGTAGAACAAGTACCATAATTCAACTCAAGTAGCACATATACAGAATAGCCACAATGGTTTCACGTAAAGCCACAAAAGGACTAAAACACATTCATTAAGAGGATACAGGAGCTCTCAGGAGCCAATCCACAGCTTGCCATTTCACGATCTTGGATGTCATTTCTTTTGTTGGCACTCGATCAACCACGCAAATAACAAGTCCGTAGAATTCACTTGATACGAATCCCCATCCACCATTTCACCGGGCCGAACGCCAAATAAAAGTAGTGGTGGTAATACTCAAGTATACCCAAACAAAGAATAAGTATGGTCGATGAGATAACACTCCAATCGACTTAGTCAGGATAAAAGTACTAAGACTGGATGAGAGGCACCTCCCGCTCAGATTGAGTGTGGTACATGCTACCGCTCAGCAATAGGGTCGACGAGATAACTCTCCAATCGACTTAATTAGGATAAAAGTACTGAGACAGGATGAGAGGCACATTCCACTCAGATTGAGTGTGGTACATACTGCCGTTCAGAACTAGAGTTGACGAGATAACTCTCCAATTGACTGAATTAGGATAAAAGTATTGAGACGGAATGAGAGGTACCTCCCACTCAGATTGAGTGTGGTATATGCTGCCGCTCAGCACTTACAAGTCAAGCACAACCACAACCACAAGTACAGGTCAATCAAGTTCAAGCAAGTACAAGATCATTCAAGAAGGGGAGGATGAGTGCGATAAAGTATACCTTCACCTCATCAAGTTCGGAAATCAACACATAACACGTGATATCAGTCAAATCAAGATATCAAGAAACGTGCACTTGACACTCACCAGTTTAAGCAAAATAACATCAAAAGTTCACCCCTCGGGTTATACCCTTGATCACCAACAAACCTTAAGAACAATCAAGATAAAGTATTATAGTTCAACCATTCAAAGATTAGGTGAACCAAAGAAAATCTAAGTAACTACTAGTGCAAGGATGCAAATATGGTTTTGGAGTGAAAAGAGAACATTTAGACCCAAAGGACATGAGTAACCAAGAATTTCCTCATTCCAATCATAAAACCAAGCTCAAAATGGTTTAACAACTCGAACTTAAAGTTGGAAATGAAGGTAATGATAGTTTTAGAAAAACAGAATTTTTTATAGTTTTGCGCGACGCTATTTGAAAAATCATATCTCAAGTTTCTTAAGTCCAAAATTTATAAAATTTATACCATTGGAAAATAAATTCAAAGGGTTACAATTTCTTAGAAGACACCTTTGTAAGATTCTATCCACAAGTCAGTCAAAATCCAATCTCAAAAGCTTTATCTGGTAGAAAGACAGAATAGGAATGGAAATTCAGTCAAATTTGGAAAATCATAAATATTCATAGGAATTGAGAAACATTCTGAAATTTTCAAGGTAGAAAGTACTCTGAATCTAGTTTCAAACGCAAGAAACATAACTCAATTTGGATTTTTCTACTCCAAGATATGACAGATTTCCCAAAATTGCTCAGAGTCTCCTGTGGGAAAAATTTCAACAGCACTTCCCCTTATTTTCCCTAATTTCCAGCCATTTTCAAGGCTTCATTCTTACCACAAAATAGCCTCAAATCAAGCATATACATACTAGGCCAAAAACACACTAAATCAAGCATATACATAGCATATAACCATCACCAACTCAAGCTAGAAAAATTAAACCCTATGCTGAAATTCATAATCACAAGCTGAAAATTTTATTATAAAGCCAAACAAGCATTGGAAAGCTGGAAAATCATATGCTAATGCTAATAAATCATAACACAACTGAAATGAACTCATCAAAGCTGGAAATCCTCAATCAAATCTGGAAATTTTGATCCACCACATGAACCATGAAAGTTTCCATGAATACCACCATAATTTAACCCTTAAATCCACTCAAAAGCAAGTTAAATGACAAGAGATGGTTTCTAGACTTTGTTACCTTGAAACCCAAAGAAGACCAAGCAGCCACAAGCTTCTTCCTCCAAAAACTCTCCACCAAAGTTCCTCCTCCTACCTCAAATTCAACTTTTATGGATTGATTTGCAAGGTTAAGGTGAAAACTCAAGGATCAAGCAAGGTTTTTTGTGTTGGAAATGGAGTTTTCTTTCTTTCTTTTCTTGCTCATGAAGGTCACCCAAGAGAGGGGAGAAGATGATAGGAGCCAACCTCTAATTATCCCATAACACCTTATAAAATAATATCTCTTTGCACAAAACTTCTCCTAATCTTCAAAAATTTATCGCACATACCGCATTCGTGGGTCCTTCTACCATAATACACTACGAATTTAACATGCACTAGCTTATACTTAGAAAATAATTTAAAACATGACTCACTTATAAAAATAAATGAGAAATTAAGGAAATAAAGTAAAGTAAAGAAAATGTACTTAAAGAAATAAGATAAAATAAAATAATTTTTGGGTCCTCATAGAAAATACTTACAAAATTTGTGAATGAACTTTTGTGAGCAAATTCTTAACACTCCTATCGAGCAAATTTCTTCTTTAAATGAGTGTGCCGAGAAAGTTATTACAGAAATCACAAGAACAAATCCTATCAATGGTTTTCCTTTGAAAATTTTCTGACAAAATTGTATGCTAAGGCAGAGACATATGATGTTTCAGTATCTTTATTATGCAAAAAGATGAATAAAGAAACACATGCAAAATTTCTTTCCCAAGCAATTGCACAATTCGGGAGCGCCAAGGTAAAGAAAGAAGAATTAACTTGTCACTCGCAGAATCGTAAAGAAAAGTTACAATCTATTGAAGATAATAGGAAAGCTCTTCAAAAGAAACTTATTAATTTGGAGAGGCAAGGCATGGAAGTCATCTCAACCATCGACTAGAAGCATGAAACTTTATTCAAACTGAAATATCCCGAATGCATGATGAGTTTTCTTCCATTGAAAATACTAGCGTTTTAACTAATGACGTAGCAAAAGAACTTGAAAACATGAAATTCGCACTTGAAGCATGCAAAATAGCTGTGGTAGATTATAAGTTTGACATTTAAATGTCCCCTCATGTTCCTTTTTTTCCCCCTAGAACTTTAAGACAGAAATTTTCTTTTCATTTTTTTTACATGTAATGAAACTTTCTTTCAATAATAAAACAACTTTTCTTTTCCTATCTTGTGATTTTTTTAAAATAAAAGAAATTAAAAAAAGCTTGCACAAGGAAAAATGGTTTGATTTGAGGGTGTAACTGAACTTAGAAATTGCCCTCTAAACTGCTTATGTGTTTTAAAAGGGAATCAAGTTACATGTAATTCCTGCTGTTTATAGTTTAACCTCATGTGGGCTAAGAGTATCTATTTGTTTACTATTTTAGATTTGTTGGAGTATTTCAAAAGTTTAACCACATACTACACTATTGATGGTTACCTTCACAGTTTTAGTTCATCAAAGCAAGAAACAACATACAGTTTTTACTTATACATTATGGAGCTTTCAGTTTAAGCATAATATTTTTTCAAATATTTGCCATTAGTGGGGCCAACCTTTAATCCATCTTTAACAACTAACTTATATGAGCCATTCGAGTATATTTTCTGAACAATATATGGGCTATCCTATTTGGAGATGAATTTTCTTGTCCACCATGAGTGAGAATGATCGATTTTCGAACAGCAAGTACTAATTCGCCAAGTTGAAAAGAGCAAGGTTGGATGTGCTTGTTGAATGCTTTCGAAAAACAAGATTGATAGCATTCAATTCGTTGTTGGACTTCTAATTTCTTTTCATCAAGTGCTTCTAACTCCTTAAGACGAAGGCAAACATTATTTTCCTTATTGAACCATTCTTGAATTGCAATCTTTAATGAAAATATTTGTCGCTCGAGTGGAAGAACAACTTCAAAATCATAGATCAGTGCATATGAAATAGTTTGCGTGGGAGTTTGAATAGTAGTTCTATACGCCTAAAGAGTCTGTCCAATTCATTGATGCTAGTTTTTTTTTCGATTTATCCTTGATCTTTTTCAACAAATTGTATAAGGTCTTATCAAATGTTTCAGCAAGTCCATTTTGTAGTTGCATAGTGCATGGAAGAATTATATTGCTTGAAATTAAACTTTTCACAAAGTTTATTCATTGTAGTATTGCAAAAGAGTTTGCCATTATCGGTGATGATATAATACAAAACTCTATATCGATAGATGATGTTAAAATGAATGAAGTTTATCACATTTTCTTTTTTTACCTCTCTCAAAGGAACTGCTTCCCCCCACTTTGAGAAGTAATTTGTTGTAGCTAAAATGAAGACATATCCACAAGAAAATTTTGAAAGTGGCCCTACCATGTCCAATCCTCAAGTATCAAATGGTCAGAAAACAATAGTTGGGTGCAATGGTTCGGGAGGTTAACGAATAACAATATCATGAAATTGGCAAGTTTGACACTTTTTTTCGTAAAATCAATATAATCTCACTACAAGAAATTTGGTCTTTTGTGACAATAAAAAGTCATCACTAAAAATCAAAAAGTCGTCATTATATGCATATAGTGACGACTTTTCCCATTGTCACATGGTTGTCACTAATTCTATGTCACAAATGGGTATGTGTGACAACCTCTTCAAAGTCGTCACTAAATATTGTTATTTAATGACGAAGACTAAGTCGTCACTAATGGTTAGTATTCTGTGACGGCGGGATTTAGAAATAGGAAGGGAATTTGAATACAAAACCTTCAAATTCTAAAATTTCAAAGTATTTTTTACTATTATTAAAACATTTAATATGAAGTTAAATATTCAAAAACTAACTACCTAAATAGTAGTAAAGAAAATTAAAAACTAAGGTTAATATTTTTCATGAGAGAAAAGTTACGTGAAGGGGACAATCACATTTTTCTAGAATTGTAGAGGGGAGGGGGCCAAAGAGTGCTTCTAAATGAAAATTAGTAAAATTTTTCAGCGGTCACGAAAGATTTTGGCAGAACTTGGCGTGTGGCTCCGCCCTGGTATAGTTCCCTGGGAAGGCAAATCGAATTAATTAAATGACAAAATCGCAATAATTTTGGGCTTAATTATACATTATGAATCTCCACGCAATAGCCTGTTCACTCAAAAACAAATCGAATTAATTAGATGACAAAGTCGCAATAATTGCAGGCTTAATTATACTAAATTTGTCCTCATCTCAATAATAGAGGATTAGGTTAGAAATTCGGGAAGATCCTTCGTGTCAACAACTATGTTATTATTTTAATTTGAACAAGTGTAAATTTTATAGTATTTTCTTCACTATGCACTTTGAATCCGTCCCTCATTACTTAATTTCTGGTCTAAACTCGGAAGATTGATTAAATGCAACTGTTCTGTGCGATGGCCTTAATTTCCATTGCATCCAAGTGTAGTTGGCAGAGAAGGCGTGGACAAAACGCCCTTTCTCCAGTCACGCCTTTTCTGAGCTCCTGTAGCTAAAACCTGACAGCAATTTGTCAGCAAGTCATGATTGATAATGCAACCATATGGCTCCTTCTAAGAAGCTACACTATTAACAGGCCTAAACTTATAAATCTGTTTATAAAATTCCTATAAGTTTATAAAAACTTATAGATCTGTATGGATTGAGATGATTTCAAGTAAAATAATTTGTTACACGTATTTTTACTGTTATTTTCCTCCTACGTCCACATCTCTATGACCCACTATTCACTTTCAACGTCCACATTTCTATTTTAATCTCTCTCATTGAGTTTGATCGCATTCTGTCATTCATTCATCTTTCTACATGAAAACCAACTGAAATCTAGTCCATAATACAGAGGCCTTAATTCAAAAGGAAAAAAGAAAATTCATTACGTTTGCAGCTTTGGAAGCTTATCATCTCTCTCAACTTCATCCAATCCAAGCATACAACTGCGGCCTCAGGAATTTATATAGTTTCCCAGCACTTCAAGGTAACCAGAACTAGTTAACTCCTTTTCTTTTTTCTTTTTGTTTATAGTCTAAATTTTTCTGTCGTTGAAGATTTGCGTAAATTTTTCTGTCGTTGAAGATTTGCGTAAATTTTTCTGTCGTTGAAGATTTGCGCTGCTTTTGCTTCATGATTCTTTAATCCAGAAACGCAATACTACTTTAGTGTTGTTGCCCCTAATCTTTCTTCTCTCCCTCGACCACATTAATCCCATGTCTGTTGTTGCATAATTATGCATAAACACTGCATCAGCACACGAATTTGTCTGGGAAAATTATTTGAGCAATTTGCTAGCTAAGGATGTAGAAGTAGAACAAGACTCTACGTCTGGCTGGAACTGATCCGCTACAGAGAGGGCACTTTTGGATCCGCACCTTTCTAGCTCGATCTATGAGCGGATCTTCCTGGCAGACCAACGAAGTTTTTACCCGTTTTTTAATTATTTCTTAATTGAATGTATTTGGAGTTTCTTATTAGTGAAGTAATTTGCTCAAGTCTGGACTGTTTTAATCAATTTGACAATTACATGAAATAAGTACTTTTTTGTTGTTTGGGTTTTATATCTTGTTCTTGAGTTGGGTCCTAAGTTTGAATTCTTGTTGAATCTAACCTAAATCCTTGTTGAATCTTAACTTTGGGAATTTGATCATGTATTGCTCTTGGTTTCTTTTCCATGAGATTAGTTCATGTAAATTTTTGTTAAATCCACTTCTGCTGCCGCATCAGCTCAAAAAACGAAAAAACAATTATGCTTCTTTATTATCGTGTCCAAGCTCAAGATGTTTTGTTTCTGTCTCTTGTCCAATTAAAAACTTTATACTAACAATTGACTTCCTCTAAGATTAATCCAGAAACAAAGTTCCTTTAATTCTTTTTTTTTTTTTTGATAAAACAAAAGTTCCTTTAATTCTAGAATTCTACAATTGTTCAATTAGCCACAAATTTTAAAATAATTTCAGCTATCCTATATCAAGGAAAGACGGGGCATATATTCAGAATAGACAGCTAGCCAAATACATATATTCATTCTGTCTAACTGACTAATGCAATAGGTTTTCGTACACAGAGAGGGCCATTTTTTTTTCTCTACAAAAATTGGTGTGATGATTTTGTTTGCTACAAATGGGACTCTTATCTTTACAAGAATGAAGGGAGAGAACTTGAGCATGAGATCTCATGATTACTTGATTAATATGTCTACCAGTTGAACTGGGTCTTTGAGATGGCAGATGATATGTTAAAGTATAGGTAAAATTTCTGAAATTCCATTCACTGTGGGTTATATATTAAAGTGGCAAGTAAATTTTCTGAAATTCCATTCACTGTCGGTTTGTCTCTGTGATCATTTCAATACTTTAAACTGGGTTCTTTCTTTTAAGTCTTAAGAAAAACGTTTTTTTTTTTTATCAATTTATAGAAAAGATAATGTTTAAAATAGCTTCATAAGTTCCACAGTTTACTAGGGTGCTATATTTTATGGGTTTGGTTAACGCATGCCCAATGGGGATTCATCGAGAGTTTATTTTCTACAAAAGTGATTAATTTGCAAAAATAAATTTATGAAATTCCATTCACTGTTTGTTTTCTTCTATGATCATTTCAATACTTTAAAAGTTCAATTTCTTTCTTTTAAGTTTTAAGAAAAACCTTTTTATCAATTTGTAGAAAAGATAATGTTTAAAATAGCTTGATAATTTCCACACCTACTATGGTGCTATATTTTACGTTAAGAATGCCTTTTTTTTTTTTTTTTTTCCAAAAGTGGTTAATTTAGAAAAGTGCGTAAATACAAGAAGCAAAATAAATGTGAATCTCTGTATTCACGGTTGGGTGGTCTGTGGGGTATGAGGAGAATGTAAGTAAGAGGTTTCGGGTTTGATCCCTTCCACTTACATTAAAAAAAAAAAAGCATGTATTCACATTGTAAGCTAAGTGTAATCTCAGTGTATTAACGAGAGCATCCATTTAAAAAGATTTGCATATTAATTTTATTAATATTATTATTATCATTTTGTCTAACATAACAATCAACTCTATTCCAATGCTGCGTGGGGGGGGGGGGGGGGGCGGGGGAGCCCAAGATTTTTTGACCAAAGGAAGCACCATACTTCCCCTTAATATACCAAGCAAGATTTGAACCCCTGATTAGGGGAGAATTTTAAGAGGCTCTCCTGAGCCATTGGACCAAAGTGCAATGGCTTTTTATTATGACTTTTCTTATTATGTGCTCTAGGGGCATTGAATAAGTAAAAAAAAAAAAAAAAAGGTTTATGCATTTGAGTACACTATCCCCTAATTCGCCTATTCGGTACATAGAGATCGGTTAGAAAGGAAAGACCTTTCCAATTTATTCACTCCATTCCAATATTTGATACGGTTCATTTAAGTGGAAAAGTTCTTTCCCCTAGAATGCTAATACTCTGTTTTTTTGGAATCTCATTCCTCAAAAAAAAAAAAAGTTTTGGTAAAGCTTTTCCACTATCATCCTAGAATGCTTAAATAACAAGATATCAAATGTATCCTTATAAATCTTTATCCTCGAATGCATTATGATATCTTATGAACTCAATTAATATTTGAATGTAATTTTTTTAATAATTAATTTTACTTGTATTTAGAATAAGTTTTTTTCTTTTATACTAGAAAACTAATGTTTTAAGATACATTCTTCCTTGACTTTCAAACAATTGTGCAAGAATTTTTTTTTCCAATCTCACATCAAAATTGAAAATAGATTAAAAATAAATTATAATTGCTTAACTTCATGTAATTTTTATTTTATGTTGATAATTATATTGCTAGTGAATGCAAACTTAAAAATCTAATATTAGAATGAATCGAGTATTACAATTGAAGAATTTTTTATATCAATTCTCATTTATTTTTAAAGTAAAAATAACAAAAATTTCATGTAAATAGACAGACACAATTATAGATAAATAAAATAAAAGCAATAACACATATTATATCCTACCAACTAATTTAGGGCAATTAAATCAAATTTGTATTTAGTATATTCCGTTTTGACATCTAAATCCCGAAAAATGCTTATTCAGTAGAGGTGGCAATTTGTCCCAAGTTCCAATGGGTTACCCATGCCCATGGGGACTTTGGGCGGGATGGGTACTTGAATTTGATATTGGGTTTAAAATGAGACAAATCTCAATTGTACCCATTAATTGATGGGAAATTTTGGAAAATACTTGAGTACCCATTGGACTCAAATAGCAAGGGCTGCGTTTGGATTAGCTGTTTTTGGTGGGTGTTGTTGAAATATTTTATTGTAGTAGTGTATATGAAAAATTTTTACTATAAAATTTTTTTGAAATATTTGATATACTAATATGGATGGAATGTTTTTTGAGTTATTGTATATTACTGTAATATTGTATTTGAAAAACTTATTTTTTGAAAAAATAGCCAATCCAAACAGAGTCTTAGATTCAAAAATTATCTTTAACAATTTTTATAGTCATACCAGCGAATATAATCTAATAGTCTTCCTAGTCATTATCCACAAGAATTTCGAGCATTTCAGTCAGTTTAGACCTGTCATCCTTGGACAATGATGAGGATAAATATTCAACACTCTAAGTACCTTGGCCATCTTAATATATGTTGGAATATGGCTGTATATCTATCTTTTCATTTATTTGTTAATCCAATTTTTGGTGGGAATCTTGACTATAAAGCACTTGCATGTTTATTTAATAAAACTAAAAGAAATTTAATAAATCAAAAATATTAAAATTATATAAAAAATAAAAAATGAATTAAAGGGAAAAAATATGTAGAAAATAGATTTGGGTATTGGGCGGGATCAATCTAAACTCATTCCAAAGTGATCCTGCCCAAGTAAGTCCCAAAACACATATAGATAAAGTTGGATCCAAACCCATATGACTCGGTTCCATTTCAAATTCAAGCAAATTCCGCCCATCCCGTCCATTTTGCCACCTCTATTATTCACGAATAAATCGATTCCCCCCACTCAAGAAAGGTAGCTGAAGCGAGTTTAAAGGCCAAAGAGTCATTTTTGAAGGCTGCCAAACATCCAAAACTTGTCTACCAAGCTCCAGAACAATAATTTTTTCCCTAATATTATGGGTACGTAGAAATGTATTCTGGGCGGAAAGGCTTTTAACCCACAAAATTATTTTACTTCAAGGTGTGTACGGGCATATTTACAAAAGAAAAAAATTCACATTTTTTACCATAATTGCAATGCACAAAGCCATTGAATCAGAAAAGAACAATTTCAAACTTTTTCACTCTTTCCAAGCTCTTGTGAGCTCTAGATGATAGCTCACGACAACTTAAGGAGATATCCAAATTTCATCTTTATGTTACATATATAACAATAAAAAAAAGTAGACCTTCAAGCACCTAAATTGGCGCCAAATATGTAGTCTCAGTTTTGTTAATTGTGATGCTATAAGTTTTCTTTTTTGTGTTTAGAATGTAAAAAAAGGGTCTAAGTTATTTTTTGTCAAAACACATAATTATGCCTAGATTGGCGCTAAATTTGTGATGTCCCATGTTTTGCTAATAATAATGCTTAAATTGTATATTTTTTTGGATTCTAAAAATGAAGGCCAAATATCATAGTTGCAAAATTGTTTGTTATCAATTCTTCCAAGAAGATTAATGTTTGAAATAGCTTGATAAGTTCCACAGCTTACCATGGTGTTATATTCTATTAATTCATATATATAGATCCCTAAAAAGAGCAAAATATTGAGTTTAAAAACTTTTTTGAGGGCAAAATGAAATGGAGATATCCTATATATTTATATATATATATATATATATATATATATATATATATATAAAGGAGTTGTTGTATGACTCTTGGGTGATTTTCATCTAACATTTGTAGGGACGTTTTGGTAATGGTAAAAATATAACAGTATTGATTAAGCAAAATGCACAAGTTTCTGTTGCCTAATTTTGCATGGTTTACCTACTGTACCCTTTAGTGGCTAATGGTTTGGCTACTTTGCCATTGATTTAGCAAAGTGGGTAGAAAAGCGAAATTAACTCCCCTCAAGTATGTTTAGCTGAATTGATTATGCAAATTAAATGCATTTAAGATAATATTGGTGCAGTAAGGCTAAAAATGAATGCTTGAATTGTAACTATAGAAAGTTTCATCTTCTTCATCATTCAAGCTCAAGAACCATTAATTCAACTCTTGCAACAAATGGCACTTATTTGAATTAGTAATTGTAGCACATTGATGAGGCCATTAAAGTGTGAGAGGTAAAGAATCATTTGGAATAAATGTTACAAGAGTAACGCAGGACCTCCCATTTTCTTCAACATTTGGTCATCAATTTGTAACGTAGGTAACAATAATGGCTATTGTTAAGGTACAAAATTGTGGATTAAGAAGGTTTGCACAATACCAAAGTTGGGTTTGTAGAGGTATGCTCAATTTTGCTCTTGCTTTTTGGTCTATGAGTTGCATAGCTTCCATTCTACAAAATCCTGAATAAGTTTTTGTGCTTGCTATTGCATGCAGACGAAGTGTGGAGAGATTTTGCTCTTAGATTGCACTTTACTACTGAAGGTACAAGGTAACTCTATATTCCCACTTGATGCATGCCATTTATTGATTAAATATGATTACAATTATACTTGATCCATTTGAATCATGTACTTAAATGAACAAGTGTGTGAATGATTGTTCCACTTTGAAAATTATCTTGTAGTCGATGCAATTTATTGGTTCAATAGTTAAGTGACTGAGTTGTTGTGTGTGGATAGAAATTGCCATTTGAATAGATAAATAGCTATATTTACATGCTTTGTTATTTTTGTATTGACTTTCGTAGACCTGGTGATACAAGTTAGTGTTTGTAATGAGGAAAATTAATTTCCTCTCTAATTATTTGTAGATGCATGTATTGATTGAAATAATGGTTCTTAGTTGTAGTAGTCAAACAAACAAATGCTATATATAAATTTTCTATGTTTAAGTTTAGGGCTTGTGGGTTGAAATTTAGGATGGATCAAACAAACAATATTGGAAAACTTAATGCTAAAAAGTAATTTGGGAATCAAAAGGCAAGAAAAAGATATGTATTGTTATCGGTAGAAGAAAAGATAAAGTACGATTGGAACAACAGAAAATAAGCGTAAAGCATTAAAAATTCATGTTCATTTTGTTAAAACTACTAAACAAAACAATGGTGAGTGTTCCTGATTGAACAACCTAATTTTGTTTGAAAGATTAAACTCAGGGGAAAATGATACATATGATAACACCATGAGTTTCCATTTGTATTAGACATTGAAAAGGAAAATAGGAACCGTGCCGTTATTGCTCAATAAAAGAATCTAGCCAAGCACCAGAAAAATGTAATGCTAATTATGACAATAGAAAGTTTAAGGAATATATAAGTGTGTTCCACTTGATATCAAGTTATCAAATACTGTTAAGTTATTTGATCACACCACAGGTATCAATCCCCATGCTTCGCGTGGGGCTTCCCTCTAGTATTAATAGGAAAAGTAGATTTGTCAAATTAGCTAAAATTTGTTTGACATACTGGTGAGACAGTGGTAAGAGGCTTGATATTTCTCCAGACCTTGTAGTAACTATTTTACTTTTGCTTACAGTTGCATAAACATTGGATTGAACGAAGAAGATTTTTCTTTTCCTACTTACCTATTGTGTTTTGAACTTTATTAAGCAACGTGCAGATGAAGTTTGATATATTCTTGAATTCAATGAGGTCTTTAATTGGACTATTTTGTCGTTTGGACTGTTGCTGTTTGTGGAATGAGACGCAATGAGTGGTGAGTAATTCGACATACATTTATTTATCAAAATAAAAAAAAAGATATCATTTGCGTCAAATAAGAAAAAGGAAAATCGTTTTAGTGAGAAGAGATACTTGTATCCAAAAAATTTACTGTTTGCAGGAATATTTCTACTTAGTAACATCATGTATACTTCATGAACATTTCATTCAGCGCAAGAAAGCCATGACATTATAGAACTTGTATTTGATAAATAGTTGAATATGACAAAAAAAAAATCTTTTCATTTTAACATTGAAAAAGTTCTATTAATTCCTTTGCATCATTTAAACTTTGGTTAAAAGTTGAGAATACCATTATGTAGAATCTAACATTAAACGGCTATTTGTTTAGTTTACTAATCGGGTTCAATTCAATTTAAGTTTGGAAATACCCTGTTTTAAAATTTGCCTGAGGAAGATCACGATTCTTATGCTGCCTTTGTTGAACAACGTTATTGGTTGATAACTATACTTTTTAGATATTCTCTTGTGACTTCATAGGTAAGGGAGTTCACTCGAAATTAGCGATGGAGGCACTTGGGAATTTGGCATTAGATAGGGAAAGGAGGTATGTTAATTTGGATGATAATCTAAGGTCGCTCGAAAGGAAGTTGCAAAGATTAGGCGGCAAAAAATCTGACTTCGAGTTGCAGGTGACAAATGCAGAAAGGTCAGGTACCAAGAAAAGGAAAAGGGAGGTTGAGATTTGGTTTGAGGAGGTAGCAACAGTAGAAATCGAATTTGGTACACTAAAAAAGAGTATACAAGAAGGTGGATTCCTAGAAAATGCAATAAGCAGTGGGGATAGAGTGGCGAAAATGGATGCAATTGTAGAAGAACTTATTGAGCAAAGTAAGCATTTTGATGGGCTTTTGCTTGAGGCTTTTGAGAGCAGAGGTGAGCCACGAGTGACAACGAAATTATTTGGAGAAATGTTTGACAGAGGTTTGAAAGCAATTTGGGCGTGGTTGGTCATCGATAGCATCTCAAACATTGGGATTTATGGGATGGGCGGTTTGGGTAAGACTACATTCGCGAAACACATCCATAATCATCTCCTTGAGAGAACTCAATTCAAGGTTTATTGGATTACTGTCTCTCAAGAATTCAACATCAGAAGGCTGCAAGATGACATTGCTAAACGCCTAAGGCTTGATCTGTCTTACGAGGATGATGAGGATGGCAGAGCAGCCATTTTGTCTAGGGAATTGGTGAAGCAGTCTGTCCTCATACTTGATGATGTTTGGCAAGAATTTTCTTTTGAAAAGATTGGAATTCCTCTTGGTGCAAACAAATGCAGAGTGATCTTGACTACTCGATCACTAGAATTATGCAACAAGATTAGCTGTCAAAGGGTATTTGAAGCTAAAACTTTGGCTATAGATGAAGCTTGGGATTTGTTCAAACATACACTTGACACTAAGACGGTGCTTCATGAAGATGTGGAAGAAATTGCCAAGTCCATCATGAAAAGGTGTGCGGGTTTGCCTCTTGGTATTATCACAGTGGCTGGAAGCTTGAGAGGTGGGAGCGATATCTGTGAGTGGCGAAATGCATTGGAACAATTGGAAAAATGCTCAGTAGGGCATGATGAGATGGAACGAGATGTGTTTCCCATCCTGGAATGGAGTTTCAACCGCTTGAATGAATGTCAAATGAATTGCTTCTTGTATTGCTCTCTTTATCCGGAAGATTGTAAAATAAAAAGAATGGAACTAATAGACCTCTTTATTTGGGCAAAGCTGATGGACAAACAGAACTCAAGGTCAAGGTTAGAAGCATTTGATCAAGGTCACACGATATTAAACAAATTGATAAAAGTTTGCTTGCTAGAAGAAACAACAGATTTAGAAAAGGATGACTGCGTGAAGATGCATGATTTGGTCAGAGATATGGCGTTAAGGATCACGAATGGAAACTCCAAACTAAAGATGAGCAGAGATGTACCAAGATTTTTGGTGAAAAGTTTAGGATGGAGAGATTCAAAAGTAACATTGGAACAAAAAAAATGGGCAGAAGTTCTCCATGCAGTCTCCTTTCACACACTTTATCATCATACAAAAATAAAAGTTCCACCAGTCTGGTTGCCAAATTGTCCTAAGCTCTCAACTGTTATGGTATTGGACCAATATGCAGCAATGGTGACAGATTTCCTTGCAGCAGAAGTGAATTAACCCTTGACAATACTGAATGGAACAGGAAATGATAATGAATATTGGAACTTCAATTTCTGAATGACAATAGGTAGATCAATTACAGAGACAGAATCAACGGATTTAGAATCGAAAAGGAAAGATTGAAGGAATTGAAATAGAAAAGAGAGGGAAATTGGCAGAGCCAATTTCTATTACAATCAATGGAAATAATATGACCAAAAATCTACTCTAACTCTCGGATTCTTCAGCCATTTATGGCATTTCCAGACTAACTAACTTCTAAACTAGCTAATCAGGTGAGGCCACGTGGAAGTTCTGGAATCATCAGCTCCACTTGCGCAAAAACAGAAGCATAATTCTGTTACTTCAGGTAGAAGGCGTGATTTGTAAGTCACGCCTTTCTTCTTCAAGTTGAGCAGCTGTGCCTTTCACACAAACTGGAACGCGCCTTCCTCCTTCTTCAAGCTGGAACACGCCTTTCCTTTATTCTAGATCACGACTTCTGTATTTCCCTCATACTCCATGACAAAGCCTCCCCCTTTAAAGAATCTTGTCCTCAAGATTGGAAATGAGGGAATTGCCTCCTAATTTCGTCTGCAAATTCCCATGTTGCCTCTGCTGGATCTGTTCCCCACCAATGTACCAGCCATTGGACAGCAGCTGCATTCTTTCTCTTGACTGTTCTTCGTTCTAGCACTGCAACTGGTTCGATTCTTAAGTACCCCCTCCCATCTGTTTCCGGTAGTTGTAAGACAGGTGTGGTCTGGTCCCCAACCTTCTTCTTCAGCAGAGAGACATGGAAAACAGGGTGAATCTTGGAATCTGCTGGTAATCTGAGCTTGTATGCAACCTCCCCCATCCTTCCTATTACTTCATATGGCCCATAGTAACGTGCTGATAACTTAGTGTTACCTCGCATGGCTACTGAACTTTGCCTGTAAGCCTGTAACCTCAGGTACACGCAATCACCTATATCAAACCTTCTTTCACTCCTGCTTTCGTCTGCGTACTTTTTCATCCTCTCCTGAGCTAGCTTTAGGTTCTGCTGCAGTATGAGGTCAACCTTGTGTCTCTCCCTCAAGTAGTCCCCAACAACAGCTACCTTGGCCTGAGTATATGGCCGTATAGCCAATTGGGGGGTGCCTGTCCATATAGAGCCTCAAAAGGGGTCATTTGGATGGCTGTGTGGTAGCTGGTGTTGTACCACCACTCAGCCATAGTCAGCCAATGGTTCCACTTCTTTGGTTCCAAATGTGAAAAACACCTGAGGTACATTTCCAGTACCTGATTGACCCTTTCAGTCTGGCCATCAGACTATGGATGGTAGGCGGTACTGTGGTCCAGTGTAGCTCCCAGGAATGTAAACAGTTCTCCCCAGAACTGACTGGTGAAGACCCTATCTCTGTCTGATAGCATACTCTGGGGTATTCCATGCAACTTGACCACTCCATCTAGAAAAATCCTGGCGATCCTTGGGGCATCATAAGGATGTGAGGTGCTTAGAAAGTGAGCATATTTAGTGTATCTGTCCACTACTACCATGATGGTATCCTTTCCTTCAGAGTTAGGTAATCCTTCAATGAAATCCATAGTGATGTGGCTCCAGGGGTACTGTGGAATTGGCAGGGGTTGTAGGAGCCCTGGATAGGATACATGCTCGTCCTTACACTTCCTGCAGACATCACATTCCAGGATTGCTGTCTTGATGTCTCTGTGCATGCCTGGCCAATAGAACAACTGCTTGGCTCTCATGAAACTGGCCTGAATCCCAGAATGTCCCCCTAATTGGGAGTCATGTAAGGTGTGGATCAGCTTTTTCCTTATCTCCCCTCCTGATCCCACTACTACCCTTCCTTTAAACTTCAGTATACCATTCTGATAGCTGTGGTTGGCAATCAGGTCTGGTTTTAGTAAAACTTCCCTGATGATATTCTGTGCCCAGTCATCTCCTTGGTAGCTACTAATCACCTCCTTGATCCATTCCGATACTATGGTAGTTATTGCAGTGCACTCCAAGCCTGGATCCCCCCTCCTGGAAAGGCCATCTGCTACCACATTCTCCTTACCTTTCTTGTAGTGGATCTCATAACTCATCCCCATGAGCTTGGTCAACCACTTCTGCTGCAAGGGAGTGGTGATTCTTTGCTCCAATAGGTACTTTAGGCTCTGTTGATCAGTGTTGATGATGAAGTGCTGGCCCTCCAGGTAGTGCCTCCATTTAGTAACTGCTGTAACCAGTGCCAGTAGTTCCTTCTCATAGATAGATAGCCCCATATTCCTTGACCCTAATCCTTGACTGATATAGGCTAAAGGTCTCCTATTCTGCATTAATACTGCCCCTATCCCATTGTAACAGGCATTAGTTTCTACTACAAAGGGTTGGCTGAAGTCAGGTAGAGCCAGGACAGGTGTGTCACACATGGCCCCTTTGAGCTTCTGAAATGCCTCCTCTGCTTCTGGTCCCCATTGGAAGCTGTCTTTCTTCAATAGTGCAGTCAATGGTCTGGCTATACTACAATAACCCTTAACAAATCTCCTATAGTACCCTGTTAGGTCTAGGAACTCTCTCAGTTGTTTCACATTTGCTGGTTTAGGCCACTTCACCATACCTTCAATTTTCTCAGGGTCAGCTTTTACTCCTTCAGCAGAGATGATGTGTCCCAGGTACTCCACCTGTGTTTGGCCAAAGGCACATTTGCTCCTTTTGGCATATAGCTAGTGTTCTCTGAGGATGTTCAGCACTACTGTGACATGCTTCAAATGTTCCTGCAAACTTGAGCTATATATCAAGATGTCATCAAAAAATACCAGCACAAATTTCCTTAACTGTTTTTGAAATACATGGTTCATCAGACTTTGGAAAGTGGCAGGGGCATTGGTGAGCCCAAATGGCATCGCCTTGAACTCGTAGAGCCCCTGGTGAGTTCTAAATGCTGTCTTGGGAATGTCTGCTGCCTTTACTCTGATCTGGAAATAGCCTGCCCTCAAATCTATCTTGGTGAAGTATTTGGATCCTGTCAACTCATCCAAAAGTTCGTCAATAAGGGGTATAGGGTATTTGTTTTTGACTGTCAGTTCATTTAACTGCCTATAATCGACACAGAATCTCCAGGTGCCATCCTTCTTTTTTACCAGAAGTACAGGGGATGCAAAGGGGCTGTTACTGTGCTGAATGATACCATTTCCCAACATTTCCTGCACCAACTTCTCAATCTCAGTCTTTTGAACATAGGGACACCTGTATGGTCTGATCTGGAAAGGTTTGGACCCCTCTTTAAGGGTAATGGAATGATCATGACCCCTCTCAGGGGGCAACCCTTGAGGTTCTTTGAATACCTCCTCAAAATCCTGCAGTACCTCCTCCATCTCTGGGGGTGTAGTAGCATTGGCATGTTCCTCTTCCTGGACTGCACTGAGCTGAGCCATAATTCCATAGGCCTGTTTCCTGGCCCACTTGTGCAGTCGACTCCCTTTGATCAACCTTAGCTGCACCTGATCCCTCTCCCCTTTCAGTTCCACCTGCTGTTTCCCTTTTTTGAACTTCACACTAAGCCCCTTGAAGTCAAACTCCATAGGACTGAATCTGGCCAGCCAGTCTACTCCCAGCACCATATCACATCCTTCTAGCTTCAGTGTATTGAACTGGTGCTGTAATTCATAGCCTTGCATCTTCCACACTATAGGTTTAGCTAGGCTGTTGGACTGTACCTTTTCCCCATTAGCTACCTTAACAACTAGGGGTGGACCACTACTAACCAGTTTCAGGTTGCTAGCCAGTTGTGCATCCAGAAATCAGTGAGTGCTACCACTGTCAATAAGTGCAGTGATAGTTCTCCCTTTTACTAACCCTTTCAATTTAATAGTTTTGTGCTCACTACCTCCCGCTAGAGCATTGATGGAGATTTCCATATGTTCATCCCCAATTTTGCCTTCAATGCAATCGCAGAAAACTTCAGGTTCAGTCTCCTTTCCTTCCTCACTGGCTATCTGTTTCTCATTGTCATCATGTACTAGCAGAAGATGGATGTGGGATTGTTTACATGTATGGCCAAGTGTGTATGGTTCAGCACATTTATAACATAGTCCTTTCTCCCTCCTAAGATTGAACTCACTAGGGGTGATCCTTTTGAACTGGTTAGTGTTGTTGTTTGGGGTTCTGTAGGTGTCTGTGGGTGTTTTATCTGAGGATCTGGATGGGGTGGGGTTCCATTTGTTATGGTTCTGTGGGTGGAAAGGGGTTCTGTGTGTCTGGGGGCTGTTAGGTAGGGGTTTGTGAAACTTTTGCATAGCCTTCAGGTTCTTTTCTTGTAGCTTGGCTGCTTCTATTGCATCTGACAGGGTTGTAGGTTTGGCCATTTTAACCATATTGACTATTTCTTCCTTTAAACCACTTAGGAAACATGCTTTATAGTAGGAATCAGCCAAATGAGGGAGGGAAGGCATTACCAGTGCTTTGAGTAGCTCGAACTTTTCCAGGTAGTCTGCTATGGATCCTTCCTGCCTAAGTTTGTTGAATTCTTCAATAGCTTCCTCCGGTGTACCCTCCCCAAACCTTTTACACAAAGCAGTAGCCAGTTCTGTCAATGGAATGGTTCCCCTGCCACTGAATACTCCATGGAACCAGGTATCAGCTCTGTCCCTCAGGTATAGCTCAGTAATCTCAGATTTCAAGTTCTCCTCCACTCCATTGATCTTGAAGAACTTGTTAGCCTTACGGATCCATTCCCTGGGATTGTCTCCTGTGAAGTTAGGTAACTCCACTTTAGGCATTCTGGTGTAGGATCTAGTTTCTCTCCACTCTGATCTGCCACAGCCTTCTTCCTGTGTTGCTATCTTGCTAGGTCCCTCGATGGAGTTACTGCTTTCTGCCTCCTTGTCCCTGTCATTAAATTTTGCCATCATCTGAGCCATCATAGCCATCATACTCTCATATTTTTGGTCTAGATTTTTAAGAGTTCTTTCTGTGCTTTCTTGTCTATGCCCCAACATTTGACCACACTGCCTAGCTCAGAGATATCCTTCTTTAACACCTCCTCCTGAGATTTTGTCATCCCAATGGCTCGTAGCTAAGCTCTGATACCACTGTTATGGTATTGGACCAATATGCAGCAATGGTGACAGATTTCCTTGCAGCAGAAGTGAATTAACCCTTGACAATACTGAATGGAACAGGAAATGATAATGAATATTGGAACTTCAATTTCTAAATGACAATAGGTAGATCAATTATAGAGACAGAATCAACGGATTTAGAATCGAAAAGGAAAGATTGAAGGAATTGAAATAGAAAAGAGAGGGAAATTGGTAGAGCCAATTTCTGTTACAATCAATGGAAATAATATGACCAAAAATCTACTCTAACTCTCGGATTCTTCAGCCATTTATGGCATTTCCAGACTAACTAACTTCTAAACTAGCTAATCAGGTGAGGCCACGTGGAAGTTCTGGAATCATCAACTCCACTTGCGCAAAAACAGAAGCATAATTCTGTTACTTCAGGTAGAAGGCGTGATTTGTAAGTCACGCCTTTCTTCTTCAAGTTGAGCAGCTGCGCCTTTCACACAAACTGGAACGCGCCTTCCTCCTTCTTCAAGCTGGAACACGCCTTTCCTTTATTCTAGATCACGACTTCTGTATTTCCCTCATACTTCATGACATCAACCTTGCTTATTCCTCATTTTTCCATAAAAAGAATTCCAGATTCATTTATTCAGCACATGCGTGGACTTAAAGTTTTGAATCTAAATGGGTGCATAGGTATAACAGAGTTACCTAATTCTATTTCAAACATGGTGAATCTTGCTGCTTTGATTTTGGGGCATTGTGAAGAGCTCCGATCTGTGCCACCACTAGGAATGCTCAAGCAATTGAGGGAATTGGACCTATCCAGGACTAAGATTCAGGATTTACCTCAAGGTTTGGAGTCGTTAGTCAAACTCGAAAGGCTTAACTTGGACCATTGCCGATCTTTCACAGGAAAGATAATACCAATAGGGACATTTTCCAAATTGCACCGTCTTCAGCGGCTAGTATTGCCGCCCTATGGTACTGTACAAGTTAATGATCCAGAAGTGTTGAACCAATTAAAAACTTTTATAGGATGTTTATGTTTTACGGACTTCTATAAAATCTCTGAGTGGCCAGAATACTATTATCTTTATATCAATGATGACTTCTCATCTTTTCATAACTACATTCCCTTGGTCGATGATATTAGGTATCGTAAACGATTGTATTTCCATCAGTGTAAGTTCGGTAAAGGGTCAAACTATCCCGTGCTACTGCTGCCAAGTGATATGAAATGTCTAGAACTCAAGGGATGTGTCGGCATGGGCATTAGGTGCTTGTCAGATGTTTTTAAGAACTTTACAAGTTTAAAGGACTTGTCTTCTTTGAAGATTAGTGGTTTGGATGGAATAGAATTCCTCTTGCAATTTTCCTCTCCTGCTCCACGTGATCAATTGATAGACTCGTCTTTCAGTCCACTGAGATATCTGCAAGAGCTGATACTCTGGAATTTGCCGGATCTAGTGGGTCTCTTTTTTGGGGAATCAGAAGCATATTTGCTTCCACCCGGCACCTTTTCTTCCCTGAGGCGTTTGTCGATTTACAAATGTCACAACGTGAAACAACTATTCACAGTGCAGCTGCTGCGGAATTTTGAAAGTCTAAGAGTATTTTCTGTCGACGATTGCAAAGGACTGGCGGAGGTAGCAGCAAATGACAATGGTATAGAACAAGGAGGAGGAGAAGGCATCCAATTGACTTCAAGTGAAGCCACCTCCACTGTCATCCTTCCAAATTTAATGTTGCTGGATCTGAATAGGCTGCCACAACTGAAAAACATTTGCAAGGCAACCATGATCTGTGATTCAATTGAGGAGATTGTAATATTTGATTGTCCAAAGTTGAAGAGGCTCCCTTTGTTTCTTCCGACCATCAACAGACTACCAGCTGTTCCTAGCACTCTTCATAAAATCAGGGGAGATAAAGAAGGATGGGAATCGTTAGAGTGGGACAATCCCTGCATCAAAAATGCTCTTGATCCATTTTTTACCACACAGCGGTGGAGTTGTTGAAGACCATTTGTTTGCTCAAAATCCTGACTCGTTCTCATGTATGTGTTTTCTCCCCTTCCTCAAACGTTGCCAACTATCCCCTTTCTTTGAGCTTTTTTCTCCAAAATGATCTGCTTCTCCACTAGCATAGAATTTGCTATTGTGTAGGAATCGATATTAACTCTTTCCGTATTGAGCTCAAGTTTTTTTACTTATTTGAGGTGCAGAATTGCTAACGCATTTTATTCCTCTGTCTTTCTTTGTTATTATTTATTTTTGAGTTCAACGTCATCATAAATTTCTATATGTTATTTTCTTTTTTCATTTTAAGCTGTCAAGTGTTCTTTGTTTTTTCCCTTTTTTCTGGAGAGGCTCAAGTTTTTCATCTGCCGACGAACTTTCCTATGGCGCCGAACTACAAACTGCACTCCTCCTTGTTTTTATAGTCATTCGTATATTCTCCTACGTACATCTTTTTTAATATTTTTACAGTTTTTCTTATTTCTGTATATATTTAAATATTTTATTTTATTTCTCTTTCTTTCTTCTTGTTTATTTCTGAATTCAGTGTATTACTAATTTATTCTGTGCATGAGCTGATCTCTATGTTCTTTTCTTTTTCTTTTCATTTCCTGCTCTTAAAGGTTGTCTTGTTTTTCTGCTTTTCTGAAGAGGCTTTCCAGATAAAGTGTTGAGATATGCTAGTTTTCCCTACAAATTTTATCAGATTGAGTTTGATATCAAAATAATTTAGTTTGTAGAAGAATAATTCTTGTTAGGATATTTGTTAACAAAAAAAATATTGGTTTGCTAACAAATATTATACCTATGATTTGTTAGGTAAAAGATCATGTTATCAAGTAGTTTTTGTTGAAATTTTTTAAAGTATTGTTAGCTGAATTGTGTTGATTTGTTTCCTTATAAACACTATAAATAGGGTGTTTACGAATGAAGATATAAGCTCATTTTTCCAGCTTCAAACAAGTCTCTTATAAGCAATTTATAAGTCATTTTTGCAACACCAAAGACATAAAGCTACAAGTATATATGTACATTTGCAAATGTTTAAATTCCAAGTTTCATATAATTGAGAGCCATAGTAACTTGGAAGAAGTACAGTTGACAAAGTAACTTACAATTTGTACTTGCTTTCATATCATGGATGCATTTGTTTTGTGTTTTTGACTATACTGATCAAGTATTGTTTGTCAATCTTTGTGTTTTTGACTATACTGATCAAGTATTGATTGTCAATATTTCTCAGGTTAAGATAGCTATACTAGATAGCCACAAAATTGCTGCTGCAAGAAAGGTGAAGTTGCAAAAAGAAGTGTAAATTCAAGCCATGCCTACCAGCACCAAACTTATTTTCAGTACATGCTTCTTCCTTAGCTGTATTACAATTGCTTTTTTTCCATGTTTAGTTTTCCATTCCTAGCTAGATGATGTTTTTTTTGTACTTGATTATAATTGGACCAGTGATACAGTTTTTTGTGGCTGTTCCTTAAATATCAACAAAACTGTGATGGGGTATTAAGTATTATTAATTCAAAACTTTTAAGTCACATTATACTCCAAGAGCGTGATTTCATTCTGTCAATTTAAACCTTTCTGTGTGTGTGTGTGCTTCTTCCTGATTTCCACTTCAAGCAATTATATCCCCAGTTCCACCGATAATTCTTTAGCTAAATCCTTTTGATTGGGGTTAGGTTGTACTTACATGCTAAAGAAGGATCAGAATAACATTTAAATCCCTTTTGGAGTTAAATAACTACATTTAGAATAAATGAACGGAAGAAGCTTTCACATCAACCCTTTTTTGCGTGACTTGAATCTTTTATGTCTGACTTCTTTGGCAGGAATTTTCTATGAGCAGATCAAACTTGTAGCAAATGATTTTTTTTTTCCTTTTTCAGAAACAAATGTATTAAACCCAAAAAAAAAAAATTAATCAGATGTAGTTTTGTCTTGCAAGAGACATGCACTTGTACATGTCATCTGATACGGTATTGGCTTTTGTTGTGAAAAATCAGGGTATGTTTGAGATGGCCAGTAAAGCAAGCATCAAGTTGCTAATCTGTAGTCCAGCAATTTATGAAGAGGCAAAATTTGAGGTTAACAACTTTCAATTAAGGAACAGTCATAACTAATTATTTTCCAGCTTAATGTTGATTGGTTTCAATTTGAGCCGAATTCAAAGTCTTCGCACCGCAAAGAATTTATTTTATGCAACCAATAAATGAGCAAGAAATATTATATCACTTGCTGTACAATGTGGTAAAGAAAGGAATGTGGTTTCAGATAGTGTAACCATATCAGAACTGAAATTATTCTTCTAATGAAAATGGTTAAACAAATGTCACAATGTCAGGACATCCTTTTCTTTTCTTTTTTTTTTTTTTGTGTTCTTTAGAGGGTCAATGGATCATCTTTCATATAAAAAAGGATAATATCTGTTAAAGAAAGTAGTCTTTTCAGTGAACTTAATTGAATGACTTGCTTTTTATTAATAGAACATCAGCAAGTACTCCTACCTATTTGAGCATATGTTGCCGTTGGTATTTTTGGAAGTATACTACCTGCAATAGTGGAAGTTAAATTTGACGAGATGAAAAGTAATAATCAAAAGGAAAGGAGAATAAAACAAGGAAAAAAGACGATAATTTCTCAAACAATTCGCTGAAGTCTCAAGATGACAGGCGTAAGTTTCATTGCAGGAAGATGCAAAAACAAACGGACCAGAAGGCCAAGAAGCTGCAACGTTGTCATCGAGACCACAATAGAATCCAATTCTGGAGAGAGGCAACCGGATTCTGGAGAACATAATTGGTAAACTAATCAAAGGCAAGACTAAATTGACATTCATAGTTAAATTAACTTTACAAGGAAATAGTTCATAGCCTAGAGGGAGATATATTTTGTAAAATTGGACTATCTGTTCAAACTACTACCTTTTGAGTCAACTGTTGAAGGAAATCAGTTCTCAGCAGATTGTAAACCATGATGATCCACAAATTTAGGGAAGGAAAAACATCCATAAGTAATGTTCGGAAAAGTGACCTATAGTGGTCATATATACATGAAGAGATGCGAAAATGCGGACCTGGAGGTGAGAAGTCCTGCTGCTTTTTATGGCACACGCTATATACATTGCTAGAAATGTTATTTCATACCAAGCAAGCAAGCACAGTTTACTGCTTGCAAATTAGTAATAAACCTTTCCTCTCGCAGTTGAGAATATAACTCTCCATGGCATTGCAACGAGATGTCTTATTATTCACTTGATCTCCACGTTCTGTTGAAATTTCAGAGATATCCAGAATACCAGTGGGCAGGCTGATAATCATGGAGTAGGATGAAAATGAGATTAAGATACTCTTAGCTTTAGGTAAATTATCAAATTTTATCATGCAAATCGTAAGGATGCAAGGTCCATTTCTTATTGTTTTTCCTAGTTTTCTTTGTTTAAGTGACACCTAGAAAGTCCCCTGAGTATTCTGTTTGCAGAAGGACTAAGCTTACTGGCAAGCCGTCGGAGCATGATATTCGTACGGTCCCTTATAATAGCTGATTCATCAAGCAAGATGGAAATGTTACTCAAATGTTTTCATGTTATAATTGCTGAAAGCCAGTTTTTCGGCTGCAACTGATATGGAATTCTAGCAAATTCTGTTGCAGCACTCATAAGCAAGAAGTCTTGATGAAGTCAGAACGCTGCCAACCTTATGAACATCTACAATAGGGCACGAAGCTGCAGTGAGATTGCCCGGACCTATTGGGCATTCTCGTTCGCACCTTGACTTTTGAGGATCTTTCCAACGTCTGAAATTGCCTAAATTTTACATTAGCTCGTCTGAAATTTCCATTTTACACCGTGCAGTACTGGCAACTATTGAAAGCTTTAATCTCTTAGATTTCGAGACTAAATAACTCGTGTGACACTTATATCTTAACTTTAGTCATTGATAGGTCATTACTTGTCGCTAAATTTATAATTATTCTTTGAGTGAATATATTGTAGTAGTTCATCAATTTAGCAAATTAAGTGATACAACTTTCACGTAAAAAATTTTGTATAAAAATTAAGTGAGACTTAGTTTATCAAACTTATGTTATAAAACAAGTTTAACAGAAAAAAACACTTAATTTATTAAATTTTAGTATTTCATGGGGTTATCAAAGCCCCTAGTTGCTATAAATTATCAATCAAGAGCACAAAAAATTTAGAGCAAAAAGGGAAAAAAAAAAAAAAGGTTCTCCTTTCTGAAGCAGAACACCTTTCGTAAGAATTTGAAGAATCAACATTACTGGCTAAATGCTTATTTCCAATATAGTTCGCTGGGCAATCAGATTTAATTTCATGAAAAATTCACAAAAATATTGGACTTAATTAGACACTGAATTTTTTTGACATAATACGCAAAGCTTTTCTTTTCTTTTTTTTTTGGGCAAATTCCACTTTACCCTCTTATGGTTTAGCGTTTTTTCACATAACCCCCCTATAGTTTCAAAAGTTATACATAACCCTCTTATGGTTTGGATTAAAGTGTCAAAGTAACGGAAATAGTCACTCGTAACGGCGTCACCTAAAATGTCAAAAATACCCTTATGTAAGGTTGAAATTTATGTATTAACCAAGGGGGGTTATGTGTATATTTTGAAAATCATAAGAGGGTTATATGGTAAAGTATTAAACCATAAGGGGGTTATATGGTAAAATATAAAAATCATAGGGGGTTAATGTGTCATGTATTTATAAAGGTAATTTCGACATTTTTAGAAGTTCCATTACGAGTGACTATTTCCGTTACTTTGACACTTTAATCCAAACCATGAGTGAGTTATGTATAGCTTTTGAAACCATAGGGGGGTTATGTTAAAAAAAGGGTAAACCACAGGGGGGTAAAATGTAATTTACCCTTTTTTTTAAAAAAAAAAATTTAAAACAACTAGATTATCACCCTCTTAGCCAATTCTTCCTTCCTTTGCCTACCCCATCACCCCTTTCGGCGAAAGAACCAAAAAAAGAAAAGAAGCACATTTTGTATTGTCAATTTCCACTTTATAGCCGATCATTGAATTTGCAAACTATGGCTTTGGTATGGGAAGTCGGGAAGACGAAGTAAAGAATCAGATGTCTTCAATAGCTTTATTAGTGGAAAATGATTCGCCAGCCCGCGTTTTTTTGTGCTCCATGAGCTTAAAGCTTCAAAGAAACTTTTACTAGTTTTACCTCTTTTGCATTGACTGACTTTAGCATGGTTCCACATGGTTCCAGTTAAGAAGCTACACGGAAGAATGAAAAGGACTAAATATATGTAATTTCGCTGATAGTACCACACACACACACACACACATATACATATACATATATATCGAGGCACACATGCTTATAAATTTTTGGATTGTAAATATCTACTTTTGATCTCTAATCGCGTTCTCATTCATTTGTATGTCTGCATGAATAGTGACTGAAAACTAAAAATCTGGCTTTGTAAAACATCTCCGAAGTTTTATTAAGGAATTCTTCCCCTATGTGGTTATAAATAAAGTGAATTTAAATTAGTTTTAGTTTGAACACTAGACAAAAAGAGATTTTCATAGGTGTAGAAGGCTTTTGTAGTTTTTTCTTCATGATGAAAATTCTACTTCTCTATCCGTAGATATAGGTTATTTGACGGTTTACTCCTCTACCCATGAACGTAGTTCATTTGATGGAACCATGTAACACTATACAGTGAAATCACTTCCATCTGGAATTTGTATATGTTTGGGGTTGTTTCTTATTTCATCATGTTATAATAGTTTTACATGGCATAAAAATCTTGATTCAATTATAATTCATTCGCCAAAACTCAATGATCATCCTCCTTGTATGAGTGAAAGCTAGACCAAAATCTAATTCAAACTCTTATCTTTTGGTAGAGTCTTGCAGTTCTCAACTTTTTCAAGATAACTTATCCTGATTTCAAGGTACAATGATTTTAGACTCAATCTTGAATTTGCAAATTTTTTGTAGCTGTTTCTCACTTCATCATGTTATATTTAGCTTTCTAAGGCCTGTAAACCTTGATCACTTGTTCTTCTTCTCAAAACATGGAGTGCTCTGTTCAAGCTTTTTACAAGATTGATATTTCCTGGCAAGAATTTTGAATATTATCATAGTTGCAAAGTTGTTTGTACTCCGTTGTATAGAGAAGATCAATGTTTGGGAAGAAAAATAATTTGTTTGAGCCATTTTTATCCTTACATTTTTTCCGGCACAGCTCCTAAGTCAAAATCCAAGTTTTGGTGTCAATTTTATGGTACAAGCAAAAGGATAAATACACATATATATACTATGGGAACCAATGATATTTAAGTTAGTAACTGTAATAGACATTCTTTGAAGAGAGTGTACAGTATTCAACAGATTTATTTTTTTTTGGATTTAAAAGTAGATGCAACTCCCGAGAGAGTTGCAATATGCTTTTTGGATTTAAAACTATGTGCAATTCTTTGGATATATCTGTAAGTGTAATGGTTTCCATTCCTAACTTGTAGCCAGAGTTGCATCTCATTCTTTGCAAGGTAGCCAAAGACAGTTTGGTTGATAATCCAGGTATTTGATCAAATACAATTCCACTAGCTTTCTTCGAACACACCCGGAACTTCCTTCACGAGGGCCCGTTATCACGAACCCGCAAGGCCATTGGTGGTCTGCTCTGCTGTTAGCTCAACTTTTACCATCCTTTCCTCAACACTCATTATACATAATCTTGGCAGAGTCTCAAGGTTTTCAGCTTCCTCAAGTTTTCGAGTCAGTTTCAGGTATAATGAGATCATATCCATCTGAATTTTGTAACTTTTGCAGCTTTCTCTTATTTCACCATGTTATAATGGCTTTGCTCGGCACCATCTTGATTCAATTATAATTCGTTCATCAAACTCAACGATCTTGGTGTTAGTCTTACAACAGAAATGTTGCATAAAATGGTTAAAATTTTTATCATAATCTTCTTGATGCACAACAGTAGTATCATTTATTAACATGCTTAATTGGGCGACTACATGTTTATGTGCTCTTCTTCCCTATCAAATGGGAAGGTATTAACATCCTTCCTTTCAAGTTTTGAGACACTTTTTATCTTATTCTTCATCCTCTTTCTTCTTTTTAAAAATAATATATTTGACACATTATTATCCTGACACCTTATTAGGGTACAATTCCTGTTATCTATTTCATTTAAATTTTTTAATTTGATACACTCAAAATTTTAAAATGTATAGAAAAGAAAAAAAATACCTCAATGATCTATTGAGAGAGTGGGTTTTCACGCATATTCTGTAATTGTTTTGAGATACATTTTATTGATGAGATTTGAAATTTACATGGTTCTTCATATCACATTGATATTTCTGCAGATATTGTAGTAAATATTTTATTTTTTTGCCAATGGGAAGAATCATAGATGAGCTTACAGTTGCAGGACTGAGGAAGATTTTTCTTTTCCTACTTACCTATTGTGCTATGACTTTATTTAGCAACGTGTAGACCAAGTTTGATATATTCTTGAATTCTTATGATGCCTTAGTTGAACAACGTATTTGGTTGATAACTATACCTTTTAGAGATTCTCTTGTCACTTGATAGGTAAGGGAGCTCACTGGAAAATTAACAATGGAGGCACTTGGGAATTTGGCACTCGACACCGGAAGGAAGTATGTCAATTTGGGTGATAATCTAAGGTCGCTCGAAACGAAGTTGCAAAGATTATGCAATAGGAAAATTGACTTCCAGTCGAAAGTGAAAGTTGCAGAAAGATCAGGTACTAAGAAAAGGAAAAGAGAGGTTGATAATTGGTTTGAAGAGGTAGCAAAAATAGAGAATGAATTCGTTGCATTGAAAACGAGCATACAAGAGGGTGGATTTCTAGAAAATGCGTTTAGCAGTGGGAAAAGAGTGGAGAAAATGGACGATGATGTAGAGCAACTGATGGTGCAAAGTGATAGTGATCATTTGGGTGAGCTTTGCCTTGAGGCTTCTGAGAGCAGAGGTGAGCCACGAGAGACAACAGAATTATTTGGAGAAATGTTTCGCAAAGGTCTGGAAACAATCCCGGCATGGTTGGGCACCAATGAGATCTCAAGGATTGGGATCTACGGGATGGGTGGCGTGGGTAAGACTACTTTGGCGGAACACATCCATAATCACCTCCTCGAGAATACTCAATTCAATGTTTATTGGATTTCTGTCTCCCAAGATTTTACCATCAAAAGGCTGCAAGGTGACGTTGCTAAACGCTTAGGGCTTGATCTGTCAGACGTGGATGATGCAAAAGTAAGGGCACGTAGGTTGCATGACGCATTCGAGAAAATGAAGGAAATGGTAGTGCTCATGTTGGATGATGTTTGGGAAGAATTTCGTTTAAACAGCTTAGGGATTGATGCAAGAAATTGCAGACTGATTTTGACTACACGCTCAGAAGAAGTGTGCAACCGGATGCAATGCCATAGCAAATTTGAGTTGAAAACTTTGGACACAGAGGAAGCTTCGGGTTTGTTCGAGCGTACACTTGGCAGCAAGACCGTGCTTGATGGAGATTTGAAAGATATTGCCAAGTCCGTTGCGAAAAGGTGTGATGGATTGCCTCTTGGTATTGTCACAGTGGCTGGGAGCATGAGAGGTGTGAGCAACATTTGTGAGTGGAGAAATGCATTGGAAGACTTGAAAGCATGTTCAGTAGGGCACGATGAGATGGAACGAGATGTGTTTCCCATCCTGGAATGGAGTTTCAATCGCTTGAATGAATGCCAAAGGAATTGCTTCTTGTATTGCTGTCTTTATCCGGAAGATTGGAAAATAAAAAGAAAGGAACTAATAGACCTCATTATTTGGGCAGAGCTGGTGTCAAAAAGGGAATCATGGTCAAAAGCATTTGATGAAGGTCAAACGATATTAAAAAAACTGATAAGAGTTTGCTTGTTGGAAGAAGCAAAAGATTTCATGGGGGATGACTGTGTGAAGATGCATGATTTGGTCAGAGACATGGCATTAAGGATCACGCATGGAAACTCCAAACCAAAGAGCAGCAGAGATGATGTACCACGATTCTTGGTGAAAAGCTTAGGATGGAGTAATTCAAAAGTAACACTGGAACCAAACAAATGGACACAAGATCTCCATGCAGTTTCCTTCCATTCAGATATGTTTCAACATATAAAAATAAAAGTTCCACCAGCCTGGTCACCAAATTGTCCTAAGCTCTCAACCTTGCTTCTTTCTGATGTTTTCATAAAAGAAATCCCAGATTCATTCTTTCAACACATGTGTGGACTTAAAGTTTTGAATCTATCTCGGTGCGGAGGTATAACAGACTTGCCTAATTCTGTTTCAAACTTGGTGGATCTCACTGCTTTGATTTTGGGGGGTTGTTGGGGCGTACGATCTGTGCCACCATTGGGAAAGCTCAAGCAAATGAGGGATTTGGACCTATCCTCCACTCAGATTCTGGATTTGCCTCAAGAATTGGAGTCATTGGTTAATCTCGAAAGGCTCAACTTGAAGGATTGTATACACCTCCGATCCGTGCCACCACTGGGAAAGCTCAAGCAATTGAGGGAATTGGATCTATCCGGAACTGAGATTGAGGATTTACCTGAAGGCTGGGAGTCACTGGTCAACCTCGAAAGGTTTAACTTGGATAAGTGTCTAACTGTAAGTCGAAAGATAATACCAAAAGGGACATTTTCCCAATTTCACTGTCTTCAACTGTTATTCTTGCCATCCTATGGTGGGGTGCAAGTTAATGATCCAGAAGTGTTGAACCAATTAGAAAGTTTTGAAGGATGTTTGTCTTTTACGGACTTCTATAAAATTATTCGGTGGCCAAAACACTATAATAATGTTTATATCAATGACATCTTAACTGAGGATCTGAGTTTTGTTAATGAAGTGAGGGGGTTCCGGGAGAAACAACTGCATTTCCATCAGTGTAAGCTTGGTAGAGGATCGAACTATCTGCCAGATGATATGAAATGTCTGATAATCGAGGATTGTGAGGGCATGGGCATTAGGTGCTTGTCAGATGTTTTTAAGAATTTTATAAATTTAAGCCACTTAACTGAATTGGAAATCAAGGAATTGGTTGAAATAGAGTTCCTCTGGCAATTGTCCTCTGCTTCTCCACGTGATCAGTTGGAAGTCTCGTCTTTTAGTCCACTCCATGGTCTTGAAGAGCTACATCTTTCCAGGTTGCCAAATCTGGTTGGTCTTTTTTTACGGAGAATCAGAACCATCATATTTGCTCCCAGCTGGCACCTTTTCTTCCCTTAGAGAATTGTGGATTTATGGATGTCACAGCATGAAGCAGCTATTCACAATGCAGTTGCTGCAGAACCTTCAAAATCTTGAAGAATTAAGAGTTGAAGATTGTGAAGGACTGGAGGAGATAGCAGCAGATGGCAGTGGAGTAGGACAAGGAGGAGGAGAAGGCATCCAATTGACTTCAAGTGAAGCCACCGCCACTGTCGTCCTTCCAAATTTAAGGAAGTTGCATCTGAGGGGGCTGCCGCAACTGAAGAACATTTGCAAGGCAGCCATGATCTGCGAAACAATCCGGTCCAATAATATAGCAAATTGTCGAAATTTAAAGAGGCTGCCTTTGTTTCTTTCCACCATCGACGGAGAATCAGAACCATATTTGCTTCCAGCTGGCACCTTTTCTTCCCTTAGAAAATTGTGGATTTCTGGATGTCACAACATGAAGCAGCTATTCACAGTGCAGCCGCTGCAGAACCTTCAAAATCTTGAAATATTAGAAGTTAATGATTGTGAAGGACTGGAGGAGATAGCAGTAGATGGCAATGGAGTAGGATAAGGAGGAGGAGAAGGCATCCAATTGACTTCAAGTGAAGGAGCCACCGCCAATGTCATCCTTCCGAAATTGTGGTGGTTGCGTCTGACTAGGCTACCTCAACTAAAGAACATTTTCAAGGCAGCCATGATCTGCGAATCAATCTGGTCCATTAGTATAGCAGATTGTCCAAATTTAAAGAGGCTGCCCTGGTTTCTTTCCACCATCGACGGACCACCATCTCCACCCAGCACTCTAGAGATCAGAGGAGAAAAAGAATGGTGGGAATCATTAGAGTGGGACAATTCTTACCCAAAAGATGCCCTTGACCCACTTTTTAGTGCATGGTGATGAAGTTCGAACTGGGTGTTGAAGGCTGCCTATTTGATCAAAATCATGATTGGTTCTCATGTATGTGATTCCTCCCTTACCTCTAGTCTTGTCTTACAAGTATCCGCTTTCTTTGAAATTTTCCAAAATATGATCTACTTCTCCACTAGCGTCGATTTTCTATTGCGAAGGAATCAATATTAGCTATTTCGATGTTACGGTGCAGAACTACCAACACCCTTTCTTCAATTAATTTACGTGATTTACTACATATAATTTTTTTTCTTTTTCTTTTCTTGTTTTGAGGTTTTCCGATGGGCAAATGGATTTAAGTACTTTATTCTCTCTCTTTCTTTCCTCTTATTTATTTTTGAGTTCAAATGTCATTATAAATTTATTTTTTCATTTTATGCTGTGGAATGTTCTCCGTCTTCCCCTTTTTCTGGAGAGGCTCAAGCTTTCCTTTGCCGACTATCTTTCCGATGAAGACGCATTGCTAACTGCACCCTTTTCTTATAATCATTGATATAATCTAGTTCATTTCTAAGTTTAGTGTCTTTATTAATGTATTCTGTGATTCTGTGAATGAGTTGATCTCTATGTTCTTTTCTTTTTTTCATTTCCTGCTGTTGAAAGTTGTCTTGTTTTCCCCTTCTCTGAAGAGGCTTTCTAGATAAAGTTATAGGGTATATATGTTTGCAAATGTTTAAATTCTAAATTTCATATTGAGAGCCACAATAAGTTGGAAGGAAGTAGAACTGCAAAATAATCAGGTAGCCACAAAAATTGTACTTGCGTTAATATCCTGTTGTTTATCAATATTTCTCAGGTAGCCACAAAATTGCCGCTGTAAGAGGGGTGATGTTGTAAAAACAAGTGCTGATTGAAGCCTTGTTCAACAGCACCAAATTTCCATTATAGATGATTTTTTTTTTTAACTTGATTGTAACTGGAGCAGTGATACAGTTTTTTGTGATTATTCCTTGATTACCAACAAAACTGTTTTGGGTGCAAGTGGGAGGGGCTTGCATCCCTTAACCATGAGGTTTCGGGTTTGAAACTCATGGGAATGAAAAAAACAACATTGGGAGAGATTCCCCCTACAAAGGGCCCGACGTGGCTCGAACAGGATTAGTCATAGACCGTAAAACGGATACGGACACCTTCAATGACCAAGTATTCTCCCCTATATATAGGATATATTTTTTTTACTAGTCCTCTGCTAAGTGCAATAGATGTTAGTGAAATTGGGACAGACACGGTAGTCTTTTTATGCAAATTTTAACATTTATTATATTTGTCATATTATTTGCTATACAATGTAATGTATTATGTTGTTAATACTTGGAAAAAATGGTTGTGTATATAAATAACGTATTACACCTATATTAAATACAACAATATACAATGTGATTTTACATCAGATATTGAATACGACAGCCGGTCAAAACTTGACAAAACTATGCCGGCTTCTGTCTGCCATTCGTTTACGCGAAAGTGAAGACTTTTGAAAGCAAATACTAGAGCCCAAGGAGTCAGTCGATTAATTTTGCACGTCTTTTCCCTCTGCATGAACTGATCCCAATCCTTAATCGCGAAGGAATCCACTCATTTTTCCCACCTTAGATAAAAATTACACGCAACCAACTCATACCCTTGCATTAAGGGTAAAATTCAAAGAGTGTGGTACATTCTTCTAGTCTGTAGGTGTGTTTCTCTCCCCCTGATTACGCCCAAGATCTTCTCTTGTATTGGTTAGTTTAGGGGTAGTGCAAAGATTGTCGATTGTCAAGAAGGAAAAACATTAAGTACTAAAATTGCATCGATGTAAGACAAGCATGAATACAGATAACTGCTTAGGCCCTACCAAGAACATCATCTGAAACATTTATGTATTACCACAGCAGCTTCTAAGTATTCACTTGAACGACTGAACCAGTAGGTCCTCTTGCAAAGGACACTGCTTATTCTTTGACTAATTAATTTTACTTAGACTGCAAATTTGCACCATTTCAAGGTACAATAATGATGTCATACTCGACCTTAGTTATGTGGTCTGACTTCTGCAGTGAAATATCAGAAAATAATCGAGATGGGAAAATTGAAGCAGGCATCAACAAGACTAGACTAGGTTTTGTTTGTTCAGTTCTCAAGTAGTTTTAGATCCCCTCCTGATTCAAGGTACACGTCTGGCCTGCGTTTTAGGAATCACATTACGAAATCAAAGCGGGCAACACAATCTAGTGCTTGGCAAGCGGTAAAGGACTTTCTGCTTTCACAATAGAGACGTGTTATTCAGAGTTCGGTAATATTTCTTGTGAATTGTAACCATAGTCCTCAACCATTAAAAGGACATGATAACGCTCCAAAAGGTTGCAGTACCCAGCGTGATTGCAATCCAATCCCATAAACATTATTGGGATGAATGGACATCCCAGAGCCGACACGAATTCAATTGATTCGTGTTTCCAGTTTAGTTGTGAATTGGTGATCAAAAGAAGCCTTCATTTCCATTACGCTATGAAAAACGTAACAGATGAGGAAGCCGGAACTAGTAATCAATCTTTGAAACAGCAAACATTCTTTTGAATTGAAAAAGGGGTCAAAAAGTATTTTTGTCAGGCATCTTCCAAAGACTTTCTCGCTATTAACTGTTCATTTACAACAAGTGAAGCTTTGTGATTGTTAATCAGGAGAATAGGGACAAATGAAACTGTGCTTGTCAAGTAGGAAAACTGCAATTGATGATTGTTGAGTGTTATTGGGCTTTTCCACTTCAAAAGCTAGCTCAAGTGGTGAGACTTTCACTCACACTTATAACGAAGCACTCTACTTCTCCTACAACCAACATAAAATAAATTCAACAATAATAAAATTAATAGATATTTGATAAATTTTGAAGTAAAACTTCAAGAAAATGTGGCAATGTCTGTAAAGTAGAAAATAATTTCCATGAAGGTTTTTCTTTTTTATTTTCTTATTTTTTTAATTTTTCTGATTGCCTCTATTGACGCTATGAGTGTTTTAGCAAGGAAATATGGATACAATTATGGGGTAACAGTTTGAAACCCGAGGCCTAAGATTGAAGGAAATATTGTACTTCATTTAGCTATTTTTAGCCTTTTCATTGCTAGTAATTGGTATCCGTGTTACTTGCTTTTCCTTTTTTTTTTTAATCTTTAATGCCTATTATTTAATTAGACGAAGAAACAAGTAGAGGTACTACATCAAAATTTTTTATAGCCTAATTAAGAGAGAGTCACAGACATGCACCTATATTTTTGTCAAAATAACAAAAAGGAAAAAGCAAAATGGTTATGTACATGTATCTATGTAACAGTTGAAGGGTTGAACCTGGTATGTACAAGAAACGTTGGATGTGAGGGTGTTAGCTGTCAAGTTTTGAGTCTGAACTAAAGTAATAACTGCATTATTAGAAAAAAAAAAGGAAGATTAGAATCATATTTTTCCAAGAACTAGGCATAAAATAGGTAAGGAAACCTTGACTATTAGTGGATACCTTACAAATATTAGTACTTTTTTTAATTCAAAGGAAGAAACTAAATCCTATAAAGAGGAAGAAGGTAGGAGAGAAATGGGAGGTTGAGAAGATTTTCAATCTAACCTTTAATTGATCATTACTTGACTAATGTCTCTGCCAGTTAAACTTAGTTTTAGGGACACAAATACTAGCATTTACTTTACAAATAATCACCCATTTGTTTGGATTGTATTTTTCTGAATTTTTTGTAGAAAAATTACCGTAGCGATTTAATATATGTAAAGTAAAAAAATGATTGAAAAATGTGTTAATAGAAAACGTAACAATTTTTCTTTAGAAAATTGATTTCCAAACAATTCAATTCTAATTTTACCTAATAATTTTCGAGATAGCAATGAGGGCAACAAGGATTGGTGCGCTGAGAAGGAAGGGTGGGGGAGGAGAAGAGAAGGGGCATTTTTCTCCCCCAACTTTAAATGGAGCGAAGGATGGGGAATGAAACCTCGCACTCCACCCTACCAATAATTTAAATGATATATATATATATATATATGTGGAATATAACATAGATAACATAATATGAATGTATTTATGTAATATGAAATTGTGGTAAAATAATATAATCATTCTGGTTTATTCATTTGGTAAAAGGATGTTCTTTGAATATTAGATTACTTTTTTTTTTTTTACGTAGGGCATGTTGTTTTTAAAAACGACAATGATAATTGATTTAGATTTTATCTAAAATTAAATATGAAGAAATGAATTCACAAAGATCAAAATAATTTTAAATTGTAGTTCAAGTTGAATTTTTGGTTAAAAATTCAGAAGAATGTTTAGTAAATTTATTATCAATATTATACATATATAAATAAAGTCAAATAAAAAAAAAAACATAGAAGTGGCACCCCACGGCCACCGAGCAGTTGCAGGGGGAGCTGGGTAGAGACGGAGGGAGCTTTTGGAAGAGTGATCGAGGATGAGGGAAGGCTCCCCACTTCATGCCTCCCCGCAACTTCATGGATTTTTCCTCTCGACAATATCGTCGCCGTCAACGTCAACCGCGAAGTCTTTCCCCTTTCGGTGGTGGCCCTTTACTAATAATAGAGTGTGGTCGCTTTTAGTTGTCCGTGCAATGATGAAAAGTGAAAAGCAAATCATCTGCAAATGTCTATGTACTACCACGGCTCCTTCTAAGCACTTGAACGACTAAACTAATAGGTCACCATGCGAAGAACGTTTGGCTCCTCTTGACTAATTGATCTTATGATTTCTTTCTCTTTTTTTACCCTAATCTTTTTCCAGAAGGAGAGGATAATTTTTTTTTTTTAAACAAGAAAATAGGAAAATTTGAACTCAAGAGTTTTAAACCTAAAGTCTCAACCTTAATCGTTAGGCTAAAACCTGTATTTGGATTGTAAATTACTTGAGATAATTTTGTGAAAAAAATACTGTAGTACTTTTTTAATATGATGTATGTGAGATAAAAAGGTGATTGGAAAGTGTGTTGATGATGCAAGCAAATCAATGTGTGTAAATAAAATGTAATTTTTTATAATCCAAACACACTTAAAAGGGATAATTTCAAAAACCCCCCTTGAGGTTTCTAATAATTTCACTTGGCTTCCCCAAGGTTTCAAAAATTACACCTACCTCCCTTGTCCATTTAAAATGATAATACTAATTTTAATATTTTTAATAAAACTCTCTTGTTGCCATGTTTATGCAAATGATGGATTTTATAATTTTTTTAACATTTTCCTTCTTATTCATTTCTCTTATATTTCATTAAAAGTATAACAGAACTCAATATTTTCCCTAATATCTATCCAAATTAAACGTTAAATTAGTTAATATTTTTTGATAACGTTTAATATCCTCCAATTTTTTTTGTAGCTCTTTTTTTTTGGGTATCAAAATCAAGGATAAGTCAACAATGATTAAAAACAAATGACCCAAAATCATTACCAAATTATGATAGTTCGGCTGCTAAACTAGTCCATAAATTTTTATTAAAAGAATAGTCCATAAACTTTAAAAGAAACAAAATAGCACTTTCTTCTTTATCTTAAAAAGAATTTATATTCCCAATAAAGTACCATAAAAATACCCTATTATGGCAAAAGATTTATTGTTATAGTTGATTATTGAATAACAAATATTCGTATGAAAAACTTGATACTCTTTTGTTGAGAAGAACAAATTGAACTTCATAAGATAAGGGCATTTTAGGGTATTCATTAAATTTTTTACTCTATTTTAAAGTTTGGTTACCAAAGTGTCAAATCAAGGGATGTAAGTGTAGTTTTTAAAATATCAGGGGAACTAAGTGAAATAGTAAAAAATCTCACGGGAGGTTTCTGAAATTATCCCTTGTTAAAAGGCTCATTCCAACTAAACTTTGAAAAAGAGTAAATGCAGTTTTGGTAATCAAGTCTTGACCTTTAAGTGACTTTGGTAACCAAACTTTGGATGAAAATAAATCTAGTACATTATGTTATAATATTTAAGCACATTTTGTATCCTTAATGGAATTTTTCAAATTCCAACTAAAAAAAAATTATTTGCTATGTGTGTCCAACAACAAAAATTTTTTAAATAATTTTTTTTAAAAAAAAAGCTAACATGGTGCCCAGTTTAAGGAATAATAGAACGTGGATCACTCAGCTGAATATAAAATAACTTATTCTAAGAAAACACTGAATCAAGCTAATCATACATGCTCAAAAACTCCTCTCTCCTCTCCATACTGTCAGATATAAAAACCAAAGGGAAAAAAACTTTGAGACCCTCATTTCAATTAAAATTTTATGGATTTAACCATGAAATCATGAAATTATAAAAAAAATTGTGAAATATAGTTTCACATGAAGAGCTTGAAGTAACAATTTCAAAATCTTTCGATTAAGTATAAACATGAAATCTTTTTTACAATTTCATCGTTGGACATGTGACAACACCTGATTTGGGTGCTAGAATCACTTGAGGGTCAAAGTTTAGATACCAAAATTACATTTTACTCATTTTTCAAAATTTGTTCACATACAAAACCCAAGCCCTTTCAAAGTTTTATTTGAAAATGAAAAAACAATGGTGACAGCATTGCATTCTCATGCCGCATGCTTATGTTTTAAAGCTTTTATTAAGTTGTCGTCACTTAGATTTTTCTACCGATCAATTTGTCTGAGAATTATATAACATGAATGGTAATCTCTATTCAAACAGTTTCCGAACAAAATATAGTATACAATTAAAAGATGCTACCACTTAATTACTTAACATGAGTGCTGAATCAATATGCATGTGAATTAAGTAGTCGTGTAATGTTTCTTATAATTGGAGCGCACTATCTTAAAATTTCTCATAGCTTGGAAATAATTTTTAAGAAATCATATTGCATAAGCAAAAGGATAAATGCACATTTACATACTATGGAAACCGATGGCGTTTAAGTTAAATTTGTTTCTATCCTAGCATTTAGTGTACATAATAGATATTTTCTGAAGAGAACGTGCTCTACTCGATAGACAGTCTATCTAAACTTTCGAAGGTATACTACTGCACATTATTTAGATATAAAGTAAGTAAAATTCTCTAGAGTTGGAATACACTTTCAGAATTTAAAAATATGTACAATTCTTTGGATGCAATTGTAAGTAGTAAAGTTTGAGCTCTTGATGTGTAACTAAAGTTGTATCTTATATTTTGCATGGTGGTCAACTAACCTCAAGCAAATTGGTTGATGGTCGAGGTATTTAACCATTGCAATTCCAGTGGCCTTTCTTTCGACCTTCCCGGCACTTCCTTCTCGAGGGCCCACTGTCATGAGCGCTTAAAGTCATTTTGGTGCTCAGAAAGGCGAAAAATCAAGTGGACGAATTGCTTGTTTATCGGGCCGGTTTATCCGTTAACTCTCGTGCTTGTTCTAATTGTGTGTGTGTGTGTGTGTTTATTATTGTTTCAGTAAAAAAAAGAATTGCCTGAACAAAGCCAGCATTTTAACGGACTTAGAACCGGTTTGGATTAGCTGTGTGTTTTTGAAAAGCTTTATCGTATCAGTATATATGAAATTTTTTTAAAGATTTTTTAAAATTATTTTTATTTATATATTACTGTAATATTGTATTTAAAAAATTTAGTTTTACAAAACTCGAAAATCCAGATAGAGAATGAAAGCACGAAAAATCACGAGAAGTTAGATAACCTTTGTTGATGATAAAATTAAGGGCAAAATACATTTTATCCCCTTATAATATAGCACTTTTTTCACATAATCCTTTATAATTTCAAAAACTATACATAACTCTCTCATAATTTGGATTAAAGTGTCAAACATTCGATAACGGAGTCAACTAAACTATCAAAAGTACCCCTGTATAAAATTAAAAATTACTCTCTCCATCCCATTAAAAGGATCCCGTTAAGAAAGTCAAAATACTTTTCAGTTTTTTTTTTCAATATAGTCCCTTCTTCTAATCAGATGTATATTACCATTCAAATTTAAAATTGAATTTGAAAGGGTAAAATTGAAAAGAAATACACAAACTTCATAATCAAACTACTATTCTTGCAAAATTGGATTCTCGGAATAGGACTAAATAATTGGGACGGAGGGAGCATTTATTAATCACGGAGAATTATGTATATATTTTAAAAATTATAAGAGGGTTATATGGTAAAATATTAAATTATGAGAGTGTTATATAATAAAATATAAAACCATACAAGGTTAAGGTTGTCACTGTTTCACAAATTTTTTTGTCATAAAAAGTAGCAAAAGTCGTCACAAATTTGAACGAGCACAATGACGACTTGAGCTTGTCACTTTCATTCCTAGTATTCAGTGACAAGAATAGTCGTCACTTAGTGAACTTACAACTTTGTCTAGAAGAGCTGCAATTGTTCATTACAAATATAACATTGTCACGGCTCTCGTTCTTACAATTATAGCAAAAAATATTAAATTTGGTTAAGAGTGACATCCTTTGGGAAGGTTGTCACTGAATTTTATCTTAAGGAGTTGAAATTGGCCAATACAAATATAGTATTGCCATGGCATTTTCAACAAATATAACAGAACATTCAATTTGACAAAAGGCAAAATCAATGTAGAATATATGCCGCAAAGTCATATATTTGGCCATAACACATCTATAAATTAATCAAAACAAAAGTGAACCGTAAATGTTGGGAATATAGTAATCCCACATAATCAGCATAAGTAATAATGGCCAATACATATCATTCCCAAAAGATAGAGTACTAGATTTCTAAACTAAAGCATAAACTACGGAACCAGGTCAGATTTCAATCATCTCTAGCAGCATATGCATCAGCCTTCTCACGATCAAAATATGAAGCTAGACTGCATTGAAAATAAATTTTTCTTTAGAGTTTCAGCATATCCAACTATTGTGAAGTAATAAGTAAAAAAATCAGTCAAAAAGAGAGTTTCAGCCAAAATAAAAGCAAAGAATCTATCTCCTCACCTTTTTTGAAGTCTATCATTTGTGCAAGTCTTTCATTTGGGCTATCAACTTCTCGTACAGCCCCCTAGTTTCAAGTTGCTGATCTTGCAAGCTCTTGTACTCAGAACCTCTAATTGTAAAATCTAATGATTTTGGTACGCAATTTTATTAATCTCGGTTCACCATCCAGTACATTTTGAAGGCTGGCATTTTAGTCATAAACAGGACCAATAGTGATGCAAGTCACAAGTTCATAGGTGTACTAATATTTTAACTAGAATTGTAACATCTTAGGATGACTACAAAGCTAAACACCCAACTTAATCCTGTGGCTTGAAACAAAGCACTCCAATATCTTGGTCAAATTGTTTATATGAAACCAAATTTAGAATTTTGTCCAAACACCTCTTTCATTGTTGATCTGGAATTGACTCAAATTGGGAGCTAACTGGTATCAAAAACTCCTCCACTCGGCAATAATAATTGCAATGCTAGTCAGGCAAAGAACAAAGATGACGATCATTAGTATTTAAAAATATTGAAGACCAGCTTTTGTAATTTAGCATTCATTAAGCACTAATGTTGTTTCTAGCTTGCTCCAAACTATCCAAGAGATGGAAAAAAGAATGACATATACATGATCATCTGAAGGTCCTAAAATATAGTTAAATGATGCCAAATACTGATATATCTCTGCAAAATATAACTCTAAGCTGTCGATGGCATAATCAGAGAACACCAGACAAGGAACTGTTTTGTTTTTAACTTTTTTGTTTTGAATTAATTAGCAGAGGATAGAAAACCAGGCATGGACATCTATTATTTACTCTATTATTATGTAACTAGTCAATGCCATCTCTGTTGATGATATTTAGCAATCCATCAAACTTAGAGTCACTTAATTTTCCCAAGATACAAAGAATGCTCGAGATCTTAAATACCTGACTTTTGCAGGGCTTGTAGCCGCAATTGAAGTCGTTTTACTTGCCCATATGGTATCTCATTCAAACCAATCCTCTTTGGACGCGAGAATTCAGGTGCTGAGGTTGAATGCACATTGGCTATTTCCATTGCTAGCATAGCTTCTTGGGTTAACAATATTTGTGCAATTGCCACTGCCAGAAGCCAAAAACTTTAGGACATATTGAAGTTCTAGGAATTACATTCAATGATGCAGGAAAGGATGATTAAAACCGTAAAAGAAACTTTGGCAACTGCAGTAGGGAAAATGGGACTAATTTACAACACCTGGAACCCTTGTTAGATGATCATTAGGCTAATGACACATCACTATGTGAAGAAATATAGCAAACTAGATGCCAAGTAGGGGAGCCTGTCACTCAAAAACCACTCCACCACAACTAAAGGACTACCAGAGGATTCTTCAGTTGAATGAGAAGTGAACTTTTGGAGCTTGTCAAGATTAAATTCTTTCAATTGGTATAATAGCTAAATTCATCAGACCTTTTCACTGGCTGATAACCAGAAATAAAATTGTTTCAACCTTCTATTAAGGACAGAGAAGTATTACGTGGTATTTCCAGAGGATACGTAAATCATTACACAAGTTCTTGTTATGTTCTACTCCAAAACCATGTATTGTCTTTTTTGTTGAGCCGCAAGGTTTGACCTTGTGTGGCAAAATTCTTCGTTCCACATTAGATGCTGCGTAAGGAAGTTTTCTTCTTTTCATCCCACATCAAACAATGGCAAGGAAAAGTCGGCTGCTGAAGGTTATAAATAAGGAAGCCTATTGAAGGAATTAATTGCACCACTCAAGAGAGTTATATGGGCTATTAGCTTCTTGAGTCATTTAGCCCATTTAGTCAAATATTTTAGGCTCTCTTGTATTGTGTTTAGGAATATTTCCTAAACCTTTTATAAGTGCCTTTTGGCTTAGGAACCACTTTCCTACGGCTTTTGTATTTCTTCTTCACAGTAGAAATATTGCTTCTCCCTCGCCCGTGGACGTAGGTCAATTTGACCGAACCACGTAAATCTTCTGTGTCTTTTATTTGCTTTATTATTTGTCTTTATTGGGGTGCCACAACCCTTTTATATGGTCGGTTTTACCGCCTAATTATTATATGACTGGTATCTACCGCCTATCTTTTATATGGTCGGTTATACCGCCTATTTTGTTCCAACTTGAGTTTGTCTATTTCCTGGGCCGGTCCTAACAAACTAGTATCAGAGTTGGTTGATATATTTTGCAAGACAGGTTCATCTGGTGGGGCCCGTCCATCCTGTGGGGCCCACTCATCCTGTGGGATCCGTTCATCCCGTGGGGCCGTCTCACTTTGTGGGGTCCGTTCATCCCGTGGGGCCCGCTTATCTCGTGGGGGCCGCTCACCCTGTGGGGCCCACTCACAAGACTTGAATATTTGTTTCGCCAGTTTTTTTTTTAGACAAACTTCAGGTTACAGATTTTGTGGCAACAATGACGATAACAAAGACGGTTGTCGAGAAATTCGACAGAAATGTCAACTTCGGCATGTGGCAGCTCAAGATGGAGGCCATTCTTGTCCAAGATGGAGTTGATCTAGCGATTCATGGAATCGAGAACAAACCAGAAGATGTAAAGGATGCGAATTTCGCTGATATGGATAAGAAGGCTAGATCCAGCATAATTTTGAATCTCTCTGATGAGGTATTGCGTGAGGTAGCAACGGAGACTTCAGCCAAGGCTATGTGGGATAAATTAAAAGCCTTGTATATAAAGAAGACAGTCGAGAATCGGCTATATTTGAAGCAGAGTTTGTATATGCTTCGGATGTTTGAAGGTACATCTATACTCTCCCATCTTGATAATTTGATTCCATTATTATAGATTTGGAGATTATAGATTCGAAAATTGATGATGAAGATCAGACCCTATTACTTTTGTGTTCCCTTCCCCAGTCCTTTAAGTATTTTCATGATACTATGATTTATGGAAAGGAAACAATTTCATATCGGGAAATTAAATCTGCACTAAAATCTAAAGAGCAGATAGATAGGGATATTACTGGGGAAACTAGTGGGAGTCAAGCTGATGGCTTGTTTGTTCAGGGTAGATCTGAAAAGAGAAACACAGAAAATAGAAGTAGATCCAAGTCCAGACATAAAAATGTGGTGTGCAACTATTGTAAAAAGAAGGGCCATATTATCTCTGATTGCTTTAAATTGAAAAATAAAGAAAAGCAAAAGGAGAAAAGGAGTGAAACCACCGAGGCTAGTATTGCCGTTGATGAGAATGATGGAACCATTTTCTGTGCAACATAAAATAATTTTAGGTCTAACAATGAGTGGATTTTAGATTCGGGTTGTTCATATCATATGTGTCCCAATAGGGACTGGTTTTCAACATATGAATCAACTGAAGGTGGAGTTGTCTTAATGGGCAACAACGCCGTTTGTAAAGTTGTTGGCAAAGGCACAATCCGGATTAAAATGTATGATGGTATTGTGAGGACGCTCACAAATGTTAGACATGTTCCAGATTTGAAGAAAAATCTCATCTCTTTAGGCACTCTTGAGTCCATTGGGTGCAGGTATTCAGGTGGAGACGGAGTTCTCAAAATCACTCGAGGAGCTCTTGTTGTTATGAAGGCACACAGATCTGGTACTTTATACATTTTGCAGGGACCTACTGTTACAGGTGCTGCTGCTGTTTCAACATCATCTTTGTCAGATACAGACATCACCAAATTATGGCATATGCGTTTGGGGCACATGAGCGAAAAAGGCTTGGGCATACTGAGTAAAAGAGGACTTCTATGTGGACAAAGTACCGGGCCATTGGAATTCAGTGAACATTGTATTTTTTGGAAGCAGAAAAGAGTCAGCTTCAGTTCACCAGCAATTCACAAGACAAAAGGTACTCTTGATTACATTCATTCAGATCTATGGGGTCCTTCTCGTACTCCTTATAAAGGTGGTGCCAGGTACATGTTGACTTTCATTGATGATTATTCAAGGAAAGTTTGGGTTTATTTTCTTAAGCACAAAAATAATGTTTTCCTAACTTTCAAGCAATGGAAAGTTTTGATTGAGAAACAAACAGGAAAACATGTTAAGCGGTTGAGAACAGATAATGGCATGGAATTTTGTGGAGGTGAATTTGATAATTTTTGTAAGAATGAAGGAATTGCTCAGCATCACACCGTCAGGATGACGCCTCAACAAAATGGTGTGGCCGAACGTATGAACAGAACGCTTTTGGAGAGAGCAAGATGTATGATGCAGGGTTGACAAATGACTTTTGGGCAGAGGCGATCAATATGGCTTGTTTTATTGTCAACCGTTCTCCTTCTGCATCTCTTGATTTCAAAACTCCTGAGGAAGTTTGGTAAGGTACTCCTGCTAATTACTCCAATTTAAAAGTTTTTGGGTGTCCAGCATACATGCACGTGAATGATGGAAAATTGGAACCTAGGGCTAAAAAGTGCATTTTTCTTGGATATGCTTCTGGGGTGAAAGGATACAGATTATGGTGTCCTGATCCCAAATCCCCAAAATTTGTAATCAGTAGAGATGTTACTTTTGATGAATTGTCTATGTTATCTTCCAAGAAGGAGCCTTCTACTCCTTGTACTACTGATAGTATACAGAAGCAGGTGGAGCTTGATATTGGCAGTTCTGGTCCTTCTCAATCCAAATCTTCTATTCAGCAAATGCCAGTAGATGCACCTGAATCTACTATTGAAGATAGTTCAGAAGAAGAGGAGTATTCTATAGCCAGAGATAGACAAAGGAGAGACATTCGACCACCACAAAGTTATGCAAATTTAGTTGCATATGCTTTGTCTGTTGCAGAAGAAACTGATGCAGTTGGTGAGCCTTCTACCTATTCAGAAGCAGTTTCTTATGATGATTCTGCAAAGTGGTTGATTGCGATGAATGAAGAAATTGAATCTCTTCATCAGAATGAAACTTGGGTTCTTGTAAAGCCACCGTCAGCTAAGAAAATTGTTGGTTGCAAGTGGGTTTTCAAGAAAAAAGAAGGTATTCCAGGGGTTGAAGATGCAAGATATAAAGCACGATTAGTTGCAAAGGGCTATAGTCAGGTACAAGGTGTTGATTTTAATGATATATTCTCACCTGTTGTTAAACATAGCTCTATTCGTGTTTTGCTTGCTTTAGTTGCCATGTATAATTTGGAGTTAGAACAGCTCGACGTTAAGACAGATTTCTTACATGGCGAACTTGAAGAACAAATTTATATGAGACAACCCCAGGGTTTTGAAATTGAAGGTAAGGAAGACCATGTTTGCTTATTAAAGAAATTCTTATATGGATTGAAACAGTCTCCAAGACAGTGGTATAAGAGGTTTGATTCCTTTATGTTGAGTCGTGATTATTTAAGGAGCATGTATGATAGTTGTGTTTACTTCCGAAAGTTAAATGATGGTTCTTTCATTTACTTATTGTTATATGTTGATGACATGCTCATTGCTGCCAAGAATTTGTCAGAAATTCACACTCTAAAACTGCAGTTAAATAGTGAATTTGAAATGAAAGATTTGGGAGCAGCTAAGAAAATTCTTGGCATGGATATCAATTGAGATCGAAGAATAGGGAATTTGTTCTTGACCCAGAAAAATTACCTTGAGAAAGTCTTGGAGCGTTTTTGGCATGAAAGATGCTAAACCAATATCTACTCCTCTTGCTAGCCATTTTCGGCTATCTGCTGCTCAATCACCAAAATCAGATGAAGAGGAAGATTATATGGCACGGGTTCCTTATTCCAGTGCAGTCGGCAGTATTATGTATGCAATGGTTTGTACTCGTCCAGATATTGCACAAGCAGTCAGTGTTGTTAGCAGATATATGTCTTGCCCTGGTAAAACACATTGGCAGGCTGTGAAGTGGATTCTTAGATACTTGCGAGGTACTTCAAATGTATGTTTAGAGTTTGGAAGAAATAATAACACTTTGATTGGTTTTGTAGACTAAGACTACGCTGGGGATCTTGACAGGAGAAAATCGCTTTCAGGCTATGTATTTTGCATTGGCGGTTGTGCTGTTAGTTGGAAAGCTACTCTACAACCTGTCGTAGCTTTGTCTACTACAGAAGCAGAATATATGGCTGTGACCGAGGCAATTAAAGAAGCCTTGTGGTTGAAAAGTTTATTTAGCGAGCTAAGTCTATATCAATGTGTTACTGATATTTCACTGTGATAGTCAAAGTGCCATACACTTGACTAAAGATCAGATGTATCATGAGAGGACGAAACACATTGATGTGAAGTATCACTTCATTCGGGATATCATTGCTGAGGGAAAAGTCCTTATTCAGAAAATCAATACTAAGGACAATCCAGCCGATATGTTTACGAAACCTCTTCCAGTTTACAAGTTCAAGCAGTGTTTGGACTTGATTGGTATTCATTGTTGGTGATTTACGCCCATTGGGGCTTATGTGGAGAAGGTGGAGCAGTTTTACTATTGTCGATGGTGGAACTCAAAATTATGCCAAGGTGGAGATTTGTTGAGCCGCAAGGTTTGACCTTGTGTGGCAAAATTCTTCGTTCCACATCAGATGCTGCGTAAGGAAGTTTTTTTCTTTTCATCCCACATCAAACAATGGCAAGGAAAAGTCGGCTGCTGAAGGTTATAAATAAGGAAGCCTATTGAAGGAATTAATTGCACCACTCAAGAGAGTTATATGGGCTATTAGCTTCTTGAGTCATTTAGCCCATTTAGTCAAATATTTTAGGCTCTCTTGTATTGTGTTTAGGAATATTTTCTAAACCTTTTATAAGTGCCTTTTGGCCTAGGAACCATTTTCCTACGGCTTTTGTATTTCTTCTTCATAGTAGAAATATTGCTCTTCCCTCGCCCGTGGACGTAGGTCAATTTGACCGAACCACGTAAATCTTCTGTGTCTTTTATTTGCTTTATTATTTGTCTTTATTAGGCTGCCACAACCCTTTTATATGGTCGGTTTTACCGCCTAATTATTATATGGCTGGTATCTACCGCTTATCTTTTATATGGTCGGTTATACCGCCTACTTTGTTCTAACTTGAGTTTGTCTATTTCCTGGGCCGGTCCTAACATTTTTGTCTCTAAGAAATGGGAACTTTTTCCTTTCTCTAAAGATTATAAAGGAAGCACTTGTTTCCAGAAGAAATTAAGTTTCATCTCAGAATAAATTTGGTTGCTACTTTAATCACAAATATTCCAGCTTGATTCAATTTCAGGGCATTAGGCTTATAAAATTGGTACATGTCCAGGGAACAACAAAGGTTTTACCAATCGTTGCCATCTAACGCAACAGTTTGGCTGAAAGTTTCTCATTAGATCATCATACATTGACTACCTGATTTTCAATGAAATAATGAAACTTGGGACTTTTGCTTGATCAATAAGTCAAGGCTCGATACTTTTCCTGATTATACTACATACATTTCATTTTTTTCAATCCTCTAGGCAAGTCAAGAAAGTAGAACCAACACAATGCATGTATTATTTATTTATACCATCATGTGTCGCTCATAGTTACTGATGCAGGCTCAAAAACACATGTACAAAATATTCAGATTGAAAAGTAAACCTTCAAAAGTTGATGCCACCAGAAATGGATGCAAATAATTATATTCAAGGAGCCTATTTTAAGAAGATGGTGTCCCACTGGGGTCAATAAGGCATGGATACAGTATTGAACTTTATAGATAGAGATATAACCTCTATTTTCAAGGATATGTAGCTTCATAATCAAATCATCTGCCACCACCATTGATGACATACATAGAGTACCAGCTAGTGGATTTCTAAGCATTTCTTTTTCCAACACATCAATGCATAATCTGTCTTTATTTGGACAATCCATCTGGTGTAACTTTTTCTAATTCCAAATGTAAATAAGTGGTTCTCCACCACACTTTTTGTATGGTTGCAGAAGTTATTGCATTGTTTACAAGGGCACGCTATCGTAAGATGTTTTGCCTTTCGAGAATATGCGAATTTTAAGAAAGTAGCCACCCCAAGTTTATAAGACTTGTCCTGTCTATTATCAAGTTTCATCCAATTTTTGTCCATTTCCTAGAGTTACAAATCTAGAACATAAGTCACAGAGGTAAAAACGGGCTTAATTGTCTCTTGAGTCCAGTGTAAAGCAGCTGCAACAAAGGCAATGAAAAAGCTGAGAACCATTTTTCAACTAAGGCTCCAATGAAAAAGCTGATTAGTGAAGAAATATACAGAAAATAGATACCCAAACATAATGCACCAAGTGTGGCAACCCGTTTAATGGGGGTAGATATGTACCATCAGAAACAAAATCAATTGCACAAAAAATTGAGAAAAAGAATGAACTACATGCATAAAGCTTCTAAGCTTCAGGAGATAGCTAGCTATGTATAACTTAGTTGGTGGGAAATGATGGTTGATTCATGTTTAGAATTTTAGGGATCCAACAGAGCAAATGTCTAAAGACGAATCCATTGGAAGACAGGCACACTTGCAAGGTAGACATGAACATGATTTTCTTTCAGTTGCCTACGGATAAAATTGAACCCGAAACAGCAGACTGTAGAGCACATGCATCTGACAATATTTGACATAAATCCACCAGAATTAGGCACTAGAAAGTAGAAACCATACTAGTATTGAAAGCAAAGGCACGGAGATTCTAGAAGTTCACAAAATTCATCTAAAGAGACAACAATGTAAATTTCGTCCTTGATGAAATAAAAGCTGCCATGCATCTATAGACAACAGAATAAACTAAGGGCAACCCAGAATCAAGCATCTTCAAGCCACGAAAACCTCCAGAATTTCCGAAGTTTCCTCCAGAATTTCTAAAATTTCCTCCAAAATTTCCTCCCTTCCAAGATTCAGCTCAACATTCAGCTCACGCCCTCCCTTCCAAGATTCAGCTCAACATGCAGCTCACAACTCTCCCTTCCACTTCGTTTCACTCTCACAACTCAACATTCAACTCACACGACCTACATTAGACAGAACTGTTCGAAAATAGATGGAAAATATTGAAATTTTTTACCTCAAATTATGCCGTGACAACCTTAGGTCTTCTTTTCCTTCTGATTCAGTCTTCAAACTCTGGCTTTTCTCCAAAATTCATGGTCAAATGCCGTGACGAACTAGGGATATTTGTTATCTCCTACTCTACTAAAGCTGTCCTATCAGTTTGGGTAGCTCAATTTAGGGATGCAAATGGTGGCTCAACTTAGGGATATTTGCTATTTGCTACCTACTAAAGCTGCCCTATCAGTTTGGGTAGCTCAATTTAGTGATTATCTCAGTAATTTTGGCAAGATCCCAGTGGAGAGAAGGAGAAGATAGTGTCCGAAGGCAAAGAAAGAGGGAAATGAGTTTTGTCTGAAATTTGGCTAAGTGTTGTTGAGTGTTTTTCTTCCAAATCAACTTCAAACGACGTTGTTTCTACTTCTTTTAGAACCTCGCCTCTACTCCTTCAATTTTCAGCTTCCCGCTTCCACTATTGCACACTAAAAAATAACGTCTTCTCTCTCTAAATTGTTGAACCTTTTTTATAGCAAAATCTTTGCTTGAGAAGTATAGAAAACTACTCCAACTCCGACTCTATCAAAATGGGCAGCCCCATCGAAATACATCGATCATTGAGATTCAAACATCAACTCGCAGTCAACGAGCATAGTATGATCAGCTAAGAAATTAGCCAGTATTTCACCCTTCACGGCTTTTGTAGGCACATAAACGATTTTAAACCGCTAAAATTGAAGATACCACCTTGCTAGGCAATTAGACAGCACAGGCCTTGTCATGACGTACTTGATTGAATTAGTTTTGGATATGAATTGAATAGTGTATGCTCAGAAGTAATGTTTCAACTTTTGCGTGGCAAATTTGAGTGCCAGACACAACTTTTCGATGGGTAAATATTTCAATTCATTTAATGTCATCATTTGACTCAAGTAGTATAAGGCGTTCTCCTTACCCTCTGATTTTCTTGAGTAAGCGATGCCCCACTAATTGTTATTGAACAGAAATATAAAGAATCAATGGCTTTTCAGAGATTGGCGCTGCTAATACGGGAGGACTTATAAGATAGGTCTTGATACTTATGAAGGCATTTCTACATGTCTCATTCTATTCAAAAGATATCCCTTTCTTCATTAAGTAGTTGAATGATTGATATTGTCCAACCAAATTAGAAATGAATCTTTGAATATAAGCTAATTTTTCTTGAAGACTTTTCAACTCATAGACATTGTGGGGTTCAAGCATTTTATAATGACATCAATTTTAGATTGACCAACCTCAATTCCACATTGATGGACAATAAAACTGAGGAATTTGTCAGACACAACTCCAAATGACATTTCAAAGAGTTCATTTTTAGTCAATATCTTCAGAGATGTTGAAAAATTCTTTGAAAGTCTTGAATATGGTTTTCTCGTTTTTTGGATTTCACTATGAGATCATCAATATAACATTCCATATTACGATGTAGCATGTCATCAAAATTTCTTTGCATTACCCTTTGGTATATTACTCCAGCATTCTTTGAATCAAATGGCATCACTTTATAGCAATAGATTCTTTTAGAAGTATAAAAAGCTGTGAACTCTTCGTTCATTGATGCTATGCGTATTTGGTTGTAACCAGAATATCCATCCAAAAAAAAAAATGCTTTATGTCCTGTTGTAGAATCTACATCAATTCAGTAATGGGGAGCAAAAAATCATCTGTTAGACAAGATTCATTCAGATTATGAAAGTCTACACATATTCGAATTTGTCCATTTTTTCCTTACAGGAACGATGCTTGAAATTCATGTTGAGTACTTCACTTTTCATGTGAATCCAGTCTCGATCAACTTGTTTATTTCATTTTCTATCAAAGTAATCAACTCGGGTCGAAGGCGCTTTGAATTTGTTTAATAGATCTTGCACCTGTCTTGACAGACAAGTGGTGAACGGTAATTTTTGGATCCAAACCAGGCATTTCTGTGTAATTTCAAGCAAAAACATCTTTGAATTCACATAGTAAATCAACATACTTCTTTTCTTCTTCATGAGTCATTCACGAGTTTATATAGATTGAGCGAGAGTCATCACTTGTACCAAAATTAATTTCCTTTAGCACATTAGTAGTGGCTTTTACTCCTTCAAATTCAGAGGGAGCGTCACTCATATCTTTTTTTTTTCGGAATTGTTGATTGTAATATATTGATAGGAAGTGATACTTTCTGGATCCTGCTTTTCAAAAATGATTTTAATTCTTGTATTAAATAAATCACTATAATGTATAAAAAAATTTGGTGACTTTTTTTTTTTGAACTACTTTTCTTTATTGGAGTAAGTTTCTTTCTTACTTAATAATTGATTGTCCTTGTGTTGGCATGCTTAATCTTTCATGAACATGTCGTTTCAAGTTCTTTGCTTGTGGACCAAGTCTATCAAAGATAGAAACACGATTTGACTTATTTCTCAATCTATTGAAAATGGACCTTATTTGATTTGTGACTTCTTTTTCTACATTCACATAATTAAAACTTACCCTTTTAATTGCTATACGAATAGGAGAATATGGTTGATAGTCAAGACTCATGGATGATCTTTCAACATCATAACCTTTTTCTTTTAACATCTTCTAAATAGAGGTCAATCCATGATTTTTCTTGCCAGTTATTTTAGGAGAAAGTTTGTCCAATATATTTTTCTCATTTGGGTCATAATCAGCCTTAACAAGAAATACATATGCATTTGGATTAAAACCTTCTTGAATTCGAGCGGTTGGTAATGAGTTATGTTCTACTGCAGGCACCTTCTTTGGACGGACGAACGAACCCCTTAAGGCACCTTCTAAATTGTTTCAATTTTGATGAATGGAATATTTAATCTTTTAAATATGTCACAACCAACAAATGGAGATTGACCTTCATTTTCTTCTTGATTTTGGAACATAACGCAGAATAGGTGCTTTAGACTTTTAAATTTCTTTTTTCACTTATTCTTTTATTCTTGCTTCATCTTGGAGATAAAATTTGGTATCAACAAAATGTGTCTTGACTTCAGTGAAGGATTTATCATCAGCAACAACTTTTTTGATGATGCCATCACAAGAATATTTAAAATATTGATGTAGAGTAGATGGTACAATTCTATTTTCGTGAATTTACGGTCTTCCCAAAAACATGTTGTAGGAAGTTTTAACGTCAATACTATGAAAAGTGTACTTGAAGATAGTTCACAAATCAGTAATTCAAATCTTATGGGATGTATTACTCTTTGCCCTTCTTAATTAAACCCTTGAATTATGAGGCGATTTTGGGAGAATTCGTCACTTGAAATTTTAAATTCTTTCATGGCACTTAAAGCTAATGTTGATAGCAGATCCTCCGTCGATAAGTATTCTATTTATTTTTTGTTCTCAGACATACCTACTCACAAATAAAGGGTGATTATGGGATTTGAAACGAAGGAGAAGATCATCATTATAAATAATTGTTGTTGTTGCGTATTCAACAGCAATTTTGAGTTCTTTTTTTCTAATTCAACATTCATTTGTGCCATTTGAAAATTTTCAGATTTGGTGACATTATAAAATGTATAGTCATTATCATCATTTAAATATCTTTTAGGCATAAATTCTCTTAATATTATAAGCTAACGGGTTTTTTGGAGCAGCGGATCTTTTGGAAAATTTGGTACTTTAATAGCATTTTTCGCTTTCTTCATCATGCTTTATTTTTTCATAATTTTGAACTTTGTTGGACAGATGCTTTTCTTACCTTCGGCTTGTGATTTTTTCTTTGAATAACGAGAGTCCATCCCTTATTGTCATTTTGGCTTGTTAATTTTTTAATCCCTTTCTTTGCAAATGAAATATTGCTTGAAAAGAATTGACTAGGAGGGACTTCTATTGGACAGCACAAAGAACCAAACATTATTGTGATTTGGTTTGTAGACCTTGTCTTCTTCAAGAAGGACTAAATTCATGATTTTGTCTTTAAAGATAAAACATTTTGTTAGAGAATGACCAACAAAATGATGATAACAACAATAATTCGGGTCAATGACTTAGCCAGCTTCCTCAGGACGTTTCATCTCAGAAAGTTCAATGAGTTTTGCCTTGTAGAAATCATCAAACATTTCTTGTAATCAGAGTCAAGGAAAGTGTTAATCTTAATCCCTAACTTTTGATGTTTACAAAACAAATGGATGATACTCATATCTCTTCAAGATATACTTTCAGATCAAGTGCAAATCAGATTCAAAGATTAAGTGCAATTGAAAGAAACAAAAGTTGTTGAAAGCTGTCGGACCCTTGTGAAGACAGGACCGGACGTTCGATAATCATTGCGCAACTTCGGACACATAAAAAACTCCACCACCGGACGTTCGAAGGAATTAACACTTTCCCTCTAATTCACTGACCTCGTTCGAACGCTAAGCATCAGAGCATCGGCCGTCCGATAAAGTATGCAAACTTCAGACGCAAAAGCATAGTAGGTGCCGGACGTCCGAAAGAACTGAAGAAAACTTCTCAAAATGATCATCTGCTTTCGGATGCAAATATCAGAGACACTGGACGTCTGATAGAATTAGAGAAGTTCCCTCAAGCTCACTGGCTACTGTCGAACGCGAATTTCAGATGGACCAGACGTTCAATACTCCCAATGGTTAGTAAACTCTTCAGCTACCTTCTATCTATTGGAAGCATTATGGAACACTTTTTGGTCTCATATAAATAGTGCATGTTCAAATACTTTCAAAGAACTTTTGCACATTGAAAATACAAAAGATCTAGAGTAGTTTTGTTGAGAAGATACTCTTCAAGAAGATTTGTAATTTTGTTTGTGTGAATTTCATGTAAGCTCTTCTTGTGTGAGAAAAATATTTCAATAGTGTAGCTTTGTGAGGGTTATCCGAGTGATAGTAAAACTTTCTGACTTGACCAAGTGTAACTTAGGGTAAAGAGGAAGTGATTCTTCCTTTATACACAAAGATTGATTGTATTTGATCAACCTGAAGAGACTTGTTCTATAAAGTGATACTTAAGCTCAAGAGGAGCTTGGAAGTAAATTGGTTTGCTATTCCTTCCCTACTATTTACTGTTTTGTAATTCTTAATTGATTATCTCTTCTACTTCTGAGCAATCTTGCTTTCTTGATTAATTGTTCATTGTGTGGTCATCTAGAAAAGAGGGTAAATTTTATATTGAGCAAAAAGTATCTCATAACCTGATTAGTTTTTAAATAACCTAATTCACCCCCTCTTAGGTTGTATTCGATCCTTACAATTGGTATCAGAGATTGGTCTCCTAGAGATTAAACTCAAGCGGTTTTGGAGTAAAATGACAACCAACAATGCCATATTTTTTGAAGAACAATCTGTCACTAAACCCCCAATGTTTAATGGATCCAATTATGTGAGTTGGAAAGAAAGAATGATTATTTTTTTGTAATCTATTGATATTGAACTGTGATTTATTATTAATGAAGGTTCATATGATGCCACTATTATAGATGAAGTCACTCATAGACCAAGACCAAAAATAAAAAATGAGTTGACTGGTGATGATAGAAACCATCTCACTTTGAATGCCAAGGTTATGAATGTGTTGTATAGTGCTTTAGATTCAAATGAATTCATTAGGGTCAAAGGTTGTAGGTCTGCTAAAGAGATTTGGAACAAACTGAGAGAAATCCATGAAAGAAGTGAAAATGTGAGAGAACAAAAAAAATCTATCTTAGTCACCAAATATGAATCATTTAAGATGGAATCTCATGAAAATATTGACAAAATGTATTATAAATTCAATGATCTCATTAAAAACTTAGAAGTGTTAGAAAAGGAATACTCCTTAGAAGAGAAAAACAGAAAAATCTTGAATGTCTTGTCCAAGGATTAGGATAGTAAGGTAACTGCCATTGAAGAGGCTAAAGACTTGAACTCTATGCCTATTGAATCTCTTATTAATTCTCTAACCTCTTATGAACTGAATCTTAAGACTAAAATACAGGAGGAAGAAGATACAAAAGTGAAAAGGGGCATCGTTATAAAAGCATCTCAAGATGAAGATTACTCGGCCTCCTTGGATGGAGAAGATGTAAAAGTTGATGACAATGATCTTACTCTCATCACAAGAAGTTTCAAGAGAATTCTCAACAAAAGGAGATTCAGAAAAGGAGGACCCAGCAATACATTTTTGAATCAATTCAACAATGGAAGAAACAAAGGAAAGCAAGAGGCAAATAAAAAACAAACTGACAAGTATTTTGAATGCGGCCAACTTGGACACTACATGAGTGAGTGCCTAATGAAGAAAAAAATGGATGAAAAAACTGAACGAAAACCAAAATTCAACAACTTCCAAATCACTTAGAATGATTGCAACTCAGATGGTGACGTTGAAGAGGAAAAAGAATCTGCTCAAATAGCTTTCATGGCCATTGGTGATAATGAGATAACTACTTGCAACTTTCAATTTAATAGTGATGATGAATCTGATAATAATGTTAATTCCTTCATTGAGAGACTGCATGATAGTTTGAAAGAATCCTATACTAGAAACAAGGAACTAAAACAAAAGATCAATTTTTTCATTCAAAACAATGTAAACCATTTTCGACAAAACAAAAATCTGAAAGATGAAAATGACAACTTCAGAAGAGTTGAGATTGATCTACATATTGAGTTTGATAGAAAATTTGTGAGGACCCGATTTTTTTTCTTATTTTTATTTTATTTTACTGGCCTATTTAATTATTTATTTACCCGTTTACCCCAAATAATTTATTTCACCCGTTTTAAGTCCATTTGTATGAAAAAATGTCCCTTTTATAATTTTAAAACGTTTCGTTAGTAAATTTAATTTTTCGACTGCTCGTTTAGCGAGAAATAACGAGTACACGTTTTTTAATATAATATTCGATTCGAGAGTGCATTAGTTTTGGAGAATTAAGAATGATCTGTGAAGACTCACAAAATTTATCTATTTTAAACTCCTAATTCTAGCTTATTTAATTATTTATTTGGCCAATTGCCCCGAATATTATTTTCTAACCTTTTTAGACCTAATTATATGAATCCATAGCTTAGTTATATTTTTAAAGTGACTTGTTTCAAAATTTAATTTTTAGAATCTCGTTAAGTGAAAATAGTGAATACGCGATTGGAGTCAATAATCGATTCGAAAATACAATAAGTTTGAAAAATTGGAGACTTGTACATTAGCCTTAAAATAGGTATTTTCATATTTAAGTGCTCAATTATTAGTTAGTGATACAATCGTTATAAGAATTTCATTAAAATTTCGCTTTATCACGCAAAAATCGGAAGTACGCGTTTTTACGCGCGCGATTAATTGAGGGACTTTAGACCTTTATTGTTAGACTGTTAAGAGTAAATAATAATAATATAAATGAAAGTGCATTAAAGGTTTAGTGCACAAGTGAAATAAACTCGAGAGGAATCGAGCACAAAACGCGCGTGTGCGCGCGGGGAGAGAGTTGACTTTTGAGGCCACTTTAACCACACACTTAAGCTTCCTCAAGAAGCTTTCTCATCAGCACACAACCCTCTCTCTCTTGCTCTTGCTGGCCGAACAACAAGGAGGAGAAACTTACCAAAATTCTTCTTCATTTCTTGCTTCAATCCTTCACTAAATCACCTCAAACTTTAACCACACTTTGCAATCTACTAGGAGAGCAACTCAAGCTACAAAAAGAACTTCAAATCCACGGTTTTTCTTGAGCAAGGGGGACCGAAAATTCTGCCTTATATCATCTAGGAAAGTAAGTAACGATCAACTTTGAAAATATTGACATATAGAAGTTGTTTAGCACTTATGAGTTTATAATTTCTTATGGGTAGCTTAAATTGTTGGAAAATTGGTGAGTGGACTCTATGAACTCCCACTATAGCTTGATGGACTGATTTTATGAGTTTTAATGTTAATAATGTTGGATTAGTGCTTAAATTAGTAGAAATGAGTGATATTATGGATGAAAGCTCAAAGGAAGTGAAGGGGAGAATTTTTTCATTTCTGCCCCTATACATGCCGTGGCCCTTAGACCAACTTTTTGTAGTTCTAATGACTTGTTTATGATATATACATGTTGTGTGGGTTGTGTAGAAAGTTCCATCAAAAAATTTCAGGATTTGGATGGGTAGATGTTGAGTTTTCAAAAGTCCAGTAAAACTGGAATTTTTCCCGAAACTGGTCTGGCAGTGTTTTTCAAACGGCTATAACTTTTTGTTCCGATGTCGAAATCGAGTGCCATTTGTGGCACTGGAAACTAGACATTTCTAGATTTCCAACAGCATAAAATGCATGTTCTGATTCCACCTGAATAGTCCATACCAATCATTTAAACATGACAGTCCTGTTTCGCGTCTACACTGGGAGCTCTGTTTTGAGCAGCGGATTGATGCTCAAATATGAGCTAGCTGTGGACAGATTTTGAAAATCATTTCTTCTAAGAAATTATTGCTTTGTGAATCTAGTTTTCAAACCCATGAACCACACTTGATTTCAAGTTGAATTGAGTGAGTTGTGGCCGAAATCCGAAACTGACTCAATGATTTGAAACCCTCTTTTGGCTAATAAATGTCTAAATCTTGATTGGGGCTTGTTGTTTCGACATTCTTGGTGTTAATCACCTACCAAATGTATCTTGGATGTTTCTTAGACATTACCTACACAAAGGGACCATGTTTGGGACATTTTTGTTGGCCAAACGTTTTTAAAACGGAAAACTCATGTACAAGGTAGATTTGCCTTGAAAATTTGGAAAATTTGGTGATCTAGTTAACCAACTTTCCATGCGTATTTTTCCATGAAAATTGATAGAGGAATATCCCTTATATGGTAGTATAATACTGCCAAATTTGGTGTCATTCCGAGTTCATTTCGATGCTCAAACAAAGTCCCAAAGTTTGTAAATGGAACCTGAAAATTTGCCTAACCGTCTCAATTTTTTAGCAACTTTGAGCCACTATATCTTGGTGCTCAAAACTCCGATTCTTGTTCCACTTGTTTTGTTTTAAATTTTGATTGAAACTCTAATTGAGTTTCAAATTTGAGAGGTTAGTTCAAATTCTGTGAATTTTAACGAATTTCCAAAGTTGGCAAAAAACCAACCTCAAAACTGTCTCGCAAGCCTAAAACTGTAACTTTGATCCAATTTTTGAATGCCTTCTGTTGGGAATCATGGGAAAGTGTATTCTAGGAATTTTTAGTACTTTGGAAGAAGTTTCCAACGGTACCAATTTTTCCAATTTTAGACTTGCAAAGAGTGAGATACGATTTTTCAAAAATCTCGTATCAAAACTGAAATTTTCGAAACTTAAGGAAATGGAGTTTTTCGAAATCTCCTTTTCCCCTCGATATTACTTGAACGTTTACCCTTGATTTCAAAGATGAAAACTCGATTTCTCTTGTGTTTTCAAAACCCCATTTTTGAGTCTTGATTCGCGAGTAATTTAGGCTTGCTTTCGTGAAATTTTCTTAGATTGTACAAGTGTACAATCATTTGTGATAATTGGGGTTTATACATGATAGTTCACTATTAATTGCTCAGGCTCGCATGATGACCTTCAAGAGGATCCCACGGTGAACACCTGAACTTCAAGTGACATTTCTTCCTTGTTTACTTGGTGAGTGTCAAGTGTATGTAAACCTGATAAGTGCTTAATTGTTATTAGTGATTGGAGATTTTGAAAATGCTGAGTCGAGTGTGTACTTTACCGCACTCAGTCTCATTTAAATGAATCGTGAATGACTTGATTGAAATGAAATGAATGAATCATGAATGATTTGATTGAATTGAAATGACTGAATCATGAATGACTTGATTGAAATGAAATGAATGGTTGAATGTATTGAATGATTAAATGAAATGATAAATTATGCTATGGCTGCATAAGTCGATTGGAGCGATGCCTCATCGACCACTGAACGATTGTGAGTACCACACCGATTCGGGTGGGAGGTACCTCTCGAGTCGTCTCAGTACCCTAAACCTCTGAACGATAGTAAGTACCACACCGATTCGAGTGGGAGGTACCTCTCGAGTCGTCTCAGTACCCTAAACCTCTAAACGATAGTAAGTACCACACCGATTCCGGTGGGAGGTACCTCTCGAGTCGTCTCAGAAGCATAAAGTATTTAAGTCAATTGGAGCGGAGTCTTAACGACCACTGAATAATTGTAAGTACCACACTGATTCGGGTGGGAGGTGTAACGACCCCATTTTCCCCTAAGGCGAACCAAAGGGGTCAACGGGCCGCCTGCCCAACTCTCGCCGGGACTCAGTCGATCACTACAAACCTCAAACAAGTACAAGATAAAATCTCAAATATCAAACAAATATTCAAACATTTACATATCAAAAGCGAAGCGTCCACGCATCCGCTGCGCTACTCTGATCCTTGACACCAACTATCATACATGAGGAGGTCCAAAACTAGACTATTACACATCCAATCAATTCCAAATGTTCAATACAATCCTTAATATTAACTATTACACAACAGGAAATCCAAATTCTAACCATACACACGATAATCCATCCACTCGCAGGAATAAGCACTACAAGCCTTATCTTCGTCTTGAGCCCTGTGGGGGGGGAAATAAAACATTTTTGGGGTGAGCTAGAAGCTCAGCGAGTAACCAATAAAATCAGTTATCGAATCAGTTGTACAATAATTCATTTAAATGATGCCATATATCAATGATTCAAGAAACATAAAAAGCGATAGTAACATTCATGAAAAGGATACATTCGTTCTCCTGACATTCCCTCGCTCATTCGGTCATTCATTCATTCACCCCGTCCCTGGCTTTTGGCCAGGCTCCACCAACCTACAAGGTAATACTCGAGTATACCGGATCATTCACCCAGGTTCCTAGTCGCCCGACCGAGTCCGCTTCTGGCTCGAGACGACCGGTAACAAGGGCAGTGGCCAGTTCAGCCCAAAAGGCTTACATACATGCGCAACTAGCATTTAATCATTTAATCATTAAAATTTCACATTTATTTAGGTCGAGTGCGATAAAGTACACACTCGCCTAGAAATCTCATTTTTGAAATCATTTAAAGCACTTAACACCTTACAAGTCATGGAGTCAAGAAATATAGCAAACAAGGCACACTCACATGCCAGCACGCATGATATGCAAGAAAACATTTCAAAATAACTTTGGAAACAGTTCAAACGTAAGTAACGCAGGAAACGGTTCATAATTAACTTTAGAAGTAGTTTGAGGTCACTCACCAAACCACAGCTCAGGAACCATCCATAGTACCTCATTGCTTTGCACAAGTCAAAGTCCTAAATTACGAATAGCATGTCAAATACAAGGAAACTTAACAAGTTCCTGCCACCTTTTGGCATTTTAATCACATTTGAAACTACACTTATCCGATTGAAACGATTCTTATGGCGTTACGAAGCTAAGACATATACCAACATTTCTTATGAAGACTTCCAAAGTCAAAACGTACAATATTAGGGTCAAATATCGAAATCTAGAAGGAAGAGCGAAAACTGTCATAAAACAGGGGTCACGGGGCAGTCATGGGTATTTTGGTCAATTCACAAGCTACAGTACTCCAATCACTCTGAACTTTTGCAGGTAACTAGCTAACTCATATATCTACAAGTTTCTTGTTTTGAGGAAGGGCTGATTCAGTCTTTAACATGGTCAAATGTACAGTACAAAAACAGGGCAGATTAACCTTAAGCTGGAATTCATGTACTCTAGCTGAAAATTCTTTTAAGTAATCCAAACTAGTATACCAAAACTTCATTTATCCCAATATCCACTATCATGCTATGGACAACTACCACTTATCACATGAGGGCAGAAATAATACCACAAAAGCTGAAATTACACCTCCAAACCAATCTTTGCAAATATCCATCATTAACCACAATTGAGGGCTAGAAATCCCCACTTAACATGAGACTAGCCTATACTAGTCATGTACATGCCAAAACAAGGATGAATGAACTTAGACAAAGTTTAGACATGTCACTAATATGGAACTTAATCCTCCCAATGTCCAAATCACAAGAATTTTCCATAAAATGAATCAAGATCAATTCAAATTCAAAACAAACACGTACTCTCAAAAATTGGACGGCATAACCCCTATATTTTACACATTTTCAACCTACCATTTAAATACCAACTCTCATAACAATTATCCACAGTCACCCATATGGTTCATAAACAATACCATTACAATTAATTAAGCCATAACTTCCTTCAATCAAAGCCAAATAAAAGCTTAAAGGCCAACCATTAGCAAATTCCCAAATTGAAACCCAAGAAACCAGAAATTCACTTCACAAGCGGAAATTTTCCGCAAACAATCACAATTAACGCATAAGAGCTTCAATTAACACCATTTCAATCCATCACTCCAACACTAATCATAACTTTCATATAAAATCAGAAAAATATCCAATAAATCAGAAATTGGACCAACTTAACTCAAACCCATGAAATACTCCATAATACAACACATTTAAACATCACAAACCCTAAATTAATTAATATTAGAACCAAAAGGAACTTGTTTATTCAACTTACCTCAAATGCAAGAGAGCTACCAACTTAGAGCTTCCCTTCAAAACCCAATCCATCAAAAGCTTTACACCACCATAGTGCACCCTTGTGTGAAATAGTTTGCAAAATCATTGGTTAAAACTCAAGATATTTGCCAAAAATTGAACTAGGAAAATTGAGAGTATTTCTCTCTATGAAGCTCGGATGAACCAGGGAAGAAAAATGAGATATTTTGGCCAAAACAATGAGATAAGAAGGAAGAAAAGGCAGCCGGTCAAAGCTGACCGGCTGTGACATGTCACAATCCGGCCAAAATCTGGCCGGATTTCCGGCCGGATTCCTGGCCGGATACAAGGCCGAGGCTGATCAAAATTTTTTCAAAACTGCAGGGCAATCCGGCCAGCTATCCGGCCAGAAACTGGCCGGATTTCCGGCCGGATTTGGCCACTTCATTTTTCCAAAATTTTTTTCTTTTTTCTTTTTTTTTTCAGATCAAAACTGCGATCCTCCGCTCTTCCAACAAAATATACATAAAATGAAAAACCCTACTTTTCGGGGCGTCACAGGAGGTACCTCTCGAGTCGTCTCAGTACCCTAAACCTCTGAACGATAGTAAGTACCACACTGATTCGGGTGGGAGGTACTTCTTGAGTCGTCTCAGAACTATAAAATTAAGCGATAGCAAGTATCACACCGATTTGGGTGGGAGGTACCTCTCGAGTCGTCTCAGAAATATAAATGGAATAAGTGAAGTGCTACGAATTTGATTACCTACCCGGGTGACGGGATGCCGTCACGAGAAGGTATTAAATTGAACTTGGGCATAACAATTGAAAATTAGCTCCTGAGAACTCCTGCATTCTACTAAAGTGTGTTTGTTATAAATTATGAATTACTTGAATGTTATAGTTTTCATTCTTGTATAAGTGCTATTGTTATTGAACTACGTGTCTTGCATGTTTTCTTGGCCTCACGAGCATTCGCTCACCCCGTTAGATTTTATTTTCTTAATAGGAGCGGATATGGGAGGAATTATGGAGAAGTTTACTTGGTGGCCCATTTGATTAGAATTTTGAATGTATTTGTTTAGACAACTTTTGGAAACTGTATATTTTAGAAAAAGTAATTGTAAGTTTGAAATTGTGATGTAAGATTGAATATTTAAGTATGGAAATGACTTCATACTTTTATTCCGATTTTCATTGTTAGTATTAGATTTTAAGTTTGAATTGGAATTGTCTCGAGTCCTGGCGAGAACTGGGCAGGCGTCCCACGGATACCCCTGGGTTCGCCCTTGGGAGAAGTGGGGACGTCACAGTTGATATCAGAGCTTAGGCTTTAGATTTTTGTAATGTATCTTAGGCCTAAAAGTGTAGGATGCCGGACTGTAGGATTTGATTGTGTATTAAGTGTAACGTGATTTTGGTGCTTGAGGTTGTAGCACCATTTTTGCTCACAAAACGCTATAAGACTTTACTCTTCAAATTAGGTTGGAAGTGGGTCAAGATTAGAAAATCTAAATAGTTATCTAGTGAGTTTAAGGGTTAGAATCCTTGTTTTTCCACTCTTTTGCTTGTCGACCATTTCGAAAGAAAAGTTGAACCATTTGAACAATTTTGGGCTCCACTTTGAACTTGAAAATAAGACATCTTTGCATTCCGTTTGGTTTGACTTATCACCCTAACTTGTATAAGAACTTTTACCTTGAATCGAGTGAGGAGGCTAAGAATTTAGGAGGTAGCTCAGACTTTTGAGTGCAATTTGGAGTTTATAATCATTTGAATGATGTGGTTTGGTATCATGGATTCTTCTAGTTTTGTCCCTAACTAGGTTTATGATTTTTCTTTTGATCCTGCCTAGTATAGTAGGGGTGGTGCTCACCGTGAGGTCTTTTGTATTTTGCCTGCAAGTACTATATTGGTGGCACTTAGTTGCCTATGACCTGTATTTGATACTATTAACTCGTTGTATGCACATCGACATGTGACATGACTTCTAACTTATGCAAATAGCCATGCTTTGATTTAAAATGTTCTTGCAATGTGTACCTGTTTTTCCGATTCACATGCTTATACTTTCTACTTCAATTATGTGTTTAGAAACTTGCTAAATGAATCAGAAAGGACGTGGATGGGGTTGTGGGTGTGGGTTTCGGTAACCCCGCACTCCCGAGAGAGGTGAGGGGTCAGCGACTGGACCAAACCAAAACCCTAGAAACGAAGAGGGTGATCAAATGGCTACGGCCATTAACCGTATGACCGATATTTTTGAGCGCTTAGTCGACCAACCTAGGACCCAGGAGAGGGGTGAGGATAGAGCTCTTGAGCGATTCTTGAAGTTCATTTCCCCTAAGTTCCATGGAAGGTCTGACCCCGAAGTAGGAAAAATTGGTTTGAAAAGATGGTTGATATTTTTGCTACTTTAGATTATATCGAGAAAAAGCAAGTGAATTTTGCCGTTTTCTAATTTGAAGGGGCGGCACGCTCATGGTGGAATGTTGTTAGTGCAAAGTGAGAAAGAGAACAAATCCCTTAGATTTGGGTAAACTTTGAGAGGGAGTTTAATATCAAGTCCTCCCGCCAATTATACAAGAAAAGAGGGAGGACAACTTTATTAAGTTAAAACAAGGGTTATTAAGTGTGGCCGAGTGTGAGGAGCGGTTCACTAAACTTTTCAAATTTGCCCCTGAGCTTGTACTCACCGAACAGAAAATGATAAGGAGAAGAAATTCAAGAATTCCTAGCAGCTGCCCAGATTACCACTTTTACGGATGTCTTGGATAAGTCACAGAGGATAGAGAATGCTAAGTCTCAATCTAAAACTTTTCATGCTAGAAAGAGGAGTAATCCAAGTGATATCCGTAAACCGTCCGAGAAGTCTACCCAACCCCTTAATATGGAAAAAAGGGTTGGAGGAGTGAAGATGCATGAAAAACTCGGAGAAACTCCATCAAGCAAAGCCCTGCCAAAAGGAAATCGGAGTGGACGAGATCAACAAATAAGGAAATCTCAAACTGGTCAAGCCGTGACTCCTCACGTAACTTGTGGATACTGTGGCCAGATTAACCACACTGAGGCCGAGTGCTGGAGGAAACAAGGAAAATGTCTGAGCTGCGGTAGTATCGAGTATAAGTTTTCAAATTGCCCTAAAACTTCTAAGGGAAAAGGAAATTCTAAACAACCTGCTAAATCCACTGCAAAATCAGTCGAGTGCCAGAAGGAGTAATTAATGCTGTAAGAGAGATCCAAGTAGTAGAAACTCTATGAGTAGGAGTAAATCTAACTCCACTTGAGAAATAGAAATTGTAGTTTCACCCTAGTCTAAACTGGCACTTTTAAAGGGTGTAATCTTCTCTATAGGGGATGACATCCTTTTGATGTATATTGCGACTTAACACGTTTTGATCTTGTTGATTCCCCTTTTCTTTTGAAATGATTTGATGAACTTATTATAATTTAGTATAACTATTATGATCTTTTATGGTATATGAAAATTTACCTTGCTTTTAATTGATTTTACAGCTTATATGTATCTGTAATCTGTTGCTCTATGTCTCAAGACCAGTAATAAGATCATGAATGGCACTTGAGAATAGTTAAGTTCCATAAATGTGAGTTTTGAATGGGAGAACTGGAGTAAGTTTTTTGACTTTGGTAGAATTTGCATATAATAATAACTTTCACTCTTCTATTCAAATGGCTCCATATGAATCACTTTATGGTCGGAAGTGTAGATTTTCGATTTGTTGGGATGAAATATGTGAACGAAGAATTTTAGACCCGACTACAGTGTTTTGGATTGAGGAAGCTAATGAGAAAGTGAAGTTAGTATGCCAGAGAATTCAGACCGCAGAGAGTCGTCAAAAGAGCTATCCGGATAATCGGAGGAAGGATTTAAAATTTACGGTTGGGGATCTAGTGTTTCTTAAGATTACACCTCTAAAAGCAAGTTTAATGTCTGGGAAGGAAAAGAAGTTACAACCGAGATTTGTAGGGCATTATAAGGTTGTTCAACGCGTGGGGAATGTAGCATATAAGTTGGAATTGCCACCGAGCCTATCTCAGATTCACAACGTATTCTACGTGTCTATGCTTAAGAAGTACCATCCAAACCCTTCTTATATTTTGCAACCGAAAAATATTGAAATTGATGAGATTTTGACCTATGAGGAGAAATCGGTAAAACTTCTGGATAGGAAGATGAGTATTGAGAATAAACGGATACTGTTAGTAAAAGTTCTTTGGAGGAACCACGGGCTAGAGGAATCAACCTGAGAAGTTGAAGAAGCAATTCGAGAAAAGTATCCAGACCTGTTCGGAGATCAAGGAAAATTTCGAGGACGAAATTTTCTTAAGGGGGAGAGGATGTGAAGACTCACAAAATTTATCTATTTTATACTCCTAATTCTAGCTCATTTAATTATTTATTTGGCCAATTGCTCCGAATATTATTTTCTAACCTTTTTAGACCTAATTATATGGATCCATGGCTTAGTTATATTTTTAAAGTGACTTGTTTCAAAATTTAATTTTTGGAACCTCGTTAAGTGAAAATAGTGAATACGCGATCGAAGTCAATAATCGATTCGAGAATACAATAAGTTTGGAAAATTGAAAACTTGTACATTAGCCTTAAAATAGGTATTTTCATGTTTAAGTGCTCAATTATTAGTTAGTGATACAATCGTTATAAGAATTTCTTGAAAATTTCATTTTATCGCGCAAAAATCGGAAGTACGCGTTTTTACGCGCGTGATTAATTGAGGGACTTTAGACCTTTATTGTTAGACTATTAAAAGAGAATAATAATAATATGAATGAAAGTGCATTAAACGTTTAGTGCACAAGTGAAATAAACTCGAGAGGAATCGAGCACAAAACGCGCTTGTGCGCGCGGGGAGAGAGTTGACTTTTGAGGCCAATTTAACCACACACTTAAGCTTTCTCAAGAAGCTTTCTCATCAGCACACAACCCTCTCTCTCTTGCTCTTGCTGGCCGAACAACAAGGAGGAGAAACTTACCAAAACTCCTCTTCATTTCTTCAATCCTTTACTAAATCACCTCAAACTTTAACCACACTTTGCAGTCTACTAGGAGAGCAACTCAAGCTACAAAAAGAGCTTCAAATCCACGATTTTTCTTGAGCAAGGAGGACCGAAAATTCTGCCTTAAATCATCTAGGAAAGTAAGTGACGATCAATCTTGAAAATCTTGACTTATGGAAGTTGTTTAGCACTTATGAGTTCATAATTTCTTATGGGTAGCTTAAATTGTTCGAAAATTGGTGAGTGGGCTCTATGAACTCCCACTATGGTTTGATGGACTGATTTTGTGAGTTTTGATGTTAATAATGCTGGATTAATGCTTAAATTAGTAGAAATGAGTGATATTATGGATGAAAGCTCAAAGGAAGTGAAGGGGAGAATTTTACCATTTCTGCCCCTGTACATGCCGTGGCCCTTAGAGCAAATTTTTGTGGTTCTAATGACTTGTTTATGATGTATACAGTTGTGTGGATTGTGTAGAAAGTTTTATCAAAAAAGTTCGGGATTTGGATGGGTAGATGTTGAGTTTTCGAAAGTCCAGTAAAACTGGAATTTCTCCCGAAACTGCTCTGGCAATGTTTTTCAAATGGCAATAACTTTTTGCTCCGATGTCGAAATCGAATGCCATTTGCCGTACTGGAAACTAGATATTCCCAGATTTTAACGGTAAAAAATGTACATTCTTATTCCACCTGAGTAGTCGATACCAATCATTTGAACATGACTGTCCTGTTTCGCATTTACAGTGGGAGCTCTGTTTTGAGCAGCGGATTGATACTCAAATATGAGCTAGTTGTGGACAGATTTTGAGAACAATTTCTTCTAAGAAATTATAGATTTACGAATCTAGTTTTCAACGCCAATGACGACGCTCGATTCCAAGTTGAATTGAGTGAGTTGTGGTAAAAATCCGAAACTAACTCAATGATTTGAAACCCTCGTTTGGCTAATAAATGTCTAAATCTTGATTGGGGCTTGTTTCGAAATTCTTGGTGTTAATCACCTACCAAATGCATCTTGGATGTTTCTTAGACATTATCTACACAAAGGGAGCGTGTTTGAGACATTTTTGTTGACCAAACGTTTTGAAAACGGAAAACTCATGTACAAGGCAGATTTGCCTTACAAATTTGAAAATTTTGGTGATCTGGTTAACAACTTTCCGTGCGTATTTTTCCATGAAAATTGATAGAGGAATAGGCCTCATATGGTAGTATAATACTACCAAATTTGGTACCATTCCGAGTTCATTTCGATGCTCAAACAAAGTCCCAAAGTTTGTAAATGGAACCTGGAAATTTGCCTAACCGTCTCAATTTTTCATCAACTTTCAGCCACTATATCTTGGTGCTCAAAACTCCGATTCTTGTTTCACTTGTTTTGTTTTAAACTTTGATTGCAACTCTAATTGAGTTTCAAATCTGAGAGATTAGTTCAAATTCTGTGAATTTTTCCGAATTTCCAAAATTGGCGAAAAACCAATCTCAAAACTGTCTCGCAAGCCTAAAACAGTAAATTTGAACCAATTTTTGAATGCCTTCCGCTAGGAATCATGGGAAAGTATATTCTAGGAACTTTTAGTACTTTGGAAGAAGTTTCCAACGGTACCAAGTTTTCCAATTTTGGATTTGTAAAGAGTAAAATACGATTTTTCAAAAATCTCGTATCAAAACTAGAATTTTGAAACTTAAGGAAATGGAGTTTTTCGAATTCTCCTTTTCCCCTCGATATCACTTAAACGTTTACACTTGATTTCAAAAATGAAAACTCAATTTCTCTTGTGTTTTAATAACCCCACTTTTGAGCCTTGATTCGCGAGTAATTTAAGCTCGCTTTCGTGAAATTTTTTTAGATTGTATAAGTGTACAATCATTCATGATAATTGGGGTTTATACATGATAGTTCACTATTAATTGCTCAAGCTCGCACGAGAACCTTCAAGAGGATCCCACGGTGAATGCCTGAACTTTAAGTGACATTTCTTCCTTGTTTACTTGGTGAGTGTCAAGTGTATGTAAACCTGATACGTGCTTAATTGTTATTAGTGATTGGAGATTTTGAAAATGCTGAGTCGAGTGTGTACTTTACTGCACTCGGTCTCATTTAAATGAATCATGAATGACTTGATTGAAATGAAATGAATGAATCATGAATGATTTGATTGAATTGAAATGACTAAATCATGAATGACTTGATTGAAATGAAATGAATGATTGAATGAAATGATAAATTATGCTATGGCTGCATAAGTCGATTGGAGCGATGCCTCATCGACCACTGAACGATTGTGAGTACCACACCGATTCGGGTGAGAGGTACCTCTCGAGTCGTTTCAGTACCCTAAACCTCTGAAAAATAGTAAGTATCACACCGATTCAGGTGGGAGGTACTTTTCGAGTCATCTCAGAACTAGAAAATTGAGCGATAGCAAGTACCACACCGATTTGGGTGGGAGGTACCTCTTGAGTCGTCTCAGAAATATAAATGGAATAAATGAAGTGCTACGAATTTGATTACCTACCCAGGTGACGAGGTGCCATCACGAGAAGGTATTAAATTGAACTTGGGTAAAACAATTGAAAATTAGCTCCTGAGAGCTCCTGCATCCTACTCAAGTGTGTTTATTATAAATTATGAATTATTTGAATGTTATAGTTTTCATTATTGTGTAAGTGCTATTGTTATTGAACTACGTGTCTTGGATGTTTTCTTGGCCTCACGAGCATTCGCTCACCCCGTTAGATTTATTTTCCTTAATAGGAGCGGATATGGGAGGAATTATGGAGAAGTTTACTTGGTGGCCCATTTGATTAAAATTTTGAATGTATTTGTTTAGACAACTTTTGGAAGTTATATATTTTGGAAAAAGTAATTGTAAATTTGAAATTGTGATGTAAGATTGAATATTTAAGTATGGAAATGACTTCGTACTTTTATTCCAATTTTCATTGTTAGTATTAGATTTTAAGTTTGAATTGAAATTGTCTCGAGTCCTGACGAGAACTGGGCAGGCGTCCCGCGGATACCCTTGAGTTCGCTCTTGGGAGAAGTGGGGGCGTCACATGATCAATAGTAGACTAAGAAAAGTTAATTGAGGGATTTGATGTGAGTGAGTTCAAATTAAACTTTTACCGCGCGCGCGTCAATAGTTCCAGAAAGTTGCGCCGGTACGATTAATTAGAAATTTGAGAAATTAATACTAAACTACTAAGGGTGAGTAATTACCATATTAAAGGAGGTACCTTGGTAGATTAATGCATAAGTGTACCAAACGAGAGAGAAAGTGGTAGTACGAAACCCTATCGAGTCACTATTAAGGGTTGACTTTGTGCACCAACTTTAAGTTAGCTTCTTCAACACAATTCTTCATTCTTGCTCTCCAAGAATTGGACCACCAAACCCTTCTCTCTCTCATTCCATTCGGCTAGCCCTCAAGATAAAAAAAGGAAGAAAAGAACTCCTCACTTCTAGCTTCCATTTTGCTTGCAAAACATCATCCAACCATCAAGCTCCTTGGGTTCTTGCTCTAGCTTGAAGGGAAGAGAGGGGCGGCTGGTTAGGGGCTGTTTTAAGGAGTTTCTCACAACAAAAATATAGGGTTTATTCTTGGGTTTTGAAGGTATAAACATTTCTCACCAAAACTCTTGCTTTCTTGTTTCATTTCTTGGTTTTGAAGCTTGTAGCTTCCTTATTCTTTTTGTTGCTTGGATTTGGTTGGTTGAAGTGGGTTTTATGAACTCCCACCTTGGTTAAATGAGGGCTGCCATGATATTTATGTGTGTGTTAGTGTGTTTGTGATGAGTTTTAATGGAAGAAACTAGAAGAGGAGAAAGAAAGAGAGAAATCGTGAGGAAGAGGTGCTGTCCGAAATTCTGTTCTTGTTTGGTCTGTGGTTATCTCGAAATTTTTGATGTTTGTTGGCTGTAAAATTGGTTGTTATATGTGGTATATTGTGTGTACAAAGTGTCGTCTGAAAATCATTTCATTTGGTTGAACAAAACTTGGAATTTCGAAATTGAAAGGAACCTGGAAATTGTAAACAAAATGCCCAAACAGTGCATCTTTGATTGAACATAGCTCTCTGTATGGAAGTCAAAATTGAGTGCCGTCAGTGGCATTCTAAACAAGACATCCATAGCTTTCTAACGGTATAAAAATCACTTTCTAGTTCAAATTGAGTAAACTGTAATGAATTGATAAAATCGGCTATTCTGTTCTGCCTATTCTGCCTATTCTGCCTGTCCCATTCGAATGGACATGAGAAGCTGCAATTTGTGGCTTAAATTTGAACTATTTGTGAACTGAGTTTGGAAACGTTTTCTTCTGATGAAATGTAGCTTTTGGAATCTAGTTTCCAACACCAGCAACCATTCTTAATTTCAAGTTGTATTGAGTGAGATATGGTTCAATTTTCAAACTGTGACAGAGATGGAAAACTGGAAAACCTTTCCTTCTTGCTGGCCGACTGGTCTAGTTTGTTGTGGGATGTTTTATATTGAAAATTTTGATGTCAATCAACCATCAATTACTTGTTGAATGTTTAAAGGACCTTGGTTCCAAAAATGAACTGAATTGGAACTGATTTCATTGTGCAAAATGTTTGGAAAGAAAGAAAAGGGTGGATGATTTCCGTTTAGAATCTTGGAAAAATATCTTCTAGGAACTTTTGGTACTTTGGATCTAGTTTCCAACAGTATAAATTTTTCCATTTTTGGACTTATGGGACTCGAGATACGATTTTTCAAAGTAGTGTCACTCTAAACTAGAAAAATTTCTGTTTTCAACCAAATTACTCCTTTAAGAACTTTCCACATTCCTTTGTGATTGTTGGACTGTTTTAAGTTTGTTTTCATGGTTTAATACAAGGTCTCTTTGGAACTTTGAACTTTCATTCCCAATCTTGGTTTCCGAAAGTTAAACCTCTCTTGATGCATTTACTTGGTCTTATAACTCCCTTGGTTAATGGTACTTCTCTTCGTACTCAAATTAGAGACTTCAACCCCTATTCTTATGGCCTTAATAATTGTACTAGAGTTGGCAATCATACAAGTATTTTAAAAGAATGATTTGAAAGGTTTCTTGTGAACGTAATTAGTAATACTCGGAATGTTTTGGCCGAGCTTTCCAAGTAAAAATATGTTTATCTTCCTTATTTGAAAATCAAAGCTTCTATCGCCATAGTCTCTTGAGTATATGCCCTCAATTTAATCGTTGAAAATGGACGTTGAGTGAGGCTTTTATTAAAAGAGAATTTGAAAATTTTACTCGATTTACGGTACAACTTGAATTGGTGGCTAAAGAAGTTAGTGAGCTGTTGGTGGAGGTTTTACTAGACTTTAACTAAATGAGTTTGAAAAATGAGAAAGCTCACTTATACTTGAAACTTGGGTGTTCAACTAGGGAATTTTGACAAGAAACTAATCCTCTATCTTTCTTGATTTTCGTGCCAAAACTTAGAGATCTGTTTAATCTTCAACTTGGAGAATTTTGGACATGACTTGACTCGGATTACTGTATTCTTAGATATTTTCAAATGCTATCCTCATGGATTAAGTTATTAAGTGATATTTGTATTCGATTTGAACGCGTTATCTCTTAAATGAGAGTATCGGGAATACTACTAGACCTTGGTTGATTGGCTAAGTGATTTGTAATTATACATGTCTCAGGTGATCAAGAGGATCCCGAGGAACCCGTTTGATCTTTCCTCGCTCTTGTTTTACACTTTTGATTTGGTGAGTGTTCCTTGTAGGTGTTTGTGACTTGAATAGTTTTGCTACATGTTTACTGTGACAGCCCAACCTCTCCCTAGGGCAAATCCTAGGGTATCAGCGGACTGTCTGCCCAGGTCTCACCGGAACTCAGTCGATCAAAGAACTAGCAACTCAAGACAACTAGAGAAATAACTTCAAATCATGAACGTACAAACCCTAATATAATATAATCGTCAAGTCAACTTGCCAAACTTAGAATGTCAAGCTAAATGTCAAACTTACCACTCCACACTACAATTAGATAACATAAGTCAAACTTATGAATTCAAACTTACATGAGTCAAAAGTAAAGTCAATTAAGCAAAAAAGTTATGACTCGAAGTACAAGTTCAAGCAAAAGATAAAGCTTTGAAAGCTCTTGCCCCTATGTCCATCCCACATCTGTTAAGAAAAACAAAGGGAGTGGGGTGAGCTAAATCTCAGTGAGGTTCCAGATAAATAGATACGCACATAGTCAGATAAAGATGTAAGATAAACAAGTAAACACAGTATTGTACTACAACAATGTAATCACGGTTCAATTCAAGGATACGGGTGGCTTCCAAAGCCAAATCCACTTGAGCTTGATCATACAAGAATCTGTTGACTCTCCGTCAACGTTTGCATTTAAAGAACACAATGTCTGTAGAACTCCATTTTCTCCAATTCCCGTCCACCAGTCACCCCCTTACCGAGCCCGAACTCCTCAAACAGTAAGTAGGTAATACTCGAGTATACCGTTTTTCAGTTTCAGTAAACAGTTCTCAAGGTTTGTCGGTTTTCTCGACCAAACCCTTACTGACTCGATACAACCGACTCACCTATGAGGTTGGGTACCCAAACAGTGGCAGTAGTTAATGGGATATCACTCAAATAACTCAAACACAGTCACATATAGAGAAATCACATCTCATAATAGCAGTATATAGAGTCTCAATGGAATCGAGGGAGGTCCAATGTGATAAAGTACACACTCGCCTCAATTTTTATCAAAACAATGTTTGGCTCAAGCAGTCACCAATCAAGTACACAGATTTTTCACATAGACAGTTAATAGGTAATGGAACACTCACCTGTCAAGCAATGAAGTGTTCAAACGTCAAGTCCCTTGGTAACGTTCACCACCGTTTCCCAATCTTAGGGCAACGAGTGAAATCATTAACAAACTAAGTTTAATTCCAAGCCAAATGCGAGCTCATTAGGTGACCAAGTGAGTGGTTAAATCTACTCAATTCACCATACAAGTTAGATCCAAAATGCAGTAAAAGTTCATGAGAAAACAGTTTGACAAGTGCAAGAAAGTTGGGTAAAAGAAAAGTTCCATTCAAGCTCAAAATGTTCTTCGCGGGTAAAACAGTCGCGCCCACGCAGTCTCGGGAAAAAGGCCATATCTCACTGTAGGAAGGTCAGAATCAGATGCCGTCAATGGCGTTGGAAACTAGACTCAAAGGGCTTTCCAACAGTATTAAATACACACTCTAGTTCGTCTCCTATCAGTACCAGTAGCTCAGACAAGTTGGCTGATTTTTCAGTCCTGATCAGCCCTAAACCCTAGTAAAGTTGCACTAGCTCTTAGTGCTAACTTCACTTGTTTTGGCTCAAATTCATTCAATTCAATATCCCATGGTTCATATATAGGGGAGCAGGTTATCTAGTATCATTGGAGCTCAAAATGCAATACACAACATAATTAAGAGGATCAAAATAGTCTAGCCAACCAAAGGTGCCAAATCAGTCCACTATGGTCCAAACAACCACTTTACTTGCTTAAATTCCATATTAATTCACACCAAACCAAGAACCAATGTTTAGTCAAGATTTTTAGGCTTAAATAAGGTGCAAAAGAACCACAAAATCAAGGAGAAACCTCCCACTTCAAAGCTGGTCAGCCAAGGAAGACAAAACAGTCCACTAGTTCTTTTATCTCACCAACCTTCATCCTTACATGGTAGTTAACTTAAACATCATGTCAAGTGTTATCTCTACTCAAAAGGGACCAAAACATGTTAATACATGAAGGAAAGCTATGAACAAAGCTCAAACATTTCATCAAACACATGGTAGATAAACTAACTAACCCTACTACCACTTGTTTAGTTCAAGAGTTTTCACCACAAACAACATCCATGCTACCTCTAGTTTGCCCTCAAAACTTTAAATACTTGATATAACACCATAAAACCAAAGATTAAGGATCACATACCTCTCTTGTAAGAAGCTTGAGTCACCCAAAACAACCACCAAACCAAAAGTTTCAAGCTTGAAAACACACTCTAGGGTTGAAGGCAAATCACTCACCAACTCAAGCTCTTAGTCTTATGATTTTTGTTCAAGATCAAACTAAGGTTGGAATAGCAAGAATATGGAGTTTTCTTCCTTCCTTGAAAAGCTTCAAGATGGCCGAATTTTTGGAGGAAAAAATGAAGAAAAGATGGTTTAAAATTCCTCTAATCCTTTGGTCAAACAAGGTGGATGGCTAGGGTTTGGTCACTTGGCCCAATTTTGACCCTTTCTTCCCTTAATCTTTGACTAATGATGCTTCTTGTAACAGCCCCACTTTCCCCTAAGGCGAACCAAAGAGGTTAGCGGACTGCCTGCCCAGCTCTCGCCAGGACTACGGATCGGTTTACATCGATCTATTACGTTCCGGAGCATACCGAAGCACGCAAACAAGTCAAAATCGCAAAATAAAAAAAACGAAAATCAAAGCCGAAGATGAACAGTAACGGACACGTCAGAATCCGGCCGGAATCTGGCCGGATACGAGGCCGAGAGCAATCCAAAATTTTTTTCAAAATCCTTCCCAATCCGGCCGGCAATCCGGCCAGTTTCTGGCCGGATTCGGTCCTGTTCATTCCCGCCAAATTTTTTTCCTTCTCCGTTTGAAATGCGTCTAGATCCGAAATCCATCCAATCATCAACCAAACATATATATACATTGAAATTCAACTTTTACAACCATAGTGTCATGCCAAAAACCATCTATCATGAATATACATACTCGGTTTGCCAATCAAAGAAAATGAACCCAATACACAATGGAGTTTCATTCGACAAGCTAAACAAAAGCCATTTACACTAGCTCAACTTGGCAATAGACTATCCAAATCAGTCCCAAAAGTAATTATAACCCTGTAAGGAAAACAAATGGAACGGGATGAGCTAAAGCCCAGTGAGTTACTACCACATAAGCAACTAAGAGCATATAGCATAACCTTTCATTTCAAGTACACAATTAAGGAATGAAACACATCGATAAAAGGATACGGACGGCTCTCAAGAGCCCATTTCCACGCTTCCATTCTTGATCCAACCTCATTGACCCTCCGTCAATGTTGAAGAGTAACCAACCGTAGACTCCTCTTCTCTCCCATTCCTTCCACCAAACATCCCCCTACCGGGCCCGCACTCCAAACACTTGCACTGTGGTATTACTCGAGTATACCGGAATCAAGAGTCTCTCATACTACAAGATTCCTTATAACTTTACCCAAGGCTCATTAATTGTCACGACCAAACCCTTGTCGGCTCGATTCAATCAACTACCAATGGGGTTGAGCTCAATGATAACATTTGTAGTCGTTGGATACTTGTCCAATCGATACCAAGTCATGTATTTCATTTCATATAACAGTTCATATAACTTTCCAATAACTTTTCAATAACATGTGAAACAATAAGTGAGAGTGATAAAGTACACTCTCACATCAATCCATTAACATACAACATCTCAAGTTCAAATATCAAAGCCATATAATAGCACACAAGTGAGTAGTACACTCACCAATCAATTAAGTGCTATTTCATGCACTTCCGTCTGGAGAATGTCGTGAACCACCGTCACGCCCTAGAACACGTAAACAAATGCAATGAGACTCGATAGCGAGTCACAAAACAATGCCAATCACAACCCCAATAGGGTTTTGCAAACATATATAAGCATCATAGGAAACCAGAAATTAGGAAAAGGGCTTTAACTTAGGCCTTGATAAGAAAACCGGTTTTGACGTCATAATGCGGTAATGGCACAACTCTCACTACAATTATCGGATGGGGGTGTAAGACCCACCGTTTCGAAGCTATGAAACAGGGCTACAACAATGTAGAAGGTCACTCAATCCAGTTTCTGGCCCAACTAGGTCAAAAATGCCAAACACTAAACCAGAATCACCAAAACAGGTTTGCAAAACACAGAAAACTGTAATCGGTATATCTCAGTCCATACAAGTCCAAATGCCGAAATTCCAAAGGCATAAGTTAGCTAAGACATCCAGCTACAGTTCATCAGAAAACACCAACTTCAAAATCCAAACCAAAACCAGTCAAAATGGCCTATTACTATCGCAGTTTTCGCATTCTGCTCAAAGCAGAACAGCTACAGTAATTTCGTCATAACTCATTCCACATTAATCCAAATGATCTGAAATTTTACAGGCACCTCAAACACATCAATACCTACAACTTTCATGTTTTGAGCAAAATCAAATTCGGCCTCTAACCCAGTGATCTAAAACCGGACAGAATTGGGGGTTCAAGAACCCTAACTTTTCAAATTTCACACCAAATCCAAAATTGATTGCATTTCACCACAATTCACACTCACTAGAGTCATTTCCAACCATTACAATTCATCATACAAGCCCCCAACATCAAGATCATATTAAACCAGAAAAATTCCCAATAAAATAAAAATTTCACCAAAACTCTTCAAATCAAGAAACAAATCATATATTTCAACACTCATGCCACCATTAAGCACAAAATAACCATCATTAGGTGTAGTAGAAAGGTTGAAGCATCACTCACCTAACAACAAGAGAGAGGAAGATGATGGACACCTTAGCTCTTCCAAAAAGTTTCAATAAACAACTTACTAACACTAGAAGGAAAGTTTTTATGGAGTGAAATCAACTCTAGGCTTTGGTTTGTGGTAGATTGGACCAAGTGGAAGCTTGCAAAATGAAGAAGTTCCCTTCCTTCTTGAGCTAAGGAGAGCCGGCCAACAAGAGAAGAAAAATGGTGATTTTTGGTGAATTTTTGGATATTTAATCCTTTGGTCAAAAAGTCAAAATTGTGAATAGTGTTTCTTAAAAGTTCAACCAATGAGAATGTGACATGTGTCACTCTATTAAATGCATCCTTATCATTCTTTTCTCTCTCACATCAATCACTTCACACACCCTACTTATCTCTTAATACCCGATAAACTTTTAACAGTATCCGAAACTTAACCTTATTGGCCGAATTTTTCCGAATTTATCGCACTAGTGGGTCCCACATCCAATATATATTCTTAATTTTCTAAAAATTCACCAATGCTAGAAAAATCATCTTAAAACTATAATTGCTCATAAAATCCACTAAGAAAATATTTCTAAGCCAGAAAATGCAGAAAACATGCAATTAAGGGGAAATAAACCCTAGGAATATAATTAGGGTTTTACGGGTTCTCACACTCTCCCCCCCTTAAAAGAATTTCGTCCTCGAAATTTTCCTTCAAATTTAAAGTAACCAATGGCCTGTACCTTCTCCGTCTTCAGAGTCAGAAGAAACGAGGTTCTTCATTCCAGTCCCTTCTCCACTTGACGGTGCAGGGTCGGTCTGGGTTGGTTGTTGAGTTCTTTTCTTTTTCCGCACTTTAATCGGGCAATATGCAATTCGATGCTCGATGCTCCCACAGCGCAGACATCTCCTCCCCTTTCTCCAACAATCATTCTCAGTGTGATTGGCCTTTCCGCAATAGTCACAAGTCAAGTGGAAAGTCATTTTTTGCTTTTCGGAGAAATCTCCCCCTGTCTGGTTTGGCTTTCATTGACAAATCTTTTATCTACCGCCCCCATTGTCCATGGCGGCCCGAATAACTGGTTCACTTTCTGTATTTTAGAAGGTGTCATTGCTTTGCTAGGTTCCTCACTCACGCTACCCACTGCACCCCTTTTCCGTATTTGGGAAGCTTTCACTTGCACCTTTGCATTCTTGATGCATTGAGCCTTTTCCAGGGCCTCCTCGGAAATCCCTTCATATTTCCTTTTTAGCTCTAAGTTTTTGTGCAGGAGCTCAATTTTCTCTGTATACTCGTGCTTCCAGCGCCCTTCCCAGTATGCGACTAGGTTTTTTTGGACTTTTATTTCGTCTCGAAGACCCCCGATTTCATTATACATCTCAACCCTACGTGCCATTTTACAGAGTTGCTGGACCTCAGATGGTAGCCTGTTGGCAAAACAATGGATCATAAGAAAGTCTTGAATACAAGTAGCACTCTTGGTCCATGTTCGGTTCAGGTGTTGTTTCCTCCCTTTCTTCTCTTTGACTCTTGGTCTCGTTTTGTGTCACGGCTATGACCATGTCCGCGGGTTTTTTTTTTTTCTTTTCCCTTTTTCTTTTCTTTCCAAAAGGGTACTTCCATGCATGAATGCAATAAATTGACTAACATAACAAAATCTATCATACCAATAACATATCGCATATAACACGTTATATTAAAAGACGGATAAGCAAGTAAGCAAATATAGACTTAGTAATATACGGTCGAAAAGTCATCCCAGTACCAGCCCGTCTGGTCTCTCACGTCACTAACTATCCAAACTAGATGTCCATTGATCTCTTGTGCTCATTTTAGTCAGACAAAGCCTGTTCACGTTTCCAAAATACAAGGCTCGTTTCCAAAACACAGGGTTCAAATACCTAGTAGCTTGCATCACCTCAATTCTGGGGTACTCGGGCACGAGAATCCGAAATAAGATAGTTCACATCTCGAGCTGGCCAGTCCCAAGAGTGAACCATCTACAAATCAAAATCCCTGTCCGACATACTTATCTAGGGTCCTTAAATACCATGAGAAAGATTAAAGACCTATAACACTTCAAGGTTCATAGCTTATGCTCAAACGAGCACTTAAACATATTCATGAAATTAGGACCACAACACCACTTGGCCCAGTCTCATTTCGCGCAGAGACCACGCGACGTGGCTCTGATACCACTTGTAACAGCCCCACTTTCCCCTAAGGCGAACCAAAGAGGTTAGCGGACTGCCTGCCTAGCTCTCGCCAGGACTACGGATCGGTTTACATCGATCTATTACGTTCCGGAGCATACCGAAGCACGCAAACAAGTCAAAATCGCAAAATAAAAAAAACGAAAATCAAAGCCGAAGATGAACAGTAACGGACACGTCAGAATCCGGCCGGAATCTGGCCGGATTTCCGGCCGGATTCTCGGCCGGATACGAGGCCGAGAGCAATCCAAAATTTTTTTCAAAATCCTTCCCAATCCGGCCGGCAATCAGGCCAGTTTCTGGCCGGATTCCTGGCCGGATTCGGTCCTGTTCATTCCCGCCAAATTTTTTTCCTTCTCCGTTTGAAATGCGTCTAGATCCGAAATCCATCCAATCATCAACCAAACATATATATACATTGAAATTCAACTTTTACAACCATAGTGTCATGCCAAAAATCATCTATCATGAATATACATACTCGGTTTGCCAATCAAAGAAAATGAACCCAATACACAATGGAGTTTCATTCGACAAGCTAAACAAAAGCCATTTACACTAGCTCAACTTAGCAATAGACTATCCAAATCAGTCCCAAAAGTAATTATATCCCTGTAAGGAAAACAAATGGAACGGGATGAGCTAAAGCCCAGTGAGTTACTACCACATAAGCAACTAAGAGCATATAGCATAACCTTTCATTTCAAGTACACAATTAAGGAATGAAACACATCGATAAAAGGATACGGACGGCTCTCAAGAGCCCATTTCCACGCTTCCATTCTTGATCCAACCTCATTGACCCTCCGTCAATGTTGAAGAGTAACCAACCGTAGACTCCTCTTCTCTCCCATTCCTTCCACCAAACATCCCCCTACCGGGCCCGCACTCCAAGCACTTGCACTGTGGTATTACTCGAGTATACCGGAATCAAGAGTCTCTCATACTACAAGATTCCTTATAACTTTACCCAAGACTCATTAATTGTCACGACCAAACCCTTGTCGGCTCGATTCAATCAACTACCAATGGGGTTGAGCTCAATGATAACATTTGTAGTCGTTGGATACTTGTCCAATCGATACCAAGTCATGTATTTCATTTCATATAACAGTTCATATAACTTTCCAATAACTTTTCAATAACATGTGAAACAATAAGTGAGAGTGATAAAGTACACTCTCACATCAATCCATTAACATACAACATCTCAAGTTCAAATATCAAAGCCATATAATAGCACACAAGTGAGTAGTACACTCACCAATCAATTAAGTGCTATTTCATGCACTTCCGTCTGGAGAATGTCGTGAACCACCGTCACGCCCTAGAACACGTAAACAAATGCAATGAGACTCGATAGCGAGTCACAAAACAATGCCAATCACAACCCCAATAGGGTTTTGCAAACATATATAAGCATCATAGGAAACCAGAAATTAGGAAAAGGGCTTTAACTTAGGCCTTGATAAGAAAACCGGTTTTGACGTCATAATGCGGTAATGGCACAACTCTCACTACAATTATCGGATGGGGGTGTAAGACCCACCGTTTCGAAGCTATGAAACAGGGCTACAACAATGTAGAAGGTCACTCAATCCAGTTTCTGGCCCAACTAGGTCAAAAATGCCAAACACTAAACCAGAATCACCAAAACAGGTTTGCAAAACACAGAAAACTGTAATCGGTATATCTCAGTCCATACAAGTCCAAATGCCGAAATTCCAAAGGCATAAGTTAGCTAAGACATCCAGCTACAGTTCATCAGAAAACACCAACTTCAAAATCCAAACCAAAACCAGTCAAAATGGCCTATTACTATCGCAGTTTTCGCATTCTGCTCAAAGCAGAACAGCTACAGTAATTTCGTCATAACTCATTCCACATTAATCCAAATGATCTGAAATTTTACAGGCACCTCAAACACATCAATACCTACAACTTTCATGTTTTGAGCAAAATCAAATTCGGCCTCTAACCCAGTGATCTAAAACCGGACAGAATTGGGGGTTCAAGAACCCTAACTTTTCAAATTTCACACCAAATCCAAAATTGATTGCATTTCACCACAATTCACACTCACTAGAGTCATTTCCAACCATTACAATTCATCATACAAGCCCCCAACATCAAGATCATATTAAACCAGAAAAATTCCCAATAAAATAAAAATTTCACCAAAACTCTTCAAATCAAGAAACAAATCATATATTTCAACACTCATGCCACCATTAAGCACAAAATAACCATCATTAGGTGTAGTAGAAAGGTTGAAGCATCACTCACCTAACAACAAGAGAGAGGAAGATGATGGACACCTTAGCTCTTCCAAAAAGTTTCAATAAACAACTTACTAACACTAGAAGGAAAGTTTTTATGGAGTGAAATCAACTCTAGGCTTTGGTTTGTGGTAGATTGGACCAAGTGGAAGCTTGCAAAATGAAGAAGTTCCCTTCCTTCTTGAGCTAAGGAGAGCCGGCCAACAAGAGAAGAAAAATGGTGATTTTTGGTGAATTTTTGGATATTTAATCCTTTGGTCAAAAAGTCAAAATTGTGAATAGTGTTTCTTAAAAGTTCAACCAATGAGAATGTGACATGTGTCACTCTATTAAATGCATCCTTATCATTCTTTTCTCTCTCACATCAATCACTTCACACACCCTACTTATCTCTTAATACCCGATAAACTTTTAACAGTATCCGAAACTTAACCTTATTGGCCGAATTTTTCCGAACTTATCGCACTAGTGGGTCCCACATCCAATATATATTCTTAATTTTCTAAAAATTCACCAATGCTAGAAAAATCATCTTAAAACTATAATTGCTCATAAAATCCACTAAGAAAATATTTCTAAGCCAGAAAATGCAGAAAACATGCAATTAAGGGGAAATAAACCCTAGGAATATAATTAGGGTTTTACGGGTTCTCACACTCTCCCCCCCTTAAAAGAATTTCGTCCTCGAAATTTTCCTTCAAATTTAAAGTAACCAATGGCCTGTACCTTCTCCGTCTTCAGAGTCAGAAGAAACGAGGTTCTTCATTCCAGTCCCTTCTCCACTTGACGGTGCAGGGTCGGTCTGGGTTGGTTGTTGAGTTCTTTTCTTTTTCCGCACTTTAATCGGGCAATATGCAATTCGATGCTCGATGCTCCCACAGCGCAGACATCTCCTCCCCTTTCTCCAACAATCATTCTCAGTGTGATTGGCCTTTCCGCAATAGTCACAAGTCAAGTGGAAAGTCATTTTTTGCTTTTCGGAGAAATCTCCCCCTGTCTGGTTTGGCTTTCATTGACAAATCTTTTATCTACCGCCCCCATTGTCCATGGCGGCCCGAATAACTGGTTCACTTTCTGTATTTTAGAAGGTGTCATTGCTTTGCTAGGTTCCTCACTCACGCTACCCACTGCACCCCTTTTCCGTATTTGGGAAGCTTTCACTTGCACCTTTGCATTCTTGATGCATTGAGCCTTTTCCAGGGCCTCCTCGGAAATCCCTTCATATTTCCTTTTTAGCTCTAAGTTTTTGTGCAGGAGCTCAATTTTCTCTGTATACTCGTGCTTCCAGCGCCCTTCCCAGTATGCGACTAGGTTTTTTTGGACTTTTATTTCGTCTCGAAGACCCCCGATTTCATTATACATCTCAACCCTACGTGCCATTTTACAGAGTTGCTGGACCTCAGATGGTAGCCTGTTGGCAAAACAATGGATCATAAGAAAGTCTTGAATACAAGTAGCACTCTTGGTCCATGTTCGGTTCAGGTGTTGTTTCCTCCCTTTCTTCTCTTTGACTCTTGGTCTCGTTTTGTGTCACGGCTATGACCATGTCCGCGGGTTTTTTTTTTTTTCTTTTCCCTTTTTCTTTTCTTTCCAAAAGGGTACTTCCATGCATGAATGCAATAAATTGACTAACATAACAAAATCTATCATACCAATAACATATCGCATATAACACGTTATATTAAAAGACGGATAAGCAAGTAAGCAAATATAGACTTAGTAATATACGGTCGAAAAGTCATCCCAGTACCAGCCCGTCTGGTCTCTCACGTCACTAACTATCCAAACTAGATGTCCATTGATCTCTTGTGCTCATTTTAGTCAGACAAAGCCTGTTCACGTTTCCAAAATACAAGGCTCGTTTCCAAAACACAGGGTTCAAATACCTAGTAGCTTGCATCACCTCAATTCTGGGGTACTCGGGCACGAGAATCCGAAATAAGATAGTTCACATCTCGAGCTGGCCAGTCCCAAGAGTAAACCATCTACAAATCAAAATCCCTGTCCGACATACTTATCTAGGGTCCTTAAATACCATGAGAAAGATTAAAGACCTATAACACTTCAAGGTTCATAGCTTATGCTCAAACGAGCACTTAAACATATTCATGAAATTAGGACCACAACACCACTTGGCCCAGTCTCATTTCGCGCAGAGACCACGCGACGTGGCTCTGATACCACTTGTAACAGCCCCACTTTCCCCTAAGGCGAACCAAAGAGGTTAGCGGACTGCCTGCCTAGCTCTCGCCAGGACTACGGATCGGTTTACATCGATCTATTACGTTCCGGAGCATACCGAAGCACGCAAACAAGTCAAAATCGCAAAATAAAAAAAACGAAAATCAAAGCCGAAGATGAACAGTAACGGACACGTCAGAATCCGGCCGGAATCTGGCCGGATTTCCGGCCGGATTCTCGGCCGGATACGAGGCCGAGAGCAATCCAAAATTTTTTTCAAAATCCTTCCCAATCCGGCCGGCAATCAGGCCAGTTTCTGGCCGGATTCCTGGCCGGATTCGGTCCTGTTCATTCCCGCCAAATTTTTTTCCTTCTCCGTTTGAAATGCGTCTAGATCCGAAATCCATCCAATCATCAACCAAACATATATATACATTGAAATTCAACTTTTACAACCATAGTGTCATGCCAAAAATCATCTATCATGAATATACATACTCGGTTTGCCAATCAAAGAAAATGAACCCAATACACAATGGAGTTTCATTCGACAAGCTAAACAAAAGCCATTTACACTAGCTCAACTTAGCAATAGACTATCCAAATCAGTCCCAAAAGTAATTATATCCCTGTAAGGAAAACAAATGGAACGGGATGAGCTAAAGCCCAGTGAGTTACTACCACATAAGCAACTAAGAGCATATAGCATAACCTTTCATTTCAAGTACACAATTAAGGAATGAAACACATCGATAAAAGGATACGGACGGCTCTCAAGAGCCCATTTCCACGCTTCCATTCTTGATCCAACCTCATTGACCCTCCGTCAATGTTGAAGAGTAACCAACCGTAGACTCCTCTTCTCTCCCATTCCTTCCACCAAACATCCCCCTACCGGGCCCGCACTCCAAGCACTTGCACTGTGGTATTACTCGAGTATACCGGAATCAAGAGTCTCTCATACTACAAGATTCCTTATAACTTTACCCAAGACTCATTAATTGTCACGACCAAACCCTTGTCGGCTCGATTCAATCAACTACCAATGGGGTTGAGCTCAATGATAACATTTGTAGTCGTTGGATACTTGTCCAATCGATACCAAGTCATGTATTTCATTTCATATAACAGTTCATATAACTTTCCAATAACTTTTCAATAACATGTGAAACAATAAGTGAGAGTGATAAAGTACACTCTCACATCAATCCATTAACATACAACATCTCAAGTTCAAATATCAAAGCCATATAATAGCACACAAGTGAGTAGTACACTCACCAATCAATTAAGTGCTATTTCATGCACTTCCGTCTGGAGAATGTCGTGAACCACCGTCACGCCCTAGAACACGTAAACAAATGCAATGAGACTCGATAGCGAGTCACAAAACAATGCCAATCACAACCCCAATAGGGTTTTGCAAACATATATAAGCATCATAGGAAACCAGAAATTAGGAAAAGGGCTTTAACTTAGGCCTTGATAAGAAAACCGGTTTTGACGTCATAATGCGGTAATGGCACAACTCTCACTACAATTATCGGATGGGGGTGTAAGACCCACTGTTTCGAAGCTATGAAAAAGCTATGAAACAGGGCTACAACAATGTAGAAGGTCACTCAATCCAGTTCCTGGCACAACTAGGTCAAAAATGCCAAACACTAAACCAGAATCACCAAAACAGGTTTGCAAAACACAGAAAACTGTAATCGGTATATCTCAGTCCATACAAGTCCAAATGCCGAAATTCCAAAGGCATAAGTTAGCTAAGACATCCAGCTACATTGCATCAGAAAACACCAACTTCAAAATCCAAACCAAAACCAGTCAAAATGGCCTATTACTATCGCAGTTTTCGCATTCTGCTCAAAGCAGAACAGCTACAGTAATTTCGTCATAACTCATTCCACATTAATCCAAATGACCTGAAATTTTACAGACACCTCAAACACATCAATACCTACAACTTTCATGTTTTGAGAAAAATCAAATTCGGCCTCTAACCCAGTGATCTAAAACCGGACAGAATTGGGGGTTCAAGAACCCTAACTTTTCAAATTTCACACCAAATCCAAAATTGATTGCATTTCACCACAATTCACACTCACTAGAGTCATTTCCAACCATTACAATTCATCATACAAGCCCCCAACATCAAGATCATATTAAACCAGAAAAATTCCCAATAAAATAAAAATTTCACCAAAACTCTTCAAATCAAGAAACAAATCATATATTTCAACACTCATGCCACCATTAAGCACAAAATAACCATCATTAGGTGTAGTAGAAAGGTTGAAGCATCACTCACCTAACAACAAGAGAGAGGAAGATGATGGACACCTTAGCTCTTCCAAAAAGTTTCAATAAACAACTTACTAACACTAGAAGGAAAGTTTTTATGGAGTGAAATCAACTCTAGGCTTTGGTTTGTGGTAGATTGGACCAAGTGGAAGCTTGCAAAATGAAGAAGTTCCCTTCCTTCTTGAGCTAAGGAGAGCCGGCCAACAAGAGAAGAAAAATGGTGATTTTTGGTGAATTTTTGGATATTTAATCCTTTGGTCAAAAAGTCAAAATTGTGAATAGTGTTTCTTAAAAGTTCAACCAATGAGAATGTGACATGTGTCACTCTATTAAATGCATCCTTATCATTCTTTTCTCTCTCACATCAATCACTTCACACACCCTACTTATCTCTTAATACCCGATAAACTTTTAACAGTATCCGAAACTTAACCTTATTGGCCGAATTTTTCCGAACTTATCGCACTAGTGGGTCCCACATCCAATATATATTCTTAATTTTCTAAAAATTCACCAATGCTAGAAAAATCATCTTAAAACTATAATTGCTCATAAAATCCACTAAGAAAATATTTCTAAGCCAGAAAATGCAGAAAACATGCAATTAAGGGGAAATAAACCCTAGGAATATAATTAGGGTTTTACGGGTTCTCACACTAAGGAAATGTTACAATCCAAATAAGAATAATAAAGTGCAATGTAAGGAAATGTTATAATGCAAGTAAAATGCAATACAAGGACATGTTATAAGTGATTTAAACCTTAGGGCAAGGCATGTAATTTAGGAAAATTGTGTTTTAAAATGAAGGTTCTCACATTTACCGCATATTTCTTATGTGTTTAAGTGTTAAGTGTTCCCTATAATTGCTCATATGAAATTTTTCACTGTTTTAAGGCGATTGTGTACTTTATCTCACTCGACCTACTAAAATAACAAATTTCAACCGTTTAATCGTGAATTTCTACCGTTTACCTGTATATTTGATTACTTGCGCATGTTGTAAGCTCTTAGTTGAATTGGGCCCTGCCCTTGGTTACTAACCTGCTCGAGTCAGGACTGACCTCGGTCGGGTAGGTTGGAACCCTGGATCACTGTATCGGTACACTTGAATATTACCACTGGAGGGATAAGGCGATGGCCAAATAAATCGGGAAAAATATTGGAGTTATAAGGTGTAGTTGACCGAAACAGTTCTACGTGAACACCGTATCCTTTAATGTGTGTTTATTTCTGTACAATGATAAATGTCTCATTTTAATGTGCCAATGTGACACCTTGAACCGTGTGTGCGTTATACTCAATTTACTTGATTTATTAGAACAGCTAGTATGTTTTGGAACCCCACTAGGCTATTTAGCTCATTCCATGCTTTTATTTTCCTTAACAAGATTCAGGACCGAGAGTGCTCACGAATAGTTTTAAATTGTTTTCTTTTAGAGACTTCAACTTGTATTATAGCAATGACTGTAGTACAAATTCTTTTGGATTGTTTTTAAGTTTGAAAGTTAACTAATGGTAAGTATGAAATGTTTTGGAGTACTTTAAATGCTATTAAAAATTTTGAAGCATTTCTAGATTTTGAATTATGGATTGTAGTGAACCCCGACAAGAGCTGGGCAGGCGTTCCGCGGATACCCTTGGATTCGCCCTTGGGAGAAGTGGGGGCGTCACAGGTGGTATCAGAGCCAGGTTTGCATGGTCTCTGCGCAGGGTGAGTTTGGGCCAAGTGGTGTTATGGTCCTTATTATGTGAATGAGTAAAGACTTAAGTACTCTTCTAGGGCGTAAGCTGTAAATCATGAATGTGATAGGTATAAACCCTTTATCTTGATACTTGGGAAAAATTAGATATGTATATTGGGTAGGAATCTCAAATGTGGTGATTTACTTTTGGGACCGACCGACTCGAGTTGTGAATTATCTTATTTCGGATTCTTGTATCCGAGTACTTAAGAGTTGAGAGCAATGCTAAGGACTTGAGATCTCTATTTGCGGGAATAAGAACGAATCAATATTTCACGTGAATAGTTACAGGAAACCAATAATCGTTTGGCTAGGATGACACAATAATTAAGAGAGAGAGGTGAAGAAAATCATGGCCCAGAGGATCCTAGTGCTAAGGATCCTAGTGTTAGGGAACGGGAATCATCCAGTTCCAATTAATCTAGTGAAACACTACTTTTGATCTTTTGTAATGGGACGATGGGAATAGGACTTAAGAGTTTGTGCCTTGAAGATGCATGTACTTTTGTTAATTCCCTGTTTACTTTCGTTTACTGACCTTGACTTGGTATGTACTTTACTTGACTGTAACTTGTGTTATGATCTAATGAGCTCTAGTTTGTGCTTGACTTGTAAGGTGATAATATTATTTGTGCAAATGATTTCATTTCTTTAGAATTGTTACTGGTATGTGTGTGTAGTTCAGTTATGGTTTAGTGTGGGGTTTATGCATGTGCATCTAGATTAGATGTGAACATGGGAACTAGAGGACAACAAAAGGAACGTCAACCTAGACAATTCCGAAACCAAAGGGTAGATAATGATTCTGCTGCTGATCAAAACGCCGAGCCAAGGGTTGGGGAAGGAGATGATCAAATAAGATTAGTTTTAACTTGCATGACGGATATACTAGAGCTCTTAGTAGCTCAACAGGGCCAGGGGGTTGGACAAGGAAACCAACATGAAAACCAAGAGATAGGAGAGTATCGAGTTTTGAAGCGGTTTCAGAAATTCTTTCCATCTAAATTTTTTGGAGGACCTGACCCAGAAGTGACTGAAAATTGGTTAGAAAATACAAGAAATATATTCAATGCCTCGAACTATACAGAAGAAAGACAAGTCACTTTTGCTGTATTTCAACTTGAGGGAGCAGCTAGAACCTGGTGGAATGTCATAAGAAACAATTGGGAAAAAGCTCAAATTCCAAGAACTTGGATAAACTTTGTACAAGAATTTAATAAGAAATTTCTTCCTCCACTAATCCAAGAAAAGAGAGAAGACGATTTTATAAAGTTTCGTCAAGAAATTTTGAGTGTGGCTGAGTATGAAACACAATTTACGAAATTTTCTAAATATGCTCCAAAATTGGTGGCTATGGAGCGGAAGAGAATAAGACAGTTTATCCAAGGATTAAATTTAGAAATCCAAGATGCCCTTGCCGTAGCACAGATTGAAACATTTAGTGACGCTCTCGAAAAAGCACAAAGGGTAGAGAGCACAAAATCCCAACTGAGAGCCTTTCAAGTAAGGAAAAGAGATGTATCCGATAGTAATAACTACTTTGAGGTACCAAGAGAAATTGGACCGCCACCTAAAGTTAGAAAAGGAGTGGATGGAGTAAGATTACCACTTCCTTCACCACCCATGATAAATAAACCAGAAGGAACTATATAACGAGAAGCTCCAGTAGGACAGATACAATTAAGAGAAACTTCGCAGACAAGTCAAGTCACCACTCCTTGTCTGACATGTGGATATTGTGGAAGGACGATTCATACTGAAGAAAACTGCTGGGTAAAGGGGCAAAAAGTGTATGAGATGTAGGAGCGCCAACCATAAAATTCACGACTGCTCAAAGAGGAATCCACGAGAAACTACTACTTAGCAAGGAAATAATACTATCCCTCGACAAGTCAATAAAGAAGGAAACGATCAATGGCACCTGCAAGAAAATATGCAATGATCACACAACAAGGCCCAGGATTATCTGAGGTTATGGAAGGTATAAATTTCGAGAACGAAATTTTTTTAAGGAAGGTAGGTTGTGAGGATACGAATTTTTTTTCTTATTTTTATTTTATTTTACTAGCTTATTTAATTATTTATTCACCCGTTTACCCCAAATAATTTATTTCACCCATTTTAAGTCCATTTATATGCAAATATATCCCTTGTTATAATTTTAAAACGTTGTATTAGCAAGTTTAATTTTTGTTAGCAAATAGTTAGCAAACCATTTATAATTTCGTTAGCAAATCCTTTCCAACATTTCTTTCGATTTCTCCCCACTTTCTAACCGTAATCAAGCTATATATCACATAAACAACCATAACCAAACAATCAAACCCCAAGTCAGCTACCTAGAGGTCTCATTAAGTCCGCTAACCTATGATTTAAAGCTAAATAAATGGGTTCCTCAAGTCCTCTAACTTATTTTCTTGCTTAGGGTTGTAAACTGTGAGAACCCGTAATTTTTTTTTTCATTTTTAGGTTTTATTCGGGTTAATAGCTTGTTTTCTGCATTTTCTTTATTAGAAAAATTTTCTAGATAATTTTTATGCGTAAATATGGTTTTAGATGATTTTTCTAGTATCGAATTGTTTTTGAAAAATTAAGAGCGTATAGCGGACGTGGGACCCACTAGTACGAAAAGTTCGGAAAAATTCGGCCATCTAGGTTAAGTTTTGGATACTGAAATTAATTTACCGGGTGTTAAAAGATAATTAGAGGGTGCTATTTGGATTGGTGTGAGGGGAAACAAAAAGATAGAGATGCATTAATGATGGTGACAAGTGTCACCATAGGGTTGGTAGAAACTTTTGACTACTATTCCATGTCTTACCATTTGATTTAATAAACTAAAAATTTACCAAAAATTGCTCCATTTCCTAGCTCAAGTGGCCGGCTCTCTCAAGGAAGGAAAGAAAGAAAACCTCTTCAATTTCTTGATTCCCTCTTGCTCAAATCCAATCACTCAACCATCTACTCTTGTTTTTGTTCCATAGAAAACCTTAAAGGAGTGTTTGTGAGTTGTTTTGTGGAGTTACTTGGAAAGCTAAGAGGACTAGTTGCTCTCTTTCTTGTCTTGCTAAGGTAAGTTGAGAAGGACCCCTCTCCTCCCTCTAATGATGTTTAATCCATGATTAGTGGTAGTATAAGATGCAATTTTATGGATTATATCTTGATTTGTGGTTGAATTGATGAAGTTTTATAATTATTGGGGATTTTTCTGTTTTCATATGAATATGATTATGTGGTCATGTATGATGATTGGAAATGATATTTAAGGAAGCTAGAAGGTGGAAAAAATGATAAATTGCAAGCAATTTCTGTTTTGGAAGAAAAATTGGAAAGTTAGGGTTCTTTGAATTACATTCTGCCCGGTTTTGTAGCTCATAGTTAGAGGCCGAATTAGCCTTGGGTTAAAACATGAAAGTTGTAGGGAATGATATTTTAGAGATGTCTGCACAATTTTAGGTCAATCGGAGTAGCGTGGCTTGAGAAAAGATGGAATTACCCTTGCTGCCCTGGTTTTACCCGAAATTGAGAATTGCTTCTGTAATGGGTTATTTTGGTTGAGAATGCTTCTAAATTGGTTGTTGAGGTCTTCTGATGAAATGTAGCCCTATTCCTTAGCTTTTGGATGGCTTTGAAATTTCTAGATTTGGACTTAGGTAGGCTGACTAATGATGTTTGAACCAGAATACGTTTTGTGAGTCTATTTTTCCAGTTCTGGTGTAGTAGATTGCATTTTTAACCTGGTTACACTCAAAACTGGATTGAGTGACCTTCTGTAATATTGTAACCCTATCGTTTAGCTTCGAAATGGTGGGTCTTGTACCTTCATCCAATGATTGTAGTGCCATTGGCACTAAAACCGCAAAATGACGTCAAAAACTATTTTTTTCAGGGTTAAAGCTAGTTCCATTTCCGGATTTTTCTGGTTTCTTCTAATGCTTATGTATGCTTATGGAACCTTATTTTGGTAATACTTGGCATTGGTTTATGACTCGTTATCGAGTCTCATTGTACTTGTTTGCATGTTTTAGGGCGTGACGGTGGTTCACGACGCTCCTTTGACGGGGTTGCATGAAATATCATTTGCAAGCTTGGTGAGTGTACTACTCACTTGTGTGTTACTATATGGCTTTGATATTTGAACTTGATGAGTTAAATGTTTATTGTACCATTGATATTGATTAAAGTGAGGGTGTACTTTATCACTCTCACTTATTTCTCATGTTATTGGAATGTTACATGAAATGAAAGTACATGACTTGGTGTCGTTTGGACGAGTATCCAATGACCATGATTGTTATCATTGAGCTCAACCCCATTGGTAGTTGATTGAATCGAGCTGGCGAGGGTTTGGTCGTGACAATTAATGAGCCTTGGGGAAAGGTTATATGGAATCTTGTAGTATGAGAGACTCTCGATTCCGGTATACTCGAGTAATACCACAGTGCAAGTGTTTGGAGTTCGGGCCCGGTAGGGGAATGTTAGGTGGAATGAATGGAAGTAAAGTGAAGTCTACGGATGGTTACTTTTAAACATTGATGGAGAGTCAATGAGATCCGATCAAGAATGCAAACGAGGAAAAGGGCTCTTGAGAGCCGCCCGTATCCTTTTATCATCATTATTGATGTGTGTCTTTATTTACTTTTGATGAATTGGACTGAAAAACTTGATGCATCTATGAACTTGGTTGCTTGAGTAGTATTATCTCACTGGGCAAGTAGCTCACTTTATTCCTTTTGTTTTCCTTACAGGAAAATAAATACTTTTGGACTGCAATTGATATTTGGTTGCCGAATTGAGTTAGTTGGACATATCTTTTGTATAGCTCATTTATTGAAACCCTAAATGTACTTTTGGGTCCGTTTCTCTTTTGTTTTGGCAAACCATACATGTATCCACTTTTGAATACTTTTGTATGCCACTTTGGATTGTAAATACTAAAGTTCATGATGTGAATGTTTGCTTGATATTTGGTTGGGTTCTGACGGGTCGGTTACTACTCATGGCCGACTCCGATTTCTTTTTTTTTTTTTTTTTTGACATTTTGACTTGTTTACGTGCGTTTGTAAGTTCCGGAACGCAATAGATTGCTCTAAACTGCACCGTTAGTCCTGGCAAGAGTTGGGCAGGCAGTCCGCTAACCCCTTTGGTTCGCCTTAGGGGAAGGTGGGGCTGTCACATGTGGTATCAGAGCCTAGGTTTGAATTAGCCTGGGTGTAATAGAAATGCTCGATTTGAGGGTTCTTTGTTTATGGCTTTTAAGCTTATTTATGGTTAATTGCTCTGTTGGTGTAGGATGGCCGGACAGGGTGAGCCTAGTGATAGTCCTCCGGGCGAGAGACCTCATGGAACGCTCCCCGTGATACCATACCAGATACGGCCAAGAGGGGCCGTCGTGCGCTGGAGTCCGTCTAACCGCCTCAGACGGTGTGAGTGCCGCCATACCTATGCTTACCCTAACGCTTTAGTGTTGGCCGTGGCCGAGGAGTGTAAGGAGTTAGCCGCATATAATGCTAGGTTTGAGGCCGAGGTGACCCAGCTTATGGCGGCCAATGAGAAATAGGTCGAGCGCATTGAGGGCTTGGAGTACGACGTGCTAGAGGTAGAGGATAGGATGGATGACCTCTGCACTCAGCTTAGGGAAGTCCGTGAGCGCGAGTCTAAGAGAGCCCGAAAGGTGAAGGTTCGAGCTGCCTCGATCCTGAACCTCTGTACTGACGTGGTCGAGGGCGTGAGCGACGAGGACTCATGTGCGGGGCCCGAGGCTGGGGTTGGATCTACCTCGTCGGGTGGGTCTACTAGCTCGTCGTCGGACTAGGTTACGACTCCTAGGGTCTTTGAGATAGTTTTGTTTTCTGTATATAGGGCGGATAGGGAAAAAGCCTTAGCTAATCGTTTTGTACGTTTGGGTTAGCTACGTTTATATTTCTTTTGGATGGGGTTTTTCCCTCGTGGATTGTCCATGTTTGTACTTGACTTGACTGGTTGTTTATATGTGTGTTGTTGCCTTGTTTGGAATGTATATATATGGTTGTAAAAGTTTTTGGGATTTTATTTACATGCATTGTCATTTTATTGTTCTAGTACGTTTGTCTAGATCAAATAGAACTTATGGACGGCACACGTAGTGGACGGGGGCGTAGGCGCGGGAATAGGAAACCTACGCCAGACCGGGGTGCTGGGGAAACCTCCTCTGGACCCAATCCTGAACCCAGAGTTGACCCCAATGTACAGATAGCTGCCGCTATGCAGCAAATGACCAACCTGCTGGCACAAGTGGTGCAGCAACAAGGCCAGAATCCAAACCCTAATCCTGGAAATCCTGGAAACCCTGGCAATCATGTTGAGAGCGAAGACAGAGCTCTCGAACGATTTCAAAAGTTTGCTCCACCCAAGTTCATTGGGGGACCCAATCCGGATGTCGCCGAAAGGTGGCTCGAAAAGATGGTCGATATTTTCGCTGCCCTGCACTATACCGAAGAACGGCAGGTGACTTTTGCTATTTTCCAGCTGGAAGGGGCGGGCTGTTCCTGGTGGAATGTCATACGGCAAAAATGGGAACAAGAACAAACGTCCAGGACTTGGGTAAATTTTATGAGAGAGTTTAACGCGAAATTCTTCCCTCCTCTGGTTCAGGAGAGGAAGGAAGATGAGTTCATCCGACTCCGCCAAAGAGCTCAATCGGTGGCGAAATACGAGAGCCAGTTCATCTGCCTGTCCAAATTTGCGTCTGAGTTGATTGTGACAGAGCAACGGCGAATTAGGCGTTTTATCCAGGGCCTAAACGTGGAGATTTAGAAGAACCTCGCAGTGGCTCAAATCAATGCTTTTAGCGAGGCCGTTGAGAAGGCCCAACGAGTAGAGAGTGCCAGATTGCAAGTACGGAACTTTCAGGCGAAAAAGCGGGGTTTTTCTGGAAGCAGCTCTGGACAAGGGGATAAAGGTACCCCCTCCAAGTTCGGACGAGGAGCTGGGGGTGGACGACAGTCAGGTACAAGCAGAGGGGCTCAGTCCAGGGGTGGCTCAGCCGGGAGAGGCCAAGGCAGAAAGTTCCAGAAGGGTTCAGGTTCGGCGTCCCGTGGGCCTTGTGGGTACTGCGGAAAGCCGAATCACTCTGAAGATAATTGCTGGAAGAAGGGAGGTAAATGCCTACGTTGCGAAAGCGCAGACCACAAGCTTGCTACTTGTCCACTCTTAAAGCAAGACGAAAAGGGAGCTCAAATCGCCCCAAAAATTAATACGGGACCGGATAAGGGGAATGGGACGAAACCTAAGGTGTCAGCTCGAGTATATTCGTTAGAACCTCAACAGGTCCCAAATTCCTTAGAGGTCGTAGAAGGTACGATCCCTATTTTGCACCGTTTTGCCAAAGTTTTAATTGATCCTGGTGCCACTCATTCCTTCGTTAACCCTGATTTCATGTGTGGCATCGATATAAAACCTGCTAGTTTACCATACGACCTAAAAGTTAGTACACCTACGGGGAATCAACGTTTGGTTACTAGTATGGGTTATAAGGATTGTGAAGTGTGGGTAGGAGAGAAGAGATTGTTAGGGGACTTGATAAGTTTAGTCCTCAAAGGGTATGATGTGATATTGGGTATGGATTGGCTAGCCAACTATAATGCCCAACTGGACTGTAAAACAAAAGTGGTAGAATTCCGCATCCCTGGTGAGGCAACCATAAGGTTGGATATAAGGGGTAGGTTAGCCTCATCTGCTTTGATTTCGGGTATTCGGGTTAGGAAATTACTAAGTAGAGGGGCGTAACGATTTTTAGCCTTTCTGATTAATACCCCCACGGATAAGTTGAAAGTGCAGGGCGTGCCCATAGTGAAGGAATTTCCGGACGTGTTTCCTAATGAGCTAGTAGCTCTGCCTTCGGAAAGAGAGATTGAATTCAAAATAGACCTGCTACCGGGATCCTCACCTATCTCAAAAACACCATACCGAATGGCTCCTGCTGAGCTTAAGGAGCTAAAGATGCAATTACAGGACCTTCTGGAGCGGGGATTCATTCAAGAGAGTGGGTCTCCTTGGGGAGCTCCTGTCCTGTTTATCAAGAAAAAGGATGGTGGGTTGAGAATGTGTATCGATTATCAGGGCCTGAATAATATCACGGTGAAAAATAAGTATCCACTGCCCCACATAGATGAGTTGTTTGACCAGTTGCAAGGAGCGGTGGTTTTCTCAAAACTAGATCTCCGCCAAGGATATTACCAGTTATTAATCAGGAAGGAAGATATACCGAAAACCGCTTTCAACTCAAGATATGGGCATTACGAGTTTGCAGTTATGCCCTTTGGATTAACCAATGCTCCTGCCGCCTTCATGGATTTAATGCATAGGGTTTTTAAGCCCTATTTGGATTGATTTGTAGTAGTTTTCATCGACGATATTCTGGTCTATTCCAAGACACGTGAAGAGCATGAGCAGCACTTGAGGATTGTCTTACAAACTCTAAGAGACCATCAACTGTACGCCAAGTTCAGCAAGTGCGAATTTTGGCTGGAGAAAATTGCTTTTCTGGGACACGTAATTTCTCAAGAGGGTATTTCAGTTGACCCAGCGAAAGTAGAGGCTGTGATTAATTGGAAGAGGCCAGAAAATCCTACCGAGATTCGCAGCTTTCTAGAACTGGCTGGATATTATCGGCGTTTCATCAAGGACATTTCCAAACTAGCCGGTCCTCAAACCGACTTGACGAAGAAACATGGGCGATTCATTTGGAATGCCCGAAGAGAGACAAGTTTTCAAGAATTAAAAAAAAAAGATTGACCATGTGAGCAGTTCTAGTTTTACCTAACGGAGGTGACGGGTTTGCTGTGTATACCGATGCGTCGCGGGAAGGTCTAGGATGTGTGCTAATGCAGAACCGCAATGTGATATCTTTTGTCTCGAGAAAGTTAAAACCCCACGAGCAGAACTATCCAACCCATGATTTGGAGTTAGCCGCAGTTGTTTTCGCTCTTAAAAAGTGAAGGCATTACTTATATGGGGTAACTTTCGAGGTTTACTCCGATCACAAAAGCCTGAGGTACCTCTTCTCACAGAAGGAATTAAACATGAGGCAGCGACGATGGATGGAATTTCTGGAGGATTACGACTGTATCATCAACTACCATCCAGGAAAGGCGAACGTAGTGGCCGATGCTTTGAGTCACAAGGTGCAAGTAGCAGGGTTAATGATCAAAAAATGGAATATGCTAGACTCTGTGTGCGAGTGGAAACCCTGCCTTGGGAGCCATAAGGTGATTTTTGGCAATATTAAAGTGACTTCCATCTTATTGGAATGGATTAAAGAAGCGCAAAAAGAGGATGTGATGGTACGGAAGTGGCGGGAGAAAGCGGACAAAGGGGAAACGACTGATTTCAATTTCAGTCCTGAGGGTATTTTAAAATACCGGAATCGAATAGTGGTACCGAAAGATGAGTCGTTGAAAACAGAAATTCTAGAGGAAGCTCGTCGGTCCAAGTATACTATCCATCCGGGTAGTAGTAAGATTTATCAAGACCTGAAAGGAACCTATTGGTGGGATAATATGAAGAAAGAAATCGCTCTGTACGTGCAAAAATGTCTTGTTTGCCAACAGGTTAAAGCGGAGCATCAAAAACCATCGGGCTTGTTACAACCCCTTGAGATACCCGAGTGGAAGTGGGAAAACATCACCATGAACTTCGTTTCAGGTTTGCCACGAACGCAACGAGAACACGATGCCGTTTGGGTAATCGTCGACCGGTTAACCAAATCGGCCCATTTCCTGCTGGTAAACATGAAGTATTCCATGGACAAGTTGGCCCAACTATTAGGGGTGGGCAAAAATACCCGCTGACCCGAAAACCCGAGAGATCCGACCCGATCCGCACCGAAAAATAGGATATCCGATCCGATTTCTCTTAGCGGATCAGATAGGGTCGGGTATCCGGAACATTCGGATACGGGTACGGATCGTAAAAGCCAAAACCCGCGGGTACCCGACCCGGGGGTATAATATATAAATATTAAAAAATATAGGGGCAATTTTATAATTTTTTAAGTTATTAACCCTAGGTTCCTAACCTTCAGATTTCATCCTCTGCTTCAGCCGTCGACACTCTTCACTCTTCACCTTCACTCTTCACTCTTCAATGGCCGATGCTCTTGTCGCTCAAACCTAGGGCCGAAAACTACCGTTAAAACTCCTCAAACTGCCTGACTGAATCGAATCCCTTTCTCTTCAGCCCTGTTTCTCCGTTGTCGTCCTTTTCTACCTTCGACTTCGAGTAAAGGGACGCTGCCAAAAGGTCGCCTGACGCCGCCGACGCCGGAGCCGGGTGGTTTAGCTATCAAGGTTTTTCAATAACTATTTTCTTTTAAGTTCAATTCTTTCTGCAAAACTATTCTGCATCTATGTGTATTGTGTACGTCTATGCATTTGTCGAATTGGCTACATGAATTCTGATCTTTCGTCCAAATCGAAACTGGGTTGTACAATTAAGATTAGGAATTGTTGGACCCATACAGAAAAAAGAAAAAAAAAACCAAAAAGGGGGTCGGCAATCGGCATAAATGGTACAGGTACGGAAACAAATTCTGGCCATAATTTTCCATGGAGATACTCTCATGGCTTTGACATTTGAGGTCTTAGACCAACTCTCATAGGCTAGTTGTTCATTTGCAGAGAGTTTTACTTTACATGGCTTTTTCTGTACTTTTGGTGGACTGTTGCACGCATATGCGTAAGGCTTAGGTTATGTTCTAAAATTCAAGAACGGTGGGAGAAATTGTGCCTAAGGTTCTGAAAAATAAGAACATACTGCACTTTGTCCTGAGTTTCTAATTAAGAAAAAATATTCAATTAAATGCTTCACAAGTGTGTCCATGTACCGTAATCAGCTCTAATGTCTACAAGACGAGTTCAAACCAAAAATTCAGATTAAACCAAAAACTTTAAGTTGTAAATTACACAGTTATCCAACTAAGGTTTAAAGAGATATGATGTACCATAAAATTTACTGATTCTAATTCTCAAGAATATTATTGATTCTTGCATATAGATACTAAGACATGAACAAACACTGGAAAGTGGAAACTCTACATCGTTCATTATTTTCCTCCAATGCAATGTAGCTGCATAATTACTTTAGCTTTTTTGTCTAACATAATTCAATTCAATGTGCAAATTCTAAGATAATACCTCTATACCTGCTGAAGTTGTAATAGTGTAAAACTCTTTTTTTTTTTTTGAGATTATTGGTTTGCCTTTTCTTTTCATACATTGGACATTTTTCCCCCTTTGGGTTTAGCTACACTTTGCACTCAATATTTAAATTAGCAGGCCAAGCAACTGAGGATTGTGAGCAATTTTTTGTTATTGTTCTTAAGATTATTCCAACTGCCCTTTTCTTTTTAAAATGAATCTGCACATGGTTTTATAGGAGTTTCTGAGCTATGTATTAGCTGCGCATATGGTAGAGAAGTGGGATTTTCATTTGATTTGTTTTTTGAATTTTTCAGATGTCAAGTACAGGGGATAATACAGCTACTACAGCTGCAAGCCCAAATGTTGATCATTCATCATCAATGGATCCAAAAATTGTTGCTGGAGCTTCTGAAACTGAGACAAGTCAAGTACCACCTCCTCCAACATTCGAGACAAATTGAATTTTTGGAAGTTATGTATCAGAGTAGATATTTCTAACTTTATGATTTAGTGTGGAACTACTGCTACTGATCATTTTTTAGATTTGAATATGCTTTGTCTTTGTCTAGTTTGAATTTGAATGATGTTGTTGCCTTTTTTTTTTTTTGTTGAATGATGCTATCGTCCAGCAGGTTCATCTTATGTCTTATGAGTTTTAGAGAAAAATTGCATTCTTTAAATAGGGGCGGGTACCCTATGACCCGCCCCTATTTTTCGGGTATCCGAGGATCGGGTACCCGAGGAAGTTCGGAGCGGATTAGGGTCAAAAAAATAGTGACCCGATATGTTAGGGTCGGGTCAGCCAATTAGCGTTCGGGGCGGGTAACCGACCCGTGCCCACCCCTACCAACTATACATGGACGAGATCGTAAGGTTACACGGCATTCCAGTCAGTATCGTCTCCGATCGAGATCCACGTTTCGTATCTCGATTTTGGCAAAAATTCCAAGAAACTCTAGGAACGAAACTCAACTTGAGCACGACCTATCACTCTCAGACGGATGGACAATCGGAGCAAACAATCCAAACTCTTGAGGACATGCTACAGACTTGCATTCTGGATTTTGGAGGCAACTAGGGTCAACACATGACCTTAGTAGAGTTTGCATACAACAACAGCTACCATTCATCGATTCAAATGGCTCCATATGAAGCATTATACGGACGAAAATGCCGGTCACCAATTTACTGGGATGAAGTTGGCGAGAGGAAGGCATTAGATCCAACCACTATTCCATGGATGGAAGAAGCTCGAGAAAAGGTCAAGTTGATACGGCAACGACTCCAAACTGCTCAAAGCCGACAAAAGAGCTACGCAGACAACCGAAGAAAAGACTTGGAGTTTGAAGTTGGAAACCGTGTTTTCCTCAAGATTACACCGTTACGGAGTGTCACGGCGGGTAGAGGAAAGAAATTGCAACCGAGGTTCATCGGACCTTACAAGATCCTGCAGAGGATAGGCGCGGTAGCATATAGACTAGAGCTGCCGTCAAGTCTCTCGAGAATTCACGACGTCTTCTACGTCTCGATGTTCAAGAAATACTATCCCGACCCCTCCCATATCTTACAACCAGAGGAGATCGACGTAGACGAATCGCTTGCTTACGAAGAGAAACCTGTCCAAGTGCTTGACCGAAAAGTTAAAGAGTTAAGAAACAAGCAGATTCCGTTGGTTAAGATACTGTGGAGAAATCATGGGGTAAAGGAAGTTACCTGGGAAGTGGAAGAAGAAATGCGAAAGAAATACCCTGAACTTTTCGTGAGTTGAGGTGAGAAATTTCGAGAGCGAAATTTTTTTAAGGGGGAGAGAGTGTGAGAACCCATAAATTTTTTTTCCATTTTTAGGTTTTATTCGGGTTAATAGCTTGTTTTCTGCATTTTCTTTATTAGAAAAATTTTCTAGATAATTTTTATGCGTAAATATAGTTTTAGATGATTTTTCTAGTATCGAATAATTTTTTAGAAATTAAGAGCGTATACCGGACGTGGGACCCACTAGTGCGAAAAGTTCAGAAAAATTCGGCCAACTAGGTTAAGTTTTGGATACTGGAATTAATTTACCGGGTGTTAAGAGATAATTAGAGGGTGCTATTTGGATTGGTGTGAGAGGAAACAAAAAGATAGAGATGCATTAATGATGGTGACAAGTGTCACCATAGGGTTGGTAGAAACTTTTGACTACTATTCCATGTCTTACCATTTGACTTAATAAACTAAAAATTTACCAAAAATTGCTCCATTTCCTAGCTCAAGTGGCCAGCTCTCTCAAGGAAGGAAAGAAAGAAAACCTCTTCAATTTCTTGATTCCCTCTTGCTCAAATCCAATCACTCAACCATCTACTCTTGTTTTTGTTCCATAGAAAACCTTAAGGGAGTGTTTGTGAGTTGTTTTGTGGAGTTACTTGGAAAACTAAGAGGACTAGTTGCTCTCTTTCTTGTCTTGCTAAGGTAAGTTGAGAAGGACCCCTCTCCTCCCTCTAATGATGTTTAATCCATGATTAGTGGTAGTATAAGATGCAATTTTATGGATTATATCTTGATTTGTGGTTGAAATGATGAAGTTTTGTAATTATTGGGGATTTTTCTATTTTCATATGAATATGATTATGTGGTCATGTATGATGATTGGAAATGATATTTAAGGAAGCTAGAAGGTGGAAAAAATGATAAATTGCAAGCAATTTCTGTTTTGGAAGAAAAATTGGAAAGTTAGGGTTCTTTGAATTACATTCTGCCCGGTTTTGTAGCTCATAGTTAGAGGCCGAATTAGCCTTGGGTTAAAACATGAAAGTTGTAGGGAATGATATTTTAGAGATGTCTGCACAATATTTTAGAGTAGCGTGGCTTGAGAAAAGATGGAATTACCCTTGCTGCACTGGTTTTACCCGAAATTGAGAATTGCTTCTGTAATGGGTTATTTTGGTTGAGAATGCTTCTGAATTGGTTGTTGAGGTCTTCTGATGAAATGTACCCCTGTTCCTTAGCTTTCGGATGGCTTTGAAATTTCTGGATTTGGACTTAGGTAGGCTGACTAATGATGTTTGAACCAGAATACATTTTGTGAGTCTATTTTTCCAGTTCTGGTGTAGTAGATTGCATTTTTGACCTGGTTACACTCAAAACTGGACTGAGTGACCTTCTGTAATATTGTAGCCCTATCTTTTAGCTTCGAAATGGTGGGTCTTGTACCTTCATCCAATAATTGTAGTGCCATTGGCACTAAAACCGGAAAATGACATCAAAAATTATTTTTTTCAGGGTTAAAGCTAGTTCCATTTCCGGATTTTTCTGGTTTCCTCTAATGCTTATGTATGCTTATGGAACCTTATTTTGGTAATACTTGGCATTGGTTTATGACTCGTTATCGAGTCTCATTGTACTTGTTTGCATGTTTTAGAGCGTGACGGTGGTTCACGACGCTCCTTTGACGGGGTTGCATGAAATATCATTTGCAAACTTGGTGAGTGTACTACTCACTTGTGTGTTACTATATGGCTTTGATACTTGAACTTGATGAGTTAAATGTTTATTGTACCATTGATATTGATTGAAGTGAGGGTGTACTTTATCACTCTCACTTATTTCTCATGTTATATGAAATGAAAGTACATGACTTGGTGTCGTTTGGACGAGTATCCAACGACCATGATTGTTATCATTGAGCTCAACCCCATTGGTAGTTGATTGAATCGAGCCGGCGAGGGTTTGGTCGTAACAATTAATGAGCCTTGGGGAAAGGTTATATGGAATCTTGTAGTATGAGAGACTCTCGATTCCGGTATACTCGAGTAATACCATAGTGCAAGTGTTTGGAGTTCGGGCCCGGTAGGGGAATGTTAGGTGGAAGGAATGGAAGTAAAGTGAAGTCTACGGTTGGTTACTTTTAAACATTGACGGAGAGTCAATGAGATCCGATCAAGAATGCAAACGAGGAAAAGGGTTCTTGAGAGCCGCCCGTATCCTTTTATCATCATTATTGATGTGTGTCTTTATTTACTTTTGATGAATTGGACTGAAAAACTTGATGCATCTATGAACTTGGTTGCTTGAGTAGTATTATCTCACTGGGCAATTAGCTCACACTATTCCTTTTATTTTCCTTACAGAAAAATAAATACTTTTGGACTGCAATTGATATTTGGTTGCCGAATTGAGCTAGTTGGACATATCTTTGTATAGCTCATTTATTGAAACCCTAAATGTACTTTTGGGTCCGTTTTTCTTTTGTTTTGGCAAACCATACATGTATCCACTTTTGAATACTTTTGTATGCCACTTTAGATTGTAAATACTAAAGTTCAAGATATGAATGTTTGCTTGATATTTGGTTGGGTTCTGACGGGTTGGTTACTACTCATGGCCGACTCCGGATTTCTTTTTTTTTTTTTTTGTATTTTGACATTTTGACTTGTTTACGCGCGTTTGTAAGTTCCGGAACGCAATAGATCGCTCTAAACTGCACCGTTAGTCCTGACGAGAGTTGGGCAGGCAGTCCACTAACCCCTTTGGTTCGCCTTAGGGGAAGGTGGGGCTGTCACATAAACCCATGAAGATTAACGGTTAATCTTTGAACAAATGGAAAAATTAAAGAAAATGAAAGGTTACCTCTTTAACCCTAGATGAAACTAGAATTTTACCACCAACAACTCTCCAAGAAACTCCATAAGATTGCTTCTTACTCCAAACTAGGATGAATCTTCAAGAAACTAGAAAGTTGGATGATGATTTGTAGACAAAATGGAAGCTAAAGGAAATGGAGATTTTCTTTCTTTTCTTTCTTTGCTGGTCAGCTAAATGGAGAGGAAGAAGATGAGGGTTTGAGTGGTTAGCTTGTGAGGGAAGATTGGAGGGAAAGTTGCCTTAAGTTGGGTGCAAAAAATTAACTTCCAATAGCTGTCGCGCGCGGATTTCGTACTACCGTTTTCTCTCGGGTTTGATACACTAATGCACTAATTCTTCAAGGTACTTCCTTTAACTCTATAATTATTCACTCTTAGTAGTCTAGTATTAATTTTTGAAATCTTCACTTAGTTGTACTGGCACGGTTATCGAGAAACTATGGATGCGCGAGCGGTAAAAGCTTAATTTGAACTCACTCACCTCTAATCCCTCAATTAACTTTTCTTAGTCTACTACTGATCATCCTTTATTTTTCAAGATAATTGCACTCTCGAATCGAATATTGTCTCGAAAAATATGTACTTTTTATTCCTTACTAAACGTGTCTCCGAAAAATTAAATTTGCTAACAAGACGTTTTAATAATATAAGCGAGACATCATTCCATGTAAATGGATTTAAAATGATTGAAATAAGTTATTCAAAATAAATGGGTGAATAAATAATTAAATAAGCCAGTAAAACGAAATAAAAATAAGTAAAATAAAATAAAAATTCGGGTTCTCACATCTTTCCCCCTTTAAAAGGAATTTCGTTCTCGAAATTCATACTTTGATTTAGGAACAATTCTGGATATTTCACCTAGATCTCCTCTTCTACTTCCCATGTCTTCCTCCATTCTACGATTTCTCCATAAAATTTTCAATAGAAGGATATGTTTGTGTCTTAACTCCTTCACTTTTCGATCAGAAATCTTTACTGGCCTTTCTTTATATAACAATTTTCATCAAGTCCTACTCCTCCCATTCGAAACTCACATTTATAGAACTTAACAAAAGTTGCTACACTCTCGGGATTTTTTTTAAAACTATTTTCAGGTGCCGTTCATGATCTTATCGTAGGTTTAAAGGTGTGGAACAATAATTAAATAAATATATATATAAGCTGTAAAATCAATTAAAGCAAAGCAGATTTTTCATATATTATAAAAGATCATAATAGTTATATCAAGTTAGGATGACTTCATCAAATGATTTCAAAAAAAAAGGGGAACAACAAAATTATATCGAAACGCACTAAGTTGCAATACACAAAACAACAAAAGGATGTCATCTCCTATACAAAATTACAACCTCTAAAAGTGTCGGTCTAATTTAGGATAAAATTACAATCCCTATTTGTCGAGTGGAGTCAGATCCATCCTTACTCGTAGACTTTCCGTTATTTGGATCTCTCTTACAATCATTAGCATTAATCACTCCTTCTGGCATTCAACTGATTTGCAGTGGACCTAGCAGGTTGCTGAGAATTTTCTCCTCCCTTAAAAGGTTTAGGGCAATTCGAAAACTTATATTCGGTACTACCGCACTTCAGACATTTTCCTTACTTCCTCCGGTACTCGGCTTCAGTGTGGTTAATCTTGCCACAATATCCACAAGTTACGTGAGGAGTCACGGCTTGACTAATTTAAGAATTCCCCTTTCGTCGATCTCGCCTACTCTGATTTTCTTTTGGCGGGATTTTGCTTGATGGAGTTTCTTCGAGTTTTTTAGACATCTTCACTCCTCCAGCCCCTTTTCCTATTTTAAGGGGTTGGAAAGATCTCTCGGACTACTCAGGTGTATCGCTTGGGTTACCCCTCTTTCTAGCATGAAAAACCTTAGATTGAGACTTAGCAATTTCTACTTTCTGTGCCTTATCCAAAGCATCCGTAAAAGTAGTGATCTGGGTGGTTGCTAGAGATTCTTGGATTTCTATGTTTAATCCTTGAATAAATCTCCTTATCCTTTTGCGCTCCGTGATCACTAGTTCATGGGTAAATTTGAAAAGTTTAGTTAACCGCTCCTCATACTCGGCCACACTTAGTAATCCTTGCTTCAACTTAATGAAGTCGTCCTCTTTCTTTTCTTGTATAACTAGCGGGAGGAACTGTCGCGCCCCATTTTTTATAAGAAAATAAATTAGTTTAGAAAAATGATTTTTTGATTTAAAAAGAAAATGAAAAATATTTGGGTCTAAATAGGACTTGAAAATGCGACGATTTGACCCAAAATATAGTTTAAAAAGGGTTTTAATGAAAAATGGAGTCGCCACTTGGTATAGAGTTAAGGTGTACCAAGTCACCTAAAAAAATGAATTTTTAAAGAAAAAGTAGAAAAAACCTTTTTAAACGATTCCAAGTCTACGAAAAAAAAAAAAAGATTCGAGAGTCACATTTGAAGAAATGGAAGGCAAGGATAAAAATCCAAGGCACCCTTTCAACCTAACCAAGGCTAGTTGCGCGATTTAGTCAAAGATTTTTCCTATTTTAACCTAAAGATTTATCACATTTGGATGTACTATATGAATGCATACCCTAGACCTAGGAGGGTGTCGAGAGGTCGAAATGTATTTTCAAAGCTTATTTGGTACCAATCACATTAATTGTGATGCCCAATAAAGACTCTTCGAAGAAGTCACGAATAATGCAAGTCATGAGACTCGAAAGAAAGAAAAAGTAAGAATAATAATATACAAATGTGTATGACCTAAAAGAATACATCATGATGGGTGCGGGGGACTTATGTTCGTGACTTAATGTTCCCTTTAATAGAGGGAATACGAACGTGCTAAGGGTAGAAAGACAAACTCGTCCATATTCCATATCCAAGGGGTTTTCCTAATCTAGCACGCAAATGATCTAACCTAGTTTCTATTTTCTTAAATGAAAATGCAAGTCTAATGTCACGTCTCATGCAGAGGGGTAAGTAATATACATATAAGGGAAAATATGGGGAATGGGATATACGTGTAAGGAGGAATGTCATGCAAAAATGATAAAAGACCCTAAAAGGTGAAAAAATATGCATGAGAATGTAATGTAGTCATACAATCATGATCTAACGTGCGAAGGGCTTCTAAGGGTCTAGCGTTGGACTAGCCCATGCTTCTACTTTCTCACTAGCGTTGGACTAGTGAAAAATCGGAACAAAGAGCCAGAACTAGCATTGGACTAGTGTAGATTCGGGAAAGGGGGCCACAACTAGCGTTGAACATGCATTTGTTACAATCAAATAAAAACATAATAAAGCAAGTAAACACCTAAATCACATATAGCACATAGCACGTGAGCATAATATCTAGATGCAAGGCCCTAAGAAAGCGGTAACACATAGCACGTAAGCATGCAAATCACACAACACTCAATAAAGCAAATAAAGCCCTAACTATTACATTTGGGGAGCCCTACTACAATCTAAGGGGGGAATGAATTAAATAAAATGATATAATAACCTAACTATTACAACCTTGGCATTAAATTGCCTTTCAAATAATCGAATTGAACTAAAATAAATATACAAAGCCAATAAAGCAAATAAATAAATGAAATGAATAAAACAAACATTCAAGAGGCATGCAATCAAACATGTAAAGTCACATAGGGCACATAGAATCAAATAAAGTAAGAAATAAAGGATTAGGGTGTACCTCCCTTGAATTGGGGCCCCAATGAAATGAAATCACTTATTTGTCCTCCAAAATACAAAGAAAAAGGTCAAGGCACCACTTTAATTAATAAAACAATCATAAAGATAAAAATGAATCATGAAATTAAATCATAAAAACAACCTACATTTAAGAAGTCAAAAGAAGAAAGGACTTGATTGCAAAAATTAACAAAAGCTTTGGGGTCAAAATTAAAGAAAATAAAGTTTAGGAGCCTATTTGCAATTAAGTTAGGGACCGAATTGAAAGAAATGGAAAGCTTCCGGAGCCACAGTATAGTTAAGAAAAAATGCAAGGGCTGATTTGCAATTTCGTTTCTTGTCTCTTAAGAGACAAGGCCACTGGGCCAACTTTTGTCTATTTTTGGGCCAAAGATCCCTTCAGCCTGCCGCAAAGCCCAGAGGCTACATATGGGCTAGCCTCTACTTATCAATAAAACAAACCCAACCAAAAGAGTGGGCTTTACCTCCTAAGCCCAAACCAGAAACCCAAACAAAACAAATTAAATCCACTTTTACAAATCCAAACAAATATTATTGCCCACAACCTAAATCAAAACTAAACCCAACAAGATTAGCAAATCAACTAAAATAATCAAGCCACAATTATGATCTAAATCCAGAATTAATCTACCCAAAAGACTACTTAAAGAAAAATAAAAGAATGATTAAGATTAAAAAGGGCGAAATTGGTTTAATTACAAAAGGGTTTTAGGCAATATCAGGATAGGGGAAATTTGAGGGATTCAAATGCAACCAGCATCGGACTTAATTGAATGAATTATGAAGGTTTGGGGGGTCGAAACATGAAGTTCTAAAAGCTCTGGGGCGAAATCACAAAACAAAACAAAAATGGATGAGCTAAGAATGCAATTTTGGAAAGTCTTCCATGCAACATGCGAATAAGCTTACTGTCACTAAACTTTCTGCCACTTTTTTTCTTAAAACCAGTAACACCCATTTTTATTATAAGCGAAGCAACTTATGCCCAAAACCAAGTCATGCTAATAAGATTGACAAATGAATCTACACTACAAACCAAAACATACAGCTTCAACTGGAATCAAATTAAACTCCCAACAATTAGAGTGAATCAAGTGCGAAAGCAAAACAGAATACAGTTAACATCAAAACCCCAAGTTCCTTCCAATTTTCGATTAATAACTTTTGCCATCAAATGCACTCTTTTACGAAATTCTGAAAACCAAACAAAAGACAAGGGGGAAGGCTATGCGACTATTGCATGAATGCCATAACTAAAATTGAACTGATGAGAGTTTTTTTTATATGCAAACCCAGCGAAATCAACAAGACTAAATCCCCTGCCCATCTTCCAATGCGCATGGACTACAAAAGATTTACTTATTTTTTCATTTTCATTCGGACCTTTTATGAAACAGAAAATGGGCATTAAGAACTTCAATGATTGTCACCCCATGAAGTCACGGCCAGCCCCAACATTATCAGATAAACCAGAAATTTCAACCCAATCAACAAAACGCATGCAACCAATCATTGAAATCATTATCTTGCTCACAAAACCCAAATTCTAAAAAAAACAGGATGTTCTTTTCCGTCCAATCACAATAACAAGAAAACTCAAATTTCAGCACCTTAAACTTCCTAAGAATAGGGTTAAGCAAGTAAGCATGTCGGCTATAGGCACAATCAACCTTATTAGCTAAACAAACAGAACCATTACAGAAGCCCACAATTTGTACAATTTTCGACCAGGTCTGAAATGGAATTTTAACTCACCGCACAAGTCATCATTCAAGGGGAATTTTTTAGTTGAGCATTTTGTCAAGCAACGAAAGAGCGTAAAAATTTTTAATGATTCTTTGTTCAATCAATGCTGTAACTAGCCCAAAAATTTGTCAGAAACAAAGAAATTCAGCCCAATCAACGTATGCATCATGTGTATTCAGAAATTAAGGCCAATTAACAGGAAAATTGCACTAAATAATGCCACGGTAGACCCATTTCAAAAACTTGACAAGAACTGAAATTTAAAGAGAGGAAAAAAAAAAACTCACAGTGCTCTTGCTTGGCAAAATTTCGCAGATAGCAAGGAAAGATTCTGGTGGGTTCGGTGAGGTGGTGGCGACTATGAGCGGCAGCGGTTTCGGCAGCTCATCCGATGAACCTTCCTTACCCTGTTTTTCCGCGGCTTTGCTCCTCTGCTTTTCCTTGACTCTAGTTTCTTGTTGAAACCTTTCTCCTCTGTTTTCTTTTGTTCCCTCGCCCAAGCTTTCTACTGCCCGAAGCTTCTTTTCAACCTTTCTTTGTTGCTTCGTTCTTTTAGCCGCCACTCCCAATCTCCCTTAGCCCCTCCATCCACCGCCCTCTGTTTTTTCCTCGTTTTTCTTTTCCTCGCCGAAGTCTCTTTCTTCTCCCCTCTAGTTTCCTTTCTTTTGCTCGTTCTTTTCTTTCTTCTTTTGTTTTCTTCTCCACTGTCGCCTGGTTCCCCTTTTCACGCCCCAGACCTCCCTTGCTTTTCTTTTCAAGCCGAAACCCCTCTCGGCCTCCGTTGTTTTTCACCACGAAGTCCCCCTTTCCTTTTCAAGCTTCGTCGCCCTTCTTTTTTTTTCAAGCCCCGTCGCCGCCCTTTCTCTTTCTCTCGTTTTTTAGCTCCCCCTTAGTCTTTTCTTTGCTAATCTATCCTTGTCCGCCCCCCTTTGCTCTCAGCTCTCTCCTCTTTTTTCTTTTTGCCTTTCCGTTGCTTAGCCCTTTCTCTTCTAACTCCCTCGGTCTCCCCCCTTTCTTGGCCCGAGCCCTTTTCTTTTTGTTCCCCCTGTGGCCTCATTCTCCTCAACCCCTTTCCAGCTTTTTTTTGTTACCCCCCTTAACCTCCAAGTGTCCAGACACCTCACCATCTAGGTGAGGTGTTGTCAAATACAAGAAAGTGACACTTGTCCCTATGCATGACTTCTCCACTTGTCACTTTTTTCCTTTTTCTCTTTTCATTTTTTCTTTTGTTTTTCTGAAATTTAGTATGAAGACAAAATAAAATAAAATAAACTAGAACAAAAATAAAATAAAATAAAATAAAAAACCTAGAATTGAAACAAATAAAACTCAAAAATTTGGTGTCTACAAGAACTGGACATTAAACTCCCTCTCAAAGTTTACCCAAATTCAAGGGATTTGTTCTCTTTCCCACTTCGCCCTTACAACATTCCACCACGAGCGTGCCGCTCCCTCAAATTAGAAAACCGCAAAATTCACTTGCCTTTTCTCGGTATAATCTAAAGCAACGAAAATCTCAACCATCCTCTCAAATTAATTTTCCGCTACCTCGAGATCAGACACTCCATGAAACTTAGGTGGAGCGAATTTCAAGAATCGCTCTAGGGCTCTATCCTCACCCCTCTCTTGGTTTTTAAGTTAGTTGACTGGTTCAGATCCTTGGCGCTCAGTTAAGTGCTTGAGAACATCGATCATGCAATTAATGGCCGTAACCACTTGGTCACCCTCTTCGTTTCTAAGATTTTGGTTTGGTCCAGTCGCGGATCCTTCACTTCTCTCGAAAGTGCGGGGTTGCCAAACCCCACGCCCACGCCCCCGACCATGTTCCCGTCGATCCATTTAACAAGATTCTAAGAGCATTATAAAGAGAAAATATAAGTGCATGAATTGAAAAACATGTACATATTGCAAGAACACTTTAAATCAAAGTATAGATATTCACATAAGTTAGAAGTCATATCACATATCAAGGTGCATACTACGATTTAATAGTATCAAATACAGGACATAGACAACTAAGTGGCACAAAATATAGGAGTACATGCAGGCAAAATACAAAAGCCTTCCGGCGTGCACCACCCCTACTATCCTAGGCAGGATCAAAAGAAGGAAAATCATAAGGCTAATTAGGGACAGAGCTAGAAGAATCCACAATACCAAACCCCATCATTCGCTAAAACGTCAATCACTTCACTTTAATTAAAGACAAACACTTCAATATTACTCGCTAAAAAATCAAGCACTAAGGTCACATTGCACTTAATACACAATCACATCCCACAATCCGGCATCCTAAATTTTTAATCTTAGGATACACTACAAAAATCTGAAACCTAACCTCTGATACCAACTGTGATGACCGCACCTCCCCCTAAGGCGAAACAAAGAGTTTGGCGGACCGCCTGCCCATCTCTCGCCGGGACTCACTACAATCCTTAAATGAAAACAGACCAATTCCAATGATTACATCTAAATATGCCAAAATAATAACACGACTATAATATTTCATTACACAAGTACCTCCAAGGGTACAAATCTCAAGTCAACTACATCGAGTTCCAAATCTTATAATTTTCCCAAAATTCAATTACAAAATACCAAACTATACAAAAGACTAGCTTCACTAATATCTTCCAATCACTTTTTTCAAGTCACTCTCCTATTAAGGAATAACAAATGGAATGGAATGAGTTAATGCTCAATGAGGCCAAGAAAAACATGCAAACACATAGTTCAAGTAGCAATAGTACTTATACGAGAAATAAAACTATAACATTCAAGCAATTCACAATTTAAAATAGACCCACTTAATAAGGATACGGGAGCTCTTGCCGGCTCCAGTTACACGGTTAGCCAATAGATTGGGGTGCCCACAGAAGTATAAGTGGTCGATGAGAAATCACTCTAATCGATTTAGAATTGTTTATAGTTCTGAATCGACATGAGAGGTACTTCCCACCCGAATTGGTGTGGTACATGCTATCACTTAGAGAACTGGGTCGATGAGATATCGCTCCAATTGACTTAAAATTATTTATGGTTCTGAGTCGACATAAGAGGTACCTCCCACCCGAATTGGGGTAGTACATGCTACCGTTTAGAGAACTGGGTCAATGAGACATCGCTCCAATCGACTTAAAATTGTTTATGGTTCTGAGTCGACATGAGAGATACCTCCCACCCGAATTGGTGTGGTACATGCTATCGCTCCGAGAACCAATTATAGCGCTGAGACGGTATGAGAGGTACATACATCCGTTCAGAATTGCTCCCACCCGAATTGGTGTGGTACATACATCCGTTCAGAATTGTTTATGGTTCTCAGTTGACAAGAGAGGTACCTCCCACCCGAATTGGTATGGTACATGCTATCGCTCAGAGAACCGCTTATAGCACTGAGATGGTATGAGAGGCACCTTCCACCCAAACAGGGTGTGGTACATGCATCCATTCAGAGCTCACAAGTTAAACATATTCACGTACAATTTCTAAACATATGTATGAAAGAAAATTATTTGCGCAGCGGAATGAGCAAACAGTTTTGTTTTGTTCTTCTTGCTTGAAGTTGCAATTTGATTCAGACCTTGATATTTCAAAACAAATAAGTACTTACTTGTTTAGACGAATATGCGATGCCTGATGTAGATGTTTGAATTCCAGCAATAAGCCTTCCAAACGTCAGGCCTCTAGTTCATCCACACAAACTCAAACTAATAGGTTACTGAATTTTGGAGTTTTGTTTCGGTAGTGAAGAAACAACGATATTGCTTTCTTCCTTTTCCAAAAACAATCGTGATTGTTTTTCACCCTAGTAGACCCTTAACAACTCTTTGTCAATAGGGCTTATTTATACAGTTGTTTTGATTAGATCAATATCTTATATTATTTTGATCAAATCAATATCACATAATTCATATGATTATCCAATACATATTTGATTCTTATCTTGATCAAATCAAAACAACCGATTTATATTTTTATTCTTATCTTGATCAAATCAAAATAGAATATAATTAATACAATTATTTAATTCATGTTTTAGTTTTGATCACATCAAAATATAAACACAATTAATATAATTATATTAACTATTATTTTCATCTTTATAATATTTGAGTCATACTCAAATACCAACTCCAAATTCCGTCTAGCTTGGGTTTCAAGATGTGCTAGCATCCTTATTAAAGTCTAAACCCATTCTAATCAACTTCCCTATTAGTTCAAATCCTTTGTGTGTGACTATCTAGGTCCATTACCCAGTTGGCAATGTAATACACGTTAGCCTATTAACATTAGTTAGAACATTTCTAACACTTGAGAAGTTCTCCAAATATACCTCAAGTTAACATAGTTCATGAGTGATGCCTAGCAGCATATCATGACACCCAACCGGTGATGAAAGATTGGAATCCTTTTATGTGAACCATGACTGCAATTGTTTTGCATAAAAATCCTTCTATTACTATATCCCTATTGAGTTCAGTTTAGTAATAATGTCAAACTCTAAAACTCAATCGTATGACTTAATCTATCAAATTACTTGACTATGAAATTGATCATCTACACGAATCAATTTGTCTTGACCAAGAACTCCTTTAGTCAAGATTGATAGATTTCATAAGATATCAAACCATTCATGATGGAATAATAGATCCTATTTTGCATAAACACTTGGCTTCATGCATAACTAATTACAGGTTCCATATGCCAATACTCATCCGTGATTAGAACAAGTATTTTCTGCATTGATAGACTTTAACCACCCATGAATGAGCCAACCGTCTCATCTCAGGTCTAAGGATCACATGCACCATTGCAATCAATAATGAATCATTGACATTAATAAGCTAATGATTCATTATTTAAATTAGTCAGTGTTCAAGCCAACTTGTCATACAAGTGCCTCTCATATTTGTTCTAGTATCACATACTTAATGGTATGAGACTCGCCATTCTACTATCATTAATATCTCATATTAATCATAGAAAATAAATATGAGACTAATCTTCCGGATTAAACTTGCCCAATTAATAATCCTATGATTAGGAACAATTTAATATTATTTGTACCAAGTTTTTCCGTCACTCATATTCTCGTCACATGAGAATGGAACCTTAACAAATAATAATGGACAACATTCAATCAAATCTAAACCAAGAATAATTGAATCAAGAAGTGCCATTTTATTTTAATCAAGACAATAATTATTAATGCTCTAGGGCATACTGCTAACAATATATTCATATAACAAATATTACGTAATTAAAAGAGAGAGAGAGGACGAGGGTGATAAAGTACACCCTCGCCTCGGCGAGTTTACGTATCATGTATAACACTTGTACAATTAACATTTCAATCATATAAGCATTTAACGTGCACTTGACACTCACCACAAGTCAAGGGCAAGATAAGAGTGAAGCGAGTAGTTAGACGAGCTCTTCGGTGTCTTCGTGACCACCTAAGACATGTACAATCATAATTACCTAGGTGCTCGGCCAAGGTTACAAAAAAAAGACATTTTCTCGCTACTCACTCTCCAATTCACAAGTTCGAACTAAATTAAAGAAGATTTTCTAGCTAAATTGTTAAAATAATGCACAAGAGTGATCGAAGGTGGTTTTTGATTCAAGTCGTGGTAAGTAAATCTCAATTCCAAAAGAAAGTACAATACTCGCTTTCGACACAAAAATCGAGAAAGGAGTAAATGGTTCTCATTTTTCCAAAACTTTATATCTCATGTCCAAACTTTGGAAGGTAAAAAGTATTCATATTTTTTTTCCAAACTAATGGAGTCAAACATATCCAAAACTCCACTCATTTCATAGAAAAATATCAAAGTTAAGGTTCCAAGATTCAAATATAAAATAAGGTGTCATTAACCAAGAAAGTGGAACAACCAAGAAAACGCATTAAGAGAGGTTTAACCTTCGAAAACCAAGATTAGAAATGAAAGTTTACATTCCCAAAGGAACCATGTATTCAACCATGAAATTACATCTAAATTAGTCCAACAATTGTAAAGAAAGGTGAGAAGTTCTTTAAAAGTGTATTTGTTTGAAAATTGGAAATTCCCAGCTCAAAGTGACACTACTTAGAAAAATCGTATCTCGAGCTCCTTAAGCTTAAAAATTAAAAACTTTATACCGTTGGAAACTAGGTTCGAAGTACTAAAAGTTCCTAGAAGATACTTTTCCAAGATTCTAAATGGAAAGCATTCATTTTTCAGCTCAAAGTTTCAGTTCCAAGAAGACAGGCTTGAACCAATCTTGGTTTTCTAGCAATCTTTGGAAATTCGAAAAAATTCATAGAAAGTGAATCAGCTCTTGAAATTCGTAATACAATAAGAGTTCCAAAAAAGGTTTCAAACACAACAAACAGAACTAAATTCAGAGTTTTGAGCATCAAGAAATAACAGTTTAAAGTCAACTGAATTTTGCACACTGATCAGTGAATTTCCAGATTTGAGGCGTTATTTGGGTATCAAAATAATATTGAAATTATACCAAATTTGGTACACTTAAACTTCCATGTGTGGACTACTTCTCTATCAAATTATAGGCAAAAACTCAGGTTGGAAGGCAGTTAACAAAATGACTAAAGTTCGCGAAATTTTCAAAGCAAATCTGCCAACCCACTCTTCCTTTCTTTCCAAAGGTTTTTGTCCAATGAAATTAATCCCAATTCACTCTTTTCTTGTAACCAAGGTTCCAGAAACATTTAATAAGCATTTGATGGTTAAATGACATTAAAATTTTCAAAATATAACTTCCCAAAACAGGTTTGACCACTCGACCAACAAGAAAGGGAAAAGTTTCCAGTTTCCTGCTTTGTCGCTCTTTCGAAATCATACCATATCTAACTCTATACAAACTCAAATTGAGAATGGTTGGTGGCATTGGAAACTAGGTTCAAAAGGCTACAATTTATCAGAAAACATCATTTTGAAAATATTTTCACAAATAGGACAAAATCAAGCCACAAGGTGCAGCTTCCAGTTTCACTCATATGAACAGTCAAAACAGACCAGCCAACTTTGCCGACTCACTGCGGTTCACTAAAAATGAACCAGCTGGAGATTTTTATACCATTGGAAAGCTATGAATGTCTAGTTTTGAGTGCCACTAACGCCACTCAATTTAACTTTTGTACAAAACGTTATGTTCGGAAAAAGGAGCATTGTCCGGGTACCCCTGCTATACGAATTCCAGATTTGATCCTTGCCAAAGCTCAAGTTTTATGAAATCAAATGAAACGATTTTTGAAAGGCACTTTGCACACACAATATACAACATATATCCATCAATTTCATAGTCAACCAAGCATCAAAATTTCAAAATAAAGACAGGACAACATGGACAGAATTTTCGGCCAGCTTCCTTTCCAACCTTTCCTTCGATTTCTCTCTACTTTCTAACCGTAATCAAGCTATATATCACATAAAAAACCACAACCAAACAATCAAACCCCAAGTTAGCTACCTAGAGGTCTCATCAAGTCCGCTAGCTTATGATTTAAAGCGAAATAAATGGGTTCCTCAAGTCCTCTAACTTATTTTCTTGCTTAGGGTTGTAAACCCATGAAGATTAATGGTTAATCTTTGAACAAATGGAAAGATTAAAGGAAATGAAAGGTTACCTCTTTAACCATAAATGAAACCAGAATTTTCCCACCAATAACTCTCCAAGAAACTCCACAAGATTGCTTCTTACTCCAAGCTAGGATGAATCTCTAAGAAACAAGAAAGTTGGATGATAGCTTGGATGAATCTCCAAGAAACAAGAAAGTTGGATGATGATTTGTAGACAAAATGGAAGCTAAAGGAAATGGAGATTTTCTTTCTTTTCTTTCTTGGCTGGTCGGCTGAATGGAGAGGAAGAAGATGAGGGTTTGAGTGGTTAGCTTGTGAGGGAAGATTGGGGGAAAAGTTGCTTTAAGTTGGGTGCAAAAAGTCAACTTCAAATAGTTGTTGCGCGCGGGTTTCGTACCACCATTTTTTCTCGGGTTTGATACACTCATACACTGATTCTCCAAGATACTTCCTTTAACTCTATAATTATTCACTCTTAGTAGTCTAGTATTAATTTCTCAAATATTCACTTAGTTGTACTGGCACGATTATCGAGAAACTATGGGCGCGTGAGCGGTAAAAGCTTAATTTGAACTCACTCACCTCTAATCCCTCAATTAACTTTTCTTAATCTACTATTGATCATCTTTTATTCTCCAAGATAATTGTACTCTCGGATCGAATATTGTCTCGAAAAAAATGTACTTGTTATTCCTTACTAAACGAGCCTCCGAAAAATTAAATTTACTAACGGGACGTTTTAATAATATAAGCGAGACATCGTTCCATGTAAATGGATTTAAAATGATTGAAATAAATTATTCAAAATAAACGGGTGAATAAATAATTAAATAAGCCAATAAAATGAAATAAAAGTAAGTAAAATAAAATAAAAATTCGGATCCTCACATCCTTCTCCCCGTAAAAGGAATTTTGTCCTCGAAATTCATACTTTGATTTAGGAACAATTCTAGATATTTCTCCTGGATCTCTTCTTCTACTTCCCAAATCTTCCTCCATTCCATGATTTCTCCATAAAATTTTCAATAGATGGATTTGTTTGTGTGTTAACTCCTTTACTTTTCGATCAGAAATCTTTACTGGCCTTTCTTTATGTAACAATTCTCATCAAGTCCTACTTATCTCATTCGAAACTCACACTTATTGAACTTAACAAAAGTTGGTGCTCTCTCGGGATTTTTGTAAAACTATCCTCAGGTGCCGTTCATGATCTTATTGCAGGTCTAAAGGTATGAAACAATAATTAAATATATATATAAGCCGTAAAATCAATTAAAGTAAAGTAAATTTTTCATATTATAAAAGATCGTAATAATTACATCGAGTTAGGATAACTTCATCAAATCATTTCAAAAGAAAAGGGGAACAACAAAATCATAGTGAAACATGCTAAGTCGCAATATACAAAACAACAAAAGGATGTCATCCCCTATACAAAATTACAACCTCTAAAAGTGCCAGTCTAACTTAGGGTAAACTACAATCCCTATTTGTCGAGTGGAGTCAGATCCATCCCTACTCGTAGACTTTCCACTATTTAGATTTCTCTTACAATCATTAGCATTAATCACTCCTTCTGGCACTCAACTGATTTGCAGTGGATCTAGTAGGTTGTTGAGAATTTTCTCCTCCCTTGGAAGTTTTAGGGCAATTCGAAAACTTATACTCGGTACTACCGTATCTCAGACATTTTCTTTGCTTTCTCCAGCACTCGACCTCAGTGTGGTTAATCTTGCCACAGTATCCACAAGTTATGTGAGGAGTCACTGCTTGACCAATTTAAGAATTACCCTTCTGTCGATCTCGCCTACTTTGATTTCCTTTTGGCAGGGTTTCACTTGATGGAGTTTCTCCGAGTTTTTTAGGCATCTTCACTCCTCCAACCCCTTTTTCCATTTTAAGGGGTTGGGAAGACCTCTCGTACTGTTCAAGGGTATCGCTTCGATTACACCTCTTTCTAGCATGAAAAGCCCTAAATTGAGACTTAGCACTCTCTACTCTCTATACTTTATCCAAGGCATTCGTAAAAGTGATGATCTGGGCGGCTGCTAGAGATTCTTGGATATCTATGTTTAGTCCTTGAATAAACCTCCTTATCCTTTTGCGCTCTGTGATCACTAGCTCAGGGACAAATTTGGAAAGTTTAATGAACCGCTCCTCATACTCGGCCACACTTAGTAATCCTTGTTTCAATTTAATGAAGTCGTCCTCCCTCTTTTCTTCTATAATTGGCAGGAGAAATTTGACATTAAACTCCCTCTCAAAGTTTACCCAAGTCCAAGGGGTTTGTTCTCTTTCCCATTTCGCCCTTACAACGTTCCACCATGAGCGTGCCGTTCCCTCAAACTGGAAAATTACAAAATTTACTTGCCTTTCCTCGGCATAATCTAAAGCAGCAAAAAGCTCAACCATTCTCTCAAACCAATTTTCCGCTACCTCGGGATCAGACCCTCTATGAAACCTAGGTGGAGCGAACTTCAAGAATCGCTCAAGGGCTCTATCCCCACCCTTCACTTGGTTCTTAGGTTGGTTGACTGGTTCAGGTCCTTGGCACTCAGCTAAGCGCTCCAGAACATCGGTCATGCAGTTAATGGCCGTAGCTACTTGGTCACCCACTTCGTTTCTAGGATATTGGTTTGGTCCAGTCGCGGATCCCTCACCTCTCTCGGAAGTGCGGGATTGCCGAACCCCCACGCCCACGCCCCCGACCACGTCTCCGCCGATCCATTTAACAAGATTCTAAGCGCATAATAAAGAGAAAATATAAGTGCATGAATTGAAAAATATGTACACATTGCAAGAATATTTTAAATCAAAGCATAGATATTCACATAAGTTAGAAGTCATATCAAATGTCAAGGTGCATACTACGAGTTAATAGTATCAATTACAGGACATAGGCAACTAAGTGCCACAAAATATAGGAGTATATGCAGGTAAAATACAAAAGGCCTCACGGCGTGCACCACACCTACTATCCTAAGCAGGATCAAAAGAAGGAAAATCATAAGGCTAGTTGGGGACATAACTAGAAGAATCCACGATACCAAACCCCATCATTCACTAAAACATCAAGCACTTCACTTTAATTAAATACAAACACTTCAATATTACTCGCTAAAACATCAAGCACTAAATTCACATTGCACTTAATACACAATCAAATCCCACAATCTAGCATTCTAAACTTTTAAACCTAGGATACACTACAAAGATCTGAAACCTAAACTCTGATACCAACTGTGACAACCCCACCTCCCCCTAAGACGAACTAAGGGTAACACTTCAATATTACTCGCTAAAACATCAAGCACTAAATTCACATTGCACTTAATACACAATCAAATCCCACAATCCGACATCCTAAACTTTTAAACCTAGGATACACTACAAAGATCTGAAACCTAAACTCCGATACCAACTGTGATAACTCCACCTCCCCCTAAGACAAACTAAGGGTTCCATGGACCGCCTGTCCAACTCTCGCTGGCACTCACTACAATCCTTAAATGAAAACAGACCAATTCCAATAATTACATCTAAATATGCCAAAATAATAACATGACTACAATATTTCATCACACAAGTACCTCCCAGGATATAAATCTCAAGCCAACTACATCGAGTTCCAAATCTTACAATCTCTCCAAAGTTCAGCTGCAAAATACCAAACTATACAAAAAACTAGCCTTCACTAATATCTTCTAATCACTTCTTTCAAGTCACTCTCCTGTTAAGGAATAACAAATGGAATGGGATGAGCTAACGCTCAGTGAGGCCAAGAAAAACATGCAAACATATAATTCAAGTAGCAATAGCACTTATGCGAGAAATAAATCTATAACATTCAAGCAACTAACAATTTAAAATAGACACATTTAATAAGGATACAGGAGCTCTCGCCGGCTGGAGTTACACGGTTGCCCAATGGGTTGGGGTGCCCCCTAGAAGTATAAGTGATCCATGAGACATCGCTCTAACCGATTTAGAATTGTTTATAATTCTAAGTCGACAAGAGAGATACCTCTCACCCGAATTAGAATGGTACATGCTATCGCTTAGAGAACTGGGTCAATGAGACATTGCTCCAATCGACTTAAAATTGTTTATGATTCTTAGTCGACATGAGAGGTACCTCCTACTCGAATTAGTGTGGTGCATGCTATCGCTCCGAGAATCAATTATAGCACTGAGACGGTATAAGAGGTACCTCCCACCCGAATTGGTGTGGTACATACATCCGTTCAAAATTGTTTATGGTTCTAAGTTGACAAGAGAGGTGTGACAGCCCCACCTCTCCATAAGGCGAACCAAAGGGTTCGGCGGACCGCCTGCCCAGCTCTCGCCGGGACTCAATCGTTCCTTAATCAAATCCGCAATACAACCAAAGGAATAACATACAACAATCCAAAACTTAAGTGAAACTTATATATACATTGCTATCTCAAAAGGAAGTACAACCATCAAATGTACAAAGATTCTCACTTCACCATACAACCAGCCCGTGCCAAGCACTAGGGCGAGAACCATTACAAAAATAAAGAGCTAGACCAAGTTAGTCTATACAAACTCTCATCCTTGCGTGCCTTCCCCCATTAAGGAAAACAAAACTAAATGGATGAGCTAAAAACTCAGTGAGGTTCCGAACACATAATCAAATAATCAATCCAATACATTAAACATAGAGCATCAATAATTCAAGAAACATTTACCATGGAAAGTGATATTAACACATACATTAAAAGGATACGGGCTCACAAGGAGCCATAAATTCATTCGTTCGTTCGTTCTCCTGACATTTCCCCTTATTCCTCCATTCTTTTGAAAATGCATTTTGTAATTAAAATCCTCGTTCGTTCTTTCGTTTCATTCACCCCCTCCTGGACGTTGGCCAGGCTTCACCAATCTACAAGGTAATACTCGAGTATACCGATGTTCACACCCAAGGTCACCATATCGCCCGACCGAGTCCGCTTCTGGCTCGAGTCGATCGGTAATGAAGGGCAGGGCCCAATTTAGCCAAAAGACTTACATCATGCGCAACTAATGTATTAATCATTAAAGCATTGAAAATTTCACGTTTCATTTAGGTCGAGCGCGATAAAGTACACGCTCGCCTAGAAAATTCGTTTTGGAAATCATTGGAAACATTTAACACATGATCAAACAATAACAACAAGTCATGAAGTCAAGGAAGATATAACAAACAAGGAACACTCACCTATTTACGCAAAATAATATCCAAAATATCCTTCCGGATAATACCGTCAATCACCAATGAACCCTAAGAGAATCAAAAGAATACATTATGCTTCAACCATCAAAGATTTAAGTGATTCAAAGACAAGTCGAATACATACTAGTACAAAGTATAAATATGATTTTGGGTAGTGAAAATAGTACATTGAAACCAAAGGACCTAAGTAAAATATTTGTAAAACTTAGACTCACTTGTAAAACTTTAAAATCGCTATTTGAGCCAAAATGGCAAAGAAAATGTAAATACCCTAGATGGTTCATATGGTATTCGCTCTCAAGTCTTACTCAAGTCGTAAGTATATCGACCTAGTTCTCGAGCGTAAATTTGGGCAGCACGCCCTTTGTATTTACCTATTTTCCAGCCATTTATGGCTTCATTCTTTTCCTTAATCAAACCCAAAGTCATATATAGAATCATCTCATTTCAATAGCCATTCCATAGGCTCCAAGTCATACTAGTACAAAATCAAGTTAGGAGCATGTGCGGAAATGAAGGTTGAGTTGGAAAATAAAAGACAGATTTGACGTTGTTTTGCGTAACGGACACAACCGAAACTACGCTTATCGGATTGGGGTGCAATTTATATCATTTAGAAGCTAAGACAGAGGGCTACAACTTTGATGAAGACCACTTAGTCCAGTTTACAGTGTTTCTAGGTTAAATTTATCAAAACAACCCCAGATTTTCCAATTCAAAGTTTACTGTGGCAGTCCTGATTCATTCAGTCATATCTTAAAATATACAACTCCAATTCAAGTGATTCCAAATCCATTTGAAAGCTAAGATACAAGGCTATAAGTCTTAAGAAGACATCGACAACCAAATCAGTAGTATTCCTGGTCAAAACAACCAATTATAGAAGCTGATTAGCATGTTCGGATAGAAACAGGGCAGCAGGGGTATTTCGATCTTTTTACAGGCTACGTTGCTTTGATTGAGCTAAAATTTTGCAGGCTACTATAAAATATCATTCTATACAACTTTCATGTTTTGTGCTAAGGCCAAATCGCCTCTAGCTAGGTGTAACAGTACCGGCAGAATTGGAAAAAAAATGAAACCCTAATCTGGAATTTCCATAATACTACTTCCAACCATGAAATATGCTCATAAACTACCAAAACTACAACTTTCAACCACTAATTAGAAATTAATTGAAGTAAAGAAGAGGTTCTTGGCAAAATACCTTATCTCCCTATGAAAGATGGTAGCTTAGGCCTTTTCGGCGTTTTCGTGACCACCTGAGACATGTACAATCATAATTATCTAAGTGCTCGACCATGGTTACAAAGAAAGACATTTTTTTGCTACTCACTCTCCAATTCACAAGTTCGAGCTAAATTAAAGAAGATTTTCTAGTTAAATCGTTAAAATAATGCTCAAGAGAAATCGAAAGTGGTTTTTGATTCAAGTCATGGTAAGTAAATCTCAATTCCAAAAGAAAGTACAATATTTACTTTTGGCACGAAAACCGAGAAAATGAGTAAATGGTTCTCGTTTTTCAAAAACTTTAAATCTCATGTCCAAACTTTGGAAGGTAAAGAGTATTCACATTTTTTTTGTCCAAACTAATGGAGTCAAACATATCCGAAACTCCACTCATTTCATAGAAAAATATCAAAGCTAAGGTTCTCAGGTTCAAGTATAAAATAAGGTGTCATTAACCAAGAAAACGCATTAAGAGAGGTTTAACCTTTGGAAACCAAGATTCGAAATGAAAGTTTAAAGTCCCAAAGGAACTGTGTATTCAACAATGAAATTACACCTAAAACAGTCCAACAATCGTAAAGAAAGGTGAGAAGTTCTTTAAAAGTGTATTTGTTTGAAAATCGGAAATTCCCAGCTCAAAGTGACACTACTTAGAAAAATCGTATCTCGAGCTCCTTAAGTTAAAAAATTTAAAACTTTGTACCTTTGGAAACTATGTACGAATTACTAAAAGTTCTTAGAAGATACTTTTCAAGATTCTAAATGGAAGGCATTCATTTTTCAGCTCAAAATTTCAGTTCCAAGAAGACAGGTTTGAACCAGTCTTGGTTTTCTAGCAATCTTTGGAAATTCGAAAAAATTCACAGAAAGTGAATCAGCCCTTGAAATTCGTAACACAATAAGAGTTCCAAAAACTGTTTCAAACACAACAAACAGAACTGAATTCGGAGTTTTGAGCATCAAGAAATAACAGTTTAAAGTCAACTGAATTTTGCACACTGATCAGTGAATTTCCAGATTTGAAGAGTCATCTTTGAGGCATTATTTGGGTATCAAAATAATATTGAAATTACACCAAATTTGGTACACTTAAACTTCCATATGTGAAATACTTCTCTATCAAATTATAGGCAAAAGCTCACATTGGAAGGCAGTTAACAAAATGACTAAAGTTCGTGAAATTTTCAAAGCAAATCTGCCAACCCACTCTTCCTTTCTTTCCAAAGGTTTTTGTCCAATGAAATTAATCCCAATTCACTTTTTTCTTGTAACCAAGGTTCCAGAAACATTTAATAAGTATTTGATGGTTAAATGACATTAAAATTTTCAAAATATAACTTCCCAAAACAGGTTTGACCACTCGACCAACAAGAAAGGGAAAAGTTTCCAGTTTCCAGCTTTGTCGCCCTTTCGAAATCATACCATATCTAACTCTATACAAACTCAAATTGAGAATGGTTGATGGCATTGGAAACTAAGTTCCAAAGGCTACAATTTATCAGAAGACATCATTTTGAAAATATTTTCACAAATAGGACAAAATCAAGCCACAAGGTGCAGCTTCCAGTTTCACTCGTATGAACAGTCAAAACAGACCAGCCAACTTTGCCGACTCACTGCGGTTCACTAAAAATGAACCAACAGGAGATTTTTATACCATGGAAAAGCTATGAATGTCTAATTTTGAATGCCACTAATGGCACTCAATTTGACTTTTGTACAAAACGTTATGTTTGGATAAAGGAGCACTGTCCGAGTACCCCTGCTATACGAATTCCAGATTTGAACCTTGCCAAATCTCAAGTTTTTTGCAACCAAATGAAACGATTTTTGAAAGGCATTTTGTACACACAATATACAACGTATATCCATCAATTTCATAGTCAACCAAGCATCAAAATTTCGAAATAAAGACAGAACAACATGGACAGAATTTTCGACCAGCTTCCTTTCCAACCTTTCCTTCGATTTCTCTCCACTTTCTAACCGTAATCAAGCTATATATCACATAAACAACCACAACCAAACAATCAAACCCCAAATCAGCTACCTAAAGGTCTCATCAAGTCCACTAGCCTATGATTTAAAGCGAAATAAATGGGTTCCTCAAGTCCTCTAACTTATTTTCTTGCTTAGGGTTGTAAACGCATGAAGATTAACGGTTAATTTTTGAACAAATGGAAAGAGTAAAGGAAATGAAAGGTTACCTCTCTAACCCTAGATGAAACTAGATTTTCCCACCAACAACTCTCCAAGAAACTCCCCAAGATTGCTTCTTACTCCAAGCTAGGATGAATCTCCAAGAAACTGGAAAGTTGGATGATGATTTGTAGACAAAATAGAAGCTAAAGGAAATGGAGATTTTCTTTCTTTTCTTTCTTGGCTGGTCGGCTGAATGGAGAGGAAGAAGATGAGGGTTTGAGTGGTTAGCTTGTGAGGGAAGATTGGAGGGAAAGTTGCTTTAAGTTGGGTGCAAAAAGTCAACTTCAAATAGTTGTTGCGCGCGAGTTTCGTATCACTGTTTTCTCTCGGGTTTGATACACTCATGCACTAATTCTCCAAGGTACTTCCTTTAACTCTATAATTATTCACTCTTAGTAGTCTAGTATTAATTAATTTCTCAAATCTCCACTTAGTTGTATTGGCACGATTATCGAGAAAATATGGACGCGCGAGCTGTAAAAGCTTAATTTGAACTCACTCACCTCTAATCTGTCAATTAACTTTTCTTAGTCTATTATTGATCATCCTTTATTCTCCAAGATAATTGCACTCTCGGATCGAATATTGCCTCGATAAACATGTACTTGTTATTCCTTACTAAACGAGCCTTCGAAAAATCAAATTTGTTAACGGGACGTTTTAATAATATAAGCGAGACATCGTTTCATGTAAATGGATTTAAAATGATTGAAATAAATTATTCGAACTAAATGGGTGAATAAATAATTAAATAAACCGGTATAATGAAATAAAAGTAAGTAAAATAAAATAAAAATTCGGATCCTCACACAAGAAACCTTCTTAGTTAATAAAATTGTTGTTCGAAACTTATTTAACCGCCAAGTTTTTTCTCTTTTTACTTTTTGTTTCATCGGAGTCATACTTTATACTTCTTTTAGCCGTAAAAATTTAATGTTTTAATCTTTTTGATGCTACTCTACATCTCGTTCTCATCATGAATGTAACTTTCTGGTAGATGCTTGATCAAAGCATACTTTAAGTAGGTCTTATGAGGAAAGATCGACATGTTTAACTTCGCTCTCTAACTATATTTTGCCAAGTAATTGAGTTCTTTGTAATCTTCAATAACAGGCAGCAAGTTAATCAATTGCTTGGGATTACTCTAATTGCTGATGAAAACTTAAATTACACATTATCACAAGTCTTTGTTTTCCAAATGTGTTTTTCTTAATTTTCTGTGTTGATTATAAAAGAAAATCTGGGATTTAATGAAGGTCAATATGACATTCTTCAAAAACTAGGGGAAGCGGTGAAAACTTTGAGATGTTGTTTTTAGGTATTAATCAACTACTACTTAATAACATGGTACATAATGTTTGAGCTTTTTTCCCAAGCAGAAGAGGGGTAGAATCAAGAAGGGAGAAGGAGTATTTGAATTTAGGATAACTTGCTAGGCCTCAATTTTAATCACTAAACCAAAACCTCCTCGGTTGTTTGAGATATTAGATTGAAGGTTTATAATTTTTTGAATATTATGTATGGTAGCATTACTTTTATATAATTGAAAAAATGTGTTTTGGGAATAATGAGGATTTTTTTCCAAATAATATAATCGAATTGAGCTTCATGACTAAAACGTTTTTAGTGAGGTTTTTTTTTTGTTACTTAGGTTGAGTTATCCTCCTAGCTCCTACATAGTCAATGGAAACGAACTCCATGACTAAAACTGTCACTAAGAAGTAGTAAACAAGATTTTGGTAAAATAACACGAGGAATGTATAGAGAGGCACGACTTTTTTGTTTGTTGTAGCATGTTGTGCTTAGTGACTACAATGAGCCAGGTCCTTTGCTACAAAATACTAGCTGCTAGTTCTCCTGGTTTGGGCCAGTTGTTTGTTCTGCTGCTCTGGGCCCGATAGCCTACAATGGCAATATGGCTCACCATGCATAATGCCCACAACCAGCAATTTTCTTTTACAAAAAAAAAGGCTACTAATCGTCGCACCAACATGACGTAAAGACCAGTTACTTTTTAAAAAAATTACCTTCTTGCATACCACGCACGATGGGTATAGAACCATACTCCATACTCCCCCTATAAACAATCACATTTGACTCAGAAAGAGTGATATTCTAAGAAATTCCCCCTAAAAGTGGTGGTAACAACATTTTGCCCCTCTCAATAAAGATAATAGGCACTTTACCCATTTGAGAATACTCCGTTTGATGTTTGTGTCAAGTATTCCATTTGAAAAAACATAAAAATAAATTACTTAAATATGCTGACAATTCTATCCTTATTTTGTGATCTTATCTTTAGTCAAATTGATCCTATGGAAGTATAAGTTGTGACGCCCCCACATCTCCCTAAGGTGAACCAAAGGGTATCGGCGGGATGTCTACCCAACTCTTGTCAGGACTCAGTACTATCCTCAAGTGAAAGACAGATCAATTCCAATGATTTCATCTAAATATACTAAAATAATAACATGATTATAATATTTCATTGCACAAGTACATCCGTGGATACAAATCTCAGTCAAATACATCGCATTCCAAATCTCACATTTTCCCCAATGATCAGTTACAACATACCAAATTACACAAAAGACTAGCCTTCACTAGTATCTTCCAATCACTTCCTTCACGTCACTTTCCTGTTAAGGAATAACAAATAGAATGGGATGAGCTAACGCTCAGTGAGGCCAAGAAAACATGCAAATACATAGTTCAAGTAGCAAACACATGTACGAGAAATAAAGTTATAACATTCAAGTAATTTCCGATTAACAATTAAACATACTTGAGTAGGATACTGGAGCTAATTTCCAATTGCTTTACCCAAATTCGATCCAATACCTCCACGTGGTGACATTCCATCAACCGGGTAGGTATTTAATTCTATAGAACTTCACTTACTCTATTTATGGTTCTGAGTCGACATGAGAGGTACCTCCCATCCGAATCGGTGTGGTACATGCTACCGCTCAGAGAAATAAGTGGTCGATGAGACATCGCTCCAATCGACTTATACTTTGATTATGGTTCTGAGTCGACATGAGAAGTACCTCCCACCCGAATCGGTATGGTACATGCTATCGCTTAGGCAATCGATTATACGTTTATGGTTCTGAGTCGACATGAGAGGTACCTCCCACCCGAATCGGTGTGGTACATACTATCGCTCAGGGAATCGATTATACGTTTATGGTTCTGAGTCGACATGAGAGGTACCTCCCACCCGAATCGGTGTGGTACATACTATCGCTCAGTGGTCGATGAGACATCGCTCCAATCGACTTATACTTTGATTATGGTTCTGAGTCGACATGAGAGGTACCTCCCACCCAAATTGGTGTGATACATACTATCGCTCAGGGAACCGATTACAATTGTTTATGGTACTCAGTCGACATGAGAGGTACCTTCCACCCGAATCGGTGTGGTACATACTATCGTTCAAAGAACTGATTATTTATTTAGGGTTTTGAGTCGACATGAGAGGTACTTCCCACCCAAATTAGTGCGATACATGCTATTGCTCAGGGAACCGATTATAGCACTGAGACGGTATGAGAGGCATCTCCCACCCAGATTGGTGTGGTACATGCATCCGCTCAGGGCTTACGAGTTAAACATGTTTATGAATAATTACCGATCATGTGTATTCATGTAATAAGTATCGCATAATTAAAAGAAAGAGAGGACGAGGGCATCCCCACGAGTATACACATAAGTCGAGGAGGTTCACTCCACTCGACATCACAACACAAATATGGTTTGAAATAGCAACACTTCACTTAATTCACATAACAATTCACTTCACACAATTCAAATATCAATTCACATAGCACAATCCAATTGTAGCATCACTTAAAGGAGAACGAGCGCGATAAAGTGCACACTCGTCTCGACAAGTTTACGTAACATGTATAATACTTGTACAATTAACATTTCAATCACATAAGCATTTAACATGCACTTGACACTTACCAATCAAAGTAAGGGAGTGAGTGCAAAAGGCCTTTAGTAGTCAGCTCTGGAATTCTCTTCAAGATCCTCTTGAGCGCCTGAGCAAATAACAATTAACAATCACTCATAATTACCTACAAACTCCCTGCCAAACAAGGAAGAATGTACGTTCATTTTCAAACTAATACAACGTTTTGAAGAGCCTCAATATCTCAAAAATCGAGATTCAAAAGTGAGGGTTTAATAATACAAGAGAAACTGATTCCCTCCATGAAATCAAGTTGAAAACGATCAATTAATATCGAGAAGGAGTAATGAGTTCTCAAAAACTCATTTCATATGAAATCAAGAAATTTCAGTTTTGCATGACAATCTTTAGAAAATCGAATCTTGCACTCCATAGGTTTAAAATTGGAAAACTTGGTACCGTTGGAAACTAGATCTAAAGTACTAAAAGTCTCTAGAAGACATTTTTCCAAAATTCTAAACGGAAGACATTCAATTTTTAGCCCAAAGTGACTGATTTGAACAAGCGAGACAGTTTCAGTCATGTTTTTCGGCAAACTTTGAAAATTTGGCAAAATTCACAGAAAATGAATCAGCCTCTAAAGTTCGTAGCACAACAAGAGTTCCAAACAAGGTTTCTAACATGGCAAATGGAACTTAATTCGGAGTTTTGAGTATCAAGATATAGCAGTTCAAAGTCGGTAAATTTTCGCTACTAAACAGTGAATTTTCCAGATTTGAAAGTAAAGTTTAGGACATCATTTGGGTATCAAAATGGTCTTGGAATAACACCAAATTTGGTACAATTCAACTTCCATATGAGGAATATTCCTCTATCAAATTTTACGTAAAAATTCGTACGGGAAGGTAGTTAACAAAACTACCAAAGTTTAGGAAATTCTTAAAGCAAATCTGTCTTCTTGTTTTCTTTTCCTTTTTCAAACACTTTGCACCATGAAATCAGTCCCATTTTGGTTCATTTGTGAAACCGAGGTCCAAGAAACATTTCATAAGCAATTGATAGTGGATTGACATCAAAATTTTGAAATAAAACATCTCACAAACAACTAAACCAGTCGGCCAGCAAAAGGAAGGGTTTTCCAACTTTGCCGTAGTTTGGAAATTGAACCATATTTCACTCAATACAACTTGGAATTGAGAATGGTTGGTGGCATTGAAAACTAGATTTAAAAATCTACATTTCATCAGAACAAGTCATTTCCAAAATCAGTTCATAAGTGAGAGAAAATGGAGCCAAAAAATGCAGCTTCTACCTTCTCTCGGATAGACCATCAGAACAGGACAGCAATCTTTGCCAAATCACTACGGCTCACTCATTTCGAACTAGAAGGTGAATTTTATACTGTTGGAAAGTTACAATTGTCTAGTTTTCAAATGCTACAAATGGCACTCGATTTCGACTTTTGTACACAGAGATATGTTCGATCAAAGGGGCACTATTCAGACTGCCAGAACACACTTTCCCGTTTTCTTCAAATTTTGAAATTTCATGTTTTGCTCAACCAATTCAAATGATTTTTGGTAAAAACTTTCTACACACCATATACAACATATATACATCAGTTTCACAGTCATTTGAGCATCAAAAATTCGAAATATAGGCAAGGCAATAACAGGACAGATTCAGCCAGCATCCATGCGCAATTTTCCTTTGGCCTTTCCTTCATTTCTCATCATAATCTTTCCATCTAAACACATAACAATCAAAAGCAAGCAATTTACACCTCAAGCCAGCTACCAATAGGCCACCTCAAACCTCTACCTAAAGATTAAAGCAAGAATTTAAGCTCCTCAAGTCCGCTACCTAGATTCATGCATAGGGTTCAAACTTTTGCCATTAAAGCTCCAACTTTGAAGAAAAATGGAAAGATTCAAGGTGGATGAAGGCTACCTCTTAGCTCTTGAAGAAACCAGAAATTTTTGCCCCAAAAACTCCCAAGAAAACCCGCAAGATGAAGCCTTTCTCCAAGCTAAAGTTGCTCTCCAAGTGGTATGTGAGTTGTATGAGAAATTTGAGGTGAAATGGTAGCAAGAATTTGGAGTAAAAAATGGTGAGCTTTCTTCCTTCTTCCCTTGCTGTTTTTGGCCGGCCAAGATGAGAGAGAAAAAGAGGTTTGTTGTGTGAATCTTCCTTTGGAAGATTGAGGGATTTGTGGCCAAAATTTGTGCAAAAGTTAACTCTTAATAGTGTCGCGTGCGGGTATCTAGTGCACTCATTTGTTATACTAGTGCACTAATCCTCCAATGTAGTTCTTTTAGCACTATAATTATTCACTCTTAGTAGTCCAGTATAAGTTTCTTAAATCTCCACTTAACCGTTCCGGCTCGATTTACGCGAACTTCCGATTCGCGCGCGATAAAGCGAAACTTAAAGGTAATTCACGCCACTAAAATATAATTAACTAACTCTAGGGCAAATAACGTATAAAATGACTAAGTTAAGAATGAAAACTTGAGTCCTCAAATCTCCAAAATCATTGTACTCTCGGATCGAATATTGCCTCGAAAAATGTGTATTTGCTATTTCTCGCTAAACGAGCCGTAGAAAAATTAAATTCGCGAACGGAACGTTTTAAAAATATAAAAGAGACATTTTTTCATACAAATGGGTTTTAAAATGAATGAAATAAATTATTCGGAGTAAACGGATGAATAAATAATTAATTAAGCCATTAAAATAATATAAGAGTAAGAAAATAAAATCCGGGTCCTCACATAAGTTATAATTTATAACACCTTTATGAAATAGATTAGTCCATTCTCAAACTGTTTTATTAAACTTTAATCAAGAATTCAATAATGGAATTTAAATATCCAGTCCAAACTATTTTACTAAGCTTTAAAGTTTGGATATCAATTAGTTTCATCAATTTCCAATTGACTGATATCCGATCTAGAATGGATTGGCTAATTTTGATTTTTCTAAAGTTTGAACACCTCTATATATGTATTGTTTCTAAAGAAAATCTCTAGTGCTAAATATGGCTTCTTCTCAATAAATGTCCTTTATAAATCATCATTATTTATGAACAGCATAAGGATACTTTTTTTATCAACAACGTAACGATAAATTGTCAATATATTTAAACAGTCCATTTTCTTCAATAAATGTTCTTTGTAAATTACCGTTATTTACCAACAATATAAGGGTACACTATTCATCAATAGCATAAGGATAAAATTTTCAATATATTTAAGCAGTCAAATTTTCTACATTTACAAATTGACTGCTTGTCACAAGCACCAAATAAAATATCTTAAGTTGGCAAAATGCCTATTATTTTGATTAAGGGGGCAAGGTGTCATTACCCCCCATTTTCAAGGGTGCAAATTGTTATTAACCGTAATGGTAGGGTATTTGGCCTTCTCAAAAACCTTTTTCGGTTACTAATTTAGTGGTTCAATTGTCCAATTTTTGTAATTGTCATGAAAAAGAAAGATTTTTGAAGATTAACGGGCCTGAAATTTGGACCAATCCAAAAATCAACTTCGTTGATAGTTTCTCTACTACAACTGGGTAGTGCGGTTTGGGTTTCAACGAAACAAGTTCATAAACAAAAGAAACAAAAATTGTGTTATAAAATGATATTAAGCTAATACCATATCTTGAATATGCTCGTAATGAAACTCATTTATTGTCATGTCATTTGTTAGTTCCTGTGCTTTAACTCTTGACCACAGATTTACATGATTTCATCTATACTTTTTTTTTAGTAGGGAAAGGGTGGGATTTAAAAAGAGAAACCAACAAGATTGTAAGAATTTGTGTAAGACTTTATTTGTAGGCTCTACAAATCAGCTTGCTAAGCAATCACCTAATCATAATAGTTACTGCTAAAGCAATATTTCCTTCCACCGAATTGAACTAGACAAGTAAGGTGTGGAGGAAGTTTGGTCACATGAAGGCAGAACTATCTAAGAAACCTGCAAGAAAAGAACCAATTTGTGAGGAGCTTCGGGATCAAATCCTCAAGGTCACTTCGACGCTCAAGTTAGTTTTGAACTTGAGAAAAAGAATCTCCCCGTGGATGTTATGTATCTCTATATATATAGATTTTCATACGAAAGAGTTATAAAGAGATTAAGAGATAATGAGATAATGAGATAGAGAGATAAAGATTACCTCTTTCTATTTGATTGGATAGATATTATTTCAGATGATAATTCTCATTCTTTTTTGGGATAGTTAGTCATTATCAATAACTATCCCCAAAGATAGTCATTATCAATAACTGACTAAAGTCACCCTTATCTTCAAGAAGTTGAAAGCTTATCCTATCCCCAGAGTTTAGGTTTGACGTCAGCTCGATTTATACGATGTTGGAATAGTCTCAATGGCCACGTGTCATACATGCAATGTATACCTCTTCACTATCTCCCCCAAATCAGACTTTATTCTTATCTGAATGGATCTGACCTTTAATGAAGTAGATAGGTGGTAATCTGTCATTAGCCAAGTTAGATTATCATTACATCCTGGACGCATCAGTCGACGTTTCAAGCACCACTTTTTTAAGAAGTTGCATCCATTAATCATGTCATCCTTAGAAATTCACATTCCTTTTCAGATTTCACGTGCAACTACCTTTTTAAATTTCAAAAGTCCAAAAAAGTCTACACTCTTCCCCTTATTTTTGCTCTATAAATAGGGTACTTCTCATAGCTATTTTACTATTTTTTAGCTTCCAGCAATTTTTCCCAGTTCCAGTCTTTCAATTTCGCACAACCATCCATTAAGGAAATTTTGGCTTTTCTTCTCCGGTAAATACTCCCTTCTTTCATTTTTTCATCTGTCGCACCCCATTTTTGAAATAAAATTGAAAGTGTTTAAAATGAGTATTTGATTTTATTTTAGAAAACAAAGAAAAATGACCTAAAATGGGACTTAGAATATGTGACGGTTTGGATTCAAAATAATAGTGTTAAAAGGATTTTTAGAAAGAGAGTCGCTATTTGGTATTGAATTTAGGTATAACAAGTCACTTAAAATATTTGAAAAATAAAAAAAGTAAATAAAACCCTTTTAAAAGACTCCAGATCTTTTGAAAACAAGAGAAAATGAGTTCGGGAGTTACGGTTGAAGAAAGGGAAAGCGAAGATTTGAAAGGTTTAAATCGGAAAAATACCAGTTTTCATCCCCAAACTTTGGGCACAAGACACATTTTGTCCCTCATCTTTCGGGTATGACACATTTGGTGTCTGAATTAACAATTTTTAACCAAATGTCATCCTCAGACGGCAATTTAACCAACCTTTAATAGAACTGGTCACGTGAAAATCACGTGTCCGTTAAGTAAATGTGGCTATCCGAAGCAAAATCAGGTGGAAAATGACGTAGTCTTCACTTCCCCTTTTTCTTTCACTTCAACAACTTCCTTTGCAAATTTCCAAGACTAAGCTCCTACTGCAAATTTCTCCGAGAGTAAACCCCCTCTTCCAATTATAAATATATAATACATATAAATATTTCTTATACTAATATTTTATATAATTCTAATGTATTTTAGATATTAAATTTAATCATTATATTCATAATAATAAATATAAATATAATTATATAATTTATTAATATTATATACACATATATATTATAAGGGATAATTTCAGAAACCTCACCTGAATTAGCTTATGGAAAAATGGAAAAATGGATAATTTATGGAGGAAAGCCATAAAGAGCTGGTGTTTTATTAGAAAATGGGTTTATTTTTATTTTATCGGATAAATAAATTTGTTTATGAAAAAATGGGTACTATATTCTTATAATGGAGAAAAGCCATAAAGAGTTGGTGTTTTATTGAAAAACAGGATTATTTTTATTTTATCCGATAAATAAATTTGTTTATGGGAAAATGGGTATTCTGTTCTTATAATGGAGGAAAACCATAAAGAGGTGGTCTTTTATAAGAAAGTGATACTTTACAGAAAGTGACAGCGATTTGGTTTATGAAATTATCCCAAAAAAAATTTAGAATGAATTTGTTTATTTAATTAAATAATTATAATATATATTTATTTAATACATTATATAATTATACTAATATTATTATAAAATATATAATTATAACTATATAAATATAAATATTAATTATACTAATATATTATACGATTATAAAGTATATTATATATTAATTATAATTTTTAGTATATGTTAGTATATTTATAATAATAAAAATAATTGTAATTATATAATATATTATTACTAATACACATATATATATTATAAATATATGCACATATAATATATATTTATAAATATATATATATAAATATATTATAGTTATTAGGGTATAGTTATTATAGTTATTACCCTAAATATATTATAGTTATTAGGGTATATACCCTAATAATATATTTATATATATTTATAAATGTATATTTGTAAGGATCGAAGACAACCAAGTGGAAGAGATAAACAATGTAAAGATCATAAACGTAACAATAAGTAAATAAAAAGGAAAGAATTGCAAACCAATTAACTACCCAGCTCCTCTTGAACTTGTAGATTAATTCAACCAAACTACTTCAAGTTGATGAATTAAAATCACTCTTGTGTACAAAGGAAGGTTCACCTCCTCTTTGCCCCGAACTCCACTCGGTCAAGCTAGGACATTTTACTATCTCTCAGGACAATCCTCACAGAGTTACACTCATGAAGTATTTACTCACAAATGAAAAGCTTACAATGAACCCTACACCACTAAGACTACAAATCTTCTTTCAAGAGTATTTTCTCACTAAAATCTCTCTAGATCTTTTGTATCTTCAGTGTGTCAAAGTTATTTTAAGTATCTGACCAACCACTATTTATATAGGACCAAAAAAGTGCCTCATTAATACTTCCAACGGATAGAAAGTAGTTGAAGAGTCAACTAGCCGTTGGAGTGTCGGACGTCCGGTACTCCTGTTTTTTGCGTCCGACAACAGGCAGAGAGTTTAAGAAATTTTCTTCAATTCTATCGAACGTCCGGTGCAAGCTCTTTATGCGTCCAACAGTAAACAAAGAGATTTGAGAAATCATCTTGTTTCTATTGGACGTCCGGTAGAGACATATTCAGCGTCCGATGGTTTCGTCGACTTCGAAGGATCCTATCGGACGTCCGAAACATGCGTCCGAAGTTGTGCAATGATTATCGGACGTCCGGTACTGTCATCACAAGCGTCCGACAGGTTCAGCATACTCTGTCTTTTTCAAATGTGCTTAATCTTTGAACCTGATTTGTTTCATTTCTGAAAAAGCCTTTGAGGAGATGTTAGTAACATCCATTTGTTTTGTAATCATCAAAAGTTAGGAACCAAAGTCAACAATATTATATGTGCATAGATTTTAATATATATGTGTATACAGTAATAATATAATATATAATTATAAATATATTTATTTTTATAAATATACTAACATATACTAAAAATTATAATTAATATATAATATACTTTATACTCATATAATATATTAGTATAATTATATAATGCATTATATAAATATATATAATAATTATTTAATTAAATAAACAAATTCATTCTAAATTTTTTTTGGATAATATTATAAACCAAATCGCGGTCACTTTCTGTAAAGTGTCACTTTCCCATAAAAGACTAGTTCTTTAGGGCTTTCCTCCATTATAAAAATAGAGTACCTATTTTTCCATAAATAAATTTATTTATCGAATAAAATAAAAATAAACTCGTTTTCCAATAAAATACCAGCTCTTTATGATTTTCCTCTATTATAAGAACAGAGTACCCATTTTTTCATAAATAAATTTATTTATCGGATAAAATAAAAATAAACCAATTCTCCAATAAAACACCAGTTCTTTATGATTTTTCTCCATAAATTATCTATTTTCCCATTTTTCCATAAGCTAATTTAGGGGAGGTTTCTGAAATTATCCCTTATAATATATATGTGTATATAATATTAATAAATTATATAATTACAATTATATTTGTTATTATGAATATAAGGTTATATAATGATTAAATTTAATATCTAATATACATTATTATAATATTAAAAAATATTTGTATAAGTAATATTTATATGTATTATATAATTATAATTATATATTTATAATTGGAAGAGGGGGTTTACTCTTGGAAAAATTTGCAGTAGGGGCTTAGTCTTGAAAATTTGCAAAGGAATAAAGTTACCCAAAAGATTAAGGGCCAAAATTCAAAATTCGTTTCTGATTATACAAGAAACCACCTTGGCCCAAAGAAAAATATAGATCATCTTGTTAAAAAAACACAAAGGAGTCCAACTAAAAGCCCGACCAACCAACCAACAAATGTATTGAGTTTAATCCATAGTTATTAAACTCGGCTCGGAGAGGAGACCGGCGAAGGAGGTGGGTCAACGGGTCACTGGTTCAACCGGTGAGTGAGTGGTTGAACCAGTGGGTCACTACATATATTTAAATATTATATTTTATAAATTTTGATATAGGATATATGAGATAAATTGTAATAAATAATGTCATAACAAATATTCATTTAATTTAATTTGCTATAGAATATTTAATTCATATAAGAATCAACAAAATATTTAAATGCAAAAAAATATTTAAAAAACAATATTTGTCTTTAAAATAAATTATGTAATATGTTATTTTTGAAATCTATTTTATAATTTATAGAATATAAGGGTCATAAGTTTTATTAAAAGATTCCAAATACATTTGTTTTGGAGAGTTTAAAAAAATAAAAATGAAATTAACAAAACATTCATATAGCATAAGAATGACCTTTAATGAACAAGTGACAAAGTGGCCTAGTGGTGAGCTACGCACAAACAATACCGAAGGTCTGAAGTTCAAATCCAAGCAAAGGTTTGGACAAACATTTTTTCCTCAAACCCGGTCTGCCCACAAAATCGGTCCGGTTTAGTGGCCGGTTAGCCGGGTTGACCGGTCGAACCGCCGGGCCGGGTCGGTTTAATAACTATGGTTTAATCCTTCCAAAACCCAAGTAAAACTCCAAGAAAAACAAGAACCAAGCCCAATCAGAAACAATAAGCAGGCCCAACGTTTTTTCTTCCCTTTTTTCTTTCTTTCTCTTTCTTTTCTTTTTTTTTTCTTTTTTCCTTCTTTTCTTTCTTTTCTTTTCTCTTCTTCTTCTTCTTCCCTCTCCTTCTCCTTCTCCTTCTCCTTCTCCAGCAAATTGAAGTTTCAGCAACTGGCGGCCATGGCAGATGCCGACGCCGGCGGTTGCCGGTGATATTTCTGGTCATAAAAACTCACCAAAATACACCCCCCTCACTCAATTTTTCATGTAGAATCCTTTTTCGGCCTTATTTTTTACAAAAAAAATGAAAGAAAAGTGGTTAAATTCCCAAATTACAGCCACGATTTTATTTTTAAAAGAACACATAGATTAACACCAAAATTCATAAAATTTATACCAAAATACTCCTTGTAATTTCTACAATACAATTGTAACCTTAAATTAACAAAAAAAAACCCAATTTAATTCAATTTTTCATTTTGGCATTTTTACAAACACATGAAAGGCAAACACAAAAGCTATTTTTCTTTCTTTACTCATGTTTATGACCCCTCCCCAAATTTTAACTACACAACAACAAAAGGAGCCAGCAAAACAAGAGAAAATTAACACAACAAAACACGGATTTCATATGATTAAAAAGCTGGAAAAATATCCCAATGAATGCAGTAATCTCTTGGTTGAAGTTTTTGATGAAATCTCCAGGCATTAACCGTCCATTTGTTTCCTTTGTTTGTCTCCTTTCCTTATTTTCTTATCCTATCTTCTTGTTGGCTTTTGTGTGTGTGTGTGAAATTGAGAGGGGGATAGGGAGGAGGGCACTGAGAAGAGGAGGAAAAATTTGCGAGTCGGTATGTCTTTGTTGTAAGAAAATTTTTGAGAAAGAGGGAGAGAGATGGCCGAGAGAGTGGAATGATTTTTTTAGTGTGGAGTTGTTGTGTTAGTATGTTGTAAGAGTGAGAAGAGAGGGAGAAGCCGAGAGAGTTTTGGAGATTGGGGGAAATTTTGAGTAGTTGAGAAAGGCAAAGAAGAAAAAAGTGGTGTCTGGGCAAGTGTGTGAAATTGAGAGAGGTAGAGACCGAGAGTGAGAATGAATTGGGGGAGTTGCTTTTTTTTTAATACAAATTTGAGTGATGAGCTATTCCTGTATTATCCAAAACTTGGAGAGAAAAAAAAGGAGGAAAAATCCATCCAAAAAATCTGCCCAAAATTTCTAGCTATTCTGTACTATTGCTAGTTTGTTGCATGAAGAAAGAGAAATCACACGTGTACGTGTCCGTGAAACCACCAATTTTTTTTTAAATTTTTTCATTGTTTTGCAAAAACCTACAAACAATTAAAATAATTATTCAAGCAATTTAAGTGAAAATAGCACACTTGGAATTAAGAAAATTTTGGTGTCTACATCTACATTAACAATCTCCTCTCTACATCTTAATCAGTAAGTCTTTCTTTCGATTTCTTTATGTCCGATCATTTTGATATCGCTACTTTTTCACCAAGATGTAGACAGATTCCTAAGATTGTTAGGGTAAAAATTGTTTCTTCTTCTTCCCATTCTTCATCTTCATCCTCTCTTTCTTTCTGTCAAAATTTTGATTCTAATCATCTCCTGAAACTATTCGAGCCTATAGAAGTCATGAGTTCTCCTGCTTCTTCTAGAACTCCATCTACTAACCTTAGGACAGATCCTGCAGAATATGCTAACTCTATTAAGCAACACCCATTATACAACATGCTCCTTTAAAAAATTTTGGTACTGAGTAGGAAGAGGATCAGATCGGTGCCAACGACTGATGTTACCACCAAGAGGTCTAGCCCGACTTACCTAACCCTGACTCCATTAACTTTGGCCACATCCCTAATTTCTCCTCTGCTTTTTCTCAAGGGGATGGAGACAAACTAGTTGTCACCTACTCCATCCTAGAGTCCTTTGGAGCCTAGATGTGACGCCCCATTTCTCCCTAAGGCGAACCAAAGGGCATCCGCGGGATGCCTGCCCAGCTCTCGCCAGGACTCAAGATAAATCGATTCAAGCTTAACGATACATAACAATTAATACAAGTCAATTAAAGAAAAGTCGCTTCCATAACCGAATATCCAAATCTTACACTTCAAGTTCGAAGTACATCAATTTCCAAATCTTACATCAGGTTCTCAAAAGATGCATCAAGTCTCAAAATACAACCATTAAAAGTCGACTAACTATTTACAACCAAGATTTTCAATAAAAAACATAACCAAGTCGGCTTTTCATAATCTTCCAATCCACCTGTTATGAAAAACAAATCTATGGGGTGAGCAATTGCTCGTAAGGCCAGGAAACACACATGCAAGTACGTTGTCCAAGTAACAACCCCATTTAACAAGTAAAACAGTAATATTCAAGTAAACAACAATTCGGACGAGAAAATGTAAACAGAAACAATTCAAGGATATAAGAGCTCTCAGGAGTTATTTTCCACTTGCACGATCAAGAACCTCCACGAGTTGACACTTCATCAATCAGGTAGGTTATAATTCGTAGAACTTCACTTGCTCCTCGTTCCCCCATCACCATTACATACCCCTGTACTGGGCCGCCTGTCTTTTATATGAGGCGATACTGCTCGAGTATACTAAGCAATATCTCTCATTAGATCAAACTTACACACATTTCTCATGGCTCACCGAGCTTCTCGACCGTGCCCATACCGGATCGAGTCGCAAGGTCGGCCGATGAGATTTGTGTGTCTCCCATTAGTATCACTAGGAGTCGAGGAGATTCACTCCAATCGGCTTATGCAGCCATAGCATAATTAATCATTGAAACATTTCACTTAATTCACTTAACAAGTCAATTCAAGCGATTCACTTCAAGTAATTCAAGTACACTTCACTTAAATGAGAACGAGTACGGTAAAGTACACACTCGACTCAGGATTTTCAAAATATTCAATCACTAATAACGATTAAACACGTAACAAGTTCACATACACTTGACACTCACCTAGGCAAAAGGAGAGTGTGTTTGCACAGATCAAGTACTTAAACGTCCCTTGTGAGATCCTCTTGAAGGTCCCCTTGAACGCCTGAGCAAACAATAGTTAACTATCACTCATAAATCCTTTCTTATCAAGAGAGAGATTGTACACTTGTACAATCTAAGAAAATAACACGAAATAGAGTCTTACTTGCTCAAAATTCAAGGTTTGAAGGTGGTGTTTAATAACACAAGGAAAAACTGATTTCCTTCGTGAAAACAGGTCCAAAATGATCAATTAGTATTGAAGGATAGGAAGAGTCTCCAAAAACTCAATTCCCGTCAAGTTTGAAAATTTCAGATTTGAGGTGCATTCTTTGAAAAATCATATCTCACTCTTCGTAGGTCCAAAATTGGAAAATTAGTACCGTTGGAAACTACTTCCAAAGTACTAAAAGTTCCTAGAAGACACTTTTCCATGATTCTAAATGGAAGGCACTCAAATTTTGGCTTCAAGTTGCTGATTTGGATTCCCAAGACAGATTCGGGGTTGGTTTTTGACAAACTTTGGAAATTTGACAAAATTCACAGAATATGAACTAGCCTCTCAAATTTGAAATTCAATTAGAGTTACAATCAAAGTTTAAAACACAAGAAACAGAACACGAATCGGAGTTTTGAGCGCCAAGATATAGTAGCTCAAAGTTGGCTCAAAATGAAGACCATTGGGCAATTTTTCAGATTTGAAACACAAACTTTGGGACTTCAGTTGGGCATCGAGATAGACTTGGAATAGCACCAAATTTTGTATGATTACACTACCATATAAGGGATACTCCTCTGTCAAATTTCATACAAAAATTTGTACGGGAAGTCAGTTAGCAAGACCACTAAAGTTCTAGGAATATACAAGGCAATTCTGCCTTATGCTTTCGTTTTCCTTTTCTTTTTCGAACCTTTGGCCAAAGAAATCATCTCAAACATGATTTATTTATGAAGAAAAGGTCTAAGAAACATCCAACACACATTTGGTAGGTGATTGACACCAAAAGTTTCAAAATAACAAGTCCCAATTCGAGCTAGGCTATTGGCTAGCCAAAATTAGGGTTTTCAATCACTGATGCAGTTCTGTAATTTGGCCATAACTCAGTCAATTCAACGTGGAATTGGGCATGGTTGGTGGTATTTCCAACTACATTCATAAGGCTACAATTTATCAGAAGAAATAGTTTTGAAATTCAGTCCATAGCTAGCTCAAATTCAAGCAACAAATCCCAGCACCTCATTGACTCTCTAACACAGGAGTGAAACAGGATAGGTAACTTTGAAGAGCTAGTACAGTTCACTCAAGTTGAATCAGGGAAATGCATTTTATACAGTTAGAAAACTGGAAGTGTCTAGTTTCAAATTCCGCAAACGGCACTCAATTTCGACGTCGGAGCAAAGAGTTATGGCCGTTTAAAGTTCGCTGCCAGGTAACCCCTGTTACCCGTTTCCAGCTTTGAAGAATTTTCGAAAATGCAACTTTTGGCCAACCAAATCAAGTGACTTTTGGTGGAAACTTTCCACAAAACCTATACAACATATCTACATCAAGATCAAGGCAATTTAACCACCAAAAAAATCGAACCAAGGCCTCTGCACAAACAGGGCAGAATCCGGCCCTTCTTCCCTTTGGTTTCCTTTGAGTTTCTTTCTACTTTTTCAACATATAACCACTAGTTTAACACTTAACCAAAATAAATAACATCCATAATCATCATATCAGTCCAACATGTCCATTGTGGGATTTCATAGAGCCCACTCACATGATTTTCCACCAACCAAAGTTACCCACATGAAGCTACAAGCTTTTAAGTGTAATTTAACTCACTAAAACTAAGATTCAAAGGTTGGATGATTCACTACCTCTTGGTGTTGTTAGAGCAGAATTTTCGGTCACTCTGAGCTCCAAGAAACCGTGGAAATGGTGCTCCTTTCCTAGTCCAAGATAGTGTCCAAGTTGTTTGCAAGTTGTGGTATGAATTTGGAGTGAATTTGATGGAAGAAATGAAGTGATATAGTGAAAGGTTTTGGTCTTCTTCCTCCTTTGGAGTTTCGGCCAGCATGAGTGAGGTGAGAGGGAGTGAAAATCTGATAATGAAGCTTCTCATGGAAGCTTGGTGGTTGGTGGCCTTTGTGCACAAAAGTCAACTCTCTAATAGTGCGCGTACCCGCGCGTTTCATGCCCGTTTCCTCTTGGGTTTGTTTCACTTGTGAACTAAACCTCTAATGCACTTCCTTTAACACTATTATTATCCACTCTTATTAGTTTAACAATAATTTCTAAAATCCTCCAATTAGTCGTGTGCGCGAAAACGCGAACTTCCGACTTGTACGCGATAAAGCGAAATTTCTAAGAAATTCTTATAACGATAGTATAAGTAACTAATACTTGAGTACTTAATCATACAAATAACCATTTTAGGGTAAACCAATAAATAAGTGAATAAATCGATAAAATAAATAAATAAAAATAAAATAAATCACGAGTCCTCACACTAGATAGTTAGCCCTGATGAAAGAGCCAATTGATCTCCTCCTGACTATGTCTCCATCTATAGGGAACAACTCATTTTAGGTCTAAGACTTCCCATTTTTCTTGCCCTTTTGATATCTTGGCCTATTGAGGGATTAGGATCACCCAACTTCACCCCAACTCCATTAGAACCATTATAGGCTTCCTTATCTACTATCACTTTGTGTAATTTCTTATTTTCTTTCCTTGTTCTGAGTGTGCCGTACGCTTAAGATTTCTCATACCAGGTGGTTCTACTTTGCTAGGTGTTTTGTAGCAAAGATAGCAAAGGCACTTAGAATATTTTCTATAGAGTTCTCTTTTCTATTAAAAGATGGAAGAATGAATTTTTCTTTGTAAAAATCAACTTCTTTCCTCCCAATTTTTGGAAGGAAGAGGAAGTCGAAGTCGATCCCTATCCTGTCGACCTAGACATGGATGCCTTTGACTTGCTTCTAAATTCTAAAGTCAAATATACACCAAGGAGTTCTCTAATAGTCAAATTGTAGTTGTTGGACTGGTTAATCTTCTATCCAATAATCAGGATAGGGATTTATCCCAAGAGAAATATGAGAATTGTAAAATTTCCTTTCTCTTCCTTTCTTTTTTTTTTACTTAGTGTTTTGACACCTATTTTTTCTCTTTACAGTGAGATGATTCTCCCAACTACTGTCATCCGAAACTTATCCCCAGTCCTCTGCAAACCAGTAATAGGGCGACAAGTTAGTTTCCTCTTGTACAACCACTCACGATAGATAAGCAGAATAAGAGGCAGAGGAAGGGCAGAAAGGCCATCCCCACTTTCTTCGTCTAAGAAGGCTACCTCCACCATAACCTAGTAGGTCACTACAAGGAGTTCTGATGTCGAATTATGGGTTTAGCTCAGCTAAACAGTAGGTATACCATGCACTACTACCATTAATGTGACACGTCAAGTACATAGTGCCACTAAAACCCCCAACATCTCACTATCTATGATCCCCATCATTTTTGTCCATAATGAGGTCTTTTTATCAACGATGGGGCTCAATATTCGCACATTGCCCACGAGTTGACCCACGACTTAGTGTTGCCTAGGGATAAAAGGTTCATGGAGCTAGCTTCCAACTCTGAGTTGTTAGACATTTTTTATTTTGCCCAAGCTCAAGTAAGAAGTCAAAGTCTTTGATCCTCTCTTTTGTTTTCTTGAAACAAGTTTCCCTTTAAGAAGATTTCTCGTTTTTCTTTATTAATTTGATTACCATGTTTCTCTTCTAAGGAAAATGCATCAGGTACAGAGGTGGCTCGCCACTTTGAAAAGTTGATGCCTGATCTAGAGAAGGCTACCAAGAGAAATTAGACTTTTGAGTTTTGAGAAGCAACTCAGCACTGCACAAAAGGAGCTTGATTCTCTTCGAGCTCAGTTCTAGAAGGCACAAGATGAGTTCAAGATCTCCCATACCCAGGTTACCTCACTTCAAACTAGCTTACAAGAGGCTCAAAAAAGTTATGCTAAACTAGATTGTAAACACAATGTTAAGATGGCTAAGTCTTTCCAAAAAGGGGAGAGAAGGGCTGTCAGAGAATTCATTTGCTCTCCCAAATTTGAGGAAGACCAAGCCACTCTCAGTAGACTAACCTTCTAATATAGCTACTCTAAGGCACTAATTGAAGTTGAGGAAATGAACCATCCTGATTTTGACTTATCAAAGTTTCCGAACTACGATATCAAGGCTAACAAAAAGCTTGACACATTAGTTGATGGCTACACCAAAGGCTACAAATTAGAAGAGGTTCTTGCCAACCCTAAATTTGAGCTGGTCAAGTAGCCTGAGCAAGACTCAGAGAAGGAAGCAGACCAGGATAACGCTGTCCATGAGAAAGTGGTCACCGGCAAGGCTAATGACAAACAACCCATAGTTTAGTGCCTTATTTCTTTGTACTTAATACTTGTTGTACAAAAGAAAATTTTCCATTGTTGCCTTCTTTTAATGAACTCTTTCATATTGTTGCCTTGCTGTATATATTTTTTTCTATAATATATTTGGATATATCTTGCCCCCTTATTATACTTAGAAAATTTTTCAAAGTAAACTAAGTTAAAAGAATATGGTCACTTGCATACTAGATAGTTAAAAATTTATCTAATTTAAATGACAAGTGTTCGCAATCAATAAGAATTCAAACCAGAAAAGATATCTTTATTTCAAACAAATGGAAATTACAAAATCAAATCCAATTCCTTATCACTGGACAAAGAGTTTCAAATTTAGTTGCGTGCCAGGTGCATAGAATTTCTCCCCCACTGAGCTGAGCTAGTTTATAATATCTAGATCGTCCAACCTTTGTAACCGTGTACAAACCTTCCAATTAGAATCTAATTTATTTGTTGCATGTACACGGCTAACTGAATTCTTCCTCAAGACAAGATCTCCTACTTTATATCTCCTTTGTCGAAGTTTAGTGTTATAGAGCTACTTCACTACAAGAAATTTAGTCTTTTGTGACAACATTCTCAGTGACAACAGAAAAAGTTGTCATAGTTGAGCAAATTTAGTGACGACTTTTGATGTTATCATAGTTGACTAATGTAGACTCATTATCAGTGACAACACGGGACTAATCGTCACAATATGGGTGGCGCGCAACTGGCCTATGTGGTGGGAAATCACCATTGTGACGACTTGAAAAATGTTGTCACTAAAATAGGTCCTCTAGTGACTACTTACAATGTTATTACAATGAGGTTACCGGTTCAAAGTTAGTGACAATATTAGTTGTCACTGTGTAAAGTAATTGTTCCTAACTCACTTTCATTAATTCTACTATGCCACATTAATTTTTTCAATATTGCCTTGTATGTTGTAAATAAATTTAATTAATTCTATTATGACACCCTATCTTTTACATTTTAGCCCCGTATGTGGTAAATTAATTTCATTAACTTTACCATGGCACCTTACTTTTGCAATTTAGCCTCATGTGTAATAAACCAATTTCATTAATTCTATTATGGCACCCTATAATTTAGCCTATGTTTTTCATTAGTAAAATGGAGAAGGTATTGTAATAAAAATGTATACATATTTTATAATTGTTCCAAACCTAGTTAGTAACTTGTTATGAAGGTAAAACAATATCATGGACTCCCTATCTAGTTCTCTTGGCAACACATGAAAAATTAGTGATCGGGAAATTACTTGTGTGATGACCTAGGAAAATATTGTCACTAAAATGGTCCATATAGTAACAGCTTCCAACATCGTCACTGTCGCTCAACCGGTTTAGTGGTAGTGACAACAATCAGTTGTCACTATCTGAAGTACTAGTTCCTAGATCATTTTCATTAATTCTACTATGCCACCCTAATTTTTGGAATTTAGCCCCAAATGTAATAAAAATTTCATTAATTCTAATATGACACCATAACTTTTGTAATTTAGCCCCATATGCAGTACACTAATTTCTTTAATTCTACTATTACACCCTAACTTTTGCAATTTTGCCCCATATGTAGTATAACAATTTCTTTAACTCTACCATTACACCATAACTTTTGCAATTAAGCCCTATACCTAATTCGCCAATCTGATTAAATCAACTATGACACTCTAACTTTTGCAATTTAGCCCTATATGTAATACACAAATTTCATTATTTGTACTATGGCACCCTATGGTGTTGCGATTTAGCTTTATTTTTTTATTAGCAAAATATATAAGGTATCTTAATAAACTATATATGTATACATATTTTATAATTTTCCCAAACATAGGTAATAATTTGTTATAAATGTAAAAAAATTCATACATTCCCCATTTATCCAAATGACAACATGGTGGAAAATTAATAATTTGTATAATCTAAAAATAGAGGTAGTCAATAATAGAATTTAACAATAAAACTTAATATGAAATTAAGTCTAATCCTAAAATTTGCATGATCAAAAGGTTGTTATTAATTATGGAAGCCACATTTATCATTTATGAATTGGTACATATACCCAATAAATAGATTTAGCATTTCGTACATGTATTTGCAAACTATTTTGATTGTTTAATCAACTAATTCAATCGTCAGGTCTTGTTAGACTGCAAGTCATACATAATTGATAACACCACAAAATGAGTACCAAAAAGATTTTAATTAAAAGAATGTTTATTTTTTTTTGAATCATAAACATATTTCTAACAACATTTTTATTTTTTGAACTAATTTATTGTATAATAAATTAGAAAAAGTCCTATATTAGTTAAAATTGGTAAAAAAAAAAATCTACCCAAACACACTAAATTGTCATATTCTATTATTTTAACACAACCTGAGAGTAAAAAAAAATAAAACTCAAAACAATTGAAAAACTTAATTACATAAAGATGAGAAAAATAAAAAAGAGAGAGATAGGTGAAAGGACAAAGAAAGTGTGCACTTCTTGCATCTAAATAAGGAAAAGGCGTGCTTTTATATGTATAGAACTAAGAGCGGCAAACTAAAAAGTTCAAGTGGCATGGCGGGCTGAAGGGATTTTAGGAAAACAACACCGTTTGATTCTAGGTCCTAATAACTTAGCCAAAATTTAAGACATCTTCTTCCTCTCTTTTTGTCCTCCTCACATCACTGAGAATGCCCTTCTTATGTATCAAGCTTGCACTACAAATCCATCCATGAACCAATTAGTGCGAACACTTTGAATTTGGGCAACTTTATCGAGCTTGCACTATCAACATCCCTAATTCACTTGTTGCACTGCCTTGGTGGCAAGAAATCGAAAATTAGGGCTTCAAAATTTGGGTGAAAGCTGGAGTTTAGAACTTGAAGCTTGGGGAAAACGAGAAGTTAGGGATTGAAGGCATAGTTTGAGGTAATTTCAATATTTTGTGTCTGATTTTGCAGTGCATGGTACATATTTTCATGGGTATGGCTAGTTGCACCTTCTCTGTTTCTTGTCAAATTTAGCTTTTAGGTTCAATCTTGTTAGTCTCTGATTTAAGCATCAACAAGTTTGAATCCCTTTTGTTCTGTTCTTATAGATTTATTGGATTTTTATGGGGAAATTGTCCTTTTAAGTGAAAAGTTTTGTTTTTCTTTTCAAAAATCATTAGCTGGTTTTACACGACTTCATCCCGGTTAGAGCAGCACATACATAGTTTCAACATGGACATGGAAATAGTTTCCAATTATGTTCTGTAAAAATTATGTCCATGTGTTGTAGATGTAGAGCAATTACTAAGTTGTGTATAACTTGTCGTTTTCTTCTACTTCAGATCCATATGAGAGTATGAAATATTTAGTTTATAGACATTAATGTGGGTTATGGTGTGATATTTTCTTCGTTCTTCACAGATGTCGCGGGTATGGGAGCTTCCAGTCTCAGTGCTTCTCAAACTCACCATTCCTCAAACTTCAACTTCTGAGTGGAGCAGATTCTATCAATCTGCAAATATTGCACTTTGTCCTCTTGCTCTTCTATATTCTTGCAGATCATTTATTCCGTTAGATCATCCTGTTCTTTTTTTTTCGAATGTTCATTTTGCTCTTTGGTCTATAGTGCTTAGCTAAAGCTGCTCTCTAGCTATTCTTCATTTCATATTCGAAAAGGAACCCCCCAAAACTAAGCAAATACCTGTAGTACTTGTAGCATTTGTGATGAGTGTATTCTGGATCTCAACTGTTGCTGGCGAGTTCCTGAATTGCCTTGTAGCTCTTGGAGCACTTCTACAACTACCCCTAGCAATCCTTGGGTTGACAGTGCTTGCATGGGGAAATTTTGTTGGTGATCTAGTTGCTGATGTAGCACTTGCAAAAGCTGGCCAGCCAGCGATAACTATGGCGGGTGCTTTGCTTGTCCGATGTTTAACATGCGGTTTGCGCTTGGTACAGCTTTGGTGATGCAAGCAGCGAATGTCTATCCAGACGCATATGCCCTCTATTTCCATGTTAGGTTTATTTTCTTGCTTGTAAGCTTGATGGGATCCATTTTGGTGGTAACTTGGCACCGATTCCGTGTTCCAAGATTTTGGGGGTTCTACCTTGTTGGGCTTTACGTTATTTTCACGATACTGAGCCTGATCATTGCAATGTTCTGGGTATGATTCTGATGATGGTGAAGTATCTAAGCTGCTGCCCATACCATCTGCAAAATAGGTTAGATGTGTCAAAAAGAACTCACTTACAGGACATGTTCTCATGAAGAAAAAGGATGATCAAGCAAGAATTGAGAGACTTACATTTGATCATTTTTGAAGAATTATGCCTAACCAAAGATGAGTGCAAAGAATTACAGAATTGTGGGTTCCTTTTCCTGTGAAGAGAAACAGCTTTTGATTTTATGTTTCCTTACTAATAACTTCTGGTAGTCACCTTCCATTCTTGTAAGAATCACAGGAAAAGCTTTGATTGTATCGAAATACCATACATTATTAGCTCCACGTCTGTAATCCAAAGGTACCCGAGAAGTATAGCAGCCACCTTCTGGTTCTATTTGCCTTTCCTGTGACTTGCTTCCTTTCTGGTTCTATTTGCCTTTCCAGCGACTTGTTTCCTTTCTCCCCTCCCTCAACTTTGTCCATTTGAGAACTTTTGCACATGGCTTTGGTGCAAGTATCTAAATTTAAAACATTAATCTGTGTTAAGGTGCTCAATATTTGTTAGTAATTAATCTCATTTTGTTTCAGCAAATGGTCTTTGTCTGTTCCAAAAATTAGAAATTGGAGAAATGTTCTGCGTTTCATTCGTTTTCTCTTCTTTTCCTGTCTGTTTATATGAATAAGACTGTCATTTCAGGTGTACAGATTTCCCTTCTATTTTCTAGGAGGCATATATGCAGTAAATGAAACTGTTTGTACAAGATTTGTTAAGGCATAGTTAAGAGATTTTAAGCAAGTTTCACAGAGATAATAAGAATAGTAATTAAGAATTCAAGTCAGATTATGGTTGTAGTTTTAATATGTGTCACCATTGATGTTTGCAGCAATTATCTCATCTTTTTTTGCTCCTGGGACAAAGAGCTGCTCTAGATGTTGTGAGATTGTTGGCGCAAAAGACCAAAGAAGTTGGATTTGAGTTTCTTGAGTATGTGAAAGAGCAGGAACTGGTAGAATTAGCAGGTCTTCTTGTTGATGGCTCGTGAAAAGGTTATGCCTCCCCCACTCCCTTTTCTCTGAGTATCTGTTATTCTTGGTTTTGATGATCACAAAGTACTTTGAAATATTTATCTAACTCTCTTCAAATATAAGTGTTTTTTGCCTATCAAAGAATCAGGTACGAATATGTCAAGAAATGAAAATCAACCAAAAGAAGAAGCAAAAACAGGACACTCATGTCGGACGTCCGAAGGAATCTGTCGGACGTCCGAAAGGATAAAGAACATCAAGAAGGAAGCTCTATCGGACGCTCATAAGGAAGCGTCGGACGTCCGGAAGGATCGGACGCACATCAACCGCGTCGGACGTCCGAAAAATTCCAAGAAGACTTGCCAACTCTCTGACGACGATCGGACGCTGATGCTGTCGGACGATAAAAATGCATCGGACGTCCGAACTACAACTTGGCTGTTTTCGGACGATAGGTTCAGACGATGATTTGGTCGTCGGACGTCCGACAGCCCCAACGGCTAGCTAACTCTTCATCTGCCTTCTATCCGTTGGAAGCATTAATGAATCCCATTTTTTGTTCCCTTTAAAAACAAACTGTTCTGAACCAAAAAGGGACTTTTGCACACTTTGTTTACAAGATCTCAAGAGATATTTTAGCTAGAAAATAGTCTCCAAAGCTAGATTTGTTCTCCAAGTGGTGTGAATTTCTTGTGAGCATTTCTCTTGTGGTTGAAAGTTTCATTAGTGTAGCTTTGTTGAGGGTTATCTGAGTGATTGTAAAACTTCTTAGCTTGACTAAGTGGGGCTTATGGCAAGGAGGAAGTGCTCCCTCCATTGTACATCTAGTTGATCATCTTTCATCAAAGAGAAGTTGCTCAACCTAGTGATTGGTCTTCAAGTTTGAGGAAAGCTTGGTAGACAATCGGTTTGATATTCTATCTTATTCTTTTTGTTTAATAAAATTCTCATTGCTTATCTATACTTGTTTTTCTAATCAACATTGCTCTCTTCTTCTAATCTATTTGGTTGATCATTATTAGAAAAGAAGGTCAATTTTTATTAAAGAAAAAGTGCATAAATTTGATTAAGATTTTAATTAACCTAATTCACCCCCCTCTTAGGTTGTCTTTGGACCTTACAATTGGTATCAGAGCTTGGTCTCCTAGAGATTAAGCTCAAGCGGCTTGGAATAAAGATGACAACCAGTCATGCTATGTTTGTTGAGGGGCAATCTGTTACTAGGCCTCCCATGTTTGGTGGCTCCAATTATGTTAGTTGGAAAGAAATGATGATTATCTTTTTGCAATCTATTGATATTGAGCTATGGTTTATTGTGAGTGAAGGACCGCATGAAACTAACTTTCTTGATGCAGATACAGGTTTGCTTCGGCCAAAACAAGAGCTGAAATGAATGCTTAAGATAGGACTAATCTCACATTTAATGTCAAAGCCATGAATGTTCTTTATAGTGCCCTAAATTCAAATGAATCAATTAGAATAAAAGGCTGTAAATCGGCCAAAGAAATGTAGGATAAGCTAAGAAAAATTCATGAGGGTGGTGACAGCGTGAGAGAACAGAAAAATGCTATCTTGGTCATAAAGTATAAATCATTTAAAATTGAACCTCTTGAGAATATTGACAAAATGTATTGCAGGTTCAATGACTTGATCAAAGATCTCGAGGTGTTGGGCAAAGAGTACACCTTGGGAGAGTAGAACAGAAAAATTCTCAATGCATTAGGCAAAGAATGGGAAAATAAAGTGACGGCAATAGAGGAGGCTAAGGATTTAAATTCTGTACCTATTGAATCTTTCATTAACTCACTAACCTCTTATGAGTTGAAATTGAAATCTAAAGTGCAGGAGAAAGAGGATGCTAGAGCAAAGAGAAACATTGCTCTAAAGACTACTCAAGGTGAAGATGATCCAACTCACTTGGATGATGAAGACTCGGATGGTGATGATAATGATCTTGCTCTCATCACAAGAGGTTTCAAGAGAATCTTGAATAAAAGGAAGTTTAGAAGGGGAGGACCTAGCAATCAATTCCAAAATTATAAATGCAAGGAACAAAGGAAAACAAGAATTCAACAAGAAGCAAGTGGACAAATGCTATGAATGTGGACAGCCTGAACACTATGCAAGCGAATGCCCCATGAAGAAAATGAAAGATGGGAAAGCTGATCGAAAGCCAAGATTCAACAACTTCCAGATTACTTGGAATGAATGCAATTCCGAAGGGGAAGTTGAAGAAGAGGAAGAATCAGCTCAAATGGCTTTCATGGTTATTGGAAATAATGAGGTAACTTCCATTCACTCTCAATCTGATAGTGATGATGAAGATGATGATGATCTTGAATCCTTTGTTGAAAAATTGCATAATGCCTTAAAGGAATCTTACGATAAAAACAAGCAGCTAAAATAGAAAGTTGTCTTTCTCATTCAAGAAAATGCAAAACTTTTTCACCAAAATAAACAACTAAAGACTGACAATGAATGTCTTGTAAAAGCCGGATGTGATGTTCAAAATGAATTTGATAGAAAGACAAATGTTTGTGAAATGCTAAAGAAAAGACATGGTGATTTGAATAAAAGGATGGACAATTTGGATGAGATCTTAAGAGTTAGAAAGCAAGATTATCTCAAAAAGAACATGTCATCAACCTTTCTTACTGCTTATGAAAGAACATTTGTTCACAACAAAAATGCATATGGTTTCACAACATATAGAAGGAGTGCATTGAGATTTATCAAACCATTACATGCTAGAGGCTCTTCTATTTTGTGTAGTTTTTGTTGTCAAAGAGGGCATTTGAAAGGAGATTGTTATGTTAAAAGAAATCTGAACAAAGGAGGGAAATGCATGTGGGTAGTTAGACACAATACTAATATATGTAGATGATCTTCTTATTGTGCAAATATATGTAGATGATATTATTTTTGGTGCTACTAATGAGTATCTATGTAAGGATTTTTTCACCATTATGCAAAGTGAATTTGAAATGAGTATGATGGGAGAATTAAATTTCTTCCTTGGACTTCAAATACATCAAGCCATAGAGGACATTTTCATAAATCAAACAAAATACACTAAGGAATTACTGAAAAGATTTGGCATGGAGGACTCAAAGCAAGTTGGAACTCCAATGTGCACTTCAACAAAACTTGACAAAGATGAAGAAGGTAAACATGTGGATGAAAAGCACTATAGAGGTATGATTGGAAGGTTACTTTATTTAACCGCAAGTAGACCCGATATTATGTTTGCTGTTTGCTTGTGTGCTAGATTTCAATCTTGTCCAAAAGAATCACATTTGAATGCTGTTAAAAGGATTTTTAGGTATTTGAAATGTACATTAGACTATGGTCTTTGGTATGCTAGATCTTGTGAATTTGTTCTTTATGGATATTCGGATGCAGATTTTGGTGGTTGTCGTGTGGACAGAAAAAGTACTAGTGGAACTTGTCACTTTCTTAGTAATTGCTTAGTTTCTTGGTTTAGCAAAAAATAAAAAATAAAAACAAAATGCAATCTCTTTGTCTATAACCGAAGCGGAATATATTGCCGCTAGTGCATGTTGTGCTCAACTTTTATGGATGAAGCATATCTTGAATGACTTTGGATTGTTATATGATTGCATACCTATATTCTGTGATAATACCAGTGCTATTAATTTGACAAAAATCCAATTCAACATTCTAGGACAAAACATATAGATATAAAGTACCACTTTATTCGTGATCTTGTTCAAAAAAAGGTGAAGTTTGTGTGAATTATGTTTGCTCTAAAGATCAAATTGCTGATATCTTTACAAAAATTTTGCCATTGGATCAATTCATTCATCTAAGATCAAAATTAGGGATAATAAAAAATTATCTTAAAAATTTTTCTGTTCAAAGCTTTCGGACGTCCTAAAGCAGATGAACAGACGTCCGATAATGTTCTTCAGCTATCTTTCCAGAAAACACCTGTTCGGACGAAGCTGTCGGACGCACGACTTTGTTCGGCCGTCCGACAATGCAACGGTTCACTTTTTAAAGTAACTTTCTTCCTCATTTGCTTCAAACTCTTATTCTTCTATTTCCTCTCGGATGAAAACTCTCTCGTTTCTCACTCTCAAATTCGTACCATTTTGAAGCTCTCATTCCCAAATTGACTCAACCAAAAATTTTCCTGATCGATTGCGATTCGTTTCTCCTGATCATTTCATCGAATCGCATAACATTTCACAAATTCTCAAATTTCCCTCAAAACCCTATTTTCTCATAACCGCTCTATCCAATCTTCTTCAAGGCTTTTTTGTCCCAAAATTTCTGTGTGATTCACTTCCATACTACTGTGTGCATCATTTGCATCCTTCATTCCACACATTTCGCACAATGGTGAATCTAAAAGGAGGGAAGGTCACTGCCGGACGCAAACATCCACTCAGGGATGAGGATGATGATGTTCCTACGGTCAAACGATCATCCAAACGCGTCAAGAGGGGAGCTGTAAAGGATCAAATGTCACAGCCTACACCACAACCCACCCCTCAGCCTGAATTTGGACAGGGAACCTCATCTCAACCGCCTCCAAAATCAACCACAGTCCCTACATTCTTTAATGATGCTGCAAAAGACAAACACTCCTGGATATCTCAGAAAGGTGTCATCCCTCAACGCACCGTAAATTCTTCTGAATTTCGCCAAATAGGTTTAGAATCCATTCTGAGTCTGTTTGCTTTCCAGAAATGGTCACATCTCATTTCTATACCTAATGTCTATTATCCTGAAATGCTGTTTCAATTCTTTGCCAATCTTAGGAAAGGCACTGACCAAACTGAGATTATGTCCAGGGTTAATGGGGTAGACTTAGTCTTTGATTCTGAAATTGTGAATGATATTTTAAAAACTACTATTGAACCTGGATGCAAGAGTAAAATTTCAAATTTCTTTTCCTATGAAGAGCATCTTACTGCTGATAATCATTTTGATGGGGCTAAGATGTTGACTTATTTTAAAAGAAGTTTTTCTGTCCCTGCTGATGCTAAACTGAATGATCTTGCCCCTGTGAATCTAATTGCCTTTTCAATCATTTCAAACCTGCTTGTGCCTACTGATGGCCATAGAACAGATGCAAACAAAATGGAGTTGTATCTCTTTTACTGTTTTCGAGAAAAGATTCGTATTGATTTTGGTTTTGTCATGTGCAAGTTTTTACTTCGCTATGTCACTGATTCTCGCAGAAAATTATCTTATGGAAAATTTTTTCAAAAGATTTTTGAGTTTTACAAAGTACCAATTCTAGGTGTTTGTCCCAAAGAAGCATTTTCTTATGCCTTTACCAAAGGATATTTTGAAAGGAAAAATCTTGTCTTTAAGGATAATCTATGGGCTTATAAGGGGGCATCATCTAGTGAATCTAGGTCTAAGGCTGCACATGATCCACTACACACTCCTTCATCTGTTGCACTCACTCCCATTCATCCCAGGAAGTCTGCCACTAAGGCATCTTCCTCCTCCAATGATGAAGTGATTGAGCTCCTTCGTGAACTCAAACAGCATGTTCTTCTTCTGGAACATGATCTAATGCTCACCATGTCCTCTGAGCAACAAACAGCCTATCTAGACAAAAAGAACCTTCTTTTTCCCCCACCTGTGGTTGAGGAAGTTTCCCATGGCAAAGAGCCACGCCCCACTGATCCAAGTTCATCAATTCCAGACCCGAGCTCATCAACTCCCGTGACTCCTCATGGCCCTTCCACATCAGATAAAGGCAAGGCACCAGTTGAAGAAACTGTTGAAAATGATGAAGAAACTGAAGAGGAGGACCTCTCCTAATATCAGCTTTCTCGAAGGACACCTGGATCCACCTAGTTCACCATTTAGGATCACATAGGGTCATTTACATTTTGTTTGACTATTTCATGTGTTTCTAGTGTTTGTGGTGTTCAATAATGGATATGTAGATGTAATGCTTATGTTTATGTTGTGTTCGTTTAGTACTTTTGATGGATGATTATGGCTGTAATGATTATGGATATGTGGATGGATGTTTAAGTATTTTGAATGATGAATGTGTGGATGTGATAAATGTTTTTGTTATTAGTTCTCAGTGATATATGTGATTGATTGGCCTTTTGTGATGACAAAAAGGGGGAGAGGACTGGATTGGATTGATTGATGATTTAATTGAAATTGAATTGGCTTGATGGATTGAATTAGTAAAATGTTGGATGTTGGCTGCTTAATTGATATGTTTTTGGATAATTGATTAATTCGGTAGGGTAGCCAAGTGAGGGGAGTTTTTCAAATTTTTGCTCTATGATCCACTAAGTAAGGGGGAGTTTTTGTCAATTGAGAAAGGGGGAACTTATATTGCAATCATCAAATCTCATTTCAAATCATTGTTTTGTCATCATCAAAAAGGGGGAGAATGTTATTCTTGGTTTTGATGATCACAAAGTATTTTGAAATGTTTATCTAACTCTCTTCAAATATAAGTGTTTTTTGCCTATCAAAGAATCAGGTACGAATATGTCAAGAAATGAAAATCAACCAAAAAAAGAAGCAAAAACAGGACACTCATGTCGGACGTCCGAAGGAATCTGTCGGACGTCCGAAAGGATAAAGAACATCAAGAAGAAAGCTCTGTCGGACGCTCATAAGAAAGCATCGGACGTCCGGAAGGATCGGACGCACGCCTCGGACGCACATCAACCGCATTGGACGTCCGAAAAATTCCAAGAAAACTTACCAACTCTCTGACGACGATCGGACGCTGATGCTGTTGGCCGATAAAAACGCATCGGACGTCCGAACTACAACTTGGCTGTTTTCGGACGATGATTTGGTCGTCGGACGTCCGACAGCCCCAACGGCTAGCTGACTCTTCATCTGCCTTCTATCCGTTGGAAGCATCAATGAAGCCCATTTTTGGTCCCCTTTAAAAACAAACTGTTCTGAACCAAGAAAGGACTTTTGCACACTTTGTTTACAAGATCTCAAGAGATATTTTAACTAGAAAATAGTCTCCAAATCTAGATTTGTTCTCCAAGTGGTGTGAATTTCTTGTGAGCATTTCTCTTGTGATTGAAAGTTTCATTAGTGTATCTTTGTTGAGGGTTATCTGAGTGATTGTAAAACTTCTTAGCTTGACTAAGTGGGGCTTAGGGCAAGGAGGAAGTGCTCCCTCCATTGTATATCTAGTTGATCATCTTTCATCAAAGAGAAGTTGCTCAACCTAGTGATTGGTCTTCAAGTTTGAGGAAAGTTTGGTAGACAATCGGTTTGATATTCTATCTTATTCTTTTTGTTTAATAAAATTCTCATTGCTTATCTATACTTGTTTTTCTAATCAACATTGCTCTCTTCTTCTAATCTACTTGGTTGATCATTACTAGAAAAGAAGGTAAATTTTTATTAAAGAAAAAGTGCATAAATTTGATTAAGATTTTAATCAACCTAATTCACCCCCCCTCTCAGGTTGTCTTTGGGCCTTACAGTATCTTGTGATACTGTACCACAGTACATGGACTTATTCCAAACAAAGTTTTCCTTGCAGCTTAACATGACAGAATTTGGTATAAGAAGTAAAAGGGAATTGAGATGAATTTGATGCATTTCGGTGATAACATCATTCCTATTAGAAAGGTGAGGATATAAATTCTTTACATTTCCATTCTCTATTGCAACTACTGTCTTATTAAAATTACATAGTTTTCTAGAAATCTGGTTTAGATACATTGGCATGTAGGTATGATTCTTTTACCACTTATCATTGGTGACTTTGTTTGAGTTTTGTTTAGTATGACTATTCATTCAAATTCAATGGTGTACGTTTGTAATGGCTTATTTTCTGATTGAATCTACTCTAATGCATGCTACTTTTCTTTCATTGCAGTACAATGCTGTGAAATGCTCATGAGGAAATGAACAATAGCTTGGGCTTTGGATATGCTCATGAGGATGGCTGCATTTTGACATAGATTGCTGCTTTAGTCTATATTTTTGTTTAGAGATCTAATACTCTGTTTTTGAACTAGCCTATATTTTTGTTTAGAGATCTAAGTACTATGTTTTTTGGATGGATAATGGTAGTTACTAACTGAGCTGATATGGACTCAATACTTTAGTTTTTTGGATACAGACTAGTTTCAAGACAAAGCACATGCAAGTTCACTAAGCCTTTTGTCAAATTGAATGTACTGCCATAATTGTTGGAAATGCCATGACAATGCTGTATTTGTAACGGTCAATTGCAGCTCTTCAAGACAAAGCTTGGTGAAGGTTGTCACTAACATGTAAGTTCACTAAGTGACGATTATTATTGTCACTAAATACTAGGATTGATAGTGACAAACTCAAGTTGTCACTGTAGACTTCAAATTTGTGACAATTTTTGCTACTTTAATGACAACAAATACGTGAAATAGTGACTGTCGCGCCCCATTTTTTGATAAGAAAAATAAATGGTTTGAGAAAGATGTATTTTGTGATTGGAAAATGAATCGTGATTTAAAAGAAAAATGGGTCTTAAATGGGGGTTTGAAAATGCGACGATTTGACCCAAAATTATAGTTTAAAAAGGGTTTTTTAAAAAAAATGGGAGTCGCCACTTGGTAATGAGTTAAGGTGTACCAAGTCACCTAAAAATGAATTTTTAAAGAAAAATAGGAAAAAATATTAAGAAACCCCTTTTAAACGACTCCTAGTCCACGTAAACCAACGAAAAAGGTTCGGGAGTCACATTTGACGAAGGGGAAGGCAAGGATAAAAATCCAAGGCACCCCTTTGACCTAGCCAAGGCTAGTTGCATGATTTAATCAAATATTTTCTTGTTTTAACCAAAGAATTTATTACATTTGGATGTACTATATGAATGCAAACCCTAGACCTAGGGGTATTGGGGGAAATTTCTCTTCAAAGGTTGAATGGTGCCAATCACATTAATTGTGAAGCCCAATAATGACCCTTTGGAGAGGTCACGAATAATGCAAGTGGGATGCAAATGAATGAAATGCATGTAGGCAATGTGAGGACATGAGTTTAAAAAAAATAATAAAAAAAACAATAAATATGTAAATGAAAATGTGCACGTGAGTGGGCAAGGTACGGTATGTGAAATGATAATATGAAGTGCATGTGTGCAAGTGATGATAAAAGTGTTCGTGTGCAAGTGAAGAAACATAAAGGTGCACGTGTGCAAAATGGGAGGAAAAATGAAAGTGTGATGAGGGTATAAAATGGTAGAGTGGATTTGAAAATGCATGGGCCTAGGGAATTCATGCATATTGGGTACGGGGAGACATAAATCGTGACTCAATTTGCCCTTTTATAGAGGGAATACAAGCGTGCTAAAGCTTAGAAAAAGCCACACTCGTCTATATCCCATATTTAAGGGGACCCTCAAGCAGATGAACCCTATAACTAGCATGAAATGCAAAAATCCTAAAATGGAGGGAAAAGGGGTTCGAGGGGCATGCAAAATGATAAAACTAAAAAAAAATGCATGACATGTAATGAACATGCAAACATGTACTAACGAGGGGAAGTCCCTAAGGGTCTAGCGTTGGACTAGCCCATTCTATGAATTCCGACTAGCGTTGGACTAGTGGAAACGTACATTCGTCCATCACATTCATTCATGGCCATGGAAAGCGAGTAGACATGCCAAACACTTATAAACACGTAGCACATAACACTTAGCATGCTTGACTAGATGCAAAATCCTAATAAAGCGTTTAACATATAACACATAGGCATGCAACCATTACATTTGCTAATTAAAACAAAAGGGAAAGGGAAAGTGGACCAAATTACTTGCTATGCCCTATCTATTACAAGCCAAGAGGTGTACACATACCCCATAATGAATAATTTAATGAAAATAAAAATAAATGACATAAGTAAAAGGAATTAAAGAAAAGCTAGGAAAGCAAAGTAGACATGCAATTCACTTAGCACGTTGAGTCACATAGGAGAGACACAAAAAAGGGATAAAAGAAATTATACCGCCCCCTTGGAATGGTGTCCAAATGAAAGAAAAATGGCTTCAAAACAATAAAAAAATCAATGTACCTCTTTAATTGAGGAAAATTAAAAGAAAAGTGTAAATACCGAGCTCACATGATCCTAAAGCCACTAAATCATTAATTGAAGCAATAAGCAATGAAGTTGTAGAATTAAAAGCCACCAAGGACCAAATTGAGAAAAATAACCAAGCACTTAAACCTAAATAAACATTTTTGGGAACTTCAAGGGTCTCAAAACAAAGCCAAGGTCAAGCAATCACAAGCAATCACATAAACATGGAATTGAACAATTAGAAGCATTTAAATGCCTAAGATTTCCATATTCATGAAATAAAGCCCCCAACTATTGATTGAATCATCAAAACATCTAAAATCCACACAAAGCCCAAATTACCCCATAAAGTTCTTGAAACCCTTTGATCTCATCCTAAAAAAAAACTTGCAAGAGTCTAACCAAAACATACCAGCAGCAATGAAGACTATAGAGTAACAAGATTGATCAAATAAGTCAAGTAATTGGGCCATAGTACATTGCTGCGAAATCCAAGAGACCCAATTGATTAAATTTTCAAAGTTTCTGGGCCTTAGTGGCTTAAGGGGAGACTTGGGGATCAAGGTGCAAAAATCAGAAGTTATTTTCATGCAACCAACATGCAGTTACGTGAAACTTGTTTCTGCAACCAAAACAAACATTTCTGCAGCCAAGAGACCATCGCAATTTGCATTTTCATTTCATTATCTTAAGTAACAACATTTCTATTTCAAGCATCTAAACACATCACCAAACATTCATCTCACTTTCCATCATAAGACCCTTATGTTTAAACATCAGAAGTTCGGACAGGAGATCATGCAAAGCATCAAAAAACATTCTGCAATTTTCCAGCCAACTGCCTTTCTTTCCTTTGCATGGTGCAGACCAGATTTTGATTCAAATATACGGATTTAATCAGATATTTTCAACCCAACATCATAACCTTAAACCAAGTAACGGACTACATAATGATCACAATCCAAATGACCAGAAAACATGGAAATATATCATACCAAAACTCTGAAACATACATGCTGAAATGGTTTCGGCAACCTGCTTGTTTGCATTTCAGCAAGGTGTTGGATCATGATTCATGTGTTTTAGACCCTAGGCATGCAAACTCAAACACTACTTATCTAATTTCTTTTTTCAAAACAAGATTAACTAACACATTATGTGACAAAACTCACTTGATGAGCTATTTATAAAGAAGAAAACAGCAACAAGAAAAGAAATGGGTCATGGCCGAAAAAAAAACCAAAGCTGTGGCAGAATTTCCTGAGTGAACTTTGCAGCAATTTTCTTATAAACTCAGATTTTTATCACAACCTTGATTAGATGTAATTAAATTCAACGTCACAACTTTAGACCAAGCCCACAACTAAACCCACCATCATAATCCAAACAAACAAGAAACCCAAGAAGATATCATGCAAATTTCTGGAATAAACATGCGTGCAACAGATTTTTGTTTCACTCAAATTTCTGGTTTACACACAGCCAATTAATCTCATGCAGGGCTTGATCATCCAGTATTTAGTTAGCTAAACATACAACCAAGTGAGAATCAAGCACTTTCCAGCAAATTTCATACTAAAATGCCCAAAACAACTCCATCGGCTAAGCTGGAAGATTGGTTTAACAATCCAACAACATCCAATAAAATTTTCCAGCCATACAACCGAATTCCCAGCCATAAAGATCACATGCAAGACCAAATAACAAACTATCTATCAGATTGGATCCAAAATCAAGTTCAAATGTCATCAAAATCACCATTTAACCAGAAATTCATCCCAATTCTCTCGATTGACATGCATGCAACCGGATTTTTGGTATTCCTTCAATTTTCTTGTTTAATCCAAGTTAATTAGCTTCATGCAGAGCTAGATCATCCAGACTTTGGTTAATTAAACATACATATAACTCAGATCATCAAAACTTGGTCAACCGTAGCTGCAAATTTCCAGCTTAAACTCTCGGCAACCATTTTCTTCACAAACAGATTTTTCTATAACTTAAGTTATCATCTAGCCACACAATCCTCACATGCATGCCCTTAAACAACTTCATCAACCTATAAACATCTAGTCTAGGTCCAGAAATTACCTCAGTTTGGAGCTCAACACCCTCGGCTAGCTGCAAAAAATATTTCCTCCCTTCGGCAGTCCAGAAATGCAGCCGGCTAGCTCTTCCTCTCCCTTGCTCCAACCTGCGACTAGGATGAAGATAATGTGGCTCTCAATCTCTTCACCAACTCACGGATGAAAGGAAGATAGTCAGCTAGTCTCTCTCCTTTCTTTCTAGTTTACGGACAGAAAAGAAATGAGCAAGGAATTCGGCTCTCTCACTCGGTCGTTATTTCTAAGGAAGGTTGATCACTTCACAGCTCCCGGCCGAAAGAAAAAATGGAAGTGCTATTGTAGTGCATTGGGAATGGTATCTTGTGGAGTGTATGGTTAATGGAATGTTTATATTGAGGTTATTGTGAGTGGGGTTGGTCGGCAATAGCAATGGAAGGTGCTAGATTGGGAAGTGAAATGGAAATGGATTCGGCAGAAATGGAATTATGATTTTTGATTTTTGATTTTTTGATTTTTTTTTTTTTTTTTTTAAAAAAAAATAATTTAACACAATATAATTAACTAATTAAGAAAAATAACTAATGAAGACAGATTGAATAAAATGAGCGAAACTAGGCATAAAAAAAAATAAAAATGAAATGCTAATTCTTCTTTCTTTTTCTTTCTTTTTTTTCTTTTTTTTCTTTTTTTTTTTTTTTCTTAAATAGCCCAAAACCCGCAATCGGGGTTCCCCCTTTTTCATTTTTCATGTTTTTCCAAGAAAACATTGAATTTAAATCAAAACAACTAAAGCATAATTTTTGAATGCTTTTCCTTTTTTTTTTTTCTTTTTCCATAATTTTTCTACGTTAAAACTTAAAAATTAAAATAGAAACTAGAAACTAAAAAAAAACTAAAAGCAACCACGACAAATGAGAATAAAAAGTAAAAGAAATTACACCAAAAATTTGGTGTCTACAGTGACAATAAAAGTCGTCACAGAATGATGACCGTTAGTGACAACTTCGTCCTCGTCATTGAATAACAAGATTCTATGACAACATTCAAAGGGTTGTCACATAGACCTATTTGTGACATAGAATTAGTGATAATCATGTGACAATGGAAAAAGTTGTCACTATACTCGTGTAACGACGACTTTTTGGTTTTTAGTGACAACTTTTTGTTATCACAAAAGGCCAATTTTCTTGTAGTGCTTGTTCTTTATACTTAGCCATTCTTATTATGGCTTCGCCCTCTTTTACTCAAACATATCCAGGTTATATCTCATTTTCTTATTATTGAGTTTCAAAATAAAATTTTGGAGTCTAGATAGGGGAAAGTCCACGTCTGCTAGTACAATTGCTTCTGCCTCATAAGTTAGTGCAATCAGAGTTTCTTGAATTACTGTTCTCAGTTCGGAAGGTCCATAGGATACTCGGTAGTTCATCTATCCATCTGGGGATTAGGGGATCATTTATGACAATAGTGAGATTATTCATGAAATCATTGGGGATTAGGGGAATATTTATGAGATCATTGGGCTCTGATACCATTTCGGTGCCCAAATTTGCGGAAACATAATTTAAGCAAACATAATTTAAGCTTGGGTTGGCTAACACAATATTTATATTTACTGTTCTTGATTCAAAAGATATTTTTATTTCTAAATTATATTCAGGATGCATAATATTTATTGATAAAGTACTAAAAAGATTAGACATATTTTCCATAAAATTTTTTGATGAGAGAATAGAGTGCAAGCTATATCAAGACTTAACAATTTCTTATTAACAAAAGAAATGGGTCCAACACGCTTCCATACCTTAGATCTGATTTTCGACCGCAAAAACTCCGGCTACCTCTCCGAGGACTTCTTACTTGGGCGTTGCAGCCTCCAACCACTGGGGTGACTTCCTTTAAGGGCCGCTTCAGAGTTTTATAGCACAGTTTAGCTTCGTTTCCTACCTCTAAGCATACTCAGATGTAAATATGAAAAGATGTGAAGAAACTTGTTTCCCTTATTAATGAAGAAAGTTAGGTACAAGATGATAGCCTAGCACACTACTCTCTCTCTCTCTCTCTCTTTATTTCTTATACATGAGAGAAAATTTTAAGACCATCGGTAGAAGAACTCTGGTGCTTTTCTCTATTCTTTCTTACTAACACTAATTTCAACTCTAAGTTCCACTGCCTTCTTCATATGGCGCCTGCAAATTTATAAATGTTTGGCGGACTTCAATGTCGGATGTGAATTGATTTTTCCACGGACTCGTTCCTTCTTCAATTCCGCGGACTGGAGCAATATATTTTGGATTCCGGGAGTGTGACGTAAGTGCTTACGTCTTATTCCATGTTCTAACTGCTAGATGTCGTATCCTTATCTTCTTTTTTAGTACATGCTGGACACGTGTTATTTTTATGCTTCCTCATCCTGCACAAAGTCTTGATAGCTTTATTGCTGGATTTTATTCTGCTACTTTCCAATAAGCGTATTTTCCAATTTAAATAATTTATAGCTGCTTCTAGAGTCTTCCCCGCATATGTAGTCATTATTGAGGAAAATGCTCCATTTCCTCCGTATGTACGAAATCCTTGCTTGGGTGTATTTTCTAGATTTTGCAAAACAATTCTCAACCCAAGTGCTCTTCGATAATGTATTTTTTCTTCCGAAAAATATTCATACTCCTTCCGCAAAGGATATACTTTTATCTCCAAGTCATCATATTTCATGACTTTAATATGAGAAAAAGCATCATATCTATTTGAGTCTTCAAAATCCGGTCCAGCTGCAATAATTTTGAGCCTTAATATATCCTTGGGACCATAAGTAGGATTATTTTGATAGATGTGCCTAACTCCATCTTGAATCCACCGTAGGAGCTTGGAAATTTCAGCAAAGGTTGGAGTAGTCATATATATGGCATTGATTACTCCAAAATTGTACCACTTTTGAATAAAATTGCAATCACATCCCTGTACACAATTTATCCGAGGATAGATCCCCGTGAAATCCATATAATATGTATCAATATTTTGCAAGGCATATAATTCTCTCATAAGAGAATTGTATTTAGTGACGAGCGGATGCTCATTAATTATATTATTTAATATGGGTATCCTCTGAGATGTCTGTTTCCAGCTAAAATCCGGTTTCAAGGATATTCCATCATTGAGAGTATTTAATCCAGAACTCTCGCTCTGTTGACAATCTTCTTGTCCCGGTGAAGGGGGAAGATTTTCTGTCTTATCTTTCTTGAACAGATCATATAATATTTCTTCAACCTTGTCGTAAAGGCTGAATGTATTCTGGCCTTTTTCGGCATGCTTGATAAGAAGTTCAGAAACTTCTTTATTTAGATCTTGATAATTCACAATATCCATTACATCATTGAATGACGTCTGCAATTGAGAAATTTTTTCAGATAATTCTGAAACCTTATCCAAAAGGATAGTTTGCTTATTCATTTGGCTATCCATCTCTAGTGAGAAAATCTGCAAGGCAATTCTCATCAGACTTTATTAGTTCAATTTCAATCATAAATTCAGATAATGCTTTGCCATCTAATTAATTAATCTAATTAATTCTTTCGTTTCATCACTAATGAATATAGCAAAGCAAAAAGGCTATTTAGATAATGAAGGCTATACCCTTTTAGATAGGACCACACCTGAAGCTATATTTCCTTTTGGTACATTTTTAGATTTAGACTGTGTAAAAAATACTGAAGAAGCAATAGATAAATGGAAAATTGGATTAAGATTAGTTGTTTCTATAAACAAATTAACATATGAAGAGGCAAAAGGATTTTTAGAGAGATCACTGGTAAATAGTGTTTCTTGATATTGGAAGACATTACCAGAAGAAACTAAGTCAATAATATTTGGAGAAGAAAAAGACATAAATGGTATGGTAACTAGAGCACTTGAATTAATTCGCCTTGAATTTGTTGGTGAAAGAAGTTATTTTAAAGATGCTAATTCAGTTCAAAAATATACCGATGCACTATTTAGATTAACACTCTGTGATATGTGTGAAATAGATAAATATATCTGTGTTTTTCAAGATTATTATTATAGAATAGATTCAAGGAAAAGAGAAACATATTTAGAAATGTTTTTCTCAAAAATCCCTGATCCATGGGGTAAAAAATTAAGAGAAGAATATAGTCCTGGAACAAAAGATACATTAGGAAAAAGAATATTCCATACATAAGATAAACTAAGTAAATGGTGTGAAGAATCTACACTCTTTAGAAAGACCCGTAATTTGAAATATCAATTAAAATTATGTTGTAATAATCTTAACATCCCTACCCAGATAGGATGTGATACTCCTTATTATTATCATAAAATGAAAAATAAATATAAAAAGCGAAAATATTTTAAAAGAAAATATATGAAGAAAAGAAAGGCAAAATACTACAAAAGTAGAGAAAAATTTCTCGAAAAAGAAAAAGACGTATAGGAGAAATAAAAGAAAAAGAAATATAACAGATTGCCAATGTTATTTTTGTAAAGAAAAAGGACACTTAGCAAATCAATGTCCTAAGAAATTTAATAAAAAGAGATTTGAAGTGGATGAGGATATTGTAGACTTGATTGATAATAATGAATTAATAGAAATAAATAGATTTGCAGAAATAGAGGAAATTTCGTCCGATGAAAGTATATTTATCTGTACAGATACAAAATAAGAAATAAGCAGTAAAGAAGAGTGAAATAGAAGAAGAGAAAAATGATACTTCTGAAATAATAGATATTCATTCAGAAAAATTAGGAGAATATAGTCAAGAAGCACTCATAGATAGAAAAATATTAACAAAAATTCAAAAAAGTAATTTTTCAATAAATTCTTATAGTAGATTTAATGTACCTGCATTAGAAAAAATAAAATTTTATCTAAGAAAACACCATATGTACTATGGAATAAATCTCAAGGAGAAAGCTTTAGAATTCAGCCTTACTACCAATAAAATAATGATCTCATTAATATCTAAAAAAGATATTTACAGCAAATTAGAAAAAATACCAGAAAAAATAAGAGAATTAATAGGATGGATTCATATAGGTTCTATCCAAATGATTATTAGATCTACATTTAGAGAAGGATTGAATACACCTACAGACCTTGCTATAGTTGATAATAGAATAAAAAATAGAGAAGAAGCAACTCTTCGAATCCTTAGAGGAAACCTTAAATATCAAAAACTAATTTTTAATATATATCCAAAAATCTCTTATAACATACAAGATAAAAATTTTGATAAGACACTTTCCTTAATACAAGATTTCAAAAGAAAAGATTTCTTTTTTAATGGAAATAGACCATATTCCATTACATATATGATTTCTTATGTTTTATCAAATACACATCATACTGAACATTTTTCAAAAACTGAATTTATTGATCTCCCTAAATTATTTTCCGAAGTAGGAAAAATATATCCTCCAGAAATTACTAATATAGAATTAAATGAGGAATTCAATTTAGATATAAGTCAAAAACCTCTATTAGACAAGCCAAATGCCTTGTTATCAAGATTATCTTATGCAGGAAAAATGGTTAGAAGTAATTCTTATCGTTTACCGAATATGAATACTAATCAAAAAATAACAACAAATTATAGAATAGAAGCTAGATATTGGAATGGGAAAATATGACAAATTGTAATATTTTAATAGATACAGGAGTTAATGGAAATTATATATCACATAGACTAATTGAACACTTACCCAATTTTCAATTAGAAAACCCTTATCAATACACAAATTTTAATGGACAAACTCATGAAATAACGGAGACTGTAGAAACAGAAATTGAATTAACTGGTAATCAAATTCCTATTCGACTCCTAGTTGAAAATGAAGGATTTAATAATACTCTTGAAATAATGTTGGGAACAAGTATTTTAGATTCAGTATCCCCTTATAATATAACTTCAAATGGGATAGTTATCACCCATAATGATAAAAAGATATATGTAGAAAGCAAATGACAAGTCAATATAGTATTTATATTCCCATAGGAATAACCTATAAAGATTATAAAGCTGAATATTTTGCAGCATATATTGATAGTGGGTCTGGAACATGTTTATGCAAACCACCATATTTTCCACAGCAATATCATGAAACATTACCCGATCGAACTGGAATAGATATTTCTAAAAACCCTATTATTTTAAATTCTGGAATACATAAACCTTAGATATTACTTGGTTCATTCCTTGTAAAATGTCCCCCATTTTACTTCTATGATACAGGATTAGATATACTCTTAGGAAATAATTTTCTTCAATTATTTCATAAAGTTTTACTTGATACTTTACAATCTCAAATACATTTTAAAACTCCTTGTGGACATTGGATAGTAGTTAACCAACTTAAGAATGCTTATGCCCGTAAAATTCCTATTACTTTTCATACTCGCACAGGTCAGCGTGGTGATATTGGATATTCAGAAAAACCAAAAATACCAAAAGGAAATTCCATGCTAAAATTTGAAAAACAATTACATTTAAAACAACTACAATTAAAAACTATATCTACTACTTTAGAAGATATAAAAGAAAAATTACGATTAAGTTATACAGAAAATCCTCTTAAATACTGGAATAAAAATCAAGATTATGCTGAAATAAAACTTAAAGATGAAAATAAAATAATTAGAATTAAACCCATGAGATATAATCCTACTGATCAAGATGAATTCAAAAAGCAAATTAAAGAATTATTAGAAATTCCTTTAATAAGAGAGAGTAATTCTCCCCATTCTTCACCTGCATTTATGGTAAGAAACCATGCTGAGATAATAAGAAATAAACCTAGAATGGTTGTTAATTATAAACAATTAAATAGTGAAACCATATTTGATGGATACTTTTTACCACATAAAGAAACCCTTATAAATATGAGTAAAAGAAAAAAAATATATTCTAAGTTTGATTGTAAAAGTGGTTTTTGGCAAATAAAAATGCACCCTGATAGTATTAAATATACAGCATTTAGTACTCCTCAAGGACAATATGAATGGCTAGTTATGCCATTTGGATTAAAAAATGCCCCTCAAATATATCAAAGAAAAATGGATAAAATCTTTAAAGATTATCCTTTCTTATATGTATATGTTGATGACATATTAATAGCTTCAGATTCGATAGAAGAACATTTAGAACATTTAAATATATTCTTTGATTTATGTTTAAAACATGGAATTGGGTTATCAGAAAAGAAAGCAAAAATAGGACTAAAAGAAATTGAATTTTTAGGATTGGAAATAAATGGTGAAGGAATAAAAATGCAACCGCATATTTTGGAAAAAATACAAGCATTTCCTGATAAATTAGAAGATAAAAAACAATTGCAAAGATTTTTAGGAACATTAAATTATGCATCTGATTTTATTTGTAACTTAGCAGATAAAGAAGAGAATTGCAAAAATTATTGAAGAAAAATAATAAATATGAATTTTCTGAAAATCATATTGCTTTAGTAAAGAGAATAAAAGAGAAATGTAAAAATTTACCTTTTTTAACTTTACCATCAGATGAAGATAATCTTATATTAGAAACTGATGCTTCTGAAGAAGTTTGGAGTACAGTTTTAAAAAAAGAAAATAATTTATTATGTAGATATGCATCTGGAATGTTTTCAGATACGGAAAAAAGATATCATATACATGAAAAAGAATTACTTGCAGTAATAAGAGGTTGTCATAAATTTTATTACTTTTTGTTACCCAAGAAATTTAAGTTAAGAACTGATAATTCTCAAGTGAGAGCATGTATTAAAAATAATATTAAACCTTTGCCTCAAAATAAAAGATTAATTAGATGGTAAATGGCTTATCTGAATTTATGATTGAAATTGAACTAATAAAGTCTGATGAGAATTGCCTTGCAGATTTTCTCACTAGAGATGGAAAGCCAAATGAATAAGCAAACTATCCTTTTGGATAAGGTCTCAGAGTTATCTGATTTCTCAATTGCAGACGTCATTCAATGACGTAATGGATATTGTGAATTATCAAGATTTAAATAAAGAAGTTTCTAAACTTCTTATCAAGCATGCCGGAAAAGGCCAGAATATATTCAGCCTTTATGACAAGGTTGAAGAAATATTATATGATCTGTTCAAGAAAGATGAGACAGAAAATCTTCCCCCTTCACCGGGACAAGAAGATTGTCAACAGACCGAGAGTTCTAGATTAAATACTCTCAATGATGGAATATCCTTGAGACCGGATTTTAGCCGGAAACAGACATCTCAGAGGATACCCATATTAAATAATATAATTAATGAGCATCCGCTCGTCACTAAATACAATTCTCTTATGAGAGAATTATATGCCTTGCAAAATACCGATACATATTATATGGATTTCACGGGGATCTATCCTCGGATAAATTGTGTACAGGGATGTGATTGCAATTTTATTCAAAAGCGGTACAATTTTGGAGTAATCAATGCCATATATATGACTACTCCAACCTTTGTTGAAATTTCCAAGCTCCCACGGTGGATTCAAGATGGAGTTAGGCACATCTATCAAAATAATCCTACTTATTGTCCCAAGGATATATTAATGCTCAAAATTATTGCAGCTGGACCGGATTTTGAAGACTCAAATAGATATGATGCTTTTTCTCATATTAAAGTCATGAAATATGATGACTTGGAGATAAAAGTATATCCTCCGCGGAAGGAATATGAATATTTTTCGGAAGAAAAAATACATTATCGAAGAGCACTTGGGTTGAGAATTGTTTTGCAAAATCTAGAAAATACACCCAAGCAAGGATTTTGTACATACAGAGGAAATGGAGCATTTTCTTCAATAATGACTACATATGCTGGGAACACTCCAGAAGCAGCTATAAATTATTTAAATTGGAAAATACGCTTATTGGAAAGCAGCAGAATAAAATCCAGCAATAAAGCTATCAAGACTTTGTACAGGATGAGGAAGCATAAAAATAACACGTGTCCAGCATGTACTAAAAAAGAAGATAAGGATACGGTATCTAGCAGTCAGAGCATGGAATAAGACGTAAGCACTTACGTCACACTCCCGGAATCCAAAATATATTGCTCAAGTCCGCGGAATTGAAGAAGGAACGAGTCCGTGGAAAAATCAATTCACATTCGACATTGAAGTCCGCCAAACATTTATAAATATGCAGACGCCATATGAAGAAGGCAGTTGAACTTAGAGTGGAACTTAGAGTTGAAATTAGTGTTAGTAAGGAAGAATAGAGAAAAACACCAGAGTTCTTCTACCGATGGTCTTAAAATTTTCTCTCATGTATAAGAAATAAAGAGAGAGAGAGAGAGAGAGAGAGAGAGAGAGAGAGAGAGAGAGAGAGAGTAGTGTGCTAGGCTATCATCTTGTACCTAACTTTCTTCATTAATAAGAGAAACAAGTTTCTTCACATCTTTCCATATTTACATCTGAGTACGCTTAGAGGTAGGAAACGAAACTAAGCTGTGCTGTAAAACTCTGAAGCGGCCCTTAAAGGAATTCATCCCAGTGGTTGGAGGCTGCAACGCCCAAGTAAGAAGTCCTCGGGAAGGTAGCCGGAGTTTTTGCAGTCGAAAATCAGATCTAAGGTATGGAAGCGTGTTGGACCCATTTCTTTTGTTAATAAGAAATTGTTAAGTCTTGATATAGCTTGCACTCTATTCTCTCATCAAAAAATTTTATGGAAAATATGTCTAATCTTTTTAGTACTTTATCAATAAATATTATGCTTCCTGAATATAATTTAGAAATAAAAATATCTTTTGAATCAAGAACAGTAAATATAAATATTGTGTTAGCCAACGCAATCTTAAATTATGTTTCCGCAAATTCCGCAAATTTGGGCACCGAAATGGTATCAGAGCCCAATGATCTCATTAGTTATGCCATTTGGATTAAAAAATGCCCCTCAAATATATCAAAGAAAAATGGATAAAATCTTTAAAGATTATCCTTTCTTATATGTATATGTTGATGACATATTAATAGCTTCAGATTCGATAGAAGAACATTTAGAACATTTAAATATATTCTCTGATTTATGTTTAAAACATGGAATTGGGTTATCAGAAAAGAAAGCAAAAATAGTTATTAGAGGATTTTCTGAATATATATCAAAGTTTCTGAATTATCTGAATTTAAGAGGATTTTCTGTATAACTTAATCGTAATTTTTCTTTTATATCTTCTAAAATAGTAGATATAGTTTTTAATTGTAGTTGTTTTAAATGTAATTGTTTTTCAAATTTTTGCATGGAATTTCCTTTTGGTATTTTTGGTTTTTCTAAATATCCAATATCACCACGCTGACCTGTGCGAGTATGAAAAGTAATAGGAATTTTACGGGCATAAGCATTCTTAAGTCGGTTAACTACTATCCAATGTCCACAAGGAGTTTTAAAATGTATTTGAGATTGTAAAGTATCAAATAAAACTTTATGAAATAATTGAAGAAAATTATTTCCTAAGAGTATATCTAATCCTGTTTCATAGAAGTAAAATGGGGGACATTTTACAAGGAATGAACCAAGTAATATCTGAGGTTTAGGTATTCCAGAATTTAAAATAATAGGGTTTTTAGAAATATCTATTCCAGTTCGATCGGGTAATGTTTCATGATATTGCTGTGGAAAACATGTTGGTTTGCATAAACATGTTCCAGATCCACTATCAATATATGCTGCAAAATATTCAGCTTTATAATCTTTATAGGTTATTCCTATGGGAATATAAATACTATACTGACTTGTCATTTTCTTTCTACATATATCTTTTTATCATTATGGGTGATAACTATCCCATTTGAAGTTATATTATAAGGGGATACTGAATCTAAAAAACTTGTTCCCAACATTATTTCAAGAGTATTATTAAATCCTTCATTTTCAACTAGGAGTTGAATAGGAATTCGATTACCAGTTAATTCAATTTCTGTTTCTACAGTCTCCGTTATTTCATGAGTTTCTCCATTAAAATTTGTGTATTGATAAGGGTTTTCTAATTGAAAAATGGATAAGTGTTCAATTAGTCTATGTGATATATAATTTCCATTAACTCCTGTATCTATTAAAATATTACAATTTGTCATATTTTTCCCATTCCAATATCTAGCTTCTATTCTATAATTTGTTGTTATTTTTTGATTAGTATTCATATTCGGTAAACGGTAAGAATTACTTCTAACCATTTTTCCTGAATAAGATAATCTTGATAACAAGGCATCTGGCTTGTCTAATAGAGGTTTTTGACTTATATCTAAATTGAATTCCTCATTTAATTCTATATTAGTAATTTCTGGAGGATATATTTTTCCTACTTTGGAAAATAATTTAGGGAGATCAATAAATTCAGTTTTTGAAAAATGTTCAGTATGATGTGTATTTGATAAAGCATAAGAAATCATATATGTAATGGAATATGGTCTATTTCCATTAAAAAAGAAATCTTTTCTTTTGAAATCTTGTATTAAGGAAAGTGTCTTATCAAAATCTTTATCTTGTATGTTATAAGAGATTTTTGGATATATATTAAAAATTAGTTTTTGATATTTAAGGTTTCCTCTAAGGATTCCAAGAGTTGCTTCTTCTCTATTTTTTATTATATTATCAACTATAGCAAGGTCTATAGGTGTATTCAATCCTTCTCTAAATGTCGATCTAATAATCATTTGGATAGAACCTATATGAATCCATCCTATTGATTCTCTTATTTTTTCTGGTATTTTTTCTAATTTGCTGTAAATATCTTTTTTAGATATTAATGGGATCATTATTTTATTGGTAGTAAGGCTGAATTCTAAAGCTTTCTCCTTGAGATTTATTCCATAGTACATATGGTGTTTTCTTAGATAAAATTTTATTTTTTCTAATGCAGGTACATTAAATCCACTATAAGAATTTATTGAAAAATTACTTTTTTGAATTTTTGTTAATATTTTTCTATCTATGAGTGCTTCTTGACTATATTCTCCTAATTTTTCTGAATGAATATCTATTATTTCAGAAGTATTATTTTTCTCTTCTTCTATTTCACTCATCTTCACTGCTTATTTCATATTCTGTATCTATACAGATAAATATACTTTCATCGGAAGAAATTTCATGTATTTCTGCAAATCTATTTATTTCTATTAATTCATTATTATCAATCAAGTCTACAATATCCTCATCCACTTCAAATCTCTTTTTATTAAATTTCTTAGGACATTGATTTGCTAAGTGTCCTTTTTCTTTACAAAAATAACATTGGCAATCTGTTATATTTCTTTTTCTTTTATTTCTCCTATACATCTTTTTCTTTTTTGGAAATTTTTCTCTACTTTTGTAGCATTTTGCCTTTCTTTTCTTCATATATTTTCTTTTAAAATATTTTCACTTTTTATATTTATTTTTCATTTTATGATAATAATAAGGAGTATCACATCCTATCTGGGTAGGCATGTTAAGATTATTACAACATAATTTTAATTGATATTTCAAATTACGGGTCTTTCTAAAGAGTGTAGATTCTTCACACCATTTACTTAGTTTATCTACTGTACGGAATATTCTTTTTTCTAATGTATCTTTTGTTCCAGGACTATATTCTTCTCTTAATTTTTTACCCCATGGATCAGGGATTTTTGAGAAAAACATTTCTAAATATGTTTCTCTTTTCCTTGAATCTGTTCTATAATAATAATTTTAAAAAACACAGATATATTTATCTATTTCACACATATCACAAAGTGTTAATCTAAATAGTGCATCGGTATATTTTTTAACTGAATTAGCACCAACAAATTCAAGGCGAATTAATTCAAGTGCTCTAGTTACCATACCATTTATGTATTCTTCTTCTCCAAATATTATTGACTTAGTTTCTTCTGGTAATGTCTTCCAATATCGAGAAACACTATTTACCAGTGATCTCTCTAAAAATCCTTTTGCCTCTTCATATGTTAATTTGTTTATAGAAACAGCTAATCTTAATCCAATTTTCCATTTATCTATTGCTTCTTCAGTATTTTTTACACAGTCTAAATCTAAAAATGTACCAAAAGGATATATGGCTTCAGGTGTGGTCCTATTTAAAAGGGTATAGCCTTCATTATTTAAATAGTCTTTTTGCTTTGCTATATTCATTAGTGATGAAACGAAAGAATTTCCTGAACCAGGCTTTCATCGAGCATATGAAGATGCGGGTCTGCTGGTTGAAGGGAGATCGCTTATGTTTGGATTCATCTCTGGTTTTATATCTAGTTTTATATTTATCATTAAATTATTGAGTTTATTACTTATATTTTCTATCTCGGAATCTGAAAGGCAAGTAAAATTTTCTTCAGAGTCACTCATTTTATTTTAGCAATATGTTCTGTTAAATATTCAATGGTGGTTTTATTTCTTGTTTCGGTAGTTTTTTTTTTTTTTGAATTTATTTTTTCAGTTTTTCCTGTTTTTTCTATTTTTTCGAATTTCTCTCTTTAGATCTCTACACATATATATTATTGGTTTTTGTATTTCAAATAGGTCTTTTTCTATTTTTAAATATGTAGGTTCTATTAGTTTGTAGTTATCAGAATTCATGTATGGGTTCTTACTAAATGTAAATGTCGATTTGAAACAACTTTCTCTAAATTTCTTTTTCAATATCCAATAATATGTTTAATGCTTCTAATATTATTTCTTCAAAGGAATATTTTACAATAAGTTTTCTTATCTTATTTATTTTAGCTTTAGCTGCTAGATCTTGGCTAATAAATTTTTGACATTCTAGACAATAAGTTATTCTTTCTGAGTTATTCATGGTGAATTTAAATGATTTTCTCTATAATGTACAGTAAATTCTTTATTGATTTCTGCATATCTATTGGTTATTAAATATTTTTCATGTTCTGCATCTCTCAAAATCTTGTATCTATCATGACAAGTAACTGGGTTACAATTGTATAAAATGACATGAAGCCATTCTTCTTGATAATATGAAATTCTTTTATCTAATTGTTGCAACTGATATGCGTATTCTTTAATAAGGAATAAAATAGAGTCACATATTTGACATTCTTCCATTTTAAGGAGATGGATAGTACCAATCAGAATCGTCATATTCTACTTCATTATTAAAGTATCTAATGGGTACTGGATTTGTCTCAAAGTCTTCGTCTGAAATATAATCATCGTCATTATTTTGTCTATAGTCTATGGTCAATGTTGGATTATTTATGAGGATTAGGGGATCATTTATGACAATAGTGAGATTATTCATGAAATCATTGGGGATTAGGGGAATATTTATGAGATCATTGGGCTCTGAAACCATTTCGGTGCCCGTAAAATTATCACGTCGGTAATGAAGGCTATACCCTTTTAGATAGGACCACACCTCGCTTGCTCCATTCTAATTTTCAACCCGTGCAGAATTATCCTATTCATATTTTCACCTACCAATCGACGTGAAATTCTATTTTATTTTCAGCTCTTCACACCACTCCTTAAAGGAATTCTCTGTGTATTTTCTTTTATCCGAGATCAACACGTGGTATCCCAAAGCCACACACTTTCTCCCTGTTATGAAACTCAAGTGTTCGACCTCTATCCACTTAGTAAAATAGTCTATGTCCACGACCAAATATTCATAGCCTTTTGGGGGGAAAGGGTCTAAGTAGATCTATTTCCTATTGAGCAAAAAGCCAAGGGCATTGACTAAGAGAGGCTAATGATAAACTCATTACAAGAAAATAAGTCATCAGTAATAGCACAGAATTGTCACAGAACAGTAAAAAATCATCACAAATGATAATTATTGAAAAGGTCGTCACTATACCTCCATCAGTAAAAGGAAGCAGTGACGACCTTAAAAGTCGTCAATGAAATATCATTTTTAGTGATGAGTCTGATGACATTATGAACCCAGTTTTATTGACAACTTGAACCTGTTGTCAGAAATATCTGGATTCGGGTCATCACTGAAAATTGGTGATGGTTGTCACTTATATTGTCATGTTACCGACAGCAATTTTTGTCAATAATATGATTCGATGCTAATGACGACATTATGCTGCGTAAAAGGAAGTTCCTTTTGCTAGATAGGCGTTTCTTTTGTGACAACTTAATTTGTCAATGAAAATTTTCAATTAATTTTTTTCATTGCCAACAGTACTCATGATAAAATAAAAAGAAACAATATATCTTGACATGTTAACAAATAAAATAAATAGCTGCATGAGAAGCTGCATGCCTATATACCACAAATTATCTTCAAATGTCATATAAGTTCTACATCACAAAACAAATGTTTCGATAAGGGGTTTAGGCGTCCCAAATTTTACATCAAAATAAAGTAGTTTTACAAAAGGCTATTGAAATAAAGAAGTAGAAACTCGTAAGTGAGCTGCATGGAAAAAAGACATCTTCCATCTCCAATGTCGGTCAGTCAAAGCCATAGACTCAAGTGTTGGGAATTTTAGTATTATTCACTGATCTTCCAATAAAGTTGAATGAACAGCCTTTTTCTGCATTAAAGAAGAAAAATAAGTAGTAAATATGGAGACGAGCAAAACATTACAGTAAAAGTAACTTTGATTAGCTTTTTAGACCTTTACTTACTTGACATAATTGAATGTAAAATAATAAAGGGAAAGCACAGAAGATTCTTGAAAAGGTTGGCTACAAAATGCAAAATTTCTGTTCACAAAAGAAATTGGATCTATTTCATTTTCCTTTCTTAAAGGGTAAAACAGTGAGTTACCTTCTCTGGTAACTGGATAAATTGTTCAGGAAGATCTATTTAAGGACTCCATAATTTATTGTATGGTCAGAAAATTTCTTTCTGGTCTAGTAATATTTCCTTACCTATAATCTTGAGATCTTTGTTGAGTTTTTGACAACAAATATTCTTGGCACTCTTCTTGACTGCTTGACGCCTGTGCTCTACTGCTCAAAGCATCACCCTCTTTAGCTATGCCCCACTTGATCCTCCCATAAGGGCTCTCTTCATCACCTCTTTTAACATCAAAAAAGTAAGTTCTATGTCCAAGTAAAAAGAGAATTAGCCAAAGAATCATAACAAGACGTAGAATCCCAAAACCAATTGTCCAACTAATATTGTCTTGAATATAGTGCAAGATCAAATGTGCTGCTATAGAACCAATGCATAGGCCATAGAGCCACCAATTGACAAATGAGCTCTTGGCTTTGCTCTTTTCCTAATGTTTTCCGTTGAATTGATTAGCTCCGAAAGCTTGAACACAAGGATTATATCCTTGAGCCAATGCAATCACGTAAAGTGAGACAAAAAACAATACTTGGTTTCTTGTATCCAAGCCTGATTTCTTGGTTATGGCTTGATAGCTTGAGCTGCTAAGAAAAGTTGGACTACTTGATGCAGACAGGCTCAAAAAACCAAGTCCCTGCAACATTTTCAGCACTATATCACCATAGAGAGTAATAAGAGCTTGAAGTATGTACAATTCCAAAGAGATGGAGACTTGTTATTTTCACCCCCTTATTTGTACTTGGCTTTCCGTTTGAGGTTCTAATCCTTTGACTTGAATTAAAGTACCCATATACTTCATTGCATTCACAAGCTCTCCCATCTAGTCAAATTTTACTTCAAGTGACAAAAATGTAGATATCTTTATCTTTTTGTATGTGGAGAAAAGTGCACAAAAGTTACATTAACAAACAAGGAAATGCCAATAACAATTTATATAAAAGTAAAATTGTGAACTGACCAAGATATAGAGAATGGAAGCAATGATAATTGATCGATATCTGCTAAGGAAAGAATCAGCCAAATATGCTCCTAAAACTGGTACAAGTGAAACTACACCAATCCATGTATTGACATTTGCTGCTGCTGTTGCAACAGGTTCTCCAAGTGGTCCAGTAAGATAGCTAATCAAATTAGATTTTACTCCATAATAGGCAAACCTCTCAAGAGATCCTCCAGCTATAGATTACAGCCAACCCAGTCAAATCATAATGATCAGGTTGAATTCCACATAACTTTGTTTTGCTTCTAAATCATTAATAGTTCTTAGAAAATTGGACAAAAAGAAGGTAATGCTTAAAGAACTTTAGCAATCATTGGAAAATACCTTAGTAGGACTATGTATGTACTTTTATATGTTTACTAACCTACCATGAAGGATGCTGATCTCCATCCACCTGGACTGCCCTTGTAATAGACATGAACCATAGTATAATGATGTATTGCTATCCTATCCTTGACCAGGGCCTTTCGAATAGTTTATAATTACCTAGTAGATCAAGAATTTTGTTTCTTTTTGGTGTTAATGTTTTCCACATGAATCAGGAGTTTGTTTTATCTTTTCTTGGCTTCCTCATGAATCAGGGGATGTAGAAAACGGAAACATAAGAGAGATCACTCAATAAAAATTCTACACTAGGTTGTTTTCATATTTATGGTGAAACCATATATTACCTAATAACTTTTCAGTGCATCAAATTGCAATCTTATGGTAATCGCCACCCTCTCTGCACGCCACCCCCTCCCCCCGCCACCCCCTCTGCCCCTTCCCCCTCCCCTCTCCACGCCACCCCCTCTGCCCTGCCACCCCCTCCTCCACTGCCCCTTCCCCCTCTGGCCCGCCACCCCTTCCCCCGCTGCCTCTTCCTCCTCCCCTCACCAGCTCAGAGGAATATGTCCCATACGGATTGCGGGCAGCTAGGCTCAGTGAATCAGCCCCGCTCACCACCAGTGGAAGCAAGCTAGCCGGGACTCATTGCTTCGATAGCTGCTAGCCTCCCTTCAGGGCAGAGCTAGGACTACGATAGCTGGATTCTCTGGCCAAACGAGAAGCGGCGGAACAGCCTGTGGCTCGTCGAAAGAGGCAAAATTGCTCAAACCTCGTTGCCCTTCAGGGACGGCCGGATTGTAGGAAGTGGGCGATACGTTTTTCTCTCAATCCGAATCGGCTAGCTCGTGCACCCCTTCCCCTCCACCCCCTCCCCCCGCCACCCCTTCCCCTCTGCCCCGCCACCCCCTTCACCACTGATGGAAGGGGCAATAGTGGTTAAGGTAAGACTTCTTGATTAGCAGTCTGCTAATGAAGATCGCATAATGAACAGGGTTTTTAAAGAAGAGGAGGTTTTCAGGGAAGGAGAGAGAGAGAGAGAAAGGAAGGAAAAAAAAAAAAGGGAACGGCGGCGCCGGAATAGGTGGCCGGCAGCGGAGGTGGTGGCCGGCGATGAAGGTATGGTGGATGGGGTGGGGGAGAAAAAAGAAGAAAAAATAGAAGTTTTTTGTGTATTAGATATTTTGAAGTGTGTAGGTTAAAAATTTTGATAAGTTTTTTTGGGTTTCTGTAGCTAAAGTTGTTAAAAAACTAGTAGTTAAAAAACTTGGCCAAAAAACTCACTTCCAAATAGGCCCTTGGGTTTTAGACAAAACCCACCCTTTTACTAAGGAATGGAGGGATGCCAAGTTTTTAGAAATCATTCCAAGATTTCAATTCCCATTTCAGTGAACCAAACATCAACTATGGAGTTTATTCCATTCCTTCATTCCGATACATTTTTACCAAACGTCCCCTAGATTTGGACATCATAATTCCCCCCTTTCTACACAAGAAAAAATTATGAAATTTTTTGGTTTATAATTGTATTTGAAGCATAGATTTCACTATTATTCATTATTTTTGTGTCACAATTTTAAAATTTTTAGTATGAGTGGTAAAATTTTTTAAATTCATACAAATGGAAAAGCACTGTTAATAAAATTCTACTAGTTCTCATAGATGCTAAAACTTTATATCAATTATAATTGCTATTTATAAATTATTGTAATTAGTTAACTACAGATCTAGTGTTGGACTTATCCACTTTTATAATTGATTTAATTTACAGAATCTTGTACTTTGACTATGAGAAGTGTATTAGACTTAGCCCAATAAAATCTTTGACTTGTACTTTTTCATTTTGAAATTTGCAATTTAAAGAATGCCTCTACCAATTTTCAATTCCCGCTATTGATTTTTCTTTCTGTTTGAACGAAAATTTTGGCCCAATTTTTAGTTTTATTTTTTTATTTAGATTCTCAAAGAAAGGTTATTTTCCTTGTATTAAATTAAACATTTTAATTAAATATACTAGATCTAGAATGTACTTTCATATTATTTTAAGAAATAATTCATTATTCTTAAACATGAAAAAAAGAAAAATCTTATATAACACAACCAATTAACTTATATAACACAACTAATTCCACTTTCATCCAAAATGAGTTTGTACTTAACGGGTTTCAACGTTAGACCAATTAGATGTTAAGGGGGCATTGATAGTGCCCAAAGTTAAGGTATTTGAATTTAGAGGTCTTGAGTTCCAATCCCCACTTTTCCCTTCCCATTTCTTGAATCCCTCCCATTCCTTATTGGAGAAAAATTAGAAAAAAAAATCAATTAGGTGGCAAAATATTTTTTAAAAAATAGTTTATTTACTATTACTCAAACACAAAATTTCACATTGAATTTATTACCATGGAATAAAAAATTACATAATAAAATCAATATACTTAATTGGTTTAATTGGTTAACTAAACAATTTAGAACTTATCTACTTTAATAACTAGTTCAATTTAGAAACTCTTGCAGGCTAACAATTACTAGGTATTGGGAAGTTAAATATAAATATTTTTTATTTTCTTTTACCAACTACGTTAATTCAAGCAAATTAATATGACCCATTTGATATAACCAGTTTAATTTTTAAATTTACATAAAAATCAAGAGGTTCAAAATTGTGGGACAATCAAACGATTTCGTTAGCAATAAGCCAATATCATAGTAATTCAACTCTTCACCAACATGTTATCTACATACACCTCTATGTTCTTGTTGTTCTACTTCTAAAACAACTCACCAGTCTTTGACAGGTAGGTCCAGCAGTTTTTAACCCAAACAGTATGATTCTATAACAATATGTACCATCCTCCATAATCAAGAAAACCTTCTCCTTAAATCTTGCTCCATCTCTATCTGGTGATATCCCTTAAAAGTATCTAGAAAATAAGAACATCATATCCAATAGAAGAATCTGCCAACCTGTCCATCCGGATAAGTGGATAGTAATCCTCTAGACACACCATATTCAATATAATGAAATCTACATATCCTCCAAGATTTAAGTCTTTCTTCACTAATACTGGATTAGCTAGCCAACTCAGATACTATATCTCAATTATAATCTAAAACTCTTAAAAGCTTTTCCACCACCTAAATAATGGCCTCATCTCTTTTCAAGGTAAAATTTCGCTTCTTCTACTTTACTAGTTTACCATTTGGGTTTATGTTTAGTTTATGGACTGTTAACTCTACTGGTATTCCCGGCATGTGATCAACTATCCAAGTGAATATTTCAGCACATTCCCTTAGCAGTTCTAACAACTACTTCTTCTCATGCTGGAGAACAGAAGACCCAAATCTTAATCATCTGATCTAGCCTTACCTCTTTTAATGAGAATTTTTCTATAGTATTCTCAATTCTAATCTATTATCTTTTTTCGTCTATACAAAGGGATCCAAACTGGTCATCTAAGCAACCAATTTTTTCTTCCCTTTAAGAGTGGCAATATAACATGCCCTATCCACTTTAGGAACCGCATAAACTTCTACTATCCGACTAAGGGTAAAAAATTTCATGCTCAAATATAGACCTTGTTTGGCAGACAAGTTTTTTGCCAAGTTTGTCTGCTACAAGTTTTTTAAAAACTTTAGTTACAGTAACCTCAAAAAACATTTCAAAATTTTTAAACTATACAATTCAAAATATTCAAAACAACACACTTCAAAAAAATTTTTAAAAACTTCTACAGTCAAATTTTAGACAAACACTCAAAAAACTCACTTGGCAAACGAGATAATAAAGTCAAGGTCAGCCGAGAGTAGGTCAACCGATAAATATATTATATGACGAAGGTTCTTTAAGAACCACAAAATTGATTGGAACAATTTAGCATTTAGCGCTCTTCCAACAGTCACCATCAGAGTCATCATCTCTTCAAGTTTTATAGAAAAACTTGTGAATCCCACCAATGGCGTCCTAACTGCAGTAAGTTGCCTATCTTCTAGTTTAAATTCCTCGAAGGTTTTATAATACAGTACATCCATCTTACTTCTCAGATCTACGAATACCTTCTTTATCCTGAAATTATTAGTGATTACATCTATGATAATTGCCTCATGATTATTTGATGCCAATGGAGTAGAATTTTCAAGTCCATATATGATTTCCTCATATATTTTCAATTGTTTCGTAGAATTATCCTCTTTTGGTGGAGTTCAATTATTTTTTCAAACTGAATGACTGTCTTTGCTAGTGGGTCCTCTAGTTATTGTATTGATTACCCCAACTAGGTTTTATGGGTTAGGATTAGGTGAATGATCTCGAGGTAGTCTCTGTTGATCTCATTCATTGTTTCCCGCTCTGTCATCTTGATTGTTCAAACAATAATCCCTTCTTCCTTCTTGAAAAGTTTGATTATTTTGAAAGAACTGTTTTAGGTTTCTACATTTGATCAACTCCATTATTTATATTTTTAGATCCCTACACTCCTCATTGTCATGGCCGATATCTCTATGAAAAGTACAATAGAGGTTTCTATTCCTTTTATTTTTGGAGCCAGACATCTTGGGAGGCCTCTTTTTAGTACCTTCTACCTCTATTACTACCAACATTTGAGATTTTGGTGCTGCTAAGGGTGTGAAATCCTTTTCTTGAGATGGACTCTTCCCCTCAGAGAAGTGATAAAAAATGTATCTCCTGGTCTGCCCATCTTTAGGGTCGACATTTCCATTCTTCCTTCACCTATCCTCAAGATCCCTCTCAAATTCTATTTTGAGACGAGCAGCCTCCTCTGCTTTAGCAGCAGCGTAAACTCTATTCAATAGCTCTTCCAACGTCCTAGGTGATTTCTTAACAAGTTTATAATATAGCTCATTTATTCTCAAGTCATTTATAAGCACTGCCATCACCGTCTTCTCATCTTTATCTCGCACTTGGAGACTCTCGTTATTAAAATGAGCCATATAATTCCTAAGAGACTCATCATGTCTTTGCTTTATCACCATTAGATGTGTTGCATTCTTAGAGTAGACTTTGGAAGAGATAAATCATGCTGCAAACTATCTAGCCAATTCAAAGAAAGACTCGACTAATCTTAGATGTAATCCTTGGAACCAAAGCTGAGCCCTTCCCTTTAAGAACTTGGGAAAGATCATGCAACAAATCTTGTCTACAGTGGTTTGCAGCCGTCTATGAGTAAAAACACATAAATAGATAATCCTTTGGATCTGTAGACGCATCATACATATCCACAATTGGAATTTTGAATCTTTTTGGTAGAGAATATTCTTCAATTTCCTTAATAAAGGGAGGAACTATATAAAGATCTTTAGGGAAACTATATAAAGATCTTCATATTGATTTAGCCATAGGATCATATCGAGTTCATCCCGAATTGGATCCTTGACTCATGGTATTCCAAATGACTCTTTATTGACCAAGCATGAGAGCGATGAAAACAATGCTGACCAGCTTCTGAAATATAAATGTGCTCCCTAAAAAGGGAATGAACCCATTTCTTTTAGGAAAATGATCATTATCTGAGCTATTTTTTAAGGACGATACTTGCTCTTCTTTCCTCTTTATCACAGCTTTTGAATTTTGCACCTTTTCTGTCTTGTTTATTCCTTTCATCTGGGAAACAATATCCTCAAATAAAGAAAGATTATTTGATACAAACTTTATAATTTGCTCTTTCTTCTCTTTTGGAATATGATCATTATTGTCACCCTGAGTTTACCCAGGGTCATTATGAGGTTCTTTAGGATCATTTTGATTGGTATTGCTAGGAGTTTTCTTAGAGAATATCTTTGCAATAAGGAAGTTATTTCATTTTGATTCCCACAGACGATGCCAATTGTTGAAACAATATTTCTTTCCACCGAGCTAAACTAGATAGATAAGGAGGGAGTTCAATCATGTGAAGGTAGAACTCTCAACAAAATTTGGAAGGAAAAGACCAATTCGTGAGGAGTCTCGAGATCAAATCCCCAAACTCACTCCGACGTTCACGTTAGTTTTGGACTTGAGAAAAAGAATCCCTTCTGTGGGTGTTATGTATCCTTATACTAGATAAGGAGGACTTGCTCTTTTGCTGTTGCATTGGATTTTCATCTACACTTCTAGGGTTATTTCTGGAAATTTTGGACCAACTTTTTGATCATGCTAATGCACCTTTGTGGGGACAATTATAGATATTTTGGGACCCAAAGTTACATTTGTACCCTTGGTTTGTATCTTATGCACTTCTTTATAATGGTTTTTCTTTGTTCTATACTTCAAAGATCCTCTTTGGATGGTGTATTGGATGTAATAAAGTAGAGGATTACAGATATTTTGGGACCCAAAGTTACATTTGTACCCTTGGTTTGTATCTTATGCACTTCTTTGTAATAGTTTTTTTGTTCTATCCTTCAAAGATCCTCCTTGGATGGTGTATTGGATGTAATAAAGTAGAGGATTTGTTTGTTAATTCCCTTGATTAGATTACTGAGTTCAGTAAGTAAATAGTAATTATGTGTCCTAATTTAATATGTAATCTCTCAAGATGCCTTTTACCTGGACTATAGAACTTTGAATGGGCTAAAATAGGAAACCAACATTTATTTTCCCATTTGCATGGTCACCATCATTTCCATCTACTGCACTGCAGCTCCACTATCTTAGTTATTATCATAACAATAGTATTGCATTTTATTTCCTCTACTACAATTCTCCGATTTTCGGCCTGTTTTGGAGTTTCAACTTTTTGTTTGGCTTGCAATTATAGAACTGGTAATCTACACTAATTCATGTTTTTCCTTTAAATCCTTACTTTGTCTTATGAGTTATTTTCCATCCTTTGTAACTATCTCATGTTTTGCATGGTTCTATTTACTCTACATTTATGACTTCCACGCATTATTTGTGTGACGCCCCCATTTCTCCCTAAGGCGAACCAAAGGATATTGGCGGGACGCCCCCCAGTTCTCACCAGGACTCAGTACAATTCCAGTTCAAACTTAAAGGATAACGACTAATAACCAAAGTCGAAATAAAGACAAGAAGTCATTTCTATACATGAATATTCAATCTTATATCACAAGTTTCAAAGTACATTCACTTTTTCAAAATATACAACTTTCAAAAGATGTCTAGTCCAATACATTTAAAACCCTAATCAAAAGTGCCTCAAGTCGGCTTCTCCATAACTCTTTTCGTCTCGGCCCCTGCTAAGGAAAATAAATCTAATGGGATGAACTAACGCTCAGCGAGACCAAGAAAACTTGCAAAACACATAGTTCAAGTAGCAATGGCATTTAAGCAAGAATTAAAGCTGTAACATTCAAGCAATTCATAATTTTCAATGAAACACATTCAATGAGGATACAGGAGCTCTCAGGAGCTAAGTTCCACTTGCTTCGCTAAGTCTCGATCGAATACCTTCCCGTGATGACACTCCATCAACCTGGTCGACATTTAAGTCCGTAGAATTCCACTTACTTCACAGTTCCGTACATCATACACCGTATCGGGCCCGAACTTCTATAAAAGGTACTACTACGCGAGTAGGTCAAGCAAGATCTCTCAATAGATCAAGCTTACAGTTACCTCATGGCTCACCAAACTTCTCGATCAAGCCCTTGCTGGCTCGAGTCGCAAGGTCGGCCAATTGAGAGTTGGGCGTCCCTAGTTCAATTATAAGTCGTGGAGATTCACTCGAACGACATGCAAACAATTCAAATACAGTTCAGTTACAAAGCAGTTCAATTCAATTGTTCAATCAGTTAAAAGAAAATGAGTGCGATAAAGTACACACTCGACTCAATATTTATAAACCATTCAGTCCACAAGAAGCAATTCACATAATTGCAACAAATCATGCACTTGACACTCACCAATCAAAGTAAGAGAGTAAGAGCTTAAACAAGCGTTTAGGCATCAATTTTGAGATCCTCTTGAAGGTCTCCTGGAGCGCCTGAGCAAATAGAAATTGGCTATATATCACCCACTATCGCTTATAAACCCCTTATTAACAAGAAAGATTGTACACTTGCACAATACTAAGAAAATGTCATGAAAGAGAGCCTTAATTACTCGTCAATCGAGGCTCAAAAGTGGGATCTAATAACACAAGGAAAACTGATTTTCTTCATGAAATCAAGTTTAAAACGATCAATCAATATCAAAGGATAGAGAAAAGTTTCCAAAAACTCATTTCCCAACAAGTCGAAAAATTTGAGTTTTGTGCATCAAATTTAGAAAAATCAGAACTTCCACTCAATAGGTCCAAAATTGGAAAACTTTATACCATTGGAATCTTGGTTCAGAATACTAAAAGTTCCTAGAAGACACTTTTCCAAGATTCTAAACGGAAGACATTCAAATTTCAGTTCAAAATGGCTGACTTAAGCGACAAACTTTGGAAATTTGGCAAAATTCACAGAAAGTGAACTAGCCTTTAAAATTTGTAACACCATATAAGTTCTAAACAGAGTTTCAATCAGGACAAATGGAAATAAATTTGGAGTTTTGAATATTGAGATATAATAGTCTAAAGTCGGCCGGAATTTGAGCACAAATCAGCAAATTTTCAGATTTGGAAAGCAAATTTAGGAACATCATTTGGGTATAGAAATGGTCTTAGAATAATACCAAATTTGGTAAAATTCAACTTCGATATAAGAATTACTCCTCTATCAAATATTACGTAAAAACTCGTACGGGAAGGTAGTTAACAAAACTACCAAAGTTTAGGAAATTCTTAAAGCAAATCTGTTTTCTTGCTTTGTTTTCCTTTTTCAAACATTTTGCCCAATGAAATCAATTCCAATTCTATCCAATTTTGAAAGCAAGGTTCTAGGGACACTTAATAAGCATTTGACAAGCAACGGACATCAAGATTTTCGAAACAAATCGTCCCAAATCAAACCTAACCAGTCGGCTATCAAGAAGAAAAGGGTTTCCAGATTTCCAGCTTTGGCATAGTTTATAAATTGAACCATATCTCACTCAATACAACTTGAAATTGAGAATGGTTGGTGGCGTTGGAAACTAGAATGAAAATTATATATTTCATCAGAACAAGTCTTTTTCAAAATCAATTCATAAGTAGGAGAAAATAGAGCCACAAAATGCAGCCCCTATCTTCTCTCGGATAGACCATCAGAACAGAACATCAAAGTTTGCCGAATCACTAAGGCTCCCTCATTTCGAACTGGAAAGTGAATTTTATACTGTTGGAAAGCTACAAATGTCTAGTTTCAAATTCCACAAACGGCACTTGATTTTGACTTTTGTACTAAGAGTTATGTTCGATCAAAGTGGTACTGTTTAGACTGCCAGAACACATTTTCCAGTTTTCTTCAAATTTTGAAATTTCAAGTTTTGCTCAACCAATTCAAATGATTTTTGGTAGAAACTTTCTACACACCATATACAACATATATACATCAGTTTCACAGTCATTTGAGCATCAAAAATTTGAAATATAGGTAAGGGAATAAGAAGACAGATTCAGCCAGCATCCATGCGCAATTTTCCTTTGGCCTTTCCTTCATTTCTCACCATAATCTTTTCATCTACACATATAACAATCATATTCAAGCAATTACAGCTCAAGCCAGCTACCTAGAGGTCACCACAAGACCACTAGCCTAACATTTAAAGCAAGAAAATAGATTCCTCAAGTCCTCTATCTAGTTTCATGTTTAGGGTTGCAAACCCTTGCAAATTCAACCATAAATCTTGTATTAAATGGAGAGATTAGACGAGTTGATGGTTACCTCCTTATATTTTGAAGAAATCAGAAATTTTGACCAAAAATCTCCCTAGAAAACCCGCAAGAAGGTGTCCTCCTTCAAGCTAAAATTGCTCTCCAAGTGGTATGTGAGTTGTGTGAAGAATTTGAAGTGAAATGGTAGCAAGACTTGGAGTAAAAATGATGAAGCTTTCTTCCTTCTTCCCTTGAGGGTTTCGGCCAAGCTAAAGAGAGAGAAGTGAGAGTGTGGTTTGTTGAGTGAAGCTTCCCTTGGAAACTTTGTGACGATCTAAAAATTTTCTTATTTTTATTTTATTTTACTAGTTTAATTAAATATTTATTCACCCGTTTTCTTTGAAAAAATTATTTCAACCATTTTAAATCCATTTACATGGAACAATGCCTTATATTTTTAAAACGTCCCGTTAGCAAATTTAATTTTCCGAGGCTCATTTAGTAAGAAATAGCGAATACAGGTTTTTCGAGGTAATATTCGATCAAGAGTGCAATGATCTTGGAGATTTGAGAACTCATGTTTCATTCTTAAAATAGTTATTTTTATGATTATTTACCCTAGTATTAGTTAGTTATATTAAGAATTTCTTTTAAATTTCGCTTTATCGCGTGCGAATAGGCAGTTCGCGTATTTCGCGTCAAACAGTTAAATGGAGATTTAAGAAACTTATACTAGACTACTAAGAGTGAATAATTATAGTGTTAAAGGAATTACATTTGAGGTTTAGTGCACAAGTGTATCAAACCCGAGAGAAAACGATGGTACGAAACTCGCGCGCGACCACTAGTGAGTGTTGACTTTTTTGCACACAACTTAAAGTAGCTTTTCTTCATTCTTTCTCCCCAAGTTTCACTACACAACCGCTCCCTCACCATCTCTCATTTTTGGCCAGCCAAGGGCAAGAGGGGAAAAGAAAATTTCATTCTTTGGCTCCAAGTTTGCTAGCTACTCATTATTCAAGCTTTCGTCACAAACTAAAGACACAAAAAATCCTTCTCTTTCTCTCTCTTGTGGCCGGCCAAAACAGCAAGGAAAAAAAGAGAAGAAGCTCCCTTCATCTTGCACCATTCTTGTTCCAAAACCTTCACAAATCACCACCCAATTCCTAAACTACTTGGAGAGCAACTTAAGCTTGGAGGAAGACACATTCTTGCGGGTTTTCTTGGGAGATTTTCGGTCAAAAATTTCTGGTTTCTTCAAGAACTAAGGAGGTAACCATTAACTCTTGCTTTCTTGTTCCATCTCTTGGCCTTGAAGCTTGTAGCTTCCTTATTATTGTGGTTAGTTGGTTGAAGTGGGCTCTATGAACACCCACCTTAGTTATGTGAGGGCTGCCTTGAGGATTAAATGCTTGATTAATGTTGTTTTTATGTTAAGTGAGTTGATTATGGTTAGAAAAGTGAAAGGAAAATCAAAGGAAGTGAGGAACTAGAGCTGGCCAAATCTGTCCAGTGCTTTTTGTACCTGTGTTTCGAATTTTTGTGGGTTATTTTTCCATGAAATTGGTTGATATATGTTGTATATGGTGTGTAAAAAGTTTCTACCAAAAATCATTTGAATTGGTTGAGCAAAACTTGAATTTTCGAAACTTGAAGAAACCTGGGAAAATGTGTTCTGGCAGCTTGAACAGTGACTCTTTGATCAAACATATCTTTTTGTACAGATGTCAAAATCGAGTGCCATTTATGGCATTTGAAACTAGACACTTGTAGCTTTCCAACGGTGTAAAATTCATTTTCTAGTTCAAAATAAGTGAGCCGTAGTGATTCGGCAAAATTGCTATCTTGTTCTAAAGGTCCATCCGAGAGAAAGGTAAAAGTTGCATTTTGTGGCTCTATTTTCTCTCACTTATGAATTGATTTTGAAAATGATTTGTTCTAATTAAATGTAGCCTTATGATTCTAGTTTCCAACACCACCAACCATTCACAATTCCAAGTTGTATTGAGTGAAATATGGTTCAATTTTCAAACTGCGGCAAAGCTGGAAAACTCTTTTTTTTGCTGGCTGACTGGTTTAGTTGTTTGTGAAATGTTTTATTTCGAAATTTTGATGTCAACCAACTATCAATTGCTTATGAAATGTTTCTTGGACCTTGGTTTCACAAATGAACCAAAATGGGATTGATTTCATAGTGAAAAGTGTTTGAAAAGGAAAAGAAAGCAAAAAGACAGATTTGCTTTAAGAATTTCCTAAATTTTGGTAATTTTGTTAACTACCTTTCTGTACGAGTTTTTACGTGAAATTTGATAGAGGAGTAGTCCTCATATGGAAGTTGAATTATACCAAATTTGGTGTTATTCTAAGGCCATTTTGATACCCAAATGATATCCCAAATTTTGCTTTTCAAACCTGGAAAATGCCTGATTTGTGTTCAAATTCCAGCCGACTTTGAACGGCTATATCTTGATGCTCAAAACTCCGAATTTAGTTCCGTTTGGCTTGTTTGAAACTTTGTTAGGGACTCGTATTGTTTTACAAATTTCAAAGGCTATTTCACTTTTTGTACATTTTTTCGAATTTCCAAAGTTTGCCGAAAAACATGACCAAAACTATCTTGCTTGTTCAAATTGGCCACTTTGAGCTGAAATTTGAATGTCTTTCATTTAGAATCTTAGAAAAGTGTCTTTTAGGAACTTTTAGTGCTCCGAACCAAGATTCCAACAATATAAAGTTTTCCAATTTTGGACCTACTGAGCGCAAGTTTTGATTTTTCTAAATTTGACATGCAAAACTGAAATTTTCCGACTCGATGGAAAATGAATTTTTGGAAACTCTTCCCTATCTTTTGATATTGATTGACCGTTTTAAATTTGATTTCATGAAGGAAATCAGTTTTTTTTATGTTATTAAACCCCACTTTTGAGACTCGATTTTCGAGTAATTAAGGCTCTCTTTCATGACATTTTTTTAGTATTATACAAGTATACAATCTTCCTTGTTAGCCAGGGAGTTTGTAAGTAATAGTGTGTGATAGTCAATTATTATTTGCTCAGGCGCTCAAGGGGACCTTCAAAAGGATCTCGAAGTGGACGCCTAAAAGCTTGTTTGAGCACTTACTCCCTCATTTTGATTGGTGAGTGTCAAGTGCATGAATTTGTTGCTAAGTGCTTGACTTGTTTCTTATCCGTTATGTGAATTTGGAATTTTAGATACGAGTGTGTACTTTACTGCACTGGTTCTCTTTTAAATGAAATTATATTCGAATTTTACTATGTGAATCCATATTCGCCTTGTGCGAAGTAATGTGGATGTGATTCGTATTTGGAATCGTCGATTTGAGCGCTACTCATCGACTTATATTCGTATTCGTATTCGTATTCGGGGGACGCCCAAACTCATTGGCTAACTCTGCGAATCGAGCCAGCATGGGTTTGGTCGAGGAGCTTAGCAAACCATGAGATATTCGTAAAGTTTGATCTATTGGAGAGATCTTGCTTGGCATAATCGCGAAGTATTGCCATGATCTACTCGAGTAATATTAAAAATTTGATGAGCGGGTCCGGTAAGGGGGTGTAAAGGTGACGAGATTCGAAAAAATTGGTGAATCTACAGGATTTGATACTATGTGATTGACGGAGTGTCAACATGAAATTGATCAAGACCTTGACTCGACTACGTGGAATTTAGCTCCTGAGAGCTATATTATCCTCGAATTATTTCTGTTTACTTTTCTTACTTGAAATGCTAAATACTCGAACTTTATAGTTTTTACTTATTGTGTAAATGAGTTTGCTACTTGGACTACGTGCTTGCATGTGTATTTATTGGCCTCACGAGCATTCGCTCATTCCGTTAGATTTGTTTTCCTTAACAGGAGTTGAAATGGAACGAATTTTGGAGAAGCCTACTTGATGGCTCTTTTGACTAGAATTTTGGGAATATACTTGATTAGACATCTTATGGAAATTGTCTATTTTGGAAAAGTGGGTGTATTTTAAAACTTGTAATATAAGATTGAATATCTATGTATGGAAGTGACTTCTTGTCTTATGTCGTCTGGTATTAATAGTTATTATTGTATTAAGGTTGAACGGGAATCGTACCGAGTCCTGACGAGAGTTGGGCAAGTGTTCCGTGGATACCCTTGGGTTCGCTCTTAAGAGAAGTGGGGGCGTCACAAGTTTAAGGGATTTGTGGCCCAAAATTTGAGCAAAAGTCAACTAGGAATAGTGCACGCGCGCGGTATCGTACCACCGTTTCTCTCGTATTTGTTTCACTTGTGCACTAAACCTCCAAACGTAATTCCTTTAACACTATAATTATTTACTCTTAGTGGTATAAAATAAATTTCTTAAATCTCTATTTAACCGTTCCGACTCGAAATACGCGAACTTCCAATTCGCGCGCGATAAGGAGAAATTTACAAGGAATTTGTGTAACGATAATATAATTAACTAATACTAGGGTAATTAACTTATAAAATGACTATTTTAAGAAATAAAACATAAGCCCTAAAATCTTTAAGATCATTGCTGATGTGTGCACGGACCTTGGCCCACGCAATGACCCAGTTCGAGTACCATTGGGCCCAGTCACACGTGCACGGGCTAAGCAATTCAAGGAATCACTCCAAACTCTTGTGCGGAATGTTCAAGACCAACAAGAGTTCATCAAGACATTGAAGGCCTGGAAGGTGATAACCCAGTTGTCTACATGATGATCCAAGCCCGTGAACCTCTGTTTCAAAACTCAGACCGGACTGGCCGGTCGAACCGGGAACCGGCCAGGTAGCCGGTCCGAGTCATATTAAAAAATCGGAAATTTTAAAACCCGGTCAAAAACCGGGTTTGACCAGGAAAAAACCGGTTTTTCCGGTTCAACAGTAATTTTTTTTAAAAAAAAAATTCAAACTTTATAATATTATGTTTTGACCCCCTAAATTGTTAAAACTTATTGATATATCTCAAATATTTGATACTTTATAAATATTGTCCTACAATTTGATGTTATTTTTCAATTAAATTCATAATTTTAATTCTAAACTTGTTAATATTTATTAAATAATATAAATTGCTACTTGATTGTTCTAATTTCTTTGTATTTTCTTGTTAAATATATTTGAAACATCAAATATATATGAATATACCTTTATTAATATTAATATATTATTGGATATTATATATATAATATTTTAATTTTTAAATAATTTTTATTTATGACGTCATCCGGTTTGACCCCTATCGACCCCCGGTCGAACCCATTGACCCCTGACCCCTGACCTTGGCCGAGTCGCTATCCGGTCCGGTTCTGAAAACATAGCCGTGAAGAGAGCCTGTAAAGAGCCAAGTGGGCCATAGCCGATTAGGCCTTAGTGTTAGAAGTCTTAAGTTTAGATTAGTCCTTTTGTTAGCCATGGATTCGGCCCACCTTTGTCTAAGGATGGCCGAACCACTAGGCCCTTGTCATTGAGTCCATGGATTGGCCCACCTTGTCCAAGAAGTGGCCGATCATCTAACTTTTCGATATTAGGGTTTCGGATATTAGGATTTTATTAGTTTTGCCTATATAAAGGCTTGCTATGTAAGTATAAAGGGGCCGTTTTTATGATAATAAACTTGTTCTTGTTTCTCTTACATGGAGAGTACAATTCCGTTACTTGCATTGGCAAGGGTTCTTGAGCAATCTCGTGATCGTCCTCGATTGTTCTACCGACCTATCCTCTTGAGTATCCACCTCGATTGGAGTCGTCGTTCTACCACCTTCAATCAAATCGTGTTGTCCATTTGATTTTAGGTTCCGCAATCCAAGCATTGGACAATCTCGCTAGATCCTTGGGCAAACGTGCTACGTGTCTCGAAACGAGTTGATCGAGGAACGTATCAGTTGGCTTCAGAGCTTTAGTTGAGGTATCTTCCGTTATATCCGTTGTTTTGTCTTATTTTTTTGTCTTAGTTTTCCTTGTTTCCGCTGTCTTGTCTTATAAAAAAAAAAAAAACCTCTGTCTGTATAATTTCTTGCCATTGCCGCGTAGTGCGTTCCACCTTTTGTTGTGTCTTGTTGCGTCAATTCCTGTTTGCGTTGTTGAGTTGTTGTCTCAAATCTGTCCGAAGTTCTTTATACTTCGTTGCCGTCAAATCTGTTCGGTATTGGTGATTTGTTGTCCACTACATTCTGCCCGAAGTGTGTTTCGTTGCTATCCAAAAGAAAAACAACAAAAAAAGGGGGAGATACGAGTCTGTCCGCCGTATAGTCTTTCTTGTTGTGTCAAATTTCTGACAGTATTTGTGTCTCAATCCTGTCCGTAATTCTGTTTGGTTGTTGCATTGTTGAACTCCGCCATATAGGGTTCATTCTCTGTCCATTTTGTGTTCAGTTCGTCGTCTTAAAATTCTGTCCATCGTTAGTCGCTGCAAATCTGTTCTTGTTGTTTGTTCGCTATCCGCAAATTCCAGATTTGTTGCATCGTGTTGCGTTAAATTTTCCAGAGTCATCTACTGCTGCTTGTGTCTAGTTGTGTTGGTCGTCCTTGTTTGTCCCGGACTCAAATAGAAACAAAAAAAAAAGGGGAAGCAAACCAGCCGCTAGGGTCCTTGCGCTATTATCGTGTCTTGTGTTTGCGTTTGTGGCAATCTGTCCAGCTTTCTCCTTCGTTATTTGCTGATTAGTCTATGTCCAGATAGTGGGTCCATGCTGGTTGGTTGTCGTGTTGTTAGGGCCGTGTAAACAACCCAGCAACAGTCAAAAAAAAAGAGAAAAAAAAGAAAAAGAGAGAAAGTCACATGCCTAGTCGTTGTGCCCTTGAAGTCATTGCTGCAATTTGATTGTTGGGGCTGCCGAACCTGTTCACTCCTGTCCTTGAACCTATTCTTGAGCTTCTTGAACAAATTTCTTGAAAATCTTGGCCTACCAAAGACTGATTTGAAAGTTCTTAAAACCAGAATTGTGGTGAATTTTTTCTTGGGACTGGAATTGTGTCGTGCAAAATCTGATTGAGCCAAAAAAAAAAGAAGAAGAGGAAGACAGAAAAGAAACAAAAGAAACGAAAAGGAAAGAGGAAAAAAAAAAAAGGAAAGCAAAGATATTGGCTCTAGTCTCCTACTTGGAAAACCCAAGTCCCACCGTGACCCCAACTACTCCTAATTCTGGTAGGATTAATAGGAACCAAGACACTTATTCGGCCATCCCAAACCTGTTATGAAATTTCTGGGCCTTGTATGGATAGGTTAACCTTTCCGTAACAGTGGTATCAGAGCCAGGCAACGAACCCAACGTCCCAGGTTCGAATCTCGCAGAGGCTCTGCCTCGATGAAGGGGGAGTCCCAAAATTACCAGGCCGTCGGGGACGTCGGCCTCTAAGGAGGGGCGTTTGTTATGAAATTTCTGGGCCTTGTATGGATAGGTTAACCTTTCTGTAACAAAACCATTCCCCAAAAGCTCTTAACAGACCCCACAGCCCACTTAATATACCATCCAGCCTTCCATCAACCGACCTCCACCGCCACCAAAAAACCAATTCAATAAACAATTCAGCTTCCCAAACACATTCGGCCATCACACCAACTCATTTCCCAAGCCTTGACCGACCTTCACCGCCCACAATTCAATCACCCATTTAGTCTTTCAGATTCTGTTTCACATTTGGCCACCCCACCAAACCCACCGCCCATATAACAACCAATTCAGCTTCCACACCCACAAGCCAACCGCCACACCGTGATCCTAGACCGAACCAGCCCGCATTCTTGAAGCGGTTGAGCATCATTTTATGAGCTAATTGGACTGAATTTTAAAGGCTGACTTATACACCAAAAAAAAAAAAACAGCACCCTTAACATCCCAAAAACCCAGCAAGTCTTGACCCAAAATGCCAAGAAACTTGTATACCAGATTTCCAGCAATTCCGTTCGGTGTTGTGTTTGATTCTATCCACTAGTTGCATAGTGTTGTCGTATAGTAATCTGGCCCAGTGGTGTTGTTCTCTTGTGAAATTCTGCCCACACCTTTGTGTCTCTAGTTGCGCCAAAGTTTCTGCCCATTAGAGTCTCATTGGGTTCCTAAATCTGTCCGCAAAGTGTTGTTGTCATTGAGTTGTTGGCTGGCTACAATTTCTGTCCGTGTCTTTGTCATTTATTGAGCCACCGTTCTGCCCACAACATGGTCCTTGTTGTTGAGTTGCTAGTTGATTGCAATCTGCCCGTGTGTATCTTCTAGTTGTTCAAGCATAATCTGTCCGTGTGTGTGTTCAGCTGTTGTCCTAAAATTCAGACCGTCGTTGTGTCTCCGTGTGTCACGAATCGGTCCGCGGCTTGGCTCCTCCTTGGCATCAATTTCTGTCCGCATTTGTGTGTTGAAATTTCTGGTCATGTCTTGGTGTCTTGTGTCCGTAGTCACTGCCCAAAGTAGTTGTGCCGTGACCAGCAAGAAAAAAAAAAATTCTGTCCGCACTTGTTTCTCTCCTTGTCGTGTTAAGTCGCTCTTCCTTAGAGTACGTCTAGGATTCCATACTTTCAGCTCTTGAGTCTTGCAACATGTCTAGTGGCAATCATCTCAGGGTTATTTTCCTACATTAATTGGGCCATAAAATAGCATCCCAGTGTGGCCAAAGTATCTTCGCTCATTGGTTACTCTTGTGGGAAGTTTGGTGCACAATTTGAGGACCTTGTGCGGCATTTCTCAAGCTATCCGAGCCGGCCAGGTCACGCACTCATGCCTAGAGAAGTTGCGTCTTACCCATACAACCAAGAATTCTCCATTCTCCTCTCAAGAGGAGGGGCCCCAAGAGGCCTACTCACAAGCACTCTAGTTCCATGGAATCTAATTCACCACGTGAGTTTCGTTCACTCCGGAAAGAGATGGACCGTTACCGTGCTTCATGTGTATATGAAAGATATAAACGAGATTGAGGTGAGTATGAGGAGCTGTGGCGGCCCCACTTCCCCCTAAGGCGAACCAAAGGGTTGGCAGGTCGCCTGCCTAGCTCTCGCCAGGACTCACTCACTCTAGCAACTAATATCACCAAACATAAATCGAAAATAAACATTACTCCTCGAGCAAGTTAAGTACTTAAATAAATCATACAATTCAACTTATACAGCCCAAAAATACAATTCCAAGTACCAACGAAAACGTCGAGCTTAAAATACTTAATTTACAATTTAAAGTTCCTAATCCAGGGCACAGAAGCACCACAGGATTCACATTTTCCCAAAGGCACAAGAAAATCATCCAAAAGATATTAAAGTATCTCCCAAAGTGCAATTACAAAAGTGGGCATTCAAAATATCACATTTCTTTTCTAGTTCTCCAAAACTTCATGCATTTCAGAACCTGTCAAGGAAATCAAATTGGAAGGGATGAGCCAATAGCTCAGTGGTGCCTCGTAACATGCAATTCACATAGGGCAATTTAACAAGTACAAATGGACAAGCAAGCAATTAACAATTTAGGAAAACGAAATAACATGACAAGAAAAGGATACGGGGCTCTCAGGAGCCAAAGTCCTTGCGCTCGATCAGGTAATTTATAGTAGTCGACACTCCGTCAACTTTCACTACCTAATCTCCATGTAGACATTTTCCCTAATCTACACGTCTCCTAGCAACGACTTCCCCCTTATTTTCGGGCCCGACTCCAGCACGAATTTTTCAAGCACTTTTACCAAGACGGCAGAGAGGTACCTCCCACTCTAATAGAGCGTGGTACGTACATCCGTTTGGTTTATTTAGTCGACGAGACCACGCTCCAATCGACCTTGCAACACTTGTACTTGTGGCATTTCACGCAATCACATAGCATATAATATTTCATGATATCTCTAGCAAGTACTTTTAACAAGTAGTTCAACTAACAGTTAAACACGATTCACGCAAGAGACACTCACCTTAAGTGAAGTGTCTAGAATTCCAAACTTTGACCGAGATTGTGCCCTTCACCAACTCCTAAAAACATACAAATAATTCACGTAAATTTCTACTTTTGAGTTGGCGAGTTTACTCAAGTCTTCTAGCATTTAATTTCACTCAAAAATCCCAAACTAGTATTAATCGTTTTTCTCAAAGTGAAATCCACAAATAGAGTGAAATTAAATTTTGAGGTTTCTTTAAAACCCAAAAACTTGCTAAATTCGTCAAATATTCCAACATCCAAGTTCTAGAATCACATAAGCTATTTAACACCAATTTTGTGTCACAAGTTGAGAAAAATCACATTTAAACAATTTAGAGGAATTTCCCCTCAAATTTTTCCCAAACATATCTTGGGAAATTCCTTTAAGAGGCAATCATATAAACCAAGTAAAACTAGTCATTAGAATTTTTATAAAATAGAAACTCCTTAAGTTTGCCAAATTCCATGACCAACTTAGTCCAATGATTTTCATGAAGGTAAAAACTTGAGTTTTTAGAAAAATTTTCAGATTTGACAAATTCCTCAAAATAGGGCATTTGGTCTAATAAAATTCAAGGTTATCAACTCAAAGTAGACCTAGTAACAACGGTTAATGCTAGAAAACATTTTCGGGGCAACTTTGGTCCACATTTAATCAAAATGAAATCCAAACGTCAAAATCATTTCTAATTTCAAACAAAATTTCTGTTTTGGTAGCCTCGTGAAGAATAAAATTTTGGCCCACTTTTGAACGTAAACTTTACTAGATTTTGTCCCCAAATGGAGCTATACACACCCCTTAACTAAACACAAGTCAAATTGGGTTCATGTTAACGTGAAAATCATTCAACATGTCTCATGCAAAGCTGGAAAAATTTTCAAGTGCATTTGGTACAAGCAGTCCATTTTGTCTTCAATTTGTCCAAAATTTTTCAACTACTCAAAGGCTACATTTTTACCCAAACAATACTTCACATATAGGTTAACATGTTTACAGCTCAAATAGTTCAAAAACTTGTCAAAACCAAACCCCAAATTCGCCCAAAAATTTGGAAATTTCCAGAATTTTTCGGACAGCTCAAGGACATTTTTCTCTTTGATTTTTCAATGAAATTTCCATTGTACCAAAGCTGCATTTTCACCAAAACTACTCTACACATATAGGTGAACATATACATGATTTAAATAGCTCAATAACTTCACAAAATCCAGTTCAAGAATCTGGGCAAAGTTGGAAGAAAAACAGGCCTGCTGGTTCGGTTGCAGAGCAGAATTTTTCTCTTCTTTTTGATCAACCATTTCCAACTTATAATTCATACTTTAAGTCCCTAACAATCACAACCAATTAGTCCAACCTCCCAACAAGCAATCCAGTTCATTACCTAAGCAAAAATTGCAAAACATCAACAGGTACTAATCTGGAAAATTTTCCCTTCTCTCGGCAGCACCCCAACTTCATTCTAAAAAAAATTTTCCCAACATTTAACCACATCAAAACACACATATAAACACATAACACACCTCTAGCTTCATCAATCATTAGCTTAGAGGATCAGCAACCCAACATGTTTCACCAAGACAAGCTAAAACTTCAAGAACCAAAAGCTGCAACAAATCTGAAATTTTGGCTAAGGGGGTGAAGCGGAAGTTTTTGGGTTACCTTTGGTGGTTGTTTACTAGCTAAATGAAGTGTCTAGTTTCCCCAAGTTTGCTCCTAGAATCACTGAGGTCAGTCGGCACCCCTTGCACTCTGTTTTTCTCTCGGTCAGACCACCCACAGCAGCAACCCAGCAGCAAACGTTAAGGTGAAGAGAAGCTTGGTCTGGGGTTTTGAGTCAGCTTGGAAGGTTCTGTGGTTGGAGGAAAGAAAAATGGCAGCTGGTTTCTCCTTCTCCCCTGGTCTGATGCAACGCCGGCAGCAGCCGCAGCGATCTTCCTCCTCCTTGCTTGGTCGAGACAGCAGCCAAGAATGGAGGTGGAAGCTGGAAATGGAAGCTTGAAGGTTGGGGTGTGAATGGCTGAGGATGGAAGGCTGTTAGAAGCTTGGAATGGCAGCGGTCTCTGCTTCTTGTTGCACCAGAGGAACGAGCTTGCAGAGAAGAGAAACGGCTGGTAGTTGGTGATAAGATGGGTTGAAAATGAAGGTAAGCTAGAGGTATAGGTTTGAAGACTTTTTGGGCATGCCATTAATGGTGACAATTTCGAATTTGAATCGCGTTTAAGCGCGAAAATTTTATCTACTGGTAGGAATTCCCCATTTAACATTTTCTCAGCTTAGTTGTACATTTTATAACCTCTACATACCTTACATTTCAACTTAGGGCTACATTGCGCGTCAGTACGCAAAAATTCACCCTAATGCTTAGCCAAACACGAACCGTCAGATAAATTTTATTGTTATTTTTTTAAAAATTCATGTAAATTAAAATATAACATTTATATAAGTGAAAACATCATTAATAATATAAATGTACATTATTAAATATAAATACATATTATTTAATAATTTCAACATTTAAATAATATTTTGATTTTAATTTTTAGAATTAATGCAATTTTGAGATCCTCACAGGAGCAAAGAAGTTTGCACCGAACATCTAAATCGAGGTCAACTTCAAGCAAACGACGTTCATCTAAGAAGTGTCTTGACAATCAAGACAAGGAGTTTGAGAATTCTCGAATTGAGTCAAAGCTTCGTGAAGCAAAGAATGAATTCCGAAGTCGGACTAAAGCATTGATTGATGATATCATGGAAAGACTTAGCCAAGTGCTGGATTCACACCTGGAGCAACTTAACCATGTGCCAACCGGTGGTAATAAAGGGAAAATTCATCCTAGTCCCTCGTTGATTGAAGAGCCAAATATGAATGAGTTACAACTGAGCCATGAACATGAGCTAGACAATGAAAATCAAACCTCATGTACAATGAGTGAGCAATGGTCCGAGAAGAATGGAGTGGAACAAGACATGAATAATTTGGCCTTAGTGAAGAGTAAAAAGGAGGAGTTGTCCGTGTTTACAAAGGCTGAAAGTGTGAACATTTTGTTTGCTAACCGGCTAACCTGTGTTTTGTTTAGTACCTCTTCTTTTGTGCAGGTTACACAAAGTCAAGTAGAGTTGGTCAAGGCATGTTCCATCCCGAAGTCACTTGGACACTTTGCGAGTTTCCATAGAGTTTGTCTTCTAGGAACTAAATCTCTTTGGTATCAATTCATGGAACAATGTCCATTCAAATCTGTCCGCGCCATTGGAGGATTCATTCGAGCTCATCTTAAAAGGGAAATTCCAGATTCTACTTCTTGTTCTTTACCTATGGTTCGTTCATCACCTTTGCCTTATTTTGAGCATGTTATTAGCACTAACTCTTGTTGCTCTTATGTAGGTGTTGATGAGAAGTGTCAAGGACTAGCACTGGAATCTCAAGTTGAATCAATTGGTGGAAGGAATATCGAAGTGTCAAAGGGAGTTTTCTCATTTAAATCTTGTTCTACACCTTCTTACCATCTAGCTAATAATGTCCCATTAGTCCTTTACCCGATTTCTGAATTGCTCCAAGTTGAAGGTTATTTTGTTTTCGTAGGTTGTAACGCTGTCCACAATTTCCCAACTATGGTTAAAGATGTTATTCTTGGTTTTGATGATCACAAAAGTTCGTTGAAATGTTTATACAGACCAAGAAAGTGAACACTTTGATCAGGCCTGATGGAACAAGTAAAGCATATGTTTGATTGACTCCAGTCTACGATGCTTTGGATGTGGCAAACAAGATTGGAATAATATAAACGAATTTAGTCATTGTTTTGTTCCGATCAAAGATACTGTCTTTTAAGTATGTCAATTTTGTTAGTCTTGGTTCTTGGAAAAGTTTATCTAACTTTCTTCAAATATAAGTGTTGTTGTCTATCAAAGAATCAGGTACGAATATGTCATGAAATGCAAAACAACCAAAAGAAGAAGCAAAAACAGGACACTCATGTCGGACGGCCGAAATGAATATGTCGGACGTCCGAAAGGATAAAGAACATCAAGAAGGAAGCTCTGTCGGACGCTCATAAGGAAGCATCGACGTCCGGAAGGATCGGACGCATACCTCGGACGCATATCAACCGCATCGGACGTCCGAAAAATTCCAAGATGACTTGCCAACTCTCTGCCTACGATCGGACGCTGTGCTGTCGGACGATCAAGACGCATCGGACGTCCGAACTTCAACTTGGCAGTCATCGGACGATTGGTTCGGACGATGATTTGATCGTCGGACGTCCGACAGCCCCAACGGCTAGTTGACTCTTCAGCTGCCTTCTATCCGTTGGAAGCATTGATGAAGCTCATTTCTGGTTCCCTTTAAAATCAAACTGGTCTGAACCAAGAAGAAACTTTTGCACACTTTGTTTACAAGATCTGAAGAGATATTTTAGCTAGAAAATAGTCTCCAAAGTGAGATTTGTTCTCTAAGTGGTGTGAATTTCTAGTTAACTTTTCTCTTGTGGTTGAAAATTTCTTTAGTGTAGCTTTGTTGAGGGTTATCTGAGTGTTTGTAAAATTTCTTAGCTTGACTAAGTGAGGCTTAGGGCAAGGAGGAAGTGCTCCCTCCATTGTACACCTAGTTGATCATCTTTCATCAAAGAGAAGCTCCTCAACCTTGTGATTGGTCTTCAAGTTTGAGGAAAGCTTGGTAGACAATTGGTTTGATTTCCTATTTTACTTTTTGTTTAATAAAATTCTCATTGCTTATCTATACCTGTTTTTCTGATCAATATTGCTATTGTATTCTAATCTACTTGGTTGATCATTACTAGAAAAGAAGGTAAATTTTTATTAAAGAAAAAGTGCATAAATTTGGTTAAGATTTTAATCAACCCAATTCACCCCCCTCTTGGTTGTCGTTGGGACTTACAATTGGTATCAGAGCTTGGTCTCCTTGAGATTAAGCTCTAACGGCTTGGAGTAAAGATGACAACCAGTCATGCTATGTTTGTTGAGGGACAATCTGTTACTAGGCCTCCCATGTTCAATGGCTCCAACTATGTTAGCTGGAAAGAACGAATGATTATCTTTCTACAATCTATTGATATTGAACTATGGTTTATTGTGAGTGAAGGACCGCATGAAGCTAACTTTCTTGATGCAGATACAGGGTTGCTTCGGCCAAAAATGAGAGCTGAAATGAATGCTCAAGATAGGACTAACCTCACATTGAATGCCAAGACCATGAATGTTCTTTATAGTGCCCTAGATTCAAATGAATCAATTAGAGTAAAAGGCTGCAAATCAGCCAAAGAAATGTGGGATAAACTAAGAGAAATCCATGAGGGTGATGACAACGTGAAAGAACAGAAAAAGGCTATCTTGGTCACAAAATATGAATCATTTAAAATTAAACCTCTTGAGGATATTGACAAAATGTATTGCAGGTTCACTGACTTGATCAAAGATCTCGAGGTGTTGGGCAAAGAGTACACCTTGGGAGAGAAGAACAGGAAAATTCTCAATGCGTTGGGCAAAGAATGGAAAAATAAAGTGACTGCAATAGAGGAGGGTAAGGATTTAAGTTCTGTGCCTATTGAATCTATCATTAACTCACTAACCTCTTATGAGTTGAAACTGAAATCTAAAGTGCAGGAGGAAGAGGATGCTAGAGCAAAAAGAAACATTGCTCTAAAGACTACTCAAGGTGAAGATGATACAGCTCACTTGGATGATGAAGACTCGGATGGTGATGATAATGATCTTGCTCTCATCACCAGAGGCTTCAAGAGAATCTTGAATAAAAGAAAGTTTAGAAGGGGAGGACCTAGCAATCAATTCCAGAATCAGCCATCTATCGCAAAGTACAAAGGAAAACAAGATTTCAACAAGAAACAGTTGGACAAATGCTTCGAATGTAGACAGATTGGACACTATGCAAACGAATGCCCCATGAAGAAGATGAAAGATGGAAAAGCTGATCGGAAGCCAAGATTCAACAACTTTCAGATTACTTGGAATGAATGCAACTCCGAAGGGGAAGTTGAAGAAGAAGAAGAATCAGCTCAAATGGCCTTCATGGTTATTGAAAATAATGAGGTAACTTCCACACACTCTCAATCTGAAAGTGATGATGATGAAGATGATGATCTTGAATCCTTTGTTGAAAAACTGCATAATGCCTTGAAGGAATCTTATGATAAAAACAAGCAGTTAAAACAGAAAATGGCTTTTCTCATGCAAGAAAATGCAAGTCTTTTTCAACAAAATAAACAACTAAAGACCGACAATGAAAGTCTTGTAAGAGCCGGATGTAATGTTCAAAATGAGCTTGATAGAAAGACAAATATTTGTGAAATGCTGAAGGAAAGACATGGTGATTTGAAAAAAAGAATGGACAACTTGGATGAGACTTTGAAAGCAAGAAAGCAGGAGTTTATCAAAAGGAACATGTCATCTACACATCCTACTACTTTTCAAAGAACATTTGCATACAACAAAAATGCACATGGTTTCACAACATATAGAAGAGGTAGATTGAGATATGTCAAACCAGTACATGTTAAGAACTCTTCCATTATGTGTGATTTTTGTTATCAAAGAGGGCATTTGAAAGGTGATTGCTATGTGAAAAGAAATCTGAACAAAGGGATGAAATGCATGTGGTTAGTTAGATACAATGCTAACTATTGCGGACCCAAAAATTAAAATGGTTACCAAACACTTTCTCTTTTCAGGAAAAATGCTCAAACAAGTCCAAATGGTTTATTGATAGCGGTTGCTCAAGGCATATGACCGGTGATCCCTCTTTGTTCATAAAACTGAAATCAAAATCAAGTGGAAAAGTGACATTTGGTGATGATGTAAAAGTTAAGACAATTGGAATAGGTGATGTTGGTAAGGATGGTGAAACTTTTGTTCATAATGTGCTCTTAGTTGATAACTTAAGTTATAACTTGCTTAGTGTTAGTCAATTGTATGATAAAGACTTGAATGTGTTGTTTAAAAAGCATGAATGCATTGTGCTTGATTCCAAATATAATGTTGTGTTCAAAGGTAAGAGGTTTAATGACATATATATTGTGATTCTTGATAAAGTTGATTCTTCTAGCTTAAAATGTCTTAAAGCTTCAAATGAAGATCCTTGGTTGTGGCATAGAAGACTTTGTCATTTTAACATGGATTTACTAAAGGAAATTTCGAAAAAGGAGTTGGTTAGAGGCTTGCCAAAAATCAGTTTTGATAAGGACAAAATATGTGATGCATCTAAATTTGGGAAGCAAACAAAAATTTCTTTTAAACCAAAGAAGTGTGTATCTACTTCCAAACCTTTAGAACTATTGCATCTTGACTTATTTGGTCCTACTCAAATCGCTAGCTTGGGAGGTAAGAAATACTGCTTTGTAATTGTTGATGATTACTCTAGATACACTTGGGTGATATTTCTTGCTCATAAAGATGATGCCTTCAAGAATTTTACTTCATTGTTTGCTAAAGTGCAAAATCTGCTTGGGTTAAAAATTGTTAGGATTAGAAGTGATAATGGGACGGAATTCAAGTATTGTGGTTTTTCAGAATTTTGTGATCATAATGGTATAACACATGAGTTTTCTATTGCAAGAACTCCACAGCAAAATGGTGTTGTAGAAAGGAAAAACAGGACTCTCCAAGAGGCTGCTAGAACTATGTTGAATGAATGTAGGTTGCCTAAATATCTTTGGGCTGAAGCGGTAAACACTGCATGTTATGTGATGAATAGAATTCTCTTGAGACCTATTTTAAAGAAAACTCCTTATGAGCTGTTTTTTGATAAGAAACCTACGGTGGGTTATTTCAAAGTATTTGGTTGTAAATGCTTTATTTTGAATCTAAAGGAACATCTTGGTAAGTTTGATAAAAAATCTGATGAAAGAATATTTTTGGGGTATTGTGAGAATAAAAGAGGATATAGAGTTTTTAATAGAAGGACTCTTGTGATTGAAGAAGCTATACATATAACATTTGATGAAACCAATGATGATAATTCCAAAAGTTCGTGTGAGGATGATGATGTAGGTGTTCGAGAAGGAATGGAAAAGCTATCAATTGGAAATGAAGGAAGCTCTAAACCAGCAGCAACTGAAATGGAAAATGAAGTTCAAAATGATCAAGAAGAGGAAGATGAAGACAAAAATGATGATAAGATCTTCCCAAGGCATGGAAATTCAGCCAAAATCATCCAAAAGAGCTTATAATTGGTGATCCATCCGAGAAGGTAAACACTCGTTCCACATCTAAAAAATTGATTGACAATTTTGCTTTAGTTTCTCTTTTTGAACCCAAAAATATCAATGATGCTTTAAAGGATGAAAACTGGATTTTAGCTATGCAAGAGGAACTTAATCAATTTGAGAGAAATGAAGTTTGGACACTTGTTGATAGACCTCAAAATCAACCTATCATTGGCACAAAGTGGATTTTTAGAAATAAGTTGGATGATAAAGGTGTTGTTGTAAGAAATAAATCCAGATTAGTTGCTAAAGGATATGCACAAGAAGAAGGAATTGATTTTGATGAAACATTTACTCCCGTAGCAAGATTAGAATCTATTAGAATGCTTCTTGCTTTTGCATGCTTTAAAGGCTTCAAATTGTTTCAAATGGATGTTAAAAGTGCTTTTTTAAATGGTTTTATTGATCAAGAAGTATATGTGGATCAACCCCTCGGTTTTGAAAATACAAAATTTCCAAGTCATGTGTTTAAACTATATAAAGCTTTATATGGTCTAAAACAGGCTCCAAGAGCTTGGTATGAAAGACTAAGTGGTTTTTTGATTGAAAATGGCTTCAAAAGGGGTGTTGTGGACACCACACTTTTTACTAAGCAAGTGTTGAATGACTTTCTTATTGTGCAAATATATGTTGATGATATTATTTTTGGTGCTACTAATGAGTATCTATGTAAGGAGTTTTCCACCACTATGCAAAGTGAATTTGAAATGAGTATGATGGTGTAAGTCCCAAAAACAACCAAGAGGGGGGGTGAATTGGGTTGATTAAAATCTTAACCAAATAATGCACTTTTTCTTTAATAAAAATTTACCTTCTTTTCTAGTAATGATCAACCAAGTAGATTAGAAGACAAGAGCAATATAGATCAGAAAAACAAGAATAGATAAGCAATGAGAATTTTATTAAACAGAAAAGTAAGATAGGGAATCAAACCAAGTGTCTACCAAGCTAACCTCAAGCTTGAAGACCAAATACAAGGAAGAGCAGCTTCTCTTTGATGAAAGAAGATCAACTAGATGTACAATGGAGGGAGCACTTCCTCCTTGCGCTAAGCCTCACTTAGTCAAGCTAGGAAGTTTTACAATCACTCAGAAAATCCTCCACAAAGCTACACTAAAGATCCTTTCAACCACAAAAGAAATGCTCACCAGAAATTCACACCACTTTAAAACAAATCTAGCTTTGGAGACTATTTTCTAGCTAAAATATCTCTTGAGATCTTGTAAACAAAGTGTGCAAAAGTCCCTACTTGGTTCTGACCAGTTTGATTTTAAAGGGAACCAGAAATGGGTTTCATCAATGCTTCCAACGGATAGAAGGCAGCTGAAGAGTTAACTAGCCGTTGGGGCTGTCGGACGTCCGACGAACAAATCATCGTCCGAACCAATCGTCCGAAAACAGCCAAGTTTGACGTTCGGACGTCCGATGAGTGTTTATCGTCCGACAGTACAGCGTCCGAGCGTAGGCCGAGAGTTGGCAAGTCATCTTGGAATTTCTCGGACGTCCGATGCGGTTGATGTGCGTCCGAGGTGTACGTCTGAACCTTCCGGACGTCCGATGGCTCTTTATGAGTGTCCGACATAGCTTCCTTCTTGATGTTCTTTCTTCTTTCGGACGTCCGACAGATTCCTTTCGGCCGTCCGACATGAGTGTCCTGTTTCCTTTTTGATGTTCTTTCTCCTTTCGGACGTCCGACAGTTTCCTTTCGGCCGTCCGACCTGTTTGTCCTGTTTTTGCTTCTCCTTTTGGTTGTTTTGCATTTCATGACACATTCGAACCTGATTCTAAACACAAACACTTATATTTGAAGAAAGTTAGATAAACATTTCAAAGTACCAAGAATAACACACTTGACGTACTAACAAGACAGTATCTTTGATTGGAACAAAACAATGACTAAATTCATTCATATTATTTCAATCTTGTTTGCCACATCCAAAGCATCGTAGACAGGAGATAAACGAACATATGCTTTCTTTGTTCCATCAGACCTGATCAAAGTGTTCACTTTCTTGGTCAATCAAAGTGTTCACTTTCTTGGTTAGTATAAACATTTCAAATTACTTTGTGATCATCAAAACCAAGAATATCAATCTCCCCCTTTTTGATGATGACAAAACAAAGTTTTGAAATGAGATTTGATGATTGGAATAAAATCTCCCCCTTTCACAATAGATAAGAACTCCCCCTTACTTAGTGAATCATAAACAGTTTTGAAAAACTCCCCCTCACTTGGCTGCCCAACCAAATTACACAATTATCCAGTTATACAAGAATATCAATTGATACCAACCACCATTTTACTAATTCAATCCAACATCAGCCAATCCAACCAATCCAATATCAATCCAACATCATCAATCATCAATATCAATCTATGGCCATCTCCCCCTTTTTGTCATCACAAAAGGGTAATCACATCCATAAATGCAAACCACAGTCATTCACAAACACATTCATTACACCAATGCAAACCAAATTCATTATATTCACACAATCAAAAGAAACTTAGAATATCCATCAAAACATCCATCAAAAGAAACTTAAACATCTATCAAAACACACCAAAAGAAACTTAGAATATCCATTACATATTCATTGTTAAATACCACAAACACATAATCAAGACAAACACAATGCAAATGTCCTAAGTGATGAACTATGTGGATCCAGGTGTCCTCCGAGAGAGCTGATATTGAGAGAGGTCTTCCTCATCAGTTTCTTCATCATCTTCAGCAGCTTCTTCAATTGGTGCCTTGCCTTTGTCTGATGTGGAAGGGCCATGAGGAGTCACAGGAGTTGATGGATTCGGATCTGGAACTGATGAACCTGGATCAGTGGTTCGAGGTTCTTTGACATGTGAGACTTCCTCAACCACAGGTGGAGGAAAAAGAAGATTTTTTTTGTCAAGAAAGGCAGTTTGTTGCTCAGAAGACATGGTGAGCATTAGGCCATGTTCTAGAAGAAGAACATGCTGTTTGAGTTCATTAAGAAGCTCAATTACTTCATTACTGGAAGAGGAGGATGCTTTAGTGGTAGACTTCCTAGGGTGAATGGGAGTGAGTGAAATGGGTGAAGGATCATGTACAGTCTTAGACCTCTGTTCACTAGATGATGCCCCCTTATATGCCCACAGATTATCTTTAAAAACAAGATTTTTTCTTTCAAAATATGCTTTGGTAAAGGCATAAGAAGATGCTTCTTTGGGATAAACACCTAGAATTGGAACTTTGTAAAACTCAAAAATCTTTTGAAGAAACTTTCCATAGGATAGTTTTCTTCGAGAGTCAGTAGCATATCGAAGTAAAAACTTGCACATGACAAAACCAAAGTCAATCCGAATTTTTTCTCGAAAACAATAAAAGAGATACAACTCCATTTTGTTTGCATCAGTTCTGTGCCCATCAGTGGGCACAAGCAGGTTTGAAATGATAGTAAAAGCAATTAAATTCACAGGGGCCAGATCATTCAACTTAGCATCAGCAGGTGAGGAAAAACTTCTTTTGAAATAGGTTAACATTTTTGTCCCATCAAAATGATTTGCAGCAGTAGGGAGCTCTTCATAGGAAAAGAAATTAGCAACCTTATCTTTGCATAAACGTTCAATGGTAGTATTTAAAATGGAATTCACAGTATCAGAATCAAAGAGTATGTCTACCCCATTTACCCTAGACATGATCTCAGTTTGGTCAGTTCCTTTCCTAAGGTTGGCAAAAAATTGATGCAGTATATCAGGATAGTAGACATTGGGCATGGAAATGAGATGTGACCATTTCTGGAAAGCAAATAGATTCAGAATGGATTCTAAACCTATGGAGCGAAATTCAGAGGGGTTTACAGTTCTTTGGGGGATGACACCCTTCTGGGATATCCAGGCGTATTTGTCTTTCGCAGCATCATCAAAGAATGGAGGGAGAGGGACTGATTTAGGAGGCGGTTGAGAAGAGGTCCCCTGTCCAGATTCTGGTTGAGAAGTGGGTTGTGGAGTAGGCCGTGACATTTGACCCTTGATAGCTCCTCTTTTGAAGCGTTTGGATGTCCGTTTGACAGTAGGAAGATCCTCATCCTCATCCCTGAGTGGATGCTTGCGTCCGGCAGTAACTTTTCCTCCCCTTAGATTCACCATTGTGTGAAATGTGTGTGATGAAGGATGCAAATGATGCACACAGCAGTAGGGAAGTGAATCGCACAAAAATTTTGGAACAAAAAACCTTGTAGAAGATTTGACAGAGCGGTTATGAAAAGATAGGGTTTTAAGAAAAATTTGGGGATGTGCGAAGTGATAGATGATTCTGTGAAATGATCAGGAAAAGTGACTCGCAATTGATCAGGAACTGTTTTGGTTGAGTCAATTTGGGAATGGGGGCTTCAGAATGATGCGAATTTGAGAGTGAGAGACAAGAGGGTTTTCGTCCGAGAGAAAATAAGATGGAAGGAGTCTGAAGCAAATGAGGAAGAAAGTAGTTTTAAAAAATGAGCCGTTGCACTGTCGGACGGCCGAAAGAAGTTGTGCGTCCGACAGTTGCGTCCGAACAGGCGCAATCTGGAAAATGGCTGAAGAACATCATCGGACGTCCGTTCATCTTCTTTCGGACGTCCGAAGACCAAGAAATTAAGATGATTTTTCAATTATTCCTAATTTTGATCTCAGATGAATGAACTGATCTAATGGCAAAGCTTTTGTAAAAATATCAGCAAATTGATCTTTAGAACAAACATAATTTACACATACTTCACCTTTTTGAACAAGATCACGAATAAAGTGATGCTTTATATCTATGTGCTTTGTCCTAGAATGATGAATAGGATTTTTGGTCAAGTTTATAGCACTAGTATTATCACAGAATACAGGTATGCAGTCATACAACAATCCAAAATCATTCAAAGTGTGCTTCATCCATAAAAGTTGAGCACAACATGCACTAGCGGCAATATATTCCGCTTCGGTTGTAGACAAAGAGATTGCACATTGTTTCTTGCTAAACCAAGAGACTAAACAATTTCCAAGAAAATGACAAGTTCCACTAGTACTCTTTCTATCCACACGACAACCTCCAAAATCAGCATCCGAATAACCATATAGTGCAAACTCATTAGATCTAGCATACCAAAGACCATAGTCTAATGTACCTTTCAAATACCTAAAAATTCTTTTCACAGCATTCACATGTGATTCTTTTGGACAAGATTGAAATCTAGCACACAAGCAAACAGCAAACATAATATCAGGTCTACTTGCGGTTAAATAGAGTAGGCTTCCGATCATACCTCTATAATGCTTTTCATCCACATGATTACCTTCTTCATCTTTGTCAAGCTTTGTAGAAGTGCACATTGGAGTTCCAACTTGTTTTGAGTCCTCCATGCCAAACCTTTTCAGCAATTCCTTGGTATACTTTGCTTGATTTATAAAAATTCCCTCAAGAGCTTGATGTATTTGAAGTCCAAGGAAAAAATTTAATTCTCCCATCATACTCATTTCAAATTCATTTTGCATAGTGGTGGAAAACTCCTTACATAGATACTCATTAGTAGCACCAAAAATAATATCATCAACATATATTTGCACAATAAGAAGGTCATTCAACGCATGCTTAGTAAACAGTGTGGTGTCCACAATACCTCTTTTGAAACCTTTTTCAATCAAGAACCCACTTAAGCTTTCATACCAAGCTCTTGGAGCCTGTTTTAAACCATATAAAGCTTTAGAAAGTTTAAACACATGACTTGGAAATTTTATATTTTCAAAACCGGGGGGTTGATCCACATATACTTCTTGATCAATAAAACCATTTAAAAAGGCACTTTTAACATCCATTTGAAACAATTTGAAACCTTTGAAGCAAGCAAAAGCAAGAAGCATTCTAATAGATTCTAATCTTGCTACGGGAGCAAATGTTTCATCAAAATCAATTCCTTCTTCTTGTGCATATCCTTTAGCAACTAATCTGGCTTTATTTCTTACAACAACACCTTTATCATCCAACTTATTTCTAAAAATCCACTTTGTGCCAATGATAGGTTGATTTTGAGGTCTATCAACAAGTGTCCAAACTTCATTTCTCTCAAATTGATTAAGTTCCTCTTGCATAGCCAAAATCCAGTTTTCATCCTTTAAAGCATCATTGATATTTTTGGGTTCAAAAAGAGAAACTAAAGCAAAATTATCAATCAATTTTCTAGATGAGGAACGAGTGTTTACCTTCTCGGATGGATCACCAATTATAAGGTCTTTTGGATGATTTTGGCTGAATTTCCAAGCCTTGGGAAGATCTTTGAGTGGATCATCATTTTTGTCTTCATCTTCCACTTCTTGATCATTATGAACTTCATTTTCCATTTCAGTTGCTGCTGGTTTAGAACTTCCTTCATTTCCAATTGATAGCTTTTCCATTCCTTCTCGAACACCTACATCATCATCCTCACACAAACTTTTGGAATTATCATCATTGGCTTCATCAAATGTTATATGTATAGCTTCTTCAATCACAAGTGTTCTTCTATTAAAAACTCTATATCCTCTTTTATTCTCACAATACCCCAAAAATATTCTTTCATCAGATTTTTTGTCAAACTTACCAAGATGTTCCTTTAGATTCAAAATAAAACATTTACAACCAAATACTTTGAAATAACCAACCGTAGGTTTCTTATCAAAAATCAGCTCATAAGGAGTTTTCTTTAAAATAGGTCTCAAGAGTATTCTATTCATCACATAACATGCAGTGTTTACCGCTTCAGCCCAAAGATATTTAGGCAACCTACATTCATTCAACATAGTTCTAGCAGCCTCTTGGAGAGTCCTGTTTTTCCTTTCTACAACACCATTTTGCTGTGGAGTTCTTGCAATAGAAAACTCATGTGTTATACCATTATGATCACAAAATTCTGAAAAACCACAATACTTGAATTCCGTCCCATTATCACTTCTAATCCTAACAATTTTTAACCCAAGCAGATTTTGCACTTTAGCAAACATTGAAATAAAATTCTTGAAGGTATCATCTTTATGAGCAAGAAATATCACTCAAGTGTATCTAGAATAATCATCAACAATTACAAAACAATATTTCTTACCTCCCAAGCTAGTGATTTGAGTGGGACCAAATAAATCAAGATGCAAGAGTTCCAAAGGTTTTGAAGTAGATACACACATTTTTGGTTTAAAAGAAATTTTTGTTTGCTTCCCAAATTGACATGCATCACATATTTTGTCCTTATCAAAACTGATTTTTGGCAAGTCTCTAACCAACTCCTTTTTCGAAATTTTCTTTAGTAAATCCATGTTAAAATGACAAAGTCTTCTATGCCATAACCAAGGATCTTCATTTGAAGCTTTAAGACATTTTAAGTTAGAAGAATCAACTTTATCAAGAATCACAATATATATGTCATTAAACCTCTTCCCTTTGAACACAACATTATATTTGGAATCAAGTACAATGCATTCATGCTTTTTAAACAACACATACAAGTCTTTATCACACAATTGACTAACACTAAGTAAGTTATAACCTAAGTTATCAACCAAGAGCACATTATGAACAAAAGTTTCACCATCCTTACCAACATCACCTATTCCAATTGTCTTAGCTTTCACATCATCACCAAATATTACCTTTCCACTTGATTTTGATTTCAGCTTTATGAACAAGGAAGGATCACCGGTCATGTGCCTTGAGCAGCCGCTATCAATAAACCATTTTGACTTGTTTGATCCTTTAACCTGAAAAGATAACGTGTTTGGTGCCCTTTTTAATTTTTGGGTCCATAATAGTTAGCATTGTATCTAACTAAACACATGCACTTCATCCCTTTGTTCAGATTTCTTTTCACATAGCAATTACCTTTCAAATGCCCTCTTTGACAACAAAAACCACACATAATGGAAGAGTCCTTAACATGTACTGATTTGACATATCTCAATCCACCTCTTCTATATGTTGTGAAACCATATGCAATTTTGTTGTGTGCAAATGTTCTTTGAAAAGTAGTAGGATGTGTAGATAACATGTTCCTTTTGCTAAACTCCTGCTTTCTTGCTTTCAAAGTCTCATCCAAGTTGTCCATTCTTTTTTTCAAATCACCATGTCTTTCCTTCAGCATTTCACAAATATTTGTCTTTCTATCAAGCTCATCTTGAACATTACATCCGGCTCTTAATAGACTTTCATTGTCGGTCTTTAGTTGTTTATTTTGTTGAAAAAGACTTGCATTTTCTTGAATGAGAAAAGCCATTTTCCGTTTTAACTGCTTGTTTTTATCATAAGATTCCTTCAAGGCATTATGCAGTTTTTCAACAAAAGATTCAAGATCATCATCTTCATCATTATCACTTTCAGATTGAGAGTGTGTGGAAGTTACCTCATTATTTCCAATAGCCATGAAGACCATTTGAGCAGATTCTTCTTCTTCTTCAACTTCCCCTTCGGAGTTGCATTCATTCCAAGTAATCTGAAAATTGTTGAATCTTGGCTTTCGATCAGCTTTTCCATCTTTCATCTTCTTCATGGGGCATTCGTTTGCATAATGTCCAATCTGTCCACATTCGAAACATTTGTCCAACTGTTTCTTGTTGAAATCTTGTTTACCTTTATACTTTGCGATAGATGGCTGATTCTGGAATTGATTGCTAGGTCCTCCCCTTCTAAACTTTCTTTTATTCAAGATTCTTTTGAAGCCTCTGGTGATGAGAGCAAGATCATTATCATCACCATCCGAGTCTTCATCATCCAGGTGAGCAGTATCATCTTCACCTTGATTAGTCTTTAGAGCAATGTTTCTCTTTGCTCTAGCATCCTCTTCCTCCTGCACTTTAGATTTCAGTTTCAACTCATAAGAGGTTAGTGAGTTAATGATAGATTCAATAGGCACAGAACTTAAATCCTTGGCCTCCTCTATTGCAGTCAGTTTATTTTCCCATTCTTTGCCCAACGCATTGAGAATTTTCCTGTTCTTCTCTCCCAAGGTGTACTCTTTGCCCAACGCCTCGAGATCTTTGATCAAGTCAGTGAACCTGCAATACATTTTGTCAATATCCTCAAGAGGTTCAATTTTAAATTATTCATATTTGGTGACCAAGATAGCCTTTTTCTGTTCTTTCACGTTGTCACCACCCTCATGAATTTCTCTTAACTTATCCCACATTTCTTTGGCAGATTTGCAGCCTTTTACTCTAATTGATTCATTTGAATCTAGAGCATTATAAAGAACATTCATGGCCTTGGCATTCAATGTGAGGTTAGTCCTATCTTGAGCATTCATTTCAGCTCTTGTTTTTTGCCGAAACAACCCTGTATCTGCATCAAGAAAGTTAGCTTCATGCGGTCCTTCACTCACAATAAACCATAGCTCAATATCAATCGATTGCAAAAAGATAATCATCCGTTCTTTCCAGCTAATATAGTTAGAACCGCTGAACATGGGAGGCCTAGTAACAGATTGCCCCTCAACAAACATAGCATGACTGGTTGTCATCTTTACTCCAAGCCGTTAGAGCTTAATCTCAAGGAGACCAAGCTTTGATACCAATTGTAAATCCCAAAGACAACCAAGAGGGGGGGTGAATTGGGTTGATTAAAATCTTAACCAAATAATGCACTTTTTCTTTAATAAAAATTTACCTTCTTTTTTAGTAATGATCAACCAAGTAGATTAGAAGACAAGAGCAATATAGATCAGAAAAACAAGAATAGATAAGCAATGAGAATTTTATTAAACAGAAAAGTAAGATAGGGAATCAAACCAAGTGTCTACCAAGCTAACCTCAAGCTTGAAGACCAAATACAAGGAAGAGCAGCTTCTCTTTGATGAAAGAAGATCAACTAGATGTACAATGGAGGGAGCACTTCCTCCTTGCCCTAAGCCTCACTTAGTCAAGTTAGGAAGTTTTACAATCACTCAGAAAACCCTCCACAAAGCTACACTAAAGATCCTTTCAACCACAAAAGAAATGCTCACCAGAAATTCACACCACTTTAAAACAAATCTAGCTTTGGAGACTATTTTCTAGCTAAAATATCTCTTGAGATCTTGTAAACAAAGTGTGCAAAAGTCCCTACTTGGTTCTGACCAGTTTGATTTTAAAGGGAACCAGAAATGGGTTTCATCAATGCTTCCAACGGATAGAAGGCAGCTGAAGAGTTAACTAGCCATTGGGGCTGTCGGACGTCCGACGAACAAATCATCGTCCGAACCAATCGTCCGAAAACAGCCAAGTTTGACGTTCGGACGTCCGATGAGTGTTTATCGTCCGACAGTACAGCGTCTGAGCGTAGGCCGAGAGTTGGCAAGTCATCTTGGAATTTCTCGGACGTCCGATGCGGTTGATGTGCGTCCGAGGTGTACGTCCGAACCTTCCGGACGTCCAATGGCTCTTTATGAGCGTCCGACATAGCTTCCTTCTTGATGTTCTTTCTTCTTTCGGACGTCCGACAGATTCCTTTCGGCCGTCCGACATGAGTGTCCTGTTTCCTTTTTGATGTTCTTTCTCCTTTCGGACGTCCGACAGTTTCCTTTCGGCCGTCTGACCTGTTTGTCCTGTTTTTGCTTCTCCTTTTGGTTGTTTTGCATTTCATGACACATTCGAACCTGATTCTAAACACAAACACTTATATTTGAAGAAAGTTAGATAAGCATTTCAAAGTACCAAGAATAACACACTTGACGTACTAACAAGACAGTATCTTTGATTGGAACAAAACAATGACTAAATTCATTTATATTATTTCAATCTTGTTTGCCACATCCAAAGCATCGTAGACAGGAGATAAACGAACATATGCTTTCTTTGTTCCATCAGACCTGATCAAAGTGTTCACTTTCTTGGTCAATCAAAGTGTTCACTTTCTTGGTTAGTATAAATATTTCAAATTACTTTGTGATCATCAAAACCAAGAATATCAGATGGGAGAATTAAATTTCTTCCTTGGACTTCAAATACATCAAGTTCTTGAGGGAATTTTTATAAATCAAGCAAAATATACCAAGAAATTGCTGAAAAGGTTTGGCATGGAGGACTCAAAGTAAGTTGGAACTCCAATGTGCACTTCTACAAAGCTTGACAAAGATGAAGAAGGTAATCATGTGGATGAAAAGCATTATAGAGGTATGATCGGAAGCCTACTCTATTTAACCGCAAGTAGACCTGATATTATGTTTGCTGTTTGCTTATGTGCTAGATTTCAATCTTGTCCAAAAGAATCATATTTGAATGTTGTAAAAAGGATTTTTAGATATTTGAAAGGTACATTAGACTATGGTCTTTGGTATGCTAGATCTAATGAGTTTGCACTATATGGTTATTCGAATGCTGATTTTGGAGGGTGTCGTGTGGATAGAAAGAGTACTAGTGGAACTTGTCATTTTCTTGAAAATTGTTTAGTCTCTTGGTTTAGCAAGAAACAATGTGTAATCTCTTTGTCTACAACCGAAGCGGAATATATTGCCGTTAGTGCATGTTGTGCTCAACTTTTATGGATGAAGCACACTTTGAATGATTTTGGATTGTTGTATGACTGCATGCCTGTATTCTGTAATAATACTAGTGCTATAAATTTGACCAAAAATCCTATTCATCATTCTAGGACAAAGCACATAGATATAAAGCATCACTTTATTCGTGATCTTGTTCAAAAAGGTGAAATATGTGTAAATTATGTTTGTTCTAAAGATCAATTTGCTGATATTTTTACAAAAGCTTTGCCATTAGATCAGTTCATTCATCTAACATCAAAATTAGGAATAATCGAAAAATCATCTTAATTCTTTTGGGTCTTCGGACATCCGAAAGAAGATGAACGGACGTCCGATGATGTTCTTCAGCCATTTTCCAGATTGCACCTGTTCGGACGCAACTGTCGGACGCACAACTTCGTTCGGCCGTCCGACAGTGCAACGGCTCATTTTTTAAAACAACTTTCTTCCTCATTTGCTTCAGACTCTTCCCATTTTATTTTCTCTCGGACGAAAACCCTCTTGTCTCTCACTCTCAAATTCATATCATTCTGAAGCCCCCATTCCCAAATTGACTCAACCAAAACAGTTCCTGATCAATTGCGAGTCATTTTTCCTGATCATTTCACAGAATCATCTATCACTTCACACATTCCCAAATTTTTCTCAAAACCCTACCTTCTCATAACCGCTCTGTCAAATCTTGTACAAGGTCTTTTGTTCCAAAATTTTTGTTCTATTCACTTCCCTAACTGCTGTGTGCATCATTTGCATCCTTCATTCCACACATTTCGCACAATAGTGAATCTAAGGGGAGGAAAGGTTACTGCCGGACGCAAGCATCCACTCAGGGATGAGGATGAGGATCTTCCTACTGTCAAACGGACATCCAAACGCTTCAAAATGGGAGCTATCAAGGGTCAAATGTCACGGCCTACTCCACAACCCACATCTCAGCCTGAGTCTGGACAGGGAACATCTTCTCAACCGCCTCCAAAATCAGCCCCACCCCCTACATTCTTTGATGATACAGCAAGAGACAGACACTCCTTGATATCCCAGAAAGGTGTCATCCCTCAACGCACTGTAAACCCTTCTGAATTTCGTCTCATAGGTTTAGAACCCATTCTGAAGTTGTTTGCTTTTCAGAAATGGTCGCATATCATTTCTATGCCAAATGTTTACTATCCTGAAATGCTGCATCAATTTTTTGCTAATCTTAGGAAAGACTCTGACCAAACTGAAATCTTTTCCAGGGTTAATGGGGTAGATTTAATCTTTGATTCTGAAATTGTGAATTCCATTTTAAATACTACCATTGAACGTGGGTGCAAGGATAAAATTGTAAATTTCTTTTCCTACGAAGAGCACCCTAATGCTGATAATCATTTTGATGGGGCTAAAATGTTGACCTATTTTAAAAGAAGTTTTTCCTTCCCTGCTGAAGCTAAACTGAATGATCTTGTCCCTGTGAATTTCATTGCTTTTTCTATTATTTCAAACCTGCTTGTGCCTACTGATGGCCATAAAACTGATGCAAACAAAATGGAGTTGTACCTCTTTTATTGTTTTCGAGAAAAAATTCGAATTGATTTTGGTTTTGTCATGTGCAAGTTTTTACTTCGCTATACCACTGACTCTCGCAGAAAACTATCCTATGGAAAGTTTCTTCAAAAGATTTTTGAGTTTTTCAAAGTTCCAATTTTAGGTGTTTGTCCCAAAGAAACATCTTCTTATGCCTTTACCAAAGGATATTTTGAAAGGAAAAATCTTATTTTTAAAGATAATATGTGGTCTTATAAGGAGGCATCGTCCAGTGAACATAGGTCTAAGGCTGCACATGATCCTTCATCTATTCCACCCACTCCCATTCATCCTAGGAAATCTGCCACTAAGGCATCTTCCTCCTCCAATGATGGAGTGATTGAGCTTCTTCATGAACTCAAACAGCATGTTTTTCTTCTAGAACATGGCCTAATGCTCACCATGTCCTCTGAGCAACAAACTGCCTTTCTAGACAAAAAGAACCCTCTTTTTCCCCCACCTGTAGTTGAGGAAGTCTCACATGGCAAAGAGTCTCGCACCACTGATCCAAGTGCAGCAATTCCAGATCCGAATTCATCAACTCCTGTGACTCCTCATGGCCCTTCCACATCAGACAAAGGCAAGGCACCAATTGAAGAAGATGCTGAAGATGATGAAGAAACTGATGAGGAAGACCTCTCTCAATATCAGCTCTCTCGAAGAACACCTGGATCCACATAGATCACTACTTAGGACATTTGCATTCTGTTTGTCTATTTTATGTGTTTGTAATGTTCAACATTTGTAATGTTTTTCTTGTTGGTACTGTATGTTTATGTTAAATATTTTGAATGATGACTGTGTTTATGGATATTTAAGTATTTTGGTGCAATGAATTTGGTTTTCATTGATGAATATGTTTGTGGATGTGTTGATGTGATTGGTTGCCCTTTTGTGATGACAAAAAGGGGGAGATGACTGGATTAAGGATTGATTGATGATTGGTGTTGATTGATGATTGATGATTGGTGATGTTGGATATGTTGGATTGATTGTTTAAATTTGGATTGGCTAATATGCTTAATTGTCATATTTTTGGAAAATTGTTTAACTCGGATGGGCAGCCAAGTGAGGGGGAGTTTTTCAAAATTTTCAAAATTTTATGATTCACTAAATAAGGGGGAGTTCTTGAGAAAGGGGGAGCTTATACTGCAATCATCAAATTTCATTTTAAACTTTTGTTTTGTCATCATGAAAAAGGGGGAGAATGTTATTCTTGGTTTTGATGATCACAAAAGTTCGTTGAAATGTTTATACAGACCAAGAAAGTGAACACTTTGATCAGGCCTGATGGAACAAGTAAAGCATATGTTTGATTGACTCCAGTCTACGATGCTTTGGATGTGGCAAACAAGATTGGAATAATATAAACGAATTTAGTCATTGTTTTGTTCCGATCAAAGATACTGTCTTTTAAGTATGTCAATTTTGTTAGTCTTGGTTCTTTGAAAGGTTTATCTAACTTTCTTCAAATATAAGTGTTGTTGTCTATCAAAGAATCAGGTACGAATATGTCATGAAATGCAAAACAACCAAAAGAAGAAGTAAAAACAGGACACTCATGTCGGACGGCCGAAAGTAATCTGTCGGACGTCCGAAAGGATAAAGAACATCAAGAAGGAAGCTCTGTCGGACGCTCATAACGAAGCATCGAACGTCCGGAAGGATCGGACGCATACCTCGGACGCATATCAACCGCATCGGATGTCCGAAAAATTTCAAGATGACCTGCCAACTCTCTGCCTACGATCGGACGCTGTGCTGTCGGACGATCAAGACGCATCGGACGTCCGAACTTCAACTTGGCAGTCATCGGACGATTGGTTCGGACGATGATTTGATCGTCGGACGTCCAACAGCCCCAACGACTAGTTGATTCTTCAGCTGCCTTCTATCCGTTGGAAGCATTGATGAAGCTCATTTTTGGTTCCCTTTAAAATCAAACTGGTCTGAACCAAGACGAAACTTTTGCACACTTTGTTTACAAGATCTGAAGAGATATTTTAGCTAGAAAATAGTCTCCAAAGTGAGATTTGTTCTCTAAGTGGTGTGAATTTCTGGTTAGCTTTTCTCTTGTGGTTGAAAGTTTCTTTAGTGTAGCTTTGTTGAGGGTTATCTGAGTGTTTGTAAAACTTCTTAGCTTGACTAAGTGAGGCTTAGGGCAAGGAGGAAGTGCTCCCTCCATTGTACATCTAGTTGATCATCTTTCATCAAAGAGAAGCTGCTCAACCTTGTGATTGGTCTTCAAGTTTGAGGAAAGCTTGGTAGATAATTGGTTTGATTTCCTATTTTACTTTTTGTTTAATAAAATTCTCATTGCTTATCTATACCTGTTTTTCTGATCAATATTGCTATTGTATTCTAATCTACTTGGTTGATCATTACTAGAAAAGAAGGTAAATTTTTATTAAAGAAAAAGTGCATAAATTTGGTTAAGATTTTAATCAACCCAATTCACCCCCCCTCTTGGTTGTCGTTAGGACTTACAAAAGACTTGCAACCCGATTTCGTGCTTATTCCTGCTACAAGTGGTGTACGTTCGTGTTTCTTCACATGTCCAAAAGCTAGTCACCACGAGCTTACTTCACCAACCCCAACTTGCGCAAATTCATGCGATTCGTATGGAGTGCGTTTCACTTCATTGCTGCCACTTATGTCACGTGACAATACGACAATCCATGGCCGAAGGTTGATTAGAGAGCTTTGGATTGCTACCTGAAAGTTTCGCGAGCCTTACACAAGCTCTTTCCTATCTTGGCGCATGTCCTTGTTTGAGAGCCTCATGAAGCTGACCAAATGGCATTTGACTTGGCTCGTGACCTTTCATTTGCTCCCAACGTGGCTGACCTCCAAACGCACTGTCGATTTGAGTTGTCATACTACTAACTCTTGTTAGTATCTTTCATCCCCATCTAGATTTGAGGACAAATCCTTCTCAAGAGGAGGGGACTGATGTGTGCACGGACCTTGGCCCACGCAATGACCCAGTTCAAGTACCATTGGGCCCAGTCACACGTGCACGGGCTAAGCAATTCAAGGCTAAGCAATTCAAGGAATCACTCCAAGCCCTTGTGCGGAATGTTCAAGACCAACAAGAGTTCATCGAGACATTGAAGGCTTGGAAGGTGATAACCCAGTTGTCTACATGATGATCCAAGCCCGTGAAGAGCCAAGTGGGCCATGGCCGATTAGGCCTTAGTGTTAGGAGTCTTAAGTTTAAATTAGTCCTTTTGTTAGCCATGGATTTGACCCACATTTGTCTAAGGATGGCCGAACCACTAGGCCTTTGTCATTGAGTCCATGGATCGGTCCACCTTGTCCAAGAAGTGGCCGACCATCTAGCTTTTCGATATTAGGGTTTCGGATATTAGGGTTTTATTAGTTTTGCCTATATAAAGGCTTGCTATGTAAGCATAAAGGGGCCGTTTTTATGATAATAAACTTGTTCTTGTTTCTCTTACATGGAGAGTACAATTCCGTTACTTGCATTGACAAGGGTTCTTGAGCAATTTCGTGATCGTCTTGATTGTTCTACCTGTGGCGACCCCACTTCCCCCTAAGGCGAACCAGAGGGTTGGCGGGCCGTCTGCCCAGCTCTCGCCAGGACTCACGCAAGCAGCTAGCAAAAGTCCTTCCGAAGTATAACCTAATCTATTGCAACATCGTTTCTTTCCAAATAGGCCGGTCTCTAGAATCACATTAACTTCAGAGATAGCAGTGCCTTAAGATAGCTAACGCCGATTCTTAAAATACCTTCCCGATTACAACCCAAGAAACAAAACATATAATTCAAATACATCCTTATAAGCCAAGTAACAAATTTCATACAAGCCACATACAAATTCAAGGGTTACACTTTTCCAGCTTCAAGTGGCAACCCGAAACAAAAGCTACATTGTTTAATTCAAACTACATGCTTAAAGTACAAGTAGATCTCAAGTCTTCCTCAGTTGTCAGAACCTGTAAAAGAAAACCACAACGTGGGATGAGCTACACAGCCCAGTGAGGTTCCAAGACGCTCTAACAGTTCAAATAGGTCAAGTAAGTTATGCATATCGTATGCATGATTCTAGATTACACAATGGCATGTTACCATGAGGTGATAATCATTACACGGGTAATTGCTACTTTGAAAACACATGTAGAACTAGTACTTTTGGAATGAAAGGCCATTTAAATATATTTTCATAAATTTTCAGTCAAACAAATAGTGGCTCGTCCGACTAGAAGAACATTACAAGGATTGCTTCATCTCAGAGGTTAATGCTCATGAGGAGTCTTACCCGAGAATGCCAACTAGGAGAGCAATAACATTATAATAGCAAAGTAAACACAAAAGGATACGGTGTTCCAGTGGAACTTTGTCGGTCATCTGCACCTTATAACTCCCGGATCCCCACGGTTGACTGGCCATCACCTTATCCCTCCAGTGGTAATACTCGAGTATACCGAAACGGTTGTCCAGGGTTCCAACCTACCCGACCGAGCCCAGTCCTGGCTCGAGTAGGTCAGTAACCGAGGCGGGGCCCAAGTTCAGCTTATAGCTTACAACATGCACATGTAACAAAGTAATTCGACAAAAGTAAAATTCATCATTTGAATAGGTCGAGGGAGGTAAAGTACACACTCGCCTAACAATGATGGACAACTTCATATGAGCATATAATTTATGATAATCAAGAAATCAGTAACCACATATATTAGAAAACGGTAAGTAAACACGGTAAACGGTAAACGATAAACGGTAAACGGTGGTAATTACGGTTAATTGGTAGACATATGACATTTTAATAGGCCGCCATTGGCCGTTTTGCACTTTTACCACGTAGGTGTCGAGGAGATTCACTCCAACGATGCAACCACATTTAGATTCACAGATTCATTAGTTATGGTAGTTGATTCACGAGTCGAGGGATTCTCCCAACGACGCAACCACATTTAGATTCACAGATTCATTAGAAAATATTTCACACACTTCACCACTCGAACGGCTAGTGTGATAAAGTACACACTGCGCACTTCGATGGATCGGAACTCATTTTCCAAATTGTCACATAACGAGTCACAAGAGCACTTTAACCAAATAAGCATAAATAAGCAGGCTAAGCACATATTGCGATTACAAGATTATTTGATAGGGTTAATCATTTAACCAATTCATGTCGATATGCAATGCATATATATATTTCTTAAATAGGCATGAGTATGGTAAATACTTAACGATCATGAAATGAGCATGTTCTAGACTTACACAATTACGTATTCTTATATGGAACACTCACCTAGTCAAACAAGGGCAATAGGTTCAATTTGAAGTTCAAGCGTCCTCTGTCGGATCCTCTTAAAGGTCCTTGCGTGCGCCTGAACGAATAGTAATAGTCTATTATTTACAATTCCTACTATTGTTGAAAATCGTGTCATAGTACAAATTTAGGAAAAATCTCGTGAACAAGTCTTAATTATCCTAAATCTAAATTCTCAAGCGGGGTTTCAAGGTACAAGAGAAATTAAGTCTACATTATGAAATTCAAGGATAAGACATTTGAATATTATCGAAGGAATAAGGAGTACTTGAAAAACTCCATTTCCTTGGAATACGGAAAATTTCAGTTTTGATGCAATACTTTGAAAAATCGTAGCTCACCTTTTACATGTCCAAGATTGGAAAACTTGGTACCGTTGGAAACTTCCTTCAAAATGCTAAAAGTTCCTAGAATACACTTTTTCATGATTCTAAATGGAAGATAGTCAAAATGGGCTCAAAGTTACTGTTTTGGTTCATAAGGCAGATTTAAGTTAGTTTTTTGGCCAACTTTGGAAATTCGGAAAAATTCACTTGTTTGGAAATAGCTTTTGAAATTTGCAAATCTATTAGTGTTGTAATTCAAGAGTATAACAAAACAAACGGAATGAGGAACGGAGTTTTGAGCACCAAGATACGGTAGCTCAAAGTTACTAAAATTTTCTTGTTAAACAAGGGTTTTCCAAAATCAAGTCTTGAACTTTGGTAATTTATTTGACCCATGAATCGGTCTCAGAATAACACCATAATTAGCAGTATAATACTACCATATAAGGGTTGTTCCTCTACCAAATTTCATGGAAAAATAACTTCGGAAAGGTGGTCAATCAAACACCTAAATTTTCGCAAATACTAAGACAAAACTGCCTTGAACCTTTTGTTTTTCCATTTCAGACATTTGGTCAAAGAAAATTCCTCCAAACCTGGTTCATTTGTTTAGGCAAAACTTAAAGAACGTTCATGGTACATTTGGTAAATGTTTAGCATCAAAATATTCAGTTAGCAAGTCTTTGCCAAACCTTGCATCAAATCGGTCTAAAAATCAGGGTTTTCAAGGACAAAGCAGGTTTCACATTTTGATCACAGATAACTCAAATTAACTCGGAATTTGGCATGGGTTAAGGCGTTGGAAAAAAAATTCATAGAGCTATAATTTCACAGAAGAAATCATTTTGAAATTCGGCACAAGACTAGCTCGAATTTGAGTCACAAGTTGCAGCCTCAGCATTTTGTTCTTGTAAAACAGAGAAACAGAGTAGTCATTTTTAAATGGTTGGTTCGGCTCACACACATGGAACCAGAACATACATTTTATACCGTTGGAAAGGTTGGGATATCTAGTTTCAAATGCCTCTGACGGCACTCGATTTCGACATCGGAGCACAGATTTATGGCTGGAATACGAAGACTGGTTAGAGCATTACGAAAACAATTTTCCAGATTTACTAGCTTCACGAAATTGATCCAATTGACCAACCAAACTTCAATATTTTTAAATGAAACTTTGTACACCATATCTTCAACATATAAGGATGATATACAAGTCATGAAACCCTCAAAATTCCGCAAAAATAGGTGCGATTAAAACAGGGCAGATTCGTTATCATCACATGCAACTCCTCAAATTGCCCCCTTTTTAATTTTTGCCATTTAACTCTACTAAATTAGCACTTAATCAACACAAGCAGCATCAAATCCTAACTAATCAGATTATCCAAGTCATTGTGGGAATTCATAGAGCCCACTCACCAAATTTTCCATTAAAACTCAAAGGAGTCACCATCGGCTAGGCTGGAAAAATTGCAGCAAATAGATAGTTTGGTATACGAACTTTTCCCTAACAAAATTCATTACTTTGTTCACTCAAACTCAGCATGCATACAGTGATTATTGTGTTATGAGCATATTGAACTACAATACGAAATTTGCAGCCAAGATTTGAAGAGAAAAACTGGAAATTCTTTCTTTCCCTCTCTCGGCCAACTCAACAGATTTCCAGCAATTAGATTGGTCATAAATCCAACTTTTCCTTTGGTTAATTCATGGTATTAGGTGCTAAAATTTAACATGCAAATACTTAACTAGCTAATCAATATTTCTAATTAAAAAAAATCAGATTCGGCCAACAACAAAATCATCCACAATTTCCAGAAATTGTTCAGCTATTCTCGGCTAGGTTGCGTGCAACAGATTCCTGTTTCATTTTTATCTTCTAGCATAATCCGGCTAATTAACTTCATGCATGGTTTTAATCTTCAAGTTTTCATTCGGCTAAGTACACTTAGATGCTCAGATTGTCCCAGAAAATTGAAAATAAAACTGCATTATCGGCTCAACTTCTCGGCAGAAACATCAACATCCAAAACAGAAATTTTCTAATGGCTTAATCTCATTCATCCGGCTGTACCATAGTACATGCATGCCCCTAGATAGCTCAAACTATCTCTGATTAGTCATAAAATGAATCCAGAAATTACCTCACAGCAAGCTAAGCTCACGCAAGAAAATCTGGAAAATTTCTGCTCCCTCTTGGCTCTCACGCACACTGGTTGGTCCTGGTTCGATTTGCAGCTGGAAATGGTGTTGTGGTGAAGATGGTTGCAGCTGGGAAATGTTGGTCTGAAGTGAACGAAAATGGTGATGATCGGCAGCTCCTCCGACTTCCACTTGCTCTCCCTGGTTTCACTCGAACTCACGGCCAGAACCAAAAACATTCAATCCTGCGGTTTCTTTTCTTCCACTCGGCTGCAGAGTGCAGCTCGGCCTCTCTCTCGCTCTCTCGGTTTGTCGACACTAGCAAGGCAGAGTGAAATGCAGTTGTGGTTTGAGATGTGAAGTGGAAGGGAAATGAAGAGGGTGCCGTGGTATTGAGAGGTGTTTGTGGTTAGAATTGGTTGAGTGTGGAGATGGTTTACGTATGGAATTGGAGAGAATGGGATTGGACAATTTGGGCGGTGATGGAAATGTTGTCAGAAGGGGTGTTTGGCCGTGCATGGTGATGGTTGTGGTGTAGTGGTGATTTTGTGGATTGTGAAGGGCATTTTGGTCCTTTCACTTTGCTCCCTAACCTCAACTTAAAATCTCAATTCTAACTTAATTCCAAAATTTATCCCCAAGTATAATTTGATCGCCTAGTAATATGCAAATCTTGCAAGGCTTTAATTATCGAATTTTTCACACCTTAATTATGTTTAGAATACTTGTATTATTTATCTAAAACTCATTGGTTTTCATCTTAACGCGGAAATTCTTATTAACATTTAACGTTAGCAACTAATTGGAATTAATTATTGAAATTCAAGAAATTTTATATAATTAATCTACTCAGGTAACATTAATTTTCAACATTAAGAAAACTAAGTATTTTAGTATTTTAAGGCGATAAATTAATCTAACTCAAGAAATATTAATTTAATATAGCAAAACCGAATAATTCAATATTGGCACAATTATATTATTTATTACTTAAAAATTATCTCTACACTTTTATTTCAAAACAATTAATTACCATTCTAGAATTCGAAGAAATTAATGATTAGATCAATGAAATAGTTTACCATCGAAATATGAAGTTAATGTAACAAAACCACGAAGTTTAGTAGTTTAGCACAATTCTTTTGTTTTGTACATAACGTTTAATTCTACATACTTAATTAGAAACAATTGGACTTCGTGTTAAAATTTATTAACGAATTAAAATGCAAAAAAAAAAATATGCATTGATATTTATATGTCTATTTTTTTCAGGGTTCTCACACTACCGACCTATCCTCTTGAGTATCCACCTCGATTAGAGTCGTCGCTCTACCACCTTCAATCAAATCGTGTTGTCCGTTTGATTTTAAGTTCCGCAATCCAAGCGTTGGACAACCTCGTTAGATCCTTGGGCAAACGTGCTACATGTCTCGAAACGAGTTGATCGAGGAACGTATCAATTGCACTCTCGGATCAAATATTATTTCGAAAAACGTGTACTCATTATTCCATACTAAATGAGCCTAAAAAAAATAAATTTGCTAACGGAACGTTTTTAAAAATATTAGTAAGGCATTATTCCATATAAATGGATTTAAAATGGTTGAAATAAATTATTCGGAGAAAACAGGTAAATAAATATTTAAATAAGCCAGTAAAATAAGATAAAAATAAGAAAATTTTTCGGGTTCTCACAATTTGTCCTTCCCTTCATGTATTGTTAGTTGATCTTATAGACTGCATCTATTTTTGAATATCTATAACTCTCATTAAGTTGTACTTAGTTAGTATTAGCTTTCTAGTTTTAGTATTACAAAAGCAAATGTTAGTGCTAGGATTCCACTTTTAGTATTACAGAGCTGAACATCAGTGCTACTATTGCTCTAAATCCATGAATAACATCACTATCAGTGAAAAATAGCTAAGCAAAAAAAAATGCAATCAAAACTCTAGAAAGAAATATGCTGAATTAAGCATCGAAGAGAACGACAAGTGTCGCTTAAAACAAAGAGAAGCATATCAGAAAAGAAAAGCAAAAAGAAATGCCACAAAGCTTCTTCAACAAGAAGAAACACAGCATAAGATACCTGTCCAATGTAAAGGTATTAACTCCAGTTAATCTTGATTTTAACTCTACACATTACTTATGAATCAAAGTATTAAGTATTCTACTTTTTCATTCCAGATGCCACTCATGAGGAGAAAAATAAAGAACCTAATGACAACATGTCCTCTCAACACCTGGTTTAGAACAATAATATCAAATGAGCAAGCACAGTGTACAACTTTATTGTGCCATGACAAAAGTTTCTCACAAATTTATAAGGATCACTCTAAGTCAAACACAAGTAGTCCTACTAAAAATCCACTTGATAAGCATTGCTCAAAACTCAAGGTTTACGTGGCACAATTGTCAACCCATGAAAAAGGACAGTTTACACTTAATATAGCAATAGTACAATACCAATATTGCATTTCTTATTCTTGTTTTTAACTTTAGCTATATAATGAATCTTTGAGCCAGGTTCTTCACCAACTATTTATTGCCAATATACACCTTCTCTGACTAAAAGTCAATCAGAGTCAGGCGTATTTACATACCTATTCAGCTACCTATTTTATTGTTGTTCTTAGATTAATATCATTATCGGTCAAAAAGAGCTTATCCCTTTCATAAACATATTTGCACAGAGAATCAATCTGCAATTTGTCATTCATGCAATCAATATCTTTCAGATGCAATGGAAAATATTGAAGGTTTGTCTATGGTCTTACATCTCACTGATCCTGCAAGACTAGATAATGAAGACACTAATATTGCAGCAGAAAGTTATATCCTAGCTTGTAATGCAATTTAATATTACTATTAATAATCAACTAAGTACTCATCTGTGAATAGGTACAGCAAAAATGACTGGATCTCAGCATTGTTGGAGACATTAGAGGAAAAAATTTATGACAAAACAGAGGTCAAAATATACATAGATAGTTATTGTCTCGGATACTTTAACTTTGAAGACACCCGCTCTTCATTGATTATTTACTTATCTTACTATATGTAATATTCTTATTTAGGACCTCATGTACCACTTGGAACAGAAGCTCTAAAGTTCATATCAAATTAAGCAGACAAACTACCAGATGTTGCAGATTGTCTCTATTGTGGTAATAAAAAATTCTTTTCTGAAACTCCAAACTTCTACTGCTCTAATGGTGAAGTGGTGCTTGATGAAAATAAGTTACCAGATAGTCTGATTGAACTCTCCATTGCACAAAAAAAATGATAGAATATCTTTTGAACTTATGTTTGGACATATAATAATATGTTCACTTTCACATAATTTGGAGTTCACTATGACAAAGCCTTATGTAAGAGAACAAATGGCATCTATACATTCAAAATCCAAGGCCAAACTCATCATTTTATCAATGAACTAATTCCACATGGGTGATTTGAAATGTACCTCCAATTATATTTTCATGATGTTGAACACAAATTGGAGAACAAATTGGCATTTTCAGAAAAGGTCAAAGAAACTATAGTCACTAAAATCATGGAACACACGAGGAAGAGTACTTATGCTTGTTTCTTTCGGAGTCTACGCAATGTTCCAAACCTTGATTCATACCAAATTGTTCCTGAATCACATTCCAATGCTGATCAAAGAGTTTTCAACAAACCTATATAGTTTCACAAGCTGCAGCTTTATGGACAGAAGAGGACAATGGAACTCAGGGATATACAAGGCATATCCAAGTGTATACAAAGGAAGGTAAAAAACCCAGGGTTCAACATTATTATGGATGCTATGATCCCCTCCAATATCCTCTTTTATTCCCATTTGGAGAGACTAGATGGCATCCAAGAATTCAAAGACCAGGAAATGTAAATCCAAAGAAGTGTAAAAGAGTTGCAAAGCAAAAGCATTCAACTATTGCATAAGTAGCTTCAAATCAGGTGAAGAGCTTGTCAACTCTGAACAACAAGGTGTGTACTATCAATGTCATACCTATATTAGCAGCTGAACTTGTTACACATGTCTAACCATGACAATTTAATACTACAACTTTTGAATAACATGAAAACGCAAAAGAATTTGTCTCAATGGGAGAATACTATACATACAAATTTCAAATGAGGAAGAAATACAGTCCAAATATTCTCAATAGTGGTTGCTTATTACAACAGTTCGCAGTTGATATGTATTTCAAGCTTGAAGCACAAAGGCTTGACTTTTATAGGAGTAAATAGCTATTGATTAGATGAGAACAACTCTAAGGCCTAATGGACTGTGTTATTCAAGGGTAGACTCGAGGATCTCAAGTAGAACAATGAATCCCTCTACCAGTATCATTCATAGGAGGTCCCCGAGATATGAAGAAAAGATATGTTGATGCAATGGCTTTACTCCAAAGGTATGGAAGGCCAGATTTATTTCTATCTTTGACAGGCAATCCTTCATGACTAGAAAATAAATTATGGTTCCCACTAATGAAGCTTCGAATAAACTTGTGTGCTCGAGTCTTCCACGCAAAATTGGAATTGCTCAACGAAGAATTGTTCAAAACAGATTTTCGGTGAAGTAGCAGCATACATGTTTGTCATCGAATTCCAGAAACGTGGTTTGTCGCATGCTGACTTCCTCATTGTTTGTGCCAAATTACGTAATGAAAAAACAAAAAAGCACTTATTCAATATGGTCTACAACCACATGATGCACGGACCTTGTGGTAGATTAAAGCCAAATAATGTTTGCATGCAAGGACGAGTACTTAAATTATGCAAGAATAAATATCCAAAACAATGGGTAGAGGAAACTACTCATGGGGAAAACGCATATCAGACATATAGGCGAAGAAAAGATGGCAAAGTTGTAATCGTTAGAGGCAAAGAACTCGACAACAGATGGGTTGTTCCATATAATCGCACCTTCTCGCTAAGTTCAACTGCCACATCAACATAGAGGTATGCTCAACTATCAAAGTTGTTAAGTACATGTGTAAATACATTTTTAAAGGTCATGACAAAGTGCATTTTCAAGTAAATTCAGGAATGATGCCTTGTTGAAGTGGGGGATGATGACATGGATCGCATACCAATCGCACACGTCTGTCCCAGGCCTGCCAGACATGGAGGCATCTCCAACATTAGTAAAAGTGTGTAGAGAGCCTTAAAGGCTTTCAGACCACTCCAGGTTGTTCAAGAGCCTTAAGGAATAGTCTAGAAATTGTACATAAGAGTCTTGCTTTGTTTAGAAGATTCTAGAGACTAAACATAAGAAGATTTAGTGTAGAACTTTCTAGGGTCTTGTAAAGCTTTCTTGGCTCACCTATAAATAGGCTGAGCCCTCTCATTTGAAAATCATCTTGTAGAAGTGTTTCAAGTGTAATACAAGCTTTTCTTAACCTCCAAATCTTTACTCACTACTTTTAGCTTCCGCACAATTTCACGCACTTAGAGGTTAGGCTAAACTAGCAAACCGTTCATAGTTCAAGTCTTGAAAAATTGCTAGTGCCGCATGGCATGTGTGCTTATAAAAAATTAAGCAACTCGTAACAAAATATTGAAGAAATCACAGAATTCCAATCTGCAAGATGGGTTTCTGGAATTGAATCGATGTGGTTTATATACAGATTCTCTTTAGATGAGATGCATCCCTCAATTATGAACTTATAGCTACATCTTCCAAATTTTCAATCTATGACTTGCAAAGACAGTGATATATCAGAGATATTCTCAAAAATACGTTGTGGAAAAAAACTATGTTAACATAGTTTTTCCACATGAACGCAGTTGACTCACTTGCCAAAAATCTGCAATGCACATATAAAGAATTTCCAGAGTACTTTGTTGGGCATTCGAATAAAAGATATTGGTCACCAAGAAAGTAAAAATACTCCATTGGAAGAATCATCACAACCAATCCAACTAAAGATACTTCTTGTGACTTCTATTATCAAGTGTTCGAGGGCTATTATCTTTTGGCGAACTCAAAAAGTTCAATGGCAGATATGCAACAACTTTTCAAGAAGCAGCAATAATGAGAAGATACTTTGAATCTAATAATGCCCAAGAACAATTCCTTCAAGAAGGTGCTAGAATCTAATAATGCCCAAGAACAATGCCTTCAAGAAGCTACTCTCTACCATATGCCTCATAGCTTTAGGAGGCTTTTCGTTACTCTTTTGGTCTACTTTCCACTAGCAAATCCAAAAGATCTGTGGTTAAAATTCCAAAGTTCCCGATCTAAAGATTTTCACCAACAATCCAACATACCTCCTGAGCAAGTCCAACTAAAAGTATTATACGAAATTAGGAAATTTCTGCAGTCAATAGGAAAAATTATCAACAGCTATTCATTAGTTTCCAAAATTTTAAAATTCAATGAAGCAACAGCAGAGACAAGAGATGCTATGACAAAAACTCAAATAGAGGTATCATATGAAGATCTTAGCTGTATCAATCATCTCAACACTGAGCAAAGAGTAGCCTTTGATACTATTATTGAAGCTATATAAACAAACGAGCAACAATCCTTCTTCCTTGATGGTCCCGGAGGAACTGGAAAAACTTCTTTGTACATAGCCTTATTAGCTGAGATCGGGTCTAAAGGTTTCATAGCGGTCGCTACAACATCAAGTGGTATTGCGGCATCTATACTCCTTGGAGGACGAACAGTTCATTCCCGATTCAAAATACCAATTGACATGAATGTCAACAATAAGTGTAAAATCAGCAAACAAAGCACACTAGCAAAATTGCTCCAACAAGCAACGCTTATAATATGGGATGAAGCTCCAGTGACGCACAAAGTTGGAGTCGAAGGAGTCAATAAGTTGCTAAAAGATTTAATGCAATTAGATACATTATTTGGAGGACAAATATTAGTTTTTGGAGGTGATTTTTGGTAGGTACTTCTAGTTGTCACCTAAGGCTCAAAGAATGACTGTAGACAAGCATCATAAATTCTTACATCTGGCCACAATTACAAAAACTTGAGCTAAAGCAAAACATGAGAGCTGCTGCAAATCTAGATTTCACCAAGTATCTTCTACGTATGGGAAATGGATTAGAACAATTGATCCACAATGACAGTGTTCACATTTCTCAGAAGCTGTTGATACCATTTACATATAAAGAAGAATCACTCAAACAACTCATCGACCAAGTGCATCCTAATCTACAGAGATTTGTAGACAACGTCTATTCATATATCAATAGAATTATATTCATAACAAGGAATGACTTTGTCGACCACATAAACAGTACATTGATAGAAACTTTCCTAGAAAAAGCTTTGAATATGCCCGCAGAGATAAAGTCATACCTGTCAACAAGCTCCCTTCGAGGATTTTGTAAATAGCTTGACTCCAAATGGCTTCCCTCCCCATAGAATAGCACTCAAGCCTAACTCACCAAGTATATTACTAAATAACATAGATCTAGCAGAAGGCTTGTGTAATGGTACAAGACTAATATGTTAGTCATGAGAGACAATATCATACAAGCAATTATTAAGCTGTGGTCAATTCATTGGAAAACAAGTTTTCCTTCAATAGAATAACATATGAGATATTATTTGCATGAATAATAAAATAATAATAAAAAAGAAGAAAAATAATTTTTATTAGAATTTTTGTTAACCATTTAATACCATTTCATTCTAATTTGGATCCCAATTCATGTTAAAACTCTTAATATCACTATTTAAAAATAAAAAAATGTAATGATTCAACTCAAAACGATGGAGACCAAAAGTGCAAAGTTAAAATTATTGACTGACAACAATTTGATGTTGGCCCTTAGCCATTATTCCATTTCCATTATTAGTCCTAAATCTAGGGGTGTGCAACGAATTCGAAATCGGTAAATCGGAAGTTTGAAATCGAAATTTTCAAAATTTTGCCATAGATTTTCCCGACCGATTTTGAATTCGAAATAGCCAATTCCGATTTTGAAATCGATTCCGAATTCACCAAATTCAAAAACCTATTCCCTTTTTTTTTGTTCAAAAACCTATTCTAATTTAATGACTTCTCACAAGTCTGCCATGGAAAACTTCATACGAGAATACAAAACATCACAATACTAATACAACCATTCCAATCCAAATTTTAAATACAAAAGAATTCCAGTAAATAATACAAAACAACAAATATCAAATAATACAAATGTAAGCAACAATTCCAGTCCAAATTTCACACAAATAAGACAGCAAGGCTAAGTGAATGAGCTTGCCGGAGGAGTAGTAGATCTATCATCTATTTTGGTGAAGTGAATGAACTTGCATGATAGGTCCCTCCACAAACCGACCAGCCATTATTCTCCCTTCACAAGCAATAGTCATGTTGTCTCTCTCCCTTTTACCATATGCAGAATTGCAAAATCTCTTTCTTACTATTAAAATCTGCTTTTGGTAAAGCAAAGCCGTCACATCATGAATTCCATTAATTGGAGTGATCTTATGATTCTTATCAACAGTCAACACCCTTTGGAACTTAACTGGGGCTTTCATTTTCTACTACTTCCAAAGAAGAACAAAAGGAAGCAACAGCAGTTGCAGCCATGGCCAATAAAGCAATGCAACAGTAGCAGACTCCCCCAACTCTCCTACTTAGAAGCTGTTTGATGAAATGCCTAAGAAAAATAAGCTACAAAATAGATGAAGGCTAAGTAAAATCACCTGCGTACCTCAATTTGTCCTTGAAGATGAAGGATCTTGATGGCTAGCTGATGATGGCTTGAAGATGAAGACTGTCGGGCTTGAAGATGGCTTGAAGATGAAGGTGAAACCGAGAGTAAGAGAGAGTGAAGATGAAAGTTGAGGAAGTAGGAAAGCTGAAGGCAAAATAGTTGAGCTCCTTCTCAAGTCTCGAGTCTCGATTGAAGACTCAAGACTGGCAAACTGGCGGTGGAGGCGGAGCCATGGAGGAAGGAAGGTTTTAGACTTTTTTTTTTGTTTTTCCAAAATGGTAACAAGGAAGGTTTTAGACTTGAGAGACGAATTGAGGAAGACGCGGAAGAGCTTAACAGATTAGGTTTTGCAATTTGTCTTTTTTTTGTCTTTTCGAAATCGGTAATTCCGATTTCAAAAATTATATTTTTGAATTCGACCCGATTTTGAACAATTCGAAATTGGAATTACCGAATTTCATTTCGATTTACCAAATTATCGAATTCGAAATTCTGAATTCAATTCGAAATCGGTCGGTAAATCAAAATTTTTCGACTTTGCATACTCCTACCTAAATCTACCTAACATTACAAACTTCGGGGGATTAAATTTGTTTTGACCAAATTATTGGAAGCTAATTTGGCACACAAATCAAATATTGGGGACCAAAACTATAATTCTACCTTTCCAATTAAGTTACTTTCCTTAAAGCCTAAGATAGTCAATCCAGAATACACAATGACGTCTGCCATGCACTCACGCCCCTATTAAAGGTAGAATATAGACTAAGGCTCTGTTTGATAATTTAATTCAATACTTAAATTTAATGGATTCAAATATTAATATATTCAGACTATTTGATAAACTAATATTGAATATTTGAATTAATTAAGTGATTCTGAATTTTCTAAACGAAATTTGCTCCCAAAATTAAGTGATAAATTATTCACTTATCACTGAATGCGATATACACTCAAATGTAGTAGATTTAATACTTAACAATAATGGATTCAGATTTCAAATTTCAAATTTCATATTTCATATTCCAATTTTATCAAACGCACCATAAGAGAATGAATAACATACGTTAGCATAGATATTAAATCATCCACTCGAAAGGCAGATTTAGGAGAATAGTTAGAGCAAAAGACAGACGCTGGAACTTGTTTATCTTTGTAACAGTCCAAATTTTAGCAATATGTTGCGGACAAAGCTATATTTAAGCAAAATCAAGAATTATCACTACAACAAACACCAGATATTAAAAAGTTCAAAACTCGAAGGAGCAAACCACGAAGCACTCACATTCAGTCTCTGCCACATGAGCTTCATCCATTATAATTATTAATTACTGAATATTGATTCAGCTTTTGGGTGAAAGAATTTGAAAAAAGAGAGTCCATCGTTTACGTATCTGCACACACCAAAGCCTTCTATTTTATGATTACTAGTACTTGATACATTTTTATTATAGTGCCCAATGAAACAAAAATCTGGAAAATCTCGCATTTCTATGGGGAGTGGGTTTTCTTTGGGTATGATGCAGAATTGGCATTTTCCACAAATTGTAGACAATTGCAATGGCTTGAAACAATTCAATAATCAGGATTAAAATTTGCCAATACTTGATATATTTAAACGGACATTTAGGTGGACAATACATATTATAGCTGAAAATTGTTTTCATGTTTATATTTATAGTTGGTTTTTATATAATCACCTATAATCGATATTAACAATTACTGATGCAATGGATCATAAAGGTATATAGCAATTGGTAGACGGGATTCTATCATTTTAAAAGTAGGAAAATTCTATGGTCTCTTCTAGAATCTATTTCTTAGATTTGTATCCTTGATGAAAAAAGCGATTTATATTTTAAATGATTGAAATTATTATCTTATAAAAAAACAATTATTTCACTATTCAATGGTAATCCAGCATATGGTACAATATTTTAAAAATTACTGTAGAAAATACCTTAAAAATAATGGTCGGAAATTGAAAGTAAATGAAAATTTTGAAATTATGGAGGGGCCAGGAGGTAAACAATTCACTTTACAGCAATATTGGTTGTCTACATCAGCAAATGTTGTCTACATCTATAATTTTAATAGTTATATTTCTTGTTTTAGTGTCTACATAGTTAGTGAAATTTCTATTAACAATTGTTAGTAGTAATATTTTTTGGTTTTGTGTCTACATAGTGATTGGAATTTCTATTAGAGTAAATGGTAAAAATCGTCACTAAACTATCTAATGGAACAGGCTTGTCATCAACTTTTTTTTTTTTGGTTAAATAGGTCACTCAATTCCTTAAAATGAGCCTTTTGAATCATATCGTCCAATTTAGCCAATAAACGAGTCGAAAAAAGCATATTTGACCTGCTATTATAGGTTTTCAAAGGTTTTCAAGAAAAAAAAAAGAGGCTTTGAATTCAGGTTATTTCCAATTGATTTAGAAATTACCAAGAGCCTGGAAATTTAGAAGAGTTTTATGGTTACAGGCTCTTGGTAAAGTCCAAAAATTTCCACCATAAAACTCTAGGAGTTAAATTTCATGAAATCAATGTATTAGGGAAGACAATTTACACACATAAGAATATATGGGGGGAAAGGGAATAATATCAACAATAATATATCAATCAAGCACCATAATAACAAAGCTATCAAATTTCACTCTTTATTCTTCTCACCTGACGATAATAATAAGAGTAATAAGACTTCCTACGTATAGACTAGATCACTTGATAAACAAGTCTTGATAACCATAAAAAATTGCCTTATGAAATACCAATTTCTATAAAAACTTGATTTGACTATAATATTCTACTAAACAATAACATAGAAGTTTTTTGACTTAATATGCCAATATTGCCTCTTTTAAATCAAACTTTCCTATGAATTAGGTTCATTGCAATCACAGATAATAATATACTTTGTAAAATTGGGCAATAACAATTTGTACTGGTTCTTCATCTTCAAACACTTTCCTCATTGTAACAATCCAGGCACTTGGATAGACTTTTCGTTGCATAATTTGATGTCAATTCATTGATAATTCAGTTCATAATTTTAATAATCACAATTTAATAGATAGGATTTTTCTTCTATTGTCACACTAACAATCAATCTAACAATTCCCCGAACCAATCTTCACCGATTGAATTATCTAGAACCAACCTAGTGGCCTACTCGATCAACTAACTTCTTTGTAGCAACTTTTAGGCTCTATTTCTAATAGCAGAAATTATTTTAGACTAATCTCGTATTGGAGATAATTCTTTAGTGTTCAAAGGTACCCCAAGATCAATTTTTTGAACTTAGTGATCTGATACTAGATATTTGCATAAAAATTGTGTGGAAGGATTTTCTGCCCACCTAAAATTTTAACTAATGAACGCTATAAGTCCTCAAAATTGACCAAAATAAGGCAAATTGTCAAATATAGCTCTAAGTTTCGTCAGCATCATGTTTGAAACTTCAGTGGACTGAAATTGATTTACAACTAGATATTAGCAAAATATGAGATCCAAATTAGGAAAATATCGATTAGGAAAACACAAGAAAGTTCGAAATGAAGTGACTTGCTTTTAGAGAAGTTACAATCAACTTATTTGATATCAAGGTTTAATTTTTTTCAACAAAATTGTAGTTAGTTTGGACGAATGATCTTATTCTCCTTTAACTTTTACCAATTTTCCTATTTATCCATACTAGTAGAGTGGAGAAATTGACTAATTTATAAACTTGGGAATGGCCAAACTAAACATTAAACTAGATCTTAGTGAAGAACATGAAAATTGTCTTAATTGGTATTGCACTTAGTGACCAATTAAAACCCAATCCAAAAGTTTGAATACCTAATGGACACTTTTAAATTAGTCAACTATTAAATAATTATCCAAAACTGCTAAATAGGTATAGTCTTCCCTAATTTTAATGTTAAACACTAAATCAAACCTCAGTGGGGAAGTAAAGTGAAAATTGCCTACTTAGGCTTTCTTGAAGGGACCACTTAGAATCAAATTTATAAGATGAATAATGTAATGGACAACTTTTAAAAGTTGAGGGACCAAGTAAGTAAAAGTCATAAACTATAGGACTCATTCACCTAATTAGTTTGGGAGCTGTTTGAGTCAAGTCTTCACGGTTAACAAGATGAAGAAAATTCAGCTTAGTTTTGTGGTAATCAGATGACTGCAAAAAGAGAGGTAGAACTTACCAATTTTAAATTAATGCATGAAGTTGAAACCTGTAGAAACATTTTCTCAACCTCCGCCAGCAAGAAAGTACACGAGGACAATGGATCGGACTTTCTTGTATTGTCTTGTAGCGTGATGATACAAGTGTTGGACCTTGACTTTTGTCAGGGCGAATCGCAACTGGACAAGCAGTAAGTTGTGCCCAATTGGTGGCATTCACTTTTCATCATCACTTTTGATAACATTATCCAAGTATGACACGGGGTCTGTTGCTGTTCTTTTGACGGCATTATGGAATATTGTATAGGGAAGAATACTTCAAGTGACCGTTAGAGAGCAGCCATGTTTGATATCTTTTTCTACTAATTTGTTGCGGGATTACAGAGAAGGTTTGCATGATTCAGCTGTCCACAATGGACCCCTTTAGCCCTTCTGGGATGAGCTCATTTGAATTGCTCTTTTCTAAAATTTTTATAAAAAATATATTTTAATATTTTGATGTATATAAAGTAAAATTGTGATAGAGAAGTATGTTGCAATATATGTTGGCGTGTTAAACGAAATTTAATAATTGACGAATTTTTGAATTGTCAATTATTTGCAAAAACATTTTTAGTTGCATCATAAACATGTTTAATTGAGAGAAAATGCTTCAGTAATGATAGTTATGACGATGAAACAGTATTTAATTGATATAATAGGTTATCACACTTTTAGCGATTATTCGATTACCTGTTACACTAATTCACCAAAATAGGATAACGCATAAAAGTAAGAAAGTATATTTCTAATCTAAAATAGTAAGTCAATATAGTAAATTAGTAACTTTTATGCCTCAAAAGGTAAATTAGAATAATTATGAAACTTACTTTTTAAAGAATTAAATTACTACTTTATATCACAAGCTTACGCTTCAGAGAGTAAGTCAATGTAGTAAATTAGTAACTTTTATGCATCAAAAAGTAAATTAGAATAATTAAGAAATTTACTTTTTAAATAATTAAATTACGACTTTATATCACAAGCTTACTTGTTAGAGAATAAGTCTAGTTCAAGTAATAGTAAGTTTGTATACATAAATAGTAATTCTTATTGATAACTTAGTAAATTTGAATAATGGTCAAAACTTACTAATTTATGGCACAAATGTACTATTTTAATAAAAAAAAAACTTATCTCAAACTAGTATTAGGAAGTGTATTTGAAATAGTGATAAGAATTTTTATTAATGATTGAAAATTAGTATCTGAGTTAGTTAGTACTCATAATAAACCTATATAATACATGATTGTATGTATAATTTTAAAATATTTTGTATTTATATATTTTAAAATATTATGAAAAATTTTTTGACATTCCACGTAATCTTGTAAAATATGTAATAAAATTTTGTCACATTATAAGTTTTCATTATTTTTCAATTTTTGAAAAGTTTGAAAGTTTGGAAAACAATAACAACAAATTTTCCTAGTTATATGTAGAATATCACTTGTCTACATATCACAGTTTATATAATTTAATACCTATGAATATAATAAGATGATAAAATTTTAATAGATTTATTGTTTGGACACAAGAATTTATAAGAGTTAAACTTGTATTAATGCAGCCCAAACAAAATGAGAGACATAGTATAACAATTAATATAACAATCAAAGTCACAGAAATAATATAAAAAATGATTTGGACTTTTTTTCCTTGGAGATTGTTCATGAAAATGAGGTCCAACCATTAAATGAAAATCACATGCATATATAAGCTATTATATAATTTAAATAAAATTCAGTTCATGTATAAAACTATCCTAAAATAATAAGCACACTATAATACAATGTTATTTTAACAACAAGAAAGTGTTTGCCAAAAGTTTCAAATATCGATGACATATGTATAAGAGATATTTTACCTTATTTTTATCTCACATCTAATCATTTAGGTTAATTTAAGGAAGAATAATTTTGATAATAGAATAATTTTTTTTAATTAACAAGTTGAAATCTTTTTAGAAAATAAAAGTGAAATATTTTGGGAACTTAGTTTTTTATTTTCTCAAATTTAAAAAAAATTGTTATATTTTAGCAATTGTTGCAATCAACTTTTCATTTTCTAGACTTTTTATCAATTTAAAATTAGTCCCATTAACAATAATTGATGTTCCATTAATCCGAGGATTGGCATTCTATTGCTATTATTTTATATGTAAAAAATTAACGTAGGTAACAAAATAAATAATAGCTACATCAAAAAAAAGGAAAGTAGGTGCTTAATTGATTGCATTCAAACTACGAATTCCATTAATGCATAACCACTAAAGTATATTTTCATTTGTAGGAAATCAATATGCATCATATATTGACCAGGATTAAATTACTGATTAATTAAACAAATCATACCTAAACTCATGATGTGATATGTACTGCATTTTGTCACCTTTATATTCATGTCATTGTTCTTTCTTTCTATTTATATTTTAAATGTGTAAAATTCTCTTGGTTATGTTAGTGAAAAAGCATAAAATATTTTATAAAATTATTCCAATTTATTTACAAAATTTTAGTACTTTTAGAAGAAACTATTTATTTTAAGAATGGTTTACTAATTTTCTAGTAAACATATATATTACATCAAAAAGGCAGAAAAACTTGATTTTATTGTGTTTTAATTAGGAGTACTTTTACCAGAAATAATAGGAAGAGTGAAATTGGTACAAATTTCTAAACAACAAGCAATGTACACCTAAATATGGGAATTTTTTACGTTGATCAGAGTAATATATTAAATGTATGCCATAAACTTGTTTTAATAAACGTATACAATAAACTAGCTTTAATAAATGTATACGATAAACTAATTTATGGCCTACATTTATTAAAACTAGTTTATGGTATACATTTGTTGTCGCGCCCCATTTTTTAATAAGAAAAATAAACGACGAATTTAGAAAAATGGCTTTTGATTTAAGCTTTGATTGAAAAATGAATTTTTGATTTAAAAAGAAAATGAAAAACATGTGGGTCTAAATGGGACTTGCAAATGCGACGATTCGACCCAAAATATAGTTTAAAAAGGGTTTTTTGAACAAAAAATAGAGTTGCCACTTGGTATAGAGTTAAGGTGTACCAAGTCACCTAAAAAATGAATTTTAAAGGAAAAAGTAGAAAACCCTTTTTAAACGACTCCAAGTCTACGAAAATCAGAGAAAAAGATTCGGGAGTGACATTTGAAGAAAGGGAAGACAATGATAAGAATCCAAGGCACCCTTTCAACCTAGCCAAGGCTAGTTGCGTGATTTAGTCAAAGATTTTCTTTTTTTCAACCTAAAGATTTATCACATTTGGATGTACTATATGAATGCAAATCCTAGACCTAAGAGGGTGTCAGGGGGTCAAAATATATCTTCAAACCTTACTTGGTACCAATCACATTAATTGTGACACCCAATAAAGACTCTTCGAAGAAGTCACGAATAATGCAAGTCATGAAACTTGAAAGAAAGAGAAAGTAAAGAAAATAATAATATGCAAATGTGTATGACCTAAAGGAATGCATCATAATGGGTGCGGGGGACTTATACTCGTGACTTTCAATGTTCCCTTTAATAGAGGGAATACGAGCGTGCTAAGGCTAGAAAAGCCAAACTCATCCATATCCCATATTTGAGGGGTTTTTCCTAGTCTAGCACGCAAATGATCTAACCTAGTTTCTATTTCTTAAATGAAATGCAAGTCTAATGTCATGTCTCATGCAGAGGGGTAAGTAATGTATATAAGGGGAAAATACGGAGTAGGGAATATATGTATAAGGAGGGATGTCATGCAAAAAATGATAAAAGACCCTAAAAAGTGAAAATATGCATGAGGTGAAGTGATTTTATCACACAACCATGATCTAGCGCTTGAAGGGCTCCTAAGGGTCTAGCGTTGGATTCGCCCATGTCTACAAATTCTCACTAGCGTTGGACTAGTGGAAAATCGGAATGAAGGGCTACAACTAGCGTTGGACTAGAATAGATTCGGGAAAAGGGGCCACAACTAGCGTTGGACTAGTGTGGTGACGGCATGCATTTGTTATAATCCAATAAATCATGTAAGATCTAAAGAGCATGTAAACATATAAATCATGTATAGCACATAACACATAAGCATGGTATCTAGATGCAAAATCCTAGTGAAAGTGATTAACACGCAACACATAGGCATGCAAGAACACACAAGGCAAATAAAGCAAATAAAGCCCTAACTATTACATTCGGGGAGCCCCTACTACAATCTAAGGGGGAATGAATAAAATAATACCTAACTGTTACAACTTTGGCATTTAAGTGCCTTTCAAATGATCAAAATTGAACTAAAAATAAATATACAAAAACTAAAACCAATAAAGCGAATAAAGAAATAAATGAAATAAATAAATAAATAATAATAAACAACATTTAAGAGCATGCAATTAAAACACGTAAAGTCACGTAGAGCACATAAAGTCAAATAAAGTAAGAAAGAAGGGATAGGGTGTACCTCCCTTGAGTTGGAGCCCTAATGGAGTGAAACTACTTATTTACCCTCCAAAAACAAAGAAAGGTTCAAGGCACCACTTTAATTAATAAGTAATCACAAAAGATAAAAATAAACATGAAATTGAATCAATTAAATCATGTAGACAACCCACATTTAAGAAGTCAAAAGAAGAAAGGACTTGATTGCAAAAATTAACGAAGCTTTGGGGTCAAAATTAAAGAAAAATAAAGTTTAGGGACCTATTTACAATTAAAGTAGAGACCCAATTGAAAGCATTAAAAGTTTGTAGGGCCATAATGGAGTTATTTAAAAATGTAGGGGCAGATTTGCAATTTCGTTTCTGGTCTCTTAGGAGACAAGGCCACTGGGTCATTTTTTAACTTTTCTTGGGCCAGGACCACTTGGCCCAATCGGAGGTACAAGGTATTGAAATGGGCTAGTTTATTATTTTGGCCCAAAAATTAGCCAACCAAACAGATGGGCCTTGGCTCTCTAGCCCAAACCAAGAAACCCAAATAAATAAACCAAAACTCATTAGCCAAAACCCACCAAGCAAACCTTTAATCCTAACTACCCAATTCACAATAACCCAATGAGATAATAAATCCACTAAAATAGATTAAGGTTCAATCATACTCCAAATCAAAGAAAGAACATGTTTAGAAATACACTTAAATTATGAAGAGAAAATGAACACTCAATAGGGCTGTGAATGGTTGAATTACAGAAGATTCTAATTGAAAAATTTCAGAAATTATGCTTTATGCTTCGCAGGAGCATTCTTCTTAATGTCAACAAGAGGGAGAAATTTCTGCAACTTCCGATGCTTCGAAAAATCCAGCAAAGTTACACGGCAAAATCGCACCACCATCATCCAATACAAAAACAGCAAAAATGAGAAAATTGAACCCAAAATGTATTCTCTTCTTTTCCCTTTCCCAACTAACGAACGTGCAGATTCAAGGCTAGCCAAATTTCCTCTTGAACACATAGAAAAAAAAAAAGGATAAACCTCCTCTTTTGGTTCAAAATTTCCATTCGAGCATTTTATCAAGCACCACATGGGCATGGAAGACATCCTCGATTCTTAGCTTGATTGGGGTTACAATCAACCCCAAAATTGTCAGCAAACCAAGGAAATTTAATCTTCTAATCAACCCATAAGGCACACATACTTCAAATTCTCAAATAATGCAACAGAATATAGCCATAAGCAAAATCACGGAAAACACGTTTCAAGAGCTTGAAAAGAGCTGAAACTTAAAGAGAAAACTTACAGTGCTCTCAGTTTCTGAAGTTGAATCGAATATGGATGGTGGCGGCGCTAGTGGTGGGCGGCAGCGTGAGATCGAGGAGTGATAGTGGGGGAGAAGGGCCTCGCGGGAATAGGAAATGCGTCAGGCAGCTAGGTGGCGCGCAAGGTAGAGGTGCCGTGGCAGAGCTTGAATTGCGGTGGTGGGTGTCTATTGGTGGTCGGAGCTAGGTAGCCGGTGATGGGTCGGTTATTTGGGTCGACCATGGAAGAAGCTGAGGAACCTGAGGAGGTGCAGGGGTGGTGTACATGAACGGCAGTTGCCCTGTTCCCCCCCCCCCCCAATTCCTTTTTCCTCTCGGCTCTCCCCCCTTATTCTCTTCTTTTTTTCTTGGTTTCTTGCATCAAACCCTAGCCACTGTTTTTCCTCCCTCCTTGCTCTCCAGACGAAGCCTCCTTTCATGTTCTGTTCTTCCTGTTTTTCTTTTGCTCTGTTTTTTTTCCTTTTCTCCGTTCCAGATTTCTTCCCCCAAAACTTCCGCAGCTTTTTTCTTGCTCTTATTTCTTCTCATCCCCAGACCCCTCCGCCTTTTCTCTTTTCTTCTGTTTCTTTTTTTTTTAGCCTCCGATGAAGCACCACTTTTTTCTTTCTCCACTCAGCCGACCCTCTTTTTCATCCCCATATTTTTTCCTTGCTAATCCTTATCCTACAAGTGTCTAGACACCTTGCCACCTAGGTGATGTGTTGTTAAAAATCAAAGGGACACTTGTCCCCATGCATACCCCCTCCACTTGTCATTTTACTTTTTTTTTTCTTTTTCTTTTCCTAAAATTTAATATGAAGGCAAAAACAAAAAAGTAAATAATAAAATAAAATAAACTAGAACAAAATAAACTAAAATAAAAATAAAAACCCTAGAATTGAAACAAATAAAGCTAACATTAAATTAATTAAACAAATAAAGTTAAAAAATCAAAAATTTGGTGTCTACATTTGTTATATTAGTCTTAGCAACCAAAATTTTGTGTATGTTGCTTGCATTTTGAAATTTGCACCAATTTTACTATTCCTATTATTACTGGTAAAAGTACTCTTAAATAAAGTACAATCAAATCGAGTTTTTTTAACCTTTTAGACATAATAGTTGTGTTTACTAAAAAAAATTAGTAAACCATTCCTACAATATATAGTTTCTCCTAAGAGCACAAACATTTTGTAAATAAAGTGGAATTATTTTGTAAAAGATTTTATGCATTTTTCACTAATATAATCAAGAGAATTTTGGACCTTTAAAATATAAATAGAAAGAAAGGACAATGGCATGAGTATAAAGGTGACCAAATGCAGTACATATCACATCATGAGTTTAGGTATGATTTGTTTAGATAACCAATAATTTAGTTCTGATCAATATATGAAGCATATTGATTTCCTACAAATGAAAATATAATTTAGCAGTTATGTATTAACGGAATTCACAGTTTGAACGATTCAATTGAGCACTTATTTCCTTTTTTAAGTATCTATTACTTATTTTTTCACTTAGGTTAAATATTTATATGTAAAATAATAGCAATAGCATGCCATTCTTCAACCAACAGAACTTCAATTATTATTAATCACACTAATTTTACATTGATGAAAATTAGTCTAGAAAATGAAAGTCAATGGCAACAATTGCTAAAAACTAACAATTTTTTTTTTCATTTTGCGAATATAAAATGTAACAACCTCACCTCCCCCTAGGGCGAACCCAAGAGTTTGGCGGACCGTTTGCCCAACTCTCGCCAGGACTCATGCACTCACTCGAACCAAATCACGATTTTCAAGCTAAACAATTTTTTAAAACCAAGAAAGTACTTGAATAACAACAGCCATAATCCTTAGGCAACAACGTTAACTATTACAAACATAATATTTCAAATGCAAATGAAATCTACACTTCCAAATGTCCAAAAATCGCTCAGGGAATCATACTAACTCTAGACAAAAGTTGGCTAGTCTAGCACCTCCAATTCTTCACTTCAAATTCCTGTTAAGGAATAACAACTTAAAGGAATGAGCGGACGCTCAGTGAGGCTAAAAAATCAAGCAAGCAAGTAGAGCAAGTATCATAATTCAATTCAACTAGCACATGTACAAAATAACAACAATGGTTTCACATAAAGCCATAAAAGGACTAAAACACGTTCATTAAGAAGATACAGGAGCTCTCAGGAGCCAATTTCCCCATTGCAGTAGCTTGATCCAAACCCACTCCTTCAACGTTTAAAGAAGTAAAAACAATGACCGTAGATCTCCACTTTACACCAATTTTTCGTCCACCAAACATACTCCTTATCGGGTCCGAACCCCAAATACACACAGTGGTGGTAATACTCGAGTATACCCAAGTAAGAACAAGTATGGTCGATGAGATAACACTTCAATCGATTTAATCAAGATAGAGGTACTGAGACAGAATGACAGGCACCTCCCACTCGGAGGTGATATCAAAGCTGCTTTGCATGGTCTCTGTGCGGGGTGAGATTGGGCCAAATGGTCTTATGGTCCCAATTATGTGAATAAGTATAAAGGACTAAGTGCTTTTCATGAGCGTATGTTGTGAATCATGAAAGTTATAGGCGTAAAAGATAAATATGTACGTTAGGTAAGAATCTTAAACTTGGTTGATTTGCACTTGGGAGCGTACGGCCTGCCGGCCTGAGATGTGAATTCTCCTACTTTCGGATTCTTGTACCCGAGTACCAAAAGTGAAGTGCACTAGAATAAGGGTCGATATCTCAACTGCACTTGAGATAAATTTGGATGCCAAAAGTCAAGGCGTAAAAGATTCTAGTATTGGACTTGAGATTGAACTGATTAAGGACAGTGAATCAATGAGTGTCATCAGGGACTAGTTTCGTGCATATCTGGTTAGGGTTTCTATGGATGATAGCTAGTTTTATGGTCGTCGTGAACGTTAAGGTGCTAGTATTGCAGCTTGTTTCATTTCACCCAAACCTGTATGTCCTTGTTTCGTATTTCCATGATTTTGTTGTGATTTGATTACGGTTACACATGTATTTCTTTTGAACTCATTTTAACTCTTGCTTCACTATCTTTTTTTATTTTCTACCCTTTTCCGATACTACATAGGAACTTGACTTTGATTCCTATTTAAGTTTTGGATTATGTATGGAGATTTTAAGACAAGGATATGGGTTCTATTCTTATATACAAATTTTGGCAGAATTAGAATGAACGTCTTGATGGAGGATGGTACTAGGCACTAGTGAGAGTAAGAGGTTATAGTTTTTTCTTGAGCAAGTTTATAAGTGAGTGTATAATGGAGAATGAGTTAGCGTCCGGAACCTCTACTTTAAGGAGTATGATTCCATATCTTGTTATATGTATAAGCGATGGTAGTAATCTTTGTGGGAAGACCCAAGAATAGGAGTAAGTACTTGTATTTAGATTTCTTGTTTACCTTAATAGGAAATAGTTAGGATTTATGTTTCTTGGGTGACCTGTAAGTAAAAGGATAGAAAAGTTATATAGCTACAGTTTCCAAGTGTGATTAGTTACTCATTTCAATCCTTTGATTTTCCTTACAGGCTACCATTTTGACCTTAAGGGAATCGGTGATATGACAAATTTATACAGAAATAGACATCCTTCGAATGGAGGTAGAATTTCAAAAAGAAATTGGCTGACTACTGGGAAGAATGATGGAAACACGAACATGCGGAGAAAATTGAGCTGCTACACAAGAACATGAAATTGGAAAAGAAATACAAAGGGATCTCAGAAGAGGTGTGGAATAAGTTTGAATTTGTGCATTCGCCTAGTCAAGTAGCATCTCAAGACCTTTCTAGTAATCAAGTTAAAAGGGGTGACAGAAGTTCTCACGATACTAAAGGGAAATGTAAAACAATTAGTGAAGATGAACTCGCTATGAAGGATAAAGGGAAGGGAAAAAAAAAGAATGGACACTTCAAGAAGAGATGCGTAGCTGCTAAGTGTGAAACCTATAATAAAATTCATACGGGATTTTGTTATTTAAAAACTGGTACATATTTCAAATGCGGCCAACTTGGACATCAACTGAGGGACTGCCCAAGATAAATGAATTTCGTGAGGGTGAAGCTGCTACAATAGTTAAAGTTAGCAATTAGTGATGTTTTACTTGAAATAGCTGTATTTATTAGACTATGTGTAGTGAAAGATTTATATATAAGTTGTATCTCCATTAGAAACAGTAAACTTGGTGTCTGATGTTTTGATTAATGATATTAAACATCTATGTTTGATTTCAAGATCTAGCAGAAGTAGCAACCAAGTTTCGTAATTATCATTTTCACTTTTCATCAAGTTTTTAAGCTTATATTACCCTACACATTTTGCCATCTTTGTTAAACTTCCTTAGCATATTAGCTTAACCTTTACGTAGTAAGATTTTCACTCTATGTAAGTTTGTGGTAGTACTATGAGTAAGAGAATGCCATTTGGGAATTGGAGGAAAATTATGTAGCATTAAGTTTATGCGAGCAAAGGTGAGAATTTCGAGGGCGAAATTCTTTTATGGGGGAGAGGGTGCGAGGACCCAAAAATTTCTCTATTTTCTTTTATTTCTTTGAATACATTTTCTTTACTTTACTTTATTGCCTTAATTTCCTGGATATTTTTATAAGTGAGTCAAGATTTTTAAACATTTTCTCCTATAAGTTAGTGTATGTTAAGTTCGTAATGCATTATAGAAGTGGGACCTACTAGTGAGTTGCGTAATAAATTTAGTGGATAAAAACAGCTATTTTCCTAAGAGGGTTTATGTGATTAGAAGTGTTAAGAGCGGATTAGAGGAAAATAATTAGATTAGCCATTAGAGACAAAGAAAAGACAGGAAGATAAGCTTTGCACCTAAGCGTGACATTTGTCGGTCACCTAAGCAAACTTTGACCAAGATTGGTATTGGTCTTTATCTTGAAAAATTGACCAACTTTCCCCTCACTTCTTCTTCCCTTGGTCAAATTTCTTGAGAGAAAAGAGAGGGAGAAAACTCCATTTTTATACCTTGAATCCTTGCCTTTTAGTGAACCAACAAAATAGAAACCAAAATCACTCCATAAAACCTTGAATCCAACTTGGAGGGAAGCTCTTGGTGAAGTCTTGGGAGAAAGAAAGCTTTGCAACCCTCTTGATTGGCTTGTTATCCTAGGGGTTGAAGGTATCAAGCTAAGTAACCTTCTTTTCACTCTTATCTTGCCTTTTGTTGGATTTAAGACTTGATTATGTTAAAATCTATGAAAAATATCATGGTTTATGTAGTAAATAGAAATTTCCAGCTTGTGATTATGAATTTCAGCCTAGGGTTTAATTTTTCTGGCTTGAGTAGGTGATAGTTATATGCTATGTACATGATTGATTTAGTGAGTTGTTGGTTGGTATGCATATGCTTCATTTGAGGCTGTTTTGTGGTGAGAATGAAGTCTTGAAAATGGCAGGAAATTAGGAAAAATAAGGGGAAGTGCTGTTGTAAATTTTTTCCGCAGGAGACTTTGAACAATCTTGGAAAATCTGTTATATCTTGGTGTAGAAAAATCCGAATTTAGTTCCATTTGTTGCATTTGAAACTAGACTCATAGCTCTTTTAACCGTGAAAAATTCATGGTTGGTTTACTTTCTATAAATACCAGCAAAATTTCAAAGTGTACTGAAAATCCAAGAACTTAGTTGAGCAGTGAATTGAGGCTAAGATTTGACTAATTTATGGGTTGAATTTTATGAAGGTGTCTTCTAGATAGTTGCAGTCTTTTGAATCTATTTTCTAACGGTAAAAGATTTATGATTTTTGGACTTACAAAACTCAAGTTATGATTTTTCTAAACGAATGGTGCATGCTAAGAATTATAGTGCATAGTGGTAGTGTGACTAATTGGTGAGGTTTGTGCACTAAATTTGGTGGATAAGAGGGGTTTTTGGTAAAAGGAATTATGTGATTAAAAGTGCTAAGAGTACATTAGTGAAACATAAGTTAAAAACACGAGAAACAAGGAAACAAGCTTGAACCAAACCATATCACTTGACACCGGTCAAAACCCTTACTTGACCAAGACTTTTCTTCCTTTAATTCCTTCATTTTTTTGTTTTAAAAACATTCCTTTCTTATTTTGAGAGGTGCTGGCTGAATTTTGGAAGGAAAAAGAGAGGAAGAAGAAAAAAAAAACACAACAAAGAGAGAAGAAATGGGTAAGTGACAAGTGTTGATCATCCAAACCACCTTTGACCAAGATGCCTTCTAGTATTTATCTTCCTAATAGCAGCCATTAGCCTTCATTTCTTTTCCCTTTTTGGCCGAACTAGAGAGAGGGGAAATGAGAGGAGAAACTTCAAATTTCATCTTGGTTTTGCTTGATTTGGATAGAAATCCACAAGAACTCTTGATTTACTTCGGAGAAACTAGCAACAAGGGAGAAAGGAAGTTTGAGGTGAAGAGAGTTGGAATAGGCAGCCTTGTTTTGCTCCTTATTCTTGAAGTTTGAGGTATTTTGCTAAAAAAATCTCCTTTTCTTCAATTGTTTTGGGTTGTTTATCCTATATATGTGGATAAGAAGCATGTCTATGGCAATTTTAGGGATTTGCTAGGGTTTGGTGAGGTTGTACTAGGATATGTTCAAATTTCCACCCTTGTTATGTATATGGCAGCCTTGGGATGTTACTTTCAGCCTTGATTGCTCTTTTAGTTTAACATGGGAATTTCTAGCTAGAGTATGCATTTTTTTCCTCAAAATGAATTTTTCCAGCTTTGCTTTGTATTTTCAACCATGATATGATGATATCTAGTTTTGATATGGACTTGAATGAGTTGGTATGAGGATTTCTAGCTTTAATATGACTCTTTAGATTCTAAATAAGAATTTTCCAACTTTAGTACCATATTTCCAGCCTTAGTTGCAAAATTCCTGCTTGGTATGGTTGTTTGTGTAACATATATATATGTGAACTTGGATAGCCTTGTAACCTAGAATATGTGTCAAGTGCCTCCTATCATTTGTGGCTTTGGTTGGGACTGTTTTACCATGATGTTTAGCCTTGGAATTGGAAGGGAAAGTTAAGGCTAAACAAGGGGAGGTGCTGTCCGTTTTCTTTCATGCAGTATAAATGAGTAAAGATGAGGGTTGTGGTGTGGATTTAGACTGGTTTGCCCAAAGCTTGTTTGAGGTTGTTTGAATTTACCTTATTTGAACCATGAGCTTAATTTTGTATACCAAAATTGTGCATTTTCACAAGGAGGGAAAAACGATGGGTTCTAGTAACTTGTATCCAATGGTTAACTTGAACACTCTAATTGGTTTTCTACCAAAATAGTGAGTATGTTTCACATATGTTTTGCTAAGCTATATGGGTTATTCTTTTTCATAAATCTTTCCTTTGATATTGACAAGACAAGTTGGGCATTTTGAAACACTGTTTGATTGTAACTTGCTATATGATATTCACTCGCAAATTTTGAGAGTGACCAAGGTGTAAGGTCTAACCTTGACGTTGCTAAGCAGTAACTCGTTGGTGAGTGTCAAGTGCATGTTTTTTGATATCTTGATTTGAATGATACCACATGTTATGTGTTGAATTCTGAATTGGATAAGGCGAGGGTGTACTTTATCGCACTCATCTTCTCTTTCTTGAATGATCTTGTACTCGCTTGAACTTGATTGACCTGTACTTGTGTTTGTACTTATGCTTGACTTGTATGTGTTGAGCGGCAGCATGTACCACACTCAATCCAAGTGGGAGGCGCCTCTCATCCCATCTCAGTACCTCTATCTTGATTAAGTCGATTGGAGAGTTATCTCGTCGACCCTAGTGCTGAGTGGCAGCATGTACCACACTCAATCCGAGTGGGAGGTGTTTCTCATCCCGTCTCGGTACCTCTATCTTGATTAAGTCGATTAGAGAGTTATTTCGTCGACCCTAGTGCTGAGTGGCAGCATGTACCACACTCAATTCGACTGGGAGGTGTTTCTCATTCCGTCTCAGTACCTCTATCTTGATTAAGTCGATTGGAGTGTTATCTTATCGACCATACTTGTTCTTGCTTCGGTATACTTGAGTATTACCACCACTGTGTCTATTTGGTATTCGGGCCTAGTAAGGGGTATGTTTGGTGGACGAAAAATTGGTATAAAGTGGAGATCTACGGTCATTATTTTTACTTCTTTAAACGTTGACGGAATGTCAACGGGTTTGGATCAAGCTACTACAACGGGGAAATTGGCTCCTAAGAACTCTTGTACCCTCTTAATGAACATGTTTTAGTTCTTTTGTGGCTTTACGTGAAACCATTGTTGTTATTCTGTACATGTGCTACTTGCTCTACTTGCTTGCTTGATTTCTTGGCCTCACTGAGCGTCCGCTCATCCTTTTAAATTGTTATTCCTTAACAGGAATTTGATGTGAAGAATTGAAGGCGCTAGACTAGCCAACTTTTATCTAGAGTTAGTGTGATTCCCTGAGCGATTTTGAACATTTGGAAGTGTAGATTTCATTTGTATTTGAAATATTATATTTGTAACAGTTAACGATGTTGCCTAAGGATTGTGACTGTTGTTATTCAAGTATTTTCTTGGTTTTAAAAAATTGTTTGGCTTAAAAATCGTAATTTGGTTCGAGTGAGTGCATGAGTCCTGGCGAGAATTGGGCAGACAGTGGAGGTGGGGTCATTACATATAAAACTAAACTCCCAAAATATTTCATTTTTATTTTTTAAAAATATCTAAACTTGTTAATTAAATTCAAAATAATTCTGTTATAAAAAATATTCTTTCTCAAATTAATATCAATGATTAGATGTGAGATACAAATAAGGGGAAACAAAGAGATAGAAATATGGTAAAATATCTCTCATGCATATGTCATGAATATTTGAGACTTTTGGCAAAAAAATATATTTGTTGTTTAATATGGTACTATAGTGTGCTAATTATTTTAGGATCATATTATACATGAATTTAATTTAATTTAAATTATACAATAGATTATATGTGCATGTAATTTTCATTTAGTAGTTGGATCTCATTTTTATGAACAATCTTCCCAAAAAAAAAGTCCAGATTATACTAATTTTTTCATTTTTATCATTATATTAATTGTTATACTATTTCTCTCATTTTGTTAGGTATATATTAATACAAGTTTAACTCTTGTTAATTCTTCTGCCCCAAACAATAAATTTATTAAAACTTTATCATCTTATTATATTCATAGATATTAAATTATAGGAATTATATAGATAGCTGATATTCTATATATAAATAGGAAGATTTGTTGTTATTGTTATCTAAACTTTCAAACAATTTCAAAAATTGATAAATAATTTAAAAATTATAATACAACAAATTTTATTACATATTTTATAAGGTTATTTGAGAAGTCAAAATATTTTTATAGTGTTTGAAAATGCATAAATACAAAAGATTTTTAAATTATACATATAATCATATATTATAAGTGTATTACGAGTACTTACTAATTAGAATACTAAGTTTCAATCAATAATAAAAAATCTTATTATTATTGAAAAAAAAACTTCCTAATACTAATTTGATATAATTTTTTAAAGTAAAATAGTACATTTATTCCATAAATTAGTCATTTTGATCATTAATCAAATTTACTATGTTATCAATAAGAATTACCATTTATGTATAAAAATTTACTAGTACTTGAACTAAATTTACTCTCTAAAAGTAGGTTTGGGATATAAAGTAGTAATTTATTTCTTTAAAAAGTAAGTTTCATATTTATTCCAATTTACCTTTTGAGACATAAAAGTTGCTAATTTATTACGTTAACTTACAATTTTAGATGAAAAATTTATGTCGTTATTTTTAGGCATTATTTTGTTTAGGTGAATAGCTCCAATGGGTAATCAAATTGTCATTAAAAGTGTGATAACTTATTATATCAAATAAAAATTATTTCATCACCATAACGATGGTTACCAGAGCGTTTTCCTTAATTGAATCAAAATTTGATTTCGTCATTTATTCAAAACTAGCTACGGCTTGTTTTGTCCTTTCCACTAATCTTTCTTTTTTTTAATCAATTGTAATCATCTACACCTAGTCATACTCCTATTTTAAACTATTCTAGGGAGGTGACTTAACAGAATTACAGGGGACCGACGGGGACTGAACTATCATCGGACTAGACAAGTGTATTACGTACCCATATAGATCTAAGAGAAGTCACACTAAATAGTAATGTTAGCGGGGAGATAAGATTTAAACCTTAACCTTTCACCCACGAGACATAGAGCGCCCTTTCCACTGTTCGGTCAGTGACCTGTTCAATAATACAGCCTGTCACATCTTGTGAGTTCCAGTTATAAGATCCATAAGGATATTGTCTAGTTTGAAGATCTATGAGCATATTGTCTAGTCGAAGACATATAAATTGCACAAACTGGATACGTATTCAGGAAGTAGGGCAGGTAGCTTCAAGTTGTGTCCGGTTCCATCATGTTATTATTATATACTATCTGGTTATTCCGTATGTTATAGCTTGTGGTGTATAACTACATTATATTATTTTATCAAACATATATAAAATATTTTATTTTTTTTATACATCAAATTTTATACGAATATAACAATATAATATGATTATACAACAAAAATTGCAGCAAACAAAACAACCGCATTGAACCAGATGAAAGTACAATTGCACTGACCCCCTTTCCTGTGTCCAGTCTCATATCATCCTATCATTTCCCTTTCTTGTTGCCAATCAAAGTACATCTTACTCTTGGATGTGGCGAATTGAGATATAAGCCATGGCTGAGAAACTGGTACAATTTTTTTTCCTATCGCTACCTTCACCTCTCCCCAATAAAAACTCCTTATGGACTTTTTAGTAGTTCTTTTTCCTTTTGCCTCTCTCTTGTCTTTTTTTTCCTGAATTTTGACTGACTGATAATATTTTAATTGAGCTTTGTGACAAATCTGTTTTATTTCAGGAAATCAAAAGGTACTGCACATGAACAAAAATACAAAAAAAAAAACGAAAGAAAAATGACTTGCTAAACATTGCTATGCAGAGTTCATAGGCTCAGACATAGTTGATCTTCAGCTCTGAGTGCAAAAACAAAAAAAAAAATTAATGTAATTTTGGAACGTTATCCATTATGTCGTCCAGAAAACGTCTCAAGGAATCAGAGGATGATCCTCCTCCATGGAGAGCCATCCTGCTCTTCTCTTTCATTTCCTTCACCTTATTTCTGAATTCACTCTCAGACTCCATGAGCTGTTTAATCCCATTTTCAATCACAACTGCCCTTACAATCTCGTTAGCCTCCATTAGAAAATCTTTTCTGAAATCCATCTTAATCTCCACAGCCATCCCCAAGTCCTTCACCATTAGGAAGGCATTCGTCTGCTGCTCGGCATAGAGTGGCCAAGTTGCCATTGGAACGCCGCACCAAACGCTCTCCAACGTTGAGTTCCAGCCACAGTGAGAGACGAATCCTCCCACAGCAGGATGGGATAGTACTGCCACCTGTGGTGCCCATCCAATGACTTTTCCCACCTCTGCAGTTCCCCGCAAGAACCCCTCTGGCAGGACTTCTTCCGGGTCCTCGTAATCACCTGGAAACTGAAACTTTCCTTTAGGTGGAGGCCTTCTCAAAGACCACAAGAATCGAACTCCACTACGCTGGAGTGCATGAGCAATTTCCTTCACTTGTTCACCATCAAAAGATCCTGCACTACCAAAGCAAAGGAACACGACAGAAGAAACAGGCTGATTATCAAGCCATTTCATGATCATCTCAGTGTCTTGGTTTGGACCATTGCTTCCCTTAAGATTCAACACAGGCCCGACTGCATAGACCGGTGGGATAGTTTTATCGTTGGATAAAGCCTTTACTGCGTGGGATTCTAACTCGAGGAAAGTGTTAATGATGATTCCCTTGGTCTCCTTGTATCTTTTGGCTTGGTTGAGAAACATGTCGCAACCTCCATCCTTGTCAAAGATTACGGAAGGTAGAACTTTAGCTGGAACAGGATTAATATAAGTTGGAATAGCTAACTCAACATCTGAATTCTTGTAATTAGTCACATCTTCATTAAAATCAGCTCTCAGACTCTGCATATGCAATACAAGGCCAAGCATTGCAGCACCAGATGTATAGAATATATACGAGGGAACCCCAAATTCATTGGCTACATCAATCATGGAGGTGCAAAACATGTCAATGACAACTCCAGCGAGATCAGATGAGGCAGAATTAGTCATTTCTGCAAGAATATCCCTTACACTACTTTTGTGGTTGTCGATAAAATGATAAAGAAACGCACTAGAAAATGTCGATTGCGAAGAAGACTCTCCTGGTTTGAGATCAAGAAACCTTATGCGTGAATCTGAAGACTCTGACAGCATACTTGTGTAGCTACTCACCTTTTTATCGAAAGGCAGCTTCATAATCAGAACTGTGATCGATAATTGTTCACCACGATCAATAAGAAGTTTTGCTAGTTCAACAGTTGATACCAGGTGACCCATCCCTGGTGAAGGAATGAAAACCAGCTCTGCTTTCTTCATTTCGTTGATCTTCTGGTTATGTATTTGCTTCAATCACTCGATTGAAGATGAAATTGGAAAGTTAGGCTTTCTAGTGTCTACCTAGCTTTTAATAGAAGTGCGTGGTTCTGTGTATTTTGTCCTGTTTACTGCAAGTCTTCATCGTATTCAAATGAAAGTGCGTCGATTCTAGATTTATTAGTCTTTTAAATAAGAGATGAACGATCTTGACCCGTCAAGTGCAGGTGAAGTCACTGCACACATATTCAAGTCTTATCTACTTCTATGGTCAATTTGTCATACTACAAATTTCAAAATTTCTCCTTTTTCTTAAAAAATAAATTAAAAAAAAAGTTTGAAGGACCTTTGGTCATGGCCTGATTTGGGCTATTATTTAACTTCAACCGGTAATCCTGCAATTGCACAAGCCCATATCCATAATGATACATGAAAGTAGTTATTGTGCTATGGTTTAGAGTCTTTTCACGTAACCCTTTTATGATTTTAATAGCATTACGTAATCTCCTAATAATTTGAATTAAAATATCAAATTGATGGAATTTGTATTCCGTAATGGTGTCAATTAAAATGTGGAAAGTGCTCGTATGTTAAGATCAAAATTATCTGTTAACTATAGGAGGATTATGTATAGATCTTCAAAACTATAAGGGAGTTATGTAATAAAGCATTAAATCATAAGGGACTAAAATGTTATGCATATTATATTTATATATCTTGGCTACTTTAATTATTTATTTTCTAAGTAAAGGTAATCTCGACATTTCAAATAGTTTGGTTGCAGAAGACCATTTCTATCACATTGACACTTCAATCCAAATAGTGAATGGGTTTTGTCATAAAACACTAAACCACAAGAGATAAAATGTAATTAAGACAAGTTTTCAGAAACAATAAGAAAAACCCCTCCTTCAAACTAAATTGCACCACCCAACCAGCATCAGCTTCTCTTTACGCTAACTATGATTTCTTACATTCTTAGCTAAAAGAAAATTACGGAAAATAAAAAGTTTTGGTTATGGACAAGAATATACTCTGCTTCTTCAAAATTGCTTAATAGATTCCCTTGGTGAAAAATTAATTGAATAGCTTATATCTTATAAGACGCGCAACTAAAATCATTACAAGTCAAGGAATCAAGCTTCGATCTCATGACTAATCCTACATTTGCTATGGAAACAAAATTAATACAAGTTTAAAAAGAAAGAAAGAAACTAAAAAAGGCATTCAAGACACTGGCTGCCAGTATGTAGAATCAAACTAATCAAAATCCTTAAAAGAACCAACACTTGAGTGAATAGATCAGCAATAAAACTGGAAATAACTGAATAATATCGTTTCTTTAATTAATTAATTATATATTTATTTTTATTCAACGAATATTCAAAACCTTACAAGAGAGAGAGAGAGAGAGAGAGATGAAGTATTGAGAACTGAAAACTAGTAGCTAACACGCTTAAGAGTCGAGCAAGTTTCCTAATCACGGGTGTTCAGGAATCGCACACCAAAAAAAAAAAAGAACAATGCACATAATGTCAAATTCATGGACCCCACGGGTAGTCCAACTAGTTCCATAGTCCGGTAATTATCAGAAGGTCCCGTGATTGATCTTGCTACATCGCTGTGTATCCTTGGAGCAAAGCTCTACACAGTTTTAGGGGATTAGTTTGGCCGAAAAGTTGGGATACTCTTAAGTAAAAAAAAAAAAAGAAAAAAATATAATGTCAAAATTCATGCGAGCAATGAAATTTGACATTTTAAAAAAATGCTTATCACTTGAAATAATAAAATATTTTATCTACTTGTAATTCCTAAACTTTAATTTTGTGAAACATCTCAACTAAAGTTAGATTGTAAAAGATTAAACACATTCAAATAATTAATCTGTTGTATATTTTCTCCCAATAGGTAAAGATGCAACAATTGTGCTACTTCTTCTCTCAAAGAAATTCTTCTTCTGATCAAACAACCTTGCACTATTTCCTTGTGTTAAAATCTTTGCAGTTAAAAGCAATGTAGATTGCTAATCAAACCATAATCATAATCCGTGTGTTTGGATAGGAGATTCTTTGAAAAAATTATTTGGAATGACATCATATAAGCTTTTTTGATGTAATATATGTGAAATAAAAATATAGTTGAAAGCTTGAAAATACAAAATGATAGTCAGAATAGGTGTTTATGATGCAAAACTTGAAAAATATTCTTATTTGAACATAACTTAGTGAAGTCAAATGTTAAATTAATGAGATATCAAAATATGTTTTTCATTGCAAAGAATAATTGTGAATAAATATTAAAAATTGGAAAAATTGTTCAAAACGTTGCTCACATTTTGCTAAATGAATTTTTTCGCCTTTCAATTTTAAGATGTTAACTTTTCATCCCTTCCAAATTCAAGTCAGCAGTATTTAGTCCCAACCTAAGTTTTTGATCACTTTTTTCTGAAATCATCACATGATCCACATGCATCCATTTTTATATACAAAAAATGTTAGATCCCACTTTTTTAGTGATGAAAATGAATATAGATTTGGTCATATCTCACTTTTTTTAAGAAAAAAAATAATGAATATTGTTTTGGGTCAAATCTTACTTTTGTAGGGATAAAATGAACATGGACTGGATTATTTGTTTAACTACAAATGGAATCTAAATTTTTTGCCCTTAGTAAAATGATCATAAGTGAATCACATGATGTATTCAGGTAGAACGTGATTAAAATCTAAGTTAAAATCAAATTTTATTGATTTGATTTTTAGGAATGTAAAGTTACCACTTAAAAGATGAAAGAAGAAAAAAAATTCATTGGACTAGATATAGTACGTTTTGAGAATTTTTGTACACTAATACGTGGATAACTCGACCTGTAATTTAGGATAGGTATCCGCAAAATTCAAACAAGTGTCAAGGACAATGCTATAATGCCTACAATTATGGTAACGATATTAGGATAACCTACTATTGTAGGTTTCTATTAATTTTGTTGACAAATCAAATTTTTTAGCGTCTTTTTAAATATTGTATTAAAATAATTAATATTAACATTAATAAGTTTTTAATTAAAAATAGTAAGTATATGTTTGAAATTGTAAATTTTAGTTATAACTAGAAATTTACACTTTGAATAATGTAATTCACTTATAATTTGACAGAGGTTATTTTTTTAAATTAAACTTACTAATACTAAAAATAAAATATTTGTATTTTTAAGTAAAATACTTTAAAAAATCACCCATTTTTGGGTTGTCACCTGCCTCGCTAAAGTCACCTGCCTTCATCTCATTCTCTGCTCACGTTACCATTGAAATCTTTTATCTGGCAAAATTTTCCTCTTTGGTCCACACTTTCTTTTGTCACAAATGAACTAATTTTTTCCCTGGCAAAATTTTCCTCTTTAGTCCACACTTTCCCTCTCTCCTTATCGATCGATTTTGGGTGCTGCGGCATGCAGACCAAACAAAAGGGTTGAGATTTTTATTAGGATTTAGCAGTGGTGGTAGTCGACCAAAGAGTAGATGAAAAGCAGCCAAGAGATTATACCATCATGTTTTATTGAAAATCGTTTGATTTTATTGCTCTATTTATTTATCTTTTATTTGATTCATTTGTCGAGATTATCTTGCAAAATTAGGGCTGAGAATTTGAAGATTTTATTGCAATATTGGTGCTGGAAATGTCGGTTGTGCTTGTGATTGTCTGCCGGTAAAATAATAGGTTGAGTGAATAAATATGAATCTACATAGTGTATTTGATTGTCTGCTTGTTTTTAGTTTGTGGTGCTTATCAATCAACTCATTTGGGCTGTAAGCTTCGTAGCCATATGAAACATCTAGGAAATGACTTAGACCCTTTCTGTGAAACTTTGTAGTGTGTAGGTGTTTATATTAAATGTCGTTAATTTGGGTATGCATATAAGATGTTTGATTAAATGTCAACGAGAAATTTATGTGCTATGATTGATGTCTGTAGGCGTGAGAAAAATTTAAAGTTCTAATTGCCAAATGGACTATTATTATTGTTACTCATTTATTTTTGAATCTGGATGGTATCTTTCTCCTTCCCCTCTTAAATTATGGCTGTTCCAAAGTAATTATAATTAGTGGCATGTTTCCTTTACTTGTCTAATATAATTCTTCCTAAGTTCTCATGGTTTTCGTTTGTTTGCTTAATTCTTTCCTCCAGCGAATTTGGCCAATATAAAAGTAGATATCCTAATTATAGTCTTTTTATGCTACTCATAAAAAGAAGCAAATGAGGCTAATCAAAAGGTGTTTGTGAGAAGAATAAATTGTGTTTGTGAGAAGAATAATCTTATTAATTTATCTCATAGGCTAATCAGAAGGTAAGTTGTGGACATTCAATTTTTGGTCTCTTTTTTTTTGGGGGGGTTTAGATCAAAATGTGTTATCTTCAGTTGAAATCCTAGTTTCTACCTTTAACATGACTAATGGCTCAGTTTAACAAGTGAAGGTTTAACAAATGAATGTTTTGGGTGTTTTTTTAAAATTTTACTATAATTTATTATAAAAGTTGTAGGAAAAATTTGGTATATGGAAAACCTTTTCTTTCTTTCTTTCTTTTTCTTTTTCTTTCTTTATTTCCTCTCTTCTTCTTCTCCCTTCCCCCTCCCCCCTTCCTCTCCTCCCCCTTGCCGGAAGTTGCAGCAGCCAACAGCAGAAACAATTTTTTTTTTTTTTTTTTTGCATTTTTCTCTCTGCCCCTCGTCACCCTCTCCCTCCTCCCCTCTCCTCCCGCATCCCCTCCCCCTCCACCTCTTCAAAGTATCTCAGAACTTGTGCAAGATTTAAACGGGTCGCTGAAATCTCATTGATAATGCCGCAAGGCTTAAGTACTCGGTTGCGCAACAAACATTCATCTAATTTTGAGTGATAGTTTACGGAGTACTGCCTGAGAAGTGCATAAACAGACGTTGATAACAATTGCTGGCTCGATTTAGTAACATGTGCGAGTAAGGAAAAATTTGACGTTAGTGAGAATGCGTCCTTTTCCCGGAATAATGATGATAAACGATTGAGACATTCCAAAACCTGCAAAAGAGGTAAGTTATCAATATGATAATTAAACTTCAATTTTTTAATTAGTACTTAAATACCAATTTTTTTTTTAATTTTTTCAGTAGGAAAGCCATGAGACTTAAAAAGTAGAGAGAGAACAAGGAAATTTAAACCTAGAACTTAAGAAACATCCCAACTTTTGTTGTTGGCAAATCAAAATAAATTATGTTTTCGCAATTTGTGGAGTCCTTGTCTAATGATGAAGATTTTACTAATGAAAAAAGAAAAAAAATCACTATACCACTTTTTATTCCAGCACATGTAATTTCACTTATAAGATTAGAGAATATAATAAAGATTGGTACACAAAGTGGAATGGAGGATCCAAAGCCAAAACCCAACCACCTACTTGAAACTGGTTTAGATGCCCACATTTGTATACACCAGATTAATCAGTTCAGATGTTTTGTTCCTAAATCTAACTATACTTATTTTGCACCTAATAAATAGTTAGCGGATCAACAAAATAATAAACCCTACTGTGCATATGCCAGGTTGATTATCAGCTTTTTAAGAACCCAGTGGAAATGTGCCACCTACATTTGCAATTTGATGTCAACGATCTGCATCAGTCTCAATGATAAAGAAAGTGCAATTAGCTTTTTTCCCTTAACAAAAAGAAAATAGAAATGTGACAGACGTCATAACTTTGAAAAATCTAGGTCGATAACTTTTAGTCTTGGGAAATATCCGTACCTATTGTTATCTTATTTTTTATTCCTACAAATTAGATATTCCCTTCTAAATTTTAAACACTTTGACGGGTATTTAATATCGTAAATAACAAAGTAACGATTAGGGAGGTTTATATATGTATGAAACTTTCAAATTTTCAGCGTCTGTAATGCTATTAGGATCCTATAATAAAATCTCAATCATAATTTATCCCTTTTAGTAGATTGCATCTTTCTAGTGTTATTTGCAGCTGCTAGGATTCGTAGGTTAGGAAAACTCCGGTTATCTTATCATGTCCATTGACCACCAACAATCCCGCATGGATGGAAATTAACAGTGACAATAAAGTTCACTGATTGAAAATATTTATATCTTCACGTCACCAGCGCATGAATTAAGTATACAAATGAGTGCCACGATCCACGATCCTTCTTAAATGATTTAGAAATTAGTTTATTATATATGAAGTGTGTCAGAGAGAAACGCTCGAAAGAATCCACCAAAAAGATCCAATGTATAAATCAAAAGGGAAAAATGCACTTTTCATCCTCAAAGTTTGGGGGGTTGACCAATTTCATCCTCAATGTTTAACCCCAAACACATTTCATCCTCAATGTTCCGTAATTTTGACCAATTAAGGACAATTGACGGGAAATATCCAATTGACCGTTACAACCAACGGTTTTACCCAACAAAAAATGGGTAAAACCGAATGGAGCTAACTTTAAAGGAACAAAATGCAACGGACGGACGAAAAGCTCCATTGTTGTCCTTTTTCCCTCTGCCCTTCAACCCCAAAATTTTCTTGCCAATCTTTGCAGCTTTAAATATTCATCCTCAGAGCATCTGGCAGTGGAGCTCCCTGTGCTCTCATTTTTGGCTAAATGAGGAGCAGAAGTTCTGAAGTCTCCAGTGGTTCATCAACTCCATTCTGCAAGTGTGGGTTAAGAACAAAAATGAGCACCTGTTGGCGCGGCGAGAATTCGGGAAGAAGATTCCTTGGTTGCTCTCTGTGGCCGGTAAGAAATATTTGTCTAAAAATGTTGGTCCTTCAATGTGTTAATTTAGCTAACTAATTTCTGAGAAATGTCATTATTGTTATGGTAGAGACCCGAGAGATGCAGGTACTTTGAATGGGTTGATGAGCCAATTTGTCCAAGAGGGAGAGTTCTCATTCCTGGTTTGCTGAAAAAGACTAACAAAATGGAAGAACAAGTTGAAAGAATGCGTAAGAGGGAGAAATTTTTATTATAATAATTGTGCTTTTGGTGGTTTTGCTAGTACTGAGTTGGAGCAGTAAAGGCGAGGAAAAAGTAAAGGGAGGCAAGTTGCTGCTAACACTGGAGTGATTTTGGTAAAATTGCAGAAGAAAGAACATTTTGAAGCTGGCTGTGTTTCTTTGTTGGAACGAGAGTTGCATTTTTTCCTATGAAGTAATATCCAATTGCAGGGTATAGAAAGGGACTTATTTTGTTTGTACAAAGGTTCCAAATGAACTCTGCAATTTATGTAAAAGGTGGGATTTAGGAAGGGAAATGTATCTGGCAACAATGCAATTTATGAACTCTGTAATTTATTTTATTTGTAAAGCTATGCGTTAAGTGTAAGAAAATGGTCCTTGTCAAAGTGTTGTTCATATCATAAATATAAAATGGCCATGAACTGATGTCCCACATGTATTGATAACACAAACAGATGCAAATAAACCACGCTGGAAAACAAATGCAAATAAACCAAACTGGCAACTAAGCTGATAAACCAAGATTGTCCCACATGTACTGATAAACCAAGTTGGAACATATAAACAGCTACCATATCATAACTTCAATACAATTAAAGTGCATTCTCAATGAAATAAAGCAAACTACAAGACTGTTGTTGAACATGGGTCCATAAATGAAATAAAGCCAGCTATCACATTACAGCTTGCACTTCCATAATTACTAGGCAAAGCAAAAGTTGAAACAACAAAAGTCATTCACTAATTACAAAAGCAGCAACTTGGCTTGAACAAAAGCAGCTTGGCTTGAAGAAAATTCAGTATGTTGTTTCTCCTATCACAGTAGTTTCTCCTTTCCCTTCGATCTAGATGAACTAGGAACACTTAAATCTGCCTTGCCAGCAGCAGCAACATGCATATGAACATCTCTAATCCTGAATCCCACATGTACTTGTTCTTTAGTTTGTGTTCTGGGTTCCTTGGTGCTATATTTCACTTGAGACCTTGACAGCCCAAACACTTCGAACATATCCTGGTCTACTTGATCTGGGGCAGAGGATGTTATGTTAATCTCAACTAGTGGCTCAGCATCCTGTTGATGTTCAATGTTTGAATCATCATTACAAACTGCAGCTGCAACTCTTCTTGTATGTCTATGTCTCTTCTGCACAAAACAGTGAGGTAGCAAAAATCAAATTGCATAAAGACAGAAAAATCAAAAGATGTAGCAGGTTTTTTTACCCTTTTATTTGAAGACTCAGCAGCAGCCTTCTTGGTTTTCTTTGTTCCCTACAGTTTAAAAGGAAAACATGTCATTTATATAACAAATATCAAAGATAGCTGTAACAAGTCATCAAAACAACTTACAACTTTTTTTCCATCTTGGCTAGCTGGATTGTTGGTAGAAGCAGCAACTTGGCTTGAACTAATATCAGTTTCTGCAACTGCAGGAACTTGAGCATCTTTGAGAAGCTTGCAGGACCTCATATTATGTCCCCTTTGATGACAGTATCTACACTTGTTAATCTGTCCCACTCTTGTCACCTTCTTCTTAGTTTTTTCCTTGGCTTGTTGAACCTCCTCTGCACTTCTCCTTCTCAGCTTCTTAGGCCTTCCAGGTGCTCTCCCATATAAGGGTGGTAAAGGACCTTCACCAACATCAGTAAGCCCCCATTCACTTTCTCCATTCATGGGACACACTGATCCTTCATAGCACTTCATATATGTCTCCACTGTATACCATTTTGAAACATATAGCAGAGGATCCTTTTTAGCCATCCACAATGCAGCAATGGCATGGGGACAGGGAATACCTGTTAATTCCCATTTTCTGCAAGAGCATGTTTGCTCCTTGATGTTCACTGCAAATTGGTCACCATATGGGCAACTGACTTCATAAAGATCATCATTTGACTTGAATGGAAAACAGTCAGGTGCTCTATCTACATTTTTCTGCATAATGTGAAGAATTCTGGGGCAATAAGGATAAGTCTGCCACTTCTCTTTGGCCATATCCCTATTTTTTTGCATTCTCTGCATCATGTACAACCGTATTGCTTCAAACATTTCAATTATTGGCTTCTCCCTAGCATCAAGAATTTTGCTGTTGAAGCACTCACAGATATTATTCAATAACATAGCACATTTAGGATGAGTGCTAAAATAAGCTCTGCTCCATTGACTTGGTGGTTTGCCATCAAACCACCTGGCTGCCTCTATATCAATTTGAGCCATTGCTTCCATTCTGCTAATGAATTGAGCTGGTGTTGTTGCTTTGGCAACAGTCCATAACGCTCTCCTCAAACCTTCTCCTTTGAAACCAGCAGATGAAAAGTTATTGTGCAAGTGTTTCACACAAAATCTGTGGGCTGCATTTGGAAAAATCATATCACATGCTTCAATTAGACCTTTTTGTTTGTCACTCATTATTGTCCACTCATAATCCTTTTCAATCTTCAAATCTTCTTTCAATAGTTTGAAGAACCAGCACCATGAGTCCTTACTTTCACCCTCTGCTGCAGCATATGCTATTGGAAAAATGCCATTATTAGCATCAACTCCAACAGCTGCTAGCAAAACTCCTCCTACTGATCCTTTCAAAAAAGTACCATCTACTCCAATAAATTGCCTACATCCAGTTAGGAAACCATGCTTCACTCCAGCAAAACAAATGTACAGCCTCTCAAATCTGCCTTTCCCTGTTTTTGAGTCTCTAAAGCCATCAACAGTTTTCATTATAACAGTGCTACCAGGGTTGGATCTTAGAATTTCATGCATATAAACTCCTAATTTGCTGTACTGGTCCTTTTCACTGCCCTGAACAATTTTCATTGCTTTTCTCCTTGTCCTATATGTTTGATTTTTTGTGAAGGAGCACCTATTTTCTTTCATTACTGTCTTCCTAAAATGCTCCAAATCTAATTTAGGATTACACCTAAACTCTTCACAGTACTTCTTAGCTACCCATCCAGAATGCACAAGAGGGTTATCATATGTAAAACCACATGTGTGATTATCTTCAAATGTTCTTATTTGAATAGTTCCATCCCCACTTAATTTTCTAGCATATATAACCCAATTACATTCACTATTTCTGCATCTAGCCCTCACCCTCACTCTATCTTGTTTCACAAACTTACAAGGCCTGCCTTGTTTCACACTATAATTATGTACAGCAGTCTTGAAAAGTTTCAGACTTGTAAAGGACATATACAGCTCTAATTTTGGATTGTCAATATGCTTAGGATCAAAACTACGAGACCTCAATTTAGACTCTTCATCATCAGACTCATGAATGCTTTCAAAATCAGATTCAGAATCAGGAACCTGTTCTGTTTCATCAGAATCAGGAACCACCTCTGCTTCATTCAAAGGATCAGGAACCACATTTTCTTTCCTGTGATTATCTACTCCCAACCATTCAGCATTTTTGTCAACATTATCATGAAATATACCATCATCAGCATCATCACCTATTTCATAATCTGAATCAATAGCTGAAAAAAAAGTCTCATCACTTGCGTCAGAATCATTATCACAATTATTAGCAGCACACCTTCCTTGACCTTCATCCCTATTCTTATTGTTACCATCACCATTTTGGAGTTCATTTTCTGTCTCATCTACCTCATACGGATCATAACCAAGTTGTTGCACTAGAATTTCATGAAAAGATACTTCAAGATATAAGTTAACTTCCTTAGTTGGTCCAACCTCCCCCTTAACATAACCATTTAACTCCCTACTGCTGTCTATCCTCCTAAAGGTGTTATTTTCCCAACCATAGTACACCTTATGACCATATACACCAGCACTCTCAGTTAATCTATCCACTTCGAAAACACTTAGACCTATACTCTCAACATAGTCAAACATACACAAATCTCCACCTTCGTAATGGGGATCAGGAGCATATGAAATGAGGCCTCCATGGTGACATCTTAATGTAATAAATGTGCTGCCCGTTTCTGGTTAAAGAAAATAATATAGATCAGACTCTTCAGGAAAAAAAAATGCTTCATCATTTCAGCACAACAAGTAGTTGACCCACACAAAAACTACCAAACAAGGACCACTTTCACTTTTTCCATACACATGGCCAGATACACATGGCCGGCAAAATCTACCAAGTATTATTGTTTATTAATCACTCTCACCACAAATTTATAGTCAATCGGCAACTATCATCAGACATAAGGGACCACATTCACACTATAATAATCAAACCAAGACAAATTTTTTGCTTTATTTATACCTCATGCAAATGGCCAAATCTGGAAAAAAAATAGCCGTACATTGTAGTGGGGAAACAGTACAAACACAAGGGACCACATATCAGGTTTCCTTCTCCAAAAAAACACATATCTTTATGCAATGTAGTTGTTGATTTTGGGTATAAATACCGTAATTTGGGGGTGGACAAATGTGGAGCTCTTTCTTCCACAATGCCATATTTTTCTTCACCTAAAATGCTCCACGGATGCCGTCTATGCCCTCCTTCTTGCTAGCAGATGCTCGAAAAGTGGATGGAAAGATTGGCACAAAAATTTTTAGGGCTGACAACGGAGAAGAAAGAAGGAGAAGACAGAAGCTTTTTTCCTTTCGTTTTGCTATTTTGTGCATTTTTGTCCGTTAGAATAAATGGGTCCATTCGGTTTGACCCGGTTATATTGGGTATAAAGTTCGATCTAACGAATTGTGCTTCTCACGTGCAAAGTTCCGTCCCAATTTTTGATTTGTCCTCCAATTCCCGTCAATTGTCCTTAATTGGTCAAAATTACGGAACATTGAGGATGAAATGTGTTTGGGGTTAAACATTGAGGATGAAATTGGTCAACCCCCCAAACTTTGAGGATGAAAAGTGCATTTTTCCCTAAATCAAAAACTCAATTTTGATCTTAAGTATACAAATAAGTGAATGATTTAGAAATTTTTTTATTATATATAAAGTGTCTTAAAGAAAAACATTCAGGAAAATCTATCAAAGATACCTAATATATAAGTCAAGAATTCAAATTTGATCCAAACGTTTAAATTATTAAGTTTCACATCTTTACTTACCTATTAAGCACTCTTTTGCCATCTTTTGAAACAATGTGAAATTCAGCCTGTGAACAAGAAGCTAGGGAAGTGGGGCTTGTCTCCTGATTCATCTCTGATACTTAAGTTAGTAAGACAATTCAGAAAAAAAAAATAGTAGAGAAAGAGAGGAAATTGTCTATTTGCTCAAATGGGAAAGAATTGGGGATATTTATAGTTGCAAGAACCCACTTTCAATCATATCTAAAAAAATGGATTCGTCATGATTACATTGCGGTACTGCAACCTTATATCGCTTCCCTAACAGATTAGGTGTCAAGATGCTGACACAAGTCAAATTAGTCATGCAGTTGGCCCTCTTCCCAGAGCAAAGACCTAGGGATTCTCGAGAAGGACATCTCAAGAAGTAATCCGATTAATCAGTTTGGTACTCCTCGGGACCCAACACAAAATCAAGGTCCCGGTTTGGACCCCTACAGTAGGCACAAAGCTCGAATCCTCGCCGTTATTTCATGTTTCATTCTAAAAGGGCATTGAATGAACAAGTGATCAAACTGGTTCGGTAGCACTACCCTATAGAACACAATTATCACTCTCAACTAGACCCCAAGTTTTAAGCCTAGGGCAAATAGATACTGGGCATGTCGCTATAATTAACCAAATAACATTGTTCCCATAAGTTTAGAGAAACCAAACATAGGCTACTACTTTTTGTCAATAGACGGTTGATTTATTCTCTCTTTCTCCAACTATATCGTGTCATTTTGATCACTTCGCTCATTTGAGGTGAAACTTTAGCAGTTGGGATAGTATGATACGATCTACATCCTATTTCAAACGCAATCCATAACATGACAAGCACCAGATTTAGAATTGTTGGTATCGAAGTTTGACAGTGAAAAATCTAGTTTGATCTTGGACAGCATAGGAACCAATTAAAGTTGGGTAGAATGATATCACAATCAAATGTGATTCTTGATTGATAAATCAGATGAATACCTTAGGACAACTCTAAAACACTCAAGGAAAATGCCAAGAGAATTTTACTCTCAATCTTTATTGCCGGAAATCTCAAGTTAACCTCTTACAAAGCAAAAGTAAGGCTATTTATAGTCTAAAACCTAAACTAGACAAAATTTGAATCGGACATGAATTACATCACTTATTGCATTTAAACTACTAATCTAGTGGCCCAAATAGCTAACATAGTTGGCCATTTATTCCTAATAACCAACAATTAAGTAACTAAACAAAATCTTAATATGTTGAGCAAAAATTTAAAAAAAAAAACCCTAAAAATTATCCAAACCAAATATGCACACGATTATTGGCCGGATTGTTATGCATATTGAAGACTGAAACAAGAAGAAATTGAAATGAGTCGCTCATGAGGATGCGATCTGTGAGGGATCTGCCAGTGAACACACTACACCTTGAATGGATTTCTCAATTCCTACTGCAATTTCAATTAGTGTGGAAATGATGACTTGCTCAAGATCCACTCCCACAATCACTTTGAGAGTTCCGATGATGATTTTACGAATTCGCACATGAGCCAGAGTAAATTGAACAAGAGCTTGAATTAGCACGTCGAGTACTTGCGACTAGACTAATTAGAATTAGAACTTATTCATGAATGCATCCTCAGCTAGTTTGGATAGCGACAGGATGCATATCATTCCCCCTCTTTTGAAAGAAATTTTTCCTCAAATCGAGCACTTGCTTACAATGAAGCAAGCCGAGGTATGTCTTGATGAACACAAGCCATGTAACATGTCTTCTACTTAGTTTGCCATGAACATGATCCAAAACACACATCGCAACTCACATCCCATTTGCCACAAACATATAACACCAAGGCCACTTGAGTCTCCATCATTCCCTTCTTCATAGAAAAGATTCGACCTCGAATTGATTCCTAGCTCAAACAAAAAGACAAGGAATGAATGATAATGAAATACTTGTAATCACCAAACTCATCAAGTTGATTACAAGAGGGAGATGTTTGATTTCTATGCATCATTCAAATTAGTTGAACATGGCATGAGTAACACTTGAACTACTAAATAAAATAGAATATGCATCCATGTTAGCCTTTAACTATGAGGACCCGAAAATTTTTCTTATTTGATATTATTTTATTTTATTTTTTCGTATATATTTTCTTTACTTTACTTTATTACCTTAATTTCCTAGATATTTTTATAAGTGAGTCAAGTTTTTAAATCATTTTTCTTGTATAAGTTATTTCATGTTAAGTTCGTACCGCATTATAAAAGCAGGACCCACTAGTGAGTTGCATAATAAAGTTAGTCGACAAAATAGGTAATTATTTAAGAAGGTTTGTATGGCTAGAAGTGCTTAGAGTGAATTAAAGGAAACCAATTTAGATAAGACCTTGGAGACAAAGAAAAGACAAAAAAGATCAAGCTTCAAACCCTAGGCCGACAAGTAGTTAGTCCTTTGACCAAGACTATTCTTGGCTTTTTCTCCTTCTTGTGGCCAAACCATTGAGAGAAAAAACAAGAAAGAAAACTTCATCTTCAACCTCAAATTTCTTGCTTGAATCTTGAATTTAACCATTAATCTTGCAAACTACTCCATAAAAGATGATATCTAAGGAAAACTAAGGGCTTTGGTGGAAAGATTTAGGAGGAACAGGGTCTTGGCAGCCTCTCTTCATAGGGTTTTAAGGTAATCATGCCTACAACCCATTAGATTTCTTTTTTCTTACTTGTGAGGAGATTTAAGGCTTAATTATGGGTTGTTATGTGAAAAAATTCATTATTGGTGTAGGAAATCAAAATTACCAGGTTTAGTTGAGGAAAATCAGTGTTAATATGTTAATATCAGGTTTACTATGAATTTGTAGCCATGCCATGTGATTTTTCCAGCTTATACATGTTTTATTAGCTTGCTTATCGAAATTCCAACTTGTAGAGTTGAATTTTTGCTTGATGGCCAGCTTTAATATGGAGACATGTGAGCTGAATACTTGTCTATTTTTGGTGGCTTTATGGTTTGAAATTAGTAGCTTGTATAGTCTATCATTTGTGATCTTGATTTGGATGGTTTGGCCATGAAATTTTGTGTTGAATTAGGAGAGGAAATATAGGACAAAACAGGGGTTATGCTGTCCAAATTTTGGGGCAGCTTACTACCTTTGATTGTGGGCTGATTTGGTGATGCACTTGTCCAATATGCTTAGTGAACCTTTAAGTTTTGCTTATGTGTTGCATTTTGATTGAAATGGAAGGGTTTTCATTGGGATTTTCTTCCAAATTGCTGGCTGAAGTTGTGCTTGTTGGTCAAGTGATAGTGCAGCCTGTTATCTTGTCGTTTTTCCAACCTTTTCAAAATTGGTTTTGGCCAAAACTTGTTCCAAACATTGGTTGGGACTTTTCCAGGTGAATTTGAGTGAAAACCATGAAGGTTGGAAGGTGAAAAATCTAAGGATTTTGCTTGTGTCATGGCTGGAAAAAATTCTGGTAGGAATGGCAGATTTGTACTTTGCTGCCTTTTAGCCTCAAAGTCTTTAGTTTTGAAGCTTTTGAACATAATCTTGCTGACTTCACTTGCTAAAACCTTGAATAACAAGTGTATGTTGAATCGGAGTGAATATCATAAGTATAAAGTGGTGAAACATCTTGTTTCTTTCATTGTTTTGCCGTTGGAAAATTTCCAGCTGTGAAGCAAATAAGAAACTTGTTGGTTATTTATGTTTTCTTGACTCCAAAATGCTCTCATTCACTCCAAAACCTTACTTGAGCTTTTGTCCTAATATATACGTGGATTTTTCCTTGATTTGCACTCTTAATCTATTTGTGTATGTTGGGTTTTGAAAAGTTAACTTGGATAGGCATACGACTCATAGTCGAGTCTAAATTGTGAATTCTGTTCACTTGGCATTGAATGTGGGGATCATAATTATTTTACATTGGTTGATTTTAGGGCTTGTCGGTGATCAAGGGCATAATCCAGGAGGAAACTTTTGACGCTATTTTTGCTTGAACTGGTGAGTTGTTGATCACTTAGCATTGTTGTTTAACCGAATTACTTGTGCTTGAAAGTTATGACTTGAATGATTGTGACTTTAGTTCATCCTGGATGGGATGAGGGTGTACTTTATCACACTCGTTTTCCTTAACTATTTGACTGGTTAACTATGCAATTTGGTTCTGTTACTTGTGCATGACTTGATGTCATTTGGAGACAAATATCCAATGACCTTACTGTAGAATTTGACCTCAAACCTCATTGGTAGTCAATCAAATTAAGCCCAACAAGCGCTTGGTTGAGGTAAACTGACGAACCATGAGGAAACTGTTACTGATTCATTGAATATTTCTGATATCTGGTATAATTGAGTATTACTACCACTATTTCTATTTGATGTTTGAGCCCGGTAAGGGGTATGTTTGGTGGACAAAAATTGGTGTATAGTGGGGATCTATGGTTATGATTTTGCTTCTTGAAACGTTGACGGAGTGTGAACGGGTTTGGATCAAATTAATGCAACGGAAACTTGGCTTTTGAGAGCCATCTGTATCCTTTTACTTGAACTACTTTGTTTAAACTGTGGTGTTTACTTCTATCTTTATTTGATACTTATATTTGATTGATTAAAATTGAAACTGTGTGATTCTTGACTACGTGACCTTTTGGTACCTCATTGGGTGAAAGCTCACCCTGTTACCTTTGTTTTCCCTTACAGGGGCGAAATTTTGGAGCGTGAATTTTGGGAAAAGAGTTGAGCAAATTATAGTTTGTTTTTGTTAAACTCCTCTGTATTAGTAAATCTCGCATGTATTTGTATATGTTTGGATACTCTAGCTTGTACTTTAAGTTGAATTGTTAGAGACTCCACTGTATATAGTATGGATTGATTAATCGAAATTAAATCGCACGTTTTAGTATAGTAAATGTAAATTTTGGCTTAATAGTCCTGACAAGAGTTGGGCAAACAGTTTACTAACCCTTGTGGTAAGCCCTAAGGGAAGGTGGGACTGTCACAGGTGGTATCAGAGTCTAGGTTAGAAATAGCTTGGGCGAAATAGAAATTTGATTCTAAAGAACTTGGGGTGACATGTTAGGGTGTCATTGAATAAGATTAAGCTTACCTAAGTTGTAAACTGTGTTTATCCTTGTTGGTTATGGACGGAGCCAGTGGAAAGGGTGGAGGTAAGCCGTCTCGGAGGCATTTTCGAGTCATCGATTATGAGAAGAGGCCAGGAGGATCGATCCAGCATTGGAGTACTGCTAGTCAGATTAGACACTGTAATCATTGCCAGAACTACTCTTATGCTGATCATGTGGTCTTGGCGGTACTAGTTGAGAGGAGAAGGCTTAAGAGTGCCAATGCTAGGGATCAAACTGAGATGGTAAGGATGAAAGGCATCATGAGGATGCAAGCGAATAGGATTCGGGAGCTCCAGGAGGACATAACGATAGAGCAGGAGAGGACAAATGCTCTTAGATAGCAGCTACAAGTAGTTAATGACCGCCTCACTAGGGTAATCAGAGAGGTTAGGGATCGGTCTGGAGGTATTATTGATGAGTATGAAACGCTAATCCAGAGAGTGATTGGCGCTAACGCACCTATGGAGGTTCGGGGTGACGGAGCCCCTAGAAAGGGAGATGCACCTAGTTCTACTCACATGAGAGAATCCTTTAGATCGGTTGGAAACTAGGTTAGAGCTCCTATGAGCTATGTTTTGATTCCATATGAGGGTTAGTTTGGATGTTTTTGTACTTTTGGCATAGTTTTTGTACATTGTACTTTTGTTATTATCCCACTACTTTTAATGGGATTGCTTTTACTTGTATCTGACTGTTACTGTGTGACATGTATGATAAAGTTGTGTTAAATATATTTGACTTTTGGCTTGTTTATACTTTTTGCGACTTGTCTATACATCCATATGTCTTTAATATTGTATTTGCATTTCAACCTTAGATTGGTTAAAAACAAATGGAGAGTAGACGTAGTGGACGAGGTCGTGGGCGCGGATCTAAGCAACCCTTAAATGAAGGGGGTAACCGGGAACTAGTGCCTGAACAAAATCGTGAACCGGATGTCGATCTTAACGTTCAAGTAGCCACCGCTATCCAACTTATGACTGATTTTTTAGCCCAAATAGTGGATCGTCAGGGCCAAAATCCTGTTAACCAACCCGAAAACCCTGGGAACCATGTGGAGGGTGAGGATAGAGCTCTCGAGCGATTTCAAAAATTCTCTTTATTTATATGTTTTTATATGTGTCGAGTCATCTATTTTTCTTGACTAAACTTGTTTCTGAGCAACTTTGAAAGCATGTTTAGGACTTCAAGAAGAATAGGAATCATGGGGGAACAATGTTTGAGAAGTGGAAGACCGGCAATGGATGGTTAGTACATGTAAAGCTCCATGGATGGAGGTAACTAAGAAATTACTGAAGGTATGTCATTCAAAAACGGTTTAAGAAGTTTAAAAGCTAAACTTGATGTTATAACGTTAAAAGTTCAATTGGACACCATTATGCATGAGATTGAGCAAAAGAGAAATGTTAGTGCTTTTAATTCTTATCATGTGATTTGTGACTTGTGTGGAGGTTATCATGCTACTCATACATATAGACAAGCACAAAATGTGGATTTTTTTTGATATATTTGGGCATTGCAATCCTTATTTTGATTAATATGGTTCTAATTGGGGCAATTCTTATGCTTATGGTTTGGATAATCAACGTGCTAATAGTGGTTCTCCTTGTTTATATGATTACCCATCCGAATGCGTCTAATATGAATCTAAACCATCTTGAATATTAGCTATAGAAAAGCAAGCACATTTAATCTCCGACCGTTTTGATAAGGTTGAGGATATATTAGATAAATTAGCTTCTCACTTTGGTGCAATACAAGAACAATTGCATATTTTGTGTGAAGTTATTTTTTCTAATGATATGCAAAATGACCCTTGTATAAATAGTGGGACTATTGTATGTGAAAATGGATTGCATTTTGATAAAAATGATGCATCTAATATGTATTTTAATGAAAAAGAGTCCATTTCACATGATAGTACCTTTGGAGTTAACCTTGAATCTCAAGAGGTTAGCCTTAACAAATCATTAATAACCCCTTTTGAGAAGTGTATTGAGAGTATAGGCTCTAAAGGCCAAGAAACCCTTGTGGCATCTCCTTGGTGAGTTCTCAAGTGATATACATTCAAGGTAATATCTTTGAATCACTTAAAATAGGTAAGCCTCTTCCACCACTCATATCATTTGAATATGTGGCTTTTGTTATCAAGTCACCTTTTAATAATCTATGACATCCAAAAATGGTGGATTATTCATTAACAAATATTCCTTGAAAAATGAGGTGATATAGTCAAGCTAATGACTATAAAGAAGCACTTGTTAGGAGGCAACCCAATGTTTGTCTAAGTTTATGTTATTTTGCTGTAATTTTATATTTAAATATGTGTTTAAGTTATTTTGTTATTTTTTCTTTTATATATTTGGGAAATTGAAGCAAAGGTGACCAAATGAGGTGAAAAGTAAGCATTCAAAGACTTAAACAATCTTTCTGCTATGGAGTTGTGGGAGTATTAACTCCTTTTGTAGATTGCTGCTTTGGATTCATCCTACATTACAATCAAGCATCAAGAAGAAACTTAAACAAATGAAGCAAGATTCACCACCTAACACTTTAGGGTTTCACACTTAAATACTCGCACTTAAGGCATCACAACTACACTCACTCAATCCGCCCACGCCAATCCAAACCTAGACTTTGATACCATCTGTGATGACCCCACCCAAATTAAAAAAATCACAGGATCTCATCTAGTAAAAAAACCTCCACTATCACAGTAATGAAAATACATAAGTCTACTCGAGTATCCGGATGATAACAACATCACCAACATTAACCAAGCAAAATTGCTACAAAATCATCTCCCAAAAACTACAAATGTCAAGTCCTTGGCTTCTAATATACATGCCTAGTTTCTCAAGGACGAATTACTTCTAACTGGAGTTGAGAAGATATCATTCATTTCTCATGTTGATGTATCCTAGTATATTTATTTAATATTTAAACATGTAGTCAGAAAAACTGCGAGTCAAATAACTACTCATAAAATCACAACAAAGTAATAATGCCTTGTGGAATAATCTGTCCTTAAATTTGCAGACTACCCGTCTCAGTGATGCATGCTGGTCGGAATTTTTTTGTCTTTTTCACAAATTTATCATGAGTGGCTGCGAAATTCTTCTTGTTATTTCAAAATATACAATATTTCTTCCTCCATCTCAAGATTACACAAGTTTCTTTAAAATTCAGCTTCTATATGGAAAAATAATCATTTGGGTCAATTCACCAAGTGGCCCTCTAATTCAAATTGTTTGGAGGGCCTTACTATTTGTGAAAGTTATTTTATGAATTGCAAAATGAATAACTTAATAATATTTGGTGTTATTCTTCAAAACAAGACTTATTTTTAGACATCCAAAAAGTGAAAATATATTTATATTTAACATTGGACTGGAGGAGTACATGACTAAAATATTTAATTATGAACTATGAATGTTATTTTTCTCATACATTCATTCTTATAATTTTCCAAGTAAAACAAAACCTTTGGAAATTATACTAAAGAAATAATTCTTTCAAATAGCAAAGACTGTACACTGGACAATCCACATAAATAATGCTTGAATTTTGCTTCAGTATACGATAAAGGTTTTGAATGAGGACGTTAGCTAAGGCATCTATGCATGCGTTTGTGCGTATATAACGAAAAATATTACCTCCTAGATTATAGCTCATTGTAGTTATGCTACTTCTACAATTTCAATATTGCATTTACCAGTCCATGACTTACATCTCAGGCAAAAGATCACTCTAACCAAATTTTAATGAATATTTCTACCTAATTTGAATGGAATTTATATTTTACTCTTTATCATTTGAACCAAAAGAGAGTTAGGACTATGTTTCTAAAAGAGAGTTAGGACTATGTTTCTAATGGAAAGCCTCTGACTTCTCTCTACTTCTCTTTTTTTCGAACTTCTCTCTATTTCTCCTCCTCTTTTCGAAACCCTTTCCTTGCAGAGGAAGACTACACCATGGTCTCCCTCCCATGAATTTCATTTCGTTTTGTTTTATTTTCCTACAAAACTCCTTAATTTTTCTTAATAAGACCTTTTTTGTTTTTCTTAGAGATTCCTAGTGAGAATTTTCTATTCTCCTAGGGATTCCTATGGAGATTTTTATGTTCTTTTTTTTTTATTGTTAAATATGAATTTATTTCAAATTTGGTTGTCAGATTTGAAATTCTTTTGGATCTTGAATCTATTTCAACAGATTTCAGTATCATTATCGGAGTTTAAAAACATTGATTAGTAGATTTGACGATTGCAATATGCACACAAGGGAGTTGCATCAATTTATTTGTTAGAAGACAATTTTGAAATTTCTTGTATTTTTTCAGATCTATTCATAATTTTTTGAATCTATTGTATCTATTAAATTATAGATTTGTAATTTCTAGTGCATGTTTAACCTGTTATTAGGGCAGTGATATAGATCGTACTGGACGATTTCCAGCAATTTGTTAATGAAATTTGTTTTTTTATTAATTAAAAAGGACTACGGTTCTAATGAATTCTCCATGTATTATACAACATTCAACTGCCATGAATATGCCAAAGTTTTGAATCAGGTTTCTAAAGGTCAATTTTATCTTGTTTGAGTGACATTCAAGCAAAAGTTATGCATTTCAAATCATAACCAATGAAGAGGTTAAAGAACCATATAATTTGTTTACAATCATCTGTTCGTGTGTAGCTTTAATAGCTTTCTAGCCTTAATTTCTTCGCTATTATTGTCTTGATGTAACTTATTGTGCATAGTTAATAGAAAAAAATTGTATTATCGACCATATATTATTGTTACACCTAATGTGTGGTTCTAAGATGATGTGTTAGCACCACGAGCCTTTATTTCTTCAAGTTTTTAATTCATCAAAAGCTACTATGGTATATGATAAAAAATAATTTGACAATTTTTCCATCTTAAACAAAGATAACGTTGCACAAATCCAAATGCTCTCCTAATGGGTCAGGCATTTAGGGTGCGTTCGATAAAACTGAAATCTGAAATCTGAAATTTAAAGTCTAAATTCATTAATTTATTGAATTGTTAAATATTAAATCTAATATATTTGAGTGCATATCACATTCAGTGATAAGTGACTAATTAATTACTTAATTTTGGAAGCAAGTTTTGCCTAGAAAATTAAGTGCCACTTAATTAATTCAAATATTCAATTTTTGGTTATCAAATGGTTTGAATATAGTAAGATCTGAATTCATTAAATTTAAGTGTTGAATTGGATTATTAAATAGGGTCTTAGTTTGAAGCAAAATATTTCAATTTGATCCGACTTGGATGATAAGAGAGAAAGATAAAATAAAAAGGCATACTTCAAATAATTAATATAAGAAATATGTGGGGTCCATTGCATTGATTATAGAATGAAGAATAAAGTCGATTTTGATGCACATTAAACTTAGTGGCTCTCGCCCATTTTATGATACAATGTATCCTGCACCATACAGTGTTTTTCAAATTAAATTGTACGTAAGGCTCTCTCTCTCTCTCTCTCTCTCTCTCTCTCTCTCTCTCTCTCTCTCTCTCTCTCTCTCTCTCTCTCTCTCTCAGATCCAGAAAAGCAAAAATTGTACTTTTAATAATTGGTAAAATTGACAGAAGGGCCAACTATTTGTACTTTTAATAGATTGGGGTTAAAAAATTTTTCATAATTATTGAAGGGCTAAAACTTTGCCCGGCTAAAAATTCTCGGGCTACTGGGACTTATTTTCCTTTAATAATTGATCATGTAGGGTTTTTTTTTACGAAGATTAAAAGTGATTCCTCGCTTATTCTTGATGATTTGAAATCATGACCTGTCGATTACAAGCAAATGTCTTACTAACTAGGTTGTGCTTCGATTATTAACATGCATAATAGACTTTATAGTACACGATAAAACTTGCCTTGAGAGCATATGTTCACGTGAAATGTAACTTCGTTATTGGTTGGGCATGCAAAAATAAAATTAACATGGATATGGTAAGAGGGTAAAGAAAATAAAAAAAAAGAAGGTCAGAAGAAGATTCTCTCATTGTTTAAAAAGAAAAAAAAAATACTTTAATGATGGAAAATTTTGTGGAAATTTTCTATCTGAAACCTATAGCTTAGAATTTTGTCCGAGATCTTGCAAATGATGTCGAGATTGTGCTTCAAGCAATACATGAGAGAAAAATCTTTTATATATATAAGAGAAAAACCTTGAATGTATGATTTAAGTATTCACCAAGTTAGTTACATATCTCATTTAAAGTATTAAATTTAACAAAGCATTGCTTTGCTGCAAAGCATAGCAAATAATCTAAAAGTTGGCTTCTAAATCTATGGAAGCACTCATCAGTAAATGTAATAAAAAGAAGTTTAGTAATGACACAGAATCAATAAGAAAGAAAACATGGTTAATTATACATACCTCCCTTGAGGTTTGACCACATTACATAACAAACCTTGTAGGCTCTGTTTGTTTGATAGGAAAGTGATGCAAGAAAGTGCATTGCGGGAAAAATGAGGTAAAGTGATGTAAAGAAAAAGAAAACAAAATTTCCTGTATGTATTTGATACACAAGAAAATACTATAGAAAAATTTGAATTATTGTGTTTGGTTGACAAGAATATTACAGAAAAATTGTTTAAACTTCTTGGATAGATACTATCGAAGCACTAGTACATTCGTTAGAGACTAAAAGATTGAAATATAAAAATACTTTCATTTGCTAAAATATTACCTAAAAGAAGCATAAAACAAGTAATAACATATTTGGTTGCATAATTATTTTTAAAAAGTAAATAGAAAAGTAACATGAAAATAAAGTTGAATGCATATAATTTTATACTATTACATCGAAGTAATTTATTCAAAGTCAATAACACATCACGTCAATGAGCTAAAAATTATTTTTTTTATCAATGAACTGGATATTCTTATTAGTTAACTATTCTAATGAGACTCAAACTTTCATAAGGCATTTAAGAAATTCTCACTATAGTCATCGTCATCATCAACCCTACTTGAGTTGCCAATGTTATAATGCCTCTTTAAATATATAATTCTCTTATCAAGTGGATAAGTTAAAAATGTCTTTGCACTCTAAAAAATTTCATAAACACAATTTTCATCCAAACCTTCAACTGCCTGTATGTTGTTAAGCAAAGTAGATGGATTGATAAATGCTTCTGCCATTTGCTTGACACTTGATACAACTACATTCATGGTCTGAATGTAGGTTTTGGCATTTTTTGCGCGGCAAATTTCATCTTTATCAGTTGCGTTTGAGCATGAAGCGCCTTGACCCTTAGCAGCAATTTGTTAGGGAGTTTCTTTAACTTGACTGTTATGTTCACCTTCATCTATTTCCACCACATCTTCCAACTCATCTTCATCTATAGTTCCATTCTTTCTCATTTGTTTTGCATTGATATCAGGACTGCCACAACACCATTCGCCAGTTGTTGCATCACTTCCACAAATGATTCCCAATTCTTTAAGCGTTTCAATGTGTTTATGTCTCAAAATTTTTTACTCTTGGGTGTGCGTACAAAAAGAATATATAAAATTATGTAAACTTTAAGAATAATTTTAATAAATAAACATAATTAGAGTATATAGAATATGAATTACCTTTATAAATGTTTCGTACTTCATCAGTGCATTCCACTTCTTTGTTGTGGAATTAGAAATAAATCAACTTTGCGGTAACATTTGCTCAATGTCTCTATAACCCATCCTTTTTGATTGTTTTCATACGATTTGTCACATTATCCTTGTTGACTTCAATGTTAAATTCTTCTTCAAAGCTTTAGCAGCAACAAATGCTACATATTTGAATCCTTTATCGCATTTGTTTCCTTCATGGCAATGAATGACAAGAGTGTCTACCAAGCATTTATCCATTTCAGTAGTTCATACTAAATTTTTGGCCTGTCTTGAAATGATTGAGTAGCATTATTAAATTGTTCCATAGTTCTTCAGATGGACAAATAAAATTAGAATATAAGACATAAAATAATATGTATAAAAATAAGCATGACAGGATAAAATTTTAATTGTATGCTTATTCAAAAACATATCCATATCAAACAATAACACAAAAAATTATCAAAAATTAACGACTTACGCAATAATCTGCCCACATAGCATTCATTATACTTGTCCTAATCAATTTACCTGCTCTGCCCTTTTCAATTCTATTAAATGTTTCTTCCCCAGTTTCATAATTCTCTACATTTGTTTGTGCAACTAATTCTCTATCAACATCATCTAATAAAGTATCTTTACTCATAACTTCTCTACTATAATTGTGTATTATGCAACATGCAATCACTGCATCTGCTTGTGTAGTCCAGGGATGCATTGGTGTCTCTCTCAAATTTGTAAAACGTTTCTTCAATGCTCCAAATGTACGCTCGATCACATTCCTTAAAGATGCATGCCTAAAATTAAATAATTCTTGGCCATTTTCTGGAGTGCGTCCTCAAAACTCATTCAAATGGTATCTTGTTTTTCAAAATGGAGAAATACAATATTTTAGCAAAGGGAACCCACTTCTATCAGGTAGTATTTTCCTATATGTAATCCAATATAACTAATTGATAGGTTGCATTTTTGTCATTAATTCTATGATTGTTTTTCCTCTTATTTTACCAAATATTGCGTTAATTGGTGAATTCTACTTATTTTTGGTAATTTATGTTAGTTACAGAGATTTGGAGTAAAAAGGAATTAAAAAGCAGAATTTCTTCACTATTTGCTGTTTGGCGTGAGCGTGTCAAAATTAGAACTCTGTACGTCCTAACCTCCTAGGAAGTCCGGGAGTTGAAGTTACAAGAGTTGGATTTCGCACCAGATGGACAATATTTCATTTCTACTGGAATGCTATTTCATTTTACATAGACCTTTCTTTTCTGGTTCGGATAGGATTTGGTTGTTGGGATAATTTGAATTTACTTAATAGTAGTAGTTTTAGTAAGAATAGGAAACAAAACACGGGAGAAGAGACGGACTTTGACTCCTTTCTTTTCGGCTTCAAGAGACGCGACTAGTCACGAGACTAGTCAAAGAGGTATCTGACCTTTTTTTTATGAGTAGCAAGACACAAGAGACACGCTCTCTTCTCTTTTCTTTTCCGTACTTCGAATAAAAATATATCATCTTTGGGGAAGTACGCATGTCAATGAACTTACTTGACTCGCGGGGGATTTTCTCCTTTTCTAGTCAAGAAATAACGAAAGATTTAGTTCATCTAAAATTATGAGATCGAATTTATTATTTTTATTTCTTTTATTTATTGGTATTTGTATGTTCTTTGATTTAATTTCTTATGGTTATTATTTTATTTGAATATCAAGAGCACTCGATATTTAATTTTATCTAATAATCTAAAATCAGTTAGAGCAGTTAAATTCATAATTGTTTAATTGCTTAAATTAGTGGTGACTGGCATGATTGGATTTGTATTAGGGGAACATATGGGCTAACTTAAAATAACCCTTATAGCGTGTTATTTGGTTAGAACATGACTTCTCTAATATTTAAAGCAATTGGAAAATTGAATTCTATGGCCGTACCTAGGGTTAATTCTTAATTAGGGAAGTGATTAACAGTCGTATCTTGATCACCGATACAGTAAGAAGGAGTAGACTGTCATTGCTTGTCTGGCAGTTATAACCTGTTTATCCGTTAATAAGTGGAATTACTATTGCATCAATGAACAATTAAGTGAACCATTTCCAAAGTTGCTTCTTGCCTAGAGCTTGTCTATTATTACTTCAATCTTGATAAATTGTTATTTAGTTTATATTTATTTATTTTATTGTATTTGAGTAGTTTAGTTATCTCTATTTTTATAAAAATCCCCTCCATACTTTGGGCTCTAAAAGAAACGAATTATCCACAATCCCTGTGGATTCGACTCCACTCACCCTATATACAAAAATTGTATTTGTTTCAAATAAGTATTTATTATTGTACAGGTTCGACATCTGTCACTAATTAATAAAGAAAATTCCAAAATAAGATTATTGATCATTAAATACAAAAATTTACCATTAGGACATTTAATTTTATGATTACGAGTAAGAGCACAATCTAATATCCTTGAGTCTGAAACAGATCCTTCCTATTCTGAAATAACATATGTAATCTTTAAATCAAAAGAGCATGCCATTAAAATATTTTGAGTTGGTTTGCCTTGTCTACCATGAAAGCAAGTTACAATTTGTTTTTGGCACTTGGGTGTCAATAAGAGTTCCATCTATTGCACCTACGCAATCCTATATTTTAGGAAATAATTAATTATATAATATAATATTTTCAAAAATTATTCAAGGTAACTAATAATGGCTAAATTTGTGATCTTTTTGAATGTGTTTCATATTGGTTTTGAGTCAATTTGTACGATTAATTGGTATAAATTGTCTATTTTATGTCACTAATTTGCACCTTAAGTTGATAAATGGATTAGTTGTGATTTTGTCATTTTACTTGCAAAATCTCTTTGTTTTTTTGTAGGTAAAATGATCAAACTCAATTGGAAGCAAAATGAGCGAGCAGGAGAAGTTTGAGATGTCACAACAATGGCTAAAAGAAATGATGTAAGTGAAGCTTGAAACAAAAAAAAAAAAAAAAAAAGAGAATTCCCTGTGGTTTCTCCCAAGATTTGTGGCCAGTGAGTCATTTCGCAGAGAATCACTTGCTCTGCACAATCCCTTGGAGAATCTCTTGAGGGATTCATCCGAGGGATTCATGGTGGATGCAAGTTGCTAACTTGTATGGCTTCTCTTTCTTTCTTTATCTTGGACAAGACACAGAAGGACAATTTGTACCAACTTTTGGAGAATATAGAAGTTTCTTTCATTGACTCTAAACAAGGAAGAAACACATTATTAAGGAGAGAGATTAGTTCTTGACAAGAAAGAGAACTTTTTCTTCTCTTTTCTCTCTAGCTTAGTTTAGTGGTAGTTTTAAATCTAGTTTTCATTTTCTTGAAGAACCCTTGATGTAACAATGTATTTTTTATGGCAATGAAGATAATGAAACCTAAAGATCTTGTTTCTTCACTTGAATAAGTATATCTTTCTCTTTACTCTCTTTGTTGGTTCATTAATGCTTAGTTACAGCAGACATGAGTTTTGTTCTTAAATTTACTATGTCTAGCTAAATTTTCTTGTTCTAGGGATAGATGAAACTATTTGTGCCTTGATTATAGTTGAACAAGGTTGATTATTGTTATATCTTGTACTTGCAAGTTCACTTATTCTTACTTTAACACTTGTGAATGTTTGATCACCATTTACAAACCATTGTAGTTGTTGTTAATCTATGAGGGTAGTTGACAATGATGGAAATAGAATAGGTGGAACCTAAGGAGTAGGTACAAGAAAGTAGTGGTACACATAGGTCGATAATTTTGACATTTTTAGATCTAGATTAAGTCTTCATGTTAGATTTCACCACAAGAGTAGGGAAACTATAATGTTGGCTAAGTTCGGGTCATTGGCGAGAGCGAGTTCCGATGGTTTGAATGAAATACATTCTTAACAAGACAAGCATTAGTGATAATTGGCTACTTCATCCATAGTTAGGTACATTTAGTGGATTATATACCCTAGGACATTTATGTTTAGTTAAGTTTCTTCAAGTTGTTAATTGTCCTTGCATTGTTTTAGCATTGTGGTTGTCACTACAAGAATTTTGGTCATCAGTGATAACTACTTTTCGTCACAAATAATCAAAAAGTCGTCACTGATGACCGTTATTGACAACATTTCAGTTGTCGTAAGGTCGTCACTGAATCTCCGTCGGTAAAAGTATACAGTGACGACTTTAAAGTCGTCAGTAAATAGAACCTTTTTTATGACAATCTATGTCGTCAGTAAAAGATGAAATTATATAGTGACGACCTTAGAGTCGTCAGTGAATGAAACTTTTTATGACAACATATGTCATCAGTAAAAGCAATAAATCTAGTGACAACACCTTCTCTTGTCAGTGATGCAAGTGATGCATGAAGGGACGATAGTGAGGGCATAGGGGAATTAGTGACGACTTTGTTGTCAATAAACCCCTGATCAACTGTGGCAACATTCCCTTATCAATAGACAGTTTTGATTGAGTGACAATAACAATTGTCAATAAAGACATCCTGCCTACAACACCTTACACATGACTTTCCTACTACAATAATATCTAAAAAATGAAAATATCAGCAATGTTTAATAAATAACAAATGTGGGCACCGTTACAATAGAATATGCCAAAATAATATATTAAATATTCAAATGTCATAAATAAGTGCAACATCATAGTACAAATAATTTCATAAGTTTGAGTAGAACAAATACTACTCATATAAGTCAAGGCTGCACTAAAAAACATATTCCAAGTCCCAAAACATTTCCTGCGCTTCTGAAACATTTTCTAAACTTAAGACAGCACTATAACCACAGTTTTTGAGCCGACATGTAAGCCGTACTGCTAATCTTCTTCGAAACCTCCAAAATGAGCAATATATCTGTAATAAAGTAGTAAAGTTATTAGTAAAGTTATCAGGTGACAAAAGCAAAACAGTCTCTAATTGCTAAATAAACAACAAAAGTAACAAGCATTCACTAATCTGATACCACCGTAATGAATGCAGCAATTGCAGCAGAAATAGAGTGATAAGGGGGAGAGAAACTAGACTTGAGGAAGAAGAAAGAGAGATATTATTCAAAATGATTTTTCCATGTTGCCCAATCCAGATTTCTGCATTCTTATACAGCTCAAGAATAACAAAATAACTACTTGATTGTTGACTCAGCACAACAGTCTAACTAACAAGGAAGATTCCCTTTAACTACTTGAAGGAAATACATTTCGCATGTACTATACTGGTATTCTTCAAGTGAAATACTATACTAGAAATACATTAATTCTTCAAGTTGAAACTGACAATCCACTGCAGAGAGACCAAACAGTACTATACTGGTATTAAAGGCTAGACGGACACAAATTAATGGAAGGGGAGAAGATGGAGAAGGGGAGAGTATGTGTAACAGGTGAGCAAGGAGGACTAGGTAGGTAGGTGGCAGTTCTTCTCATGGCTGGTAAGACATAACAAAACTGTTTACCCCAATGAAGAAAAAGCAATCTTTAGAACTGAAGTCTGTAGAGCTGAATCGGATTCCACCCTGCATGCCATCCGGAGGATTGTAAATGGATTGATTGTCTGTGGAAAAAAAAAATTAGTGCACAGGAGTGTGTGTAGGAGGAAAGAGTTGGTGGATTGGATTGATGATCCGAATTTGATTGCTGAAGACATCGGTGGGGTAGAAAAATCTTGTTTCTGCAAATTTTGCCTGGATGTCAAGAAATGATATGTTTTTGCTGCAATGGATGGAAACAGGGAAAAACTGGGAACTGTGATAATTGCAGGCCTTATCTACTACACAAGATGCCTTGGATGACTACCAAAGAACGAGGAGTGTTAACGGTTGTAAAGAGGAGGTTTGTCACAAATGAAGACCAATTTTGGCATCAGCAATGTTTCTTTAATCTGTCAAAATACTGTCAAAGATGAATAAATCTTCTGTTTTGTTCGTCCATCACTACTATACTACCACTCTGCTATACAAGAGGAATATTCCTTTTAGAATAGTCACGTAATCAAATCAGTAATCTTACAATACAAGTCAGCGATTGATAAAATGTTCACGTAATCAAATGCAGTATTCTCCCAACCCAACACAAGTCAGAGATTGATTAAATTGTTCACTTAACACTTGGGACTGTATATCTTGTTCCGTCAAAAGTTTTTAGCTAACTCATTGGCCATGAAAAGTTTTTATCTAACTCATTGGCCAAATGACAATAATAATCTTTTCTATTCTTTAGCCCTTCTGTGCTCCTCAAATTAATATCATGAAACAGAAACACTATTGTAAATTCAAACAAAATACAACACAGCTATTAGTAAATTCAAACATGTCACAACTACACATTTGGTTCATAAATACAAAAAGGAAACTAACTGTCAAACATGTCACAAATACATGAAGGTTATCTAATTTTCAAATTTGTTAAGTATAATACTATAATGTGAGCTTCACAATATGACCATTTTGCTTTATTCCAAAAAAAAATTGATGATAATAAATGGATAGGAACAAAACCATCCGAAATGGGACTCAAATCAATATTCAACATTAATTGGTTCACATTTTCCACAAGTCAACATCCCATTTTTTTTAATCTGGATTTGCTTTGAAAGCAAATTGATACACAAATCCAAGATAAAAATAAGAAGAAAACGAGTGAAATATTTCCTCAATAAGGACAGTCTTCATCCAGCATTTGCTGTGATTGAGTTATTATGGGTCCTAGACATAAGACATTTTTTCTTTCTTTTTCCTTTTCTTGGTGCGAGTATCCATAAATTGTTATTTACCATCTGGACTACACAACTATAACAAAAAATAGTCCACAATGATGCATAACATTAGTCCCAAAAAATGCTATTACCAGCTATTACCAAAAAACAGTCCACATTGACCACAAGTTACCCAAAAACAGGTCACATCAGCCCCAAAAAATGCTATTATCAAAAACTCCCCATCAAAAGATACAAAGCACAGCTTTAAGAAAGAACAAAGGAGCATCCAAAACTTCAGGTTCCTAAAATTTCCTAAAGGTTTCTGGGCTCCGGCAGACCGAAGCTTTCTTTGCTCCCACAAAGCAAGCTCTTTCTGCTGCAACAATTGCAGCTCAAACCCAAACAGATTCAGCAACCAAACCGACATTAACTTTCATAAACTCATAATCAAAATGCCATGTTGTACATACATGAGGATAAGAGCTAACAAAGTGAAAGTTTGCAAATTCTAATTCATTCAAAAGGTCTCCACCAATTCTGAATTTACCTATGGGAGTTCACTTAACAAGTTAACACTCACACTTGGTCGGCATTATGAAAAGGAAAACAGCAGTGAAAGTCTTGTTTCATGGTAAAGCAAGTCAAAATCTCTCAAACGGGCTCTTAAGCAAAACTCCACAGAAACGTAAGAAAACAGTTACTTAAACAAGTGAACGAACAGGAGCACAACAGAAGGTAGCAGGCTTACTGATTGCTGTTTTAAATCGTAGCATACTCATATATGAGATTATTATCAAACAACAAACCAACTAAAAAGGAAATTCAAACCATTCCAGAAACTTCAACAATTCAAAAGATCAAAATTTTTATTGCTGCAATAGAGAATAGAGCTCTAATCTGTCTACATTGCTGCAGCAGGACAAGGAGCACCGTCCTTGTTGCAGCAACTCTCAGCTACTGGAATTGCTCGCATAACAGCGAGGGAATGGGAAAAGAGGACAGTGTGCCTTTAGTTCAAGGCTAATGACTTTCTAAACACAGCCCTGATAGCTGATATGTTCATAGTATCCCACTCCAGTTGCAAACGAAAACAAGATTATCAAATGAAACCACAACTTTAGCAATCCCAGAAAGAAAAGACTGCTGCAACAAGCCGATAACTTCGAGCTTGTCGCAGCGCATCCTTCGATTGGACTCCAAAGGCCCTAACAGACCCAGGTTATGCAAATAAGGACCAAAGATGTAGTCTTTGGCTTACCAGATTGGAGAAAGTTAAAACCTTTGGATCAAACAACAAACACAGCATCACATCAAACGCTATCTCAGCGACCGAAAGGCCAAAAAAGATAATAAAAAAAAAAAAAAAAAAAAGAGTACCGGAAACAGTTGCAACAAGCAAAAGGTTTCATCTTGTTGCAGGGGTTCTAACAAAACCATTAATCACTACCACAAGTAAAGGAATGGAACGTTGAAACAGGAAATTTATGTGATTTTTCTGATTTTGGCCTGTCAAAACATAAGAGGGCAACCATAAACATCCAACGAAAGACCTCATGGGTTCATCATAGACTGTACCAAGAACCTTAAAATCATAAGTATGGCAAGGCTACCTCGTCATCGTCAAACAGATAGATAAGAAGTAACATACCTGGACAGCAAAAAGGAAGCGGATTGGAAAGATCTTTAGCGGACAGCGTTGCCCTTCAACGATGATGGAAACCGATGATGGAAAGCGATGGTTTTCTCCTTCACTCACTGCTTTCCCTTTCCTTTTGCTTAGAATTTCTCAGCCTTACTCTCGGCTCTCTCGGTTTCTCTTCTCAGTTTTTCCTTCTTGTTTCAGTCTTTTTCCTCTCAGCTCCAACACCTTGCTCCCCTGTGCTTCCTCGACATAAATAGAGGGGGCAAAAGATTGGAAAAAAAAAGGAGAAAAGAAAATGTAGTAGGGATTTGGAAAAATTGGGGAAAATGTAGTAGAATATTAGGGATTTGGAAAAATTGGGGAAAATGTATAGGAAGCTCTGTTTTGTGCTCAGTGCAGAAGCTTGTTTGTTTCAGCTCGGTGAAAGTTTGTGTTGCTCAAGTGTTCCGTTGCTTTAACTCAGACCAAGTGTTCCGTTGCTTTTGTTTTCAGAATGTGTTCCGCTGCTTTGGTTTTTGCTTTGCTTTGGATATTGTTTTTGTTGCGCGTTCACTATGATTTGATCAAAATTTTGACTTCACTCATTTTCCCCCCATTTGATACCAAAAATCATGTTTTTTTCTGGATTTGTAATATGGTTTGAACCATAGATTTTAATGCTATAGTATTATTCTTTATTTTTTAGCAAAAAATAAAAATTTTCATCAACATAGGTGGCAAAATTTGTTAATTTCATATAATTGAAAATGTACTTTTATAATTTGCTAATATTTTATACTAATTTCTTATAATTGCAGCACTAAAGAACATCATGTAATTCAAAATAATTAAACTCCAATTATATCGTTATAACATAGTTTCAATAAAAATAATCATTTTCCCAACATTTGAGACCAATCATCATGCTTTTTTTTTATTTTTAATTTGGTTTGAAGCATAGATTTTATTGCTATAGTATTATTCTTTATTTTTTAGTACAAAAACACAAATTTTCATCAATATAGGTGGCAAAATTTGTTAATTACATATAAGTGAAAATATACTTTTATAATTTGTAAATATTTTAGCCCTGCAATTTTTTATAATTGCAGCACTAAAGTACATCATTAATTAAAAATAACGAAAGTCAAATTCTATGGTTATAACAGACTTTCATTAAAAATAATCAAATGCTATTAATAAGACATTATTGTTAAGTCAAAATCAAAGAAAATTTAGTGATGACATAATGTTATCACTAATTTATTCAAGATTATAATGACAAGAAAAGTCGTCACTAATTAAATTGCTAGTTTTTAATATTGTCAATTGCTAGTTTTTAATACTTTTGTGAAAATATTGATAATGGTTGAGAAAATTTTGTTACGTACATTACTGCAAGTGATAAATGTACTTTTGTTCTTTTTCAAACATTTATTTTAATGTTTAATTTTGTTTAAAACTATTGTACTACTATAGATTTGTAAGACAAAACTTAAGTTCTCAATAGTTAAAAAATTCATTACAGAGAAAACACAAAGTAGTAGTTGCAAAATGTGTATAAATTACAGATATTTTAATGTGTATAAATTACAGTTTATTTTAATGTTTAATTTTGTTTGAAACTATTTTACTAGTATAGATTTGCAAGACATAGATTTAAGGGTAATTTCTTTTTTTTTTTGCTTTCACATATTTAATTTATGTTAAATACAAAACCTACCAATTTCCCTCTCATAAAAATATTAGTGCAACACTTTTTGAATTTTACTTACAAACATTTATGTATTTAACATAAATTAAATGATTCAGAGTGAAATGCCCATAAAGAGCAGAATATTTGTTCATGTAATGGAGGAAACCCACAAAGAGTTGGTACTTTATGGGCCATTTCTTTTTTAAAAAAAAAATTAATTTATATTGAAAAGATAACCTACCAGTTTTCATTTTGTAAGAAATCAGTGTAACACTTTTTGAATTTTACTTACAAACATTTATAAATTTATCATAAATTATATGTTTGAGAGTAAAATGCCCATAAAAAGTTGGTACTTTGAATAGATAATGCTCATTTGCCCATAAACTACACTCCCTGAAGGCTATTTTGTTAATTACTTTGTAGTACTTTGTTATTCCTTTGCTAATACTACTTGGCATGTAGTACAAAGGATAAATCTGGCATAAATTTCTTATTCCATTGATAAAAAGACCTACCTGCCTTATAACTATTGTAATGAAAGATATATCTTTAGAGTTTATAACAAATTATTACTTAAGTTTAAAAAAATTATAAAATATTTATGCATAGTTTATCAAGATACCATTCGCAATTTCCTAATAAAAAAAATAGGGGCTAAATTGTAAAAGCTAGGGTGCCATAATAGAAATAATAAAATTGGTGTATTACATATGGGTGTTAAATTGCAAAAGTTAGAGTGCCATAGTAGAATTAATGAAATTAGTGAATTACATATGGGGCTAAATTACAAAAGTTAGGGAGTAATAATAGAATTAAAGAAATCGGTGTACTACATATGGGGCTAAATTGTAAAAGTTAAGGTATCATAATGGAATTTTTTACAACATTTGGGGCTAAATCGCAAAAGTTAGGGTGGCACAGTAGAATTAATGAAAGTGACTTAGAAATAAGTACTTTAAACAGTGACGATTAATTCTTGTCACTAAATCTGAATCGGTAGAGTGACAGTGACGATATTAGAAGTTGTCACTATATAGATCATTTTAGTGACAACTTTTTCAAGGTCGTCACTGAAAACTTAGTTGCTTTGAGCAATTATGACAACTTTCCTTGTCATCACTAAACAACCACGTTTTGTGACGACTTTTGTCGTCACTAAAAATGTTGTCACTAATGACCATATTTCTTGCGGTGTAGTTTGTAACGAAAATAACGGATCGTCACTAAACATTTAGTTGCTTTGATGCAATTGTGACAACTTTAGGTGTTGCGACTAAAGAAGTTCCTTTTGTGACGACTTATTGTCATTACTAAAAATTGTTGTCACTAATAAATTTTATTTTTAGTGATCAGTGACGACAACAAAAAGTCGTCTGTAAATAGTCCAAGCAATAGTGATGATGTTCTTAATGTCGTCACTATTGTGTGTTCTAAACACTCCCGCACTCTTGCTAAATCTTGGCGGGAATTTAACAAATGAGTTGGCTCCCATTAGAGATTTGTGACGAGTTAGAAAGTCGTCAATAAAGGATCCACTTTTGTGACAAATTTTTTTCGTCACAGAGAAAAGTATAAATTTATTTACACTAATGAATTTTTTATTTTTTAATTATTTTTATTCCAATGAAATTATTACATATACAAGGCAATTAAACTAATAAGGAGGCTCATAAGTATATAACAGTTAAAAACCATTAGAGAACACATATTGATTACCAAAAATTAGGAGTAATAGTTGCAAAAAGCAATCAATATTTTAAATCAAACAGTGACAAGACTAAGTTGTCACTAACGGCTATACAATGTTATCAGTGACAACAGCTGCAAAGTTGTCAAAGAAAGTGCTATTAATACTGACAACTTTTAGAAAGTTGTCACTGTTGCAGTTCCCGCTCTCTTCATGGCTCCTGGCGGGAATCGAATTGTGACGACAATGCAAGGTCGTCACTGATGTATTGGCTCCCTTGACTCAATTGTGACAACTTTCTGTATTGTGGTTAAAGGACCCCATTCTGTGACAATTTTTTTTCGTCGCTGAGAAATGTTGTCACTAATGACCAAATTTCTTGTAGTGTGTTTCGCTTAGTTAAAATTCTTGATTAGTTTAGATAATAGAGTAAGTTAGAAGCTTTCGCAATTGGAAGTGATCCTCGTGGGATCGATCCTAACTCCCTAATACTACAAGCAATGACCTGTATACTTGCAGTGAACGAGGGAATTAGGTTAAAATTTAGAGCGTAGATTAGAACCTCGTCAATAATGAATAATTATATGTACCTTAAAATATGGCATAATGGTCTCTCGTGGAGTTTCCCCAATTGGTTGTACAATGAAATCATCATATCGTGATATAATTGCATACATGATCTCTGTAAAGTATCTCGATATGGTTTCTCCAAACCGTTTGACATCTTAAAGTACGATTTTTTTTTATTATGACCAATACCGTACAAAAATATTGTTAATTGTTCCTCAATGCATACATGTATTGTGTCATATAACCTACCAGTACCTCTGAAAATGTAGACTAATCTATTAAAACTTTTAATATTCATCCTTAAATATTGTGACACTTTTCATCTGTCTCCAATAATTCCCGAACAAATGGTCTATTGGTTAAATATCTATTGCAAGGTAGATTTTATCCAAATAGTCTATATAATAAAATCTGGCGTTAATCACCAAAGCACAAGAACTAGTAACAGTGGCACATGCTATTTCCATTTCATCGTCGCTATCCATCTAAATCATAAAAACTAAAATTAAGATCTAAAAATAACTACAATTCATATAAATACATGTATGCTCATAAGTTTTTCTCAATTCTGTCTTACAATTTTAAAAACTTTACACACTCAAAGAAAAATATTTAGTAGAGAACTACCACAAACAAAAATGAAAGAAAACATAAAAAGGCAGTAACTAAGATAAAAAAAAGGGGGGGGGCAGTAAAGTAACACTAACAAGAAAGAAAGAAACAAAAAAATGTAGTAACTAAAATGAAAAAATCTACTATCATTAAGTGGGCACTCTATGATGCAATAACAAAGTAAAGAGGCAAATGAACATAACACCTTAAAGCATTTCTCTTCGTCCAATGCACTTTAGTAGACACTCTATGATGTAACAACAGAAATTAAGTGCTTATCATCAAGAAAAAAAGGTTGTTGCCTTTCTAACTTTGCATGAATCCCTTACTCAGATTGTTGCCTTTCTCTACATAATTGGCACAAACTTATTCTTACAGTTGTTTATAAAATGATTTAAACAAAAATAAATCAAATAGATTGTATTATAACTTACCCAAAATTTTCTATCCAAAAATGAAGATGAAGAGAAGAAGATATGAAGATAAAAAGAAGAAAAAGAATGATTTTTTTTTTTTTGGGAAAGAGGAAGAAAAAGAAAGAGATTTTAATCTATTGGTTCTTTGCTACATTCTAATAGTGGTATATATAGGTGATTGAAATAAATAAAAAGATTTGAGGAGAGATTTTAGAATTAGTTCTACCTGACATCTAACTAACAAAAAAATGAGTTATGATAGGATATAATTTGCATATAATCTTGATTTAAAAAGATACAGTGGTTCAAAAAATTTATCCGTTGAGATTTTTCCATGATTTGTATTCCCATGATTTTTGCAAGATGAGTTTTGTTGGAAACTTTGTCGTTACGGGAAAATTTTTTCTTGTGGGTCCCACTACTTTCTTGTCAAACAAACGGCAAAAAAAAAATGCAAGAATCCTATTTTTCCTCCACTTTCTTGCAGCCAAACAATATCGTAGTTTGGCGATATCACTTTTACCCCCTTATGAATGACTTATGTTAAACTACATAGACGGAAGTTCTAATAAGATCATATTGCCCATCAAACGAGGATGGTAATTTCAACAATAATTTGAGATTAGTGAATGACCCCTTTTTTTTAAGTAATAAGTACTCAAAAGTTGATGCTTTTTTCCTTCTTTTTGGTGAATAGCGCCACTTTAAAAAAGAAGAAGAAGAAGAAAAAGAAGAACCGGATTATGGGAAGATTTTTTTTTGGGCCAAAAACAACAACCTTTCATTAATATGAACATAAGCTATTTATAAAAAGTTAGAGCAACCGCTCTATCACATCTATTTGAGTTGTTTCAAACATCCAAACTAGGAATTGTTTTTCCTTTTAGTAAAAGAAAAAAAAACACTCATAAAAGTTATATTGAAGTAATCTAATATCCTGTAATACAATAGACATTAAGGCACCCTCTTCCCCATCTTCTATCCTATCCACCACCGCTTTACAATCTGTTTCAAAGATCATTTTGGTCCACCCTTCAAGCAATGCTTTCATCATGGCAGTCCTCATCGCCAAGGTTTTTTCTAGTTTTGGTTCAGAGCAATTGGATGAAGGATAGGCCCATGATGCTACCTGCTTGCCTTTCCAATCTCTAGCAACAATTCCCCAACCAGCTTTGATTGCTTTCTGGTTGAGTGATGCATCTACATCAATCTTGATCTGACCCTTTTCAGGGGATATCCATTTTTCTTCTTCCTTCCTTTGTTGTTGGGGCTCCACTTCAGCATTCTCCTCCCCTCTTCAGCTTTCTGAAATCTATCCACTCTGCAATTGCTTTCTTTACAATTATCACCGGATTCCTCCCCTTATTATTAAAATTAAAATCATTCCATGATTTCCAGATTTTACATAAAAGATTGACTGTGAGCACAATGTGGCCTGCTGCTTTTTCTCTTGATGTTGCCTCCATTAGTTCTGTCCACTAGTGCCAAAAGTTCCCTTTGAGGTCATCCAATCCATCTCAATTAATTGGAGCTGCTTTCCAAATTGTTTGCGTGATTGCAAAAGAAAAACATGTGCTCTAATGATTCAACAAATTCACCACAACACTTACATGTGGGATCTACCCTTGTACTACTTGCCTTGATTTGTTGCATTTACTAGTGGGATTCTTCATAAACATGATATGAAACTCACCCAGGCCAACAAAACCCGTCTTCAAGACAAGCCACAAGATCATTTTATGGACAAGTTTGGGTCGCGAAAAATCTTGACCCAACAAGAACCCTAATACGCAAACTTAACTTTAGTATTATTTTAACCCGACATGAAAGAATAATTGAAGAGTTTTGCTATAAAGTAAAAGATGCCACAATCAAGTGCGATCCTTGATTGATAAATCAAATCGAAGGTGCCAAGACACACTCAAGTTGAATTCAAGAATAGTTCCCAAGAAACCAAGAGAAAACTCTCTCAAATTTTATTCATCAAATCAGTCTTACTATTATAGGTAAGAATAAGACCTATTTATAGAGCAAAATCCTAAACTAACTCAAATCTGAATTGGATTACGATTATTTCACTTAACCAGCCAAACTACTAACCTAGTAAACTATTGGCCCAAACAACCCACATAGTTGGCCATTTTATTCATAATGACCACTAATTAAACAACCAAACAATACCCAAACAAAACTAAACAACCAAACAAAAACCCTAAAGTTAGCTAACTGAATTCACAACTGGATTATGGGACACATTTGATCCACAAGCTGGACCAATTTCTACCTTGAATCCATTTCAAAAACCCTTCCAGTATCCCTACCCGAACTCCGAATCCCTGGCTAGATTTAAGTGTGGATTTTGGACTGGATTCGACTTCGAACCTAATTCACTTTGCATTTGAATGAGTGTATAAAATGCAACTTTCTTCGAACCAACTCCTTCAATATTTTTGAATGAAGCAATGATGTTGCCAAACCCCATTGAACTCTCTATTTGCATAAATTAATTAACTATGCGCATTCAAAAGTCCTCTTGAATAGTTTGGTTGAACACTTAACTTGGATCTAATGAAGATCTAAAAATAGCTAGCGCAGGAACACTTCGTGACAACCAGATTCATATCACTCCCCCTCTTTTGAAGATGATTTGTCATCAAATTGACACCTTACTTGCAATGAAGCATATCGGAGAATGTTTGAATAAGTGCAAGTCATAAAGCATGTCGCCTACCCAATTTGATTATAAACAAGATTTGAAAGCACGTCTTCCAGCTCACATCATATTCACCATGAATCGCCAAGATTTCTTAGATCTCCATCATTTTCTTTCCTATACAAAATATTTGATCTCGAACTGATGCCTTGGTCAAACACAAAGGACAAGGAATGGATGATGATAAAACACTTATAAGCACTAAATTTACCAAGTTGATAACAAAAAAGAAATATTTGATTCCTATACACCATTTGAATTTCAATGACACAACCTGAAATGATTCTTGAGTCAGTGACGGGTTTTTTGATATAAGTGCAAGTTTAATTCCAAAATACACCAGTTTGACTGCAAGTATACAGGTCAAATGGTAGTTTAGGGCATATATCGGGTTGATCTCATGAGAAGCAACTAATGCAAATACAAGGTCCTTACTTACTCTATTAGACTTACTATCAAATAAAGCAATAGCAATCGCAATACTTACTAATTAACTAACTTAACTATACAACTTCCAAGATAACAATGAAGAAATATTACTAAATACTTGAGTCTAGGGATGTATAGTCCACTTATGGCACAAAAGATATAAGTAAATAGATTTACTTCTTGTTACTACTCATGTTTAACTGGGGATTCATTTCCATATTTACCAAAACTCATTTTCATGATGTAGTGGCTTAGACTAGTTTAGTTTCCCCTATTCTCATGGTGAATAACTAGATTTACTCTCTAGTTCTTCATGAAATGCAAAGATAATCTACTCAAGTGCACCTCTATTCTCATGAGTCTACTCCTTAAGCTCCATTTATGTTGTTCTATCATTATTTCCATTTTTCAATGAATAACAAATACCAAAAACTTGCCATTGGCGATCAAGCAACAACAAGTGATAAGCATATATAAATGGACAAGTTAATACAAGAGGTAGCAAGTGTAAATCGTATTCAACTCATCAAGTAGCCATAAGTTTCATCTACTCTCTAGATCTAGAAATTTAGCTACTCATGTGATATAAAACAAGAAAGAATATAACTTCATTGCATGAACACATATTGAATCACAAGAAAAGAGAAAGCTTAGCAAAAGGTGATGAACAACCTCCCAAATCTTCTATTACTTCAACAAAATGAGTTGTACAATAAATTCTCCAAGAGTTTCTTACAATTTCCTAGTTAAAGAGAATAAAAAAAACTAAAACTAAGTTCTTGAACTAAAACCTAATAATAGCTCCCTCTTTTTTACCCTCTTTAATAATTTTTACATATATAGCATTAAGAGAGTCAAAAAGTGACAAATGAGATGACATAAAGCTTCCTTTTCCCATCCCTAAAGATTCTTAAGCATGTGCAGCCGAAATTCTATGCTGAAATTGAGTTAGGAAGAAGTGTGAAAACAGAGCAAGTTGCAGAGAAACATGGGACAATACATGACCTGAGCCCATGTCTTCAGAGGGAGCGTTTTCTTACTTCTTTTTTGCTTTAGTTCACCTCTAAAATCACATGCAATAGATTCATGTTATTGTTCATGCTTTTCACTGATGATACTTGCATGTTGTGTCCTATTCACTTTCCAATTTGTAATTGAATCATGCACTAATGGAATTTAAGTGATATCATCTTGATCCAACATTCATATGCTGTCTCAACTTCTACAATTATAACCAAAACTTGCACATTAATCTGCTCAAATGAAATTCGCAAAATTAAGAGATTTAGAGAGCAAGTTACATCATAAAAGATCTTATTTTACACCAAAAATAAACAAATAATGCTACTAATAATCATATATAATAAATACTTATCAAATTCCCTCACACTTAAATCACTGCTTGTCCTCAAGCAATTAAGAAAAGTGATCCAACAATGATCTAAGAAATGAAATAAACCAAGTAAACTTGAAATTCAATCTCTCTTAACTTTGGCAAACTTTCATTATGCAATTTGTTTTTATCTCCCACAATACTTATCATACCATAAAAAAGAGAGATAGTTATACCTAAATTTTAACCTAACAAAGTTAATCTCTCTATTTCACCTAATTTCACAAATAACCAACATATATAGTCACCTTGGATATTTTCTCCCTTCCAAATAAAATGATAGCTTTACAAACCTTAAGAGGGAATTATTTACTTTCTTTTTCCTTTATTTATTCTTAATTTGTGAAAATGTATTTTGACACGAAAATCGATATTTTTAGATGAAAAGTTCCGATTACTCAACACTTCACTTATTACTCCTAATTCAAATACTTTTTAAAGTAAATGTCGATATTTATAGATAAAGACTCCTGGTTACTCAGCACAAGAATTTATTGGAGTTTTTTTATGAACAAAAACCCTCAATAAGGTAGATATAAGGAAGGAAATAACTCTAACAACTATATAAATCACCTATTTGTAAACGTAAGTAAGATGAGAGATGTCATTTTATAAGGATCGAAAACAATCTAAGAGGGGGATGAATTAGGTGGTTTAAAAAATTAGCCAAGATATAAGTCACTTTATGAGAATTTGCCCTCTTTTTCTAAAGAACCACACAATGGAGAAATTGATGAGAAAATACAAGTGCTTGAGAGTAGAAGAGATAGACAATTTATATTGCAAGACAGTAAGTAAAAGGATAGAATAGCAAACCAAGTTTCAAACTCCACTTGAGTTTGAATGCCACTTTATATAGCAAGTTTCTTCAAGTTGATCAACTTACAACCAATCTCTTGTGTACAAAAGAAGGATCACTTCCTCCTCGCCCTAAGCCGCACTTGGTCAAGTAAGGAAGTTTTACTATCACTCGGATAACCCTTACAAAGCTATACTATTGAAGAAATAGAAACACACTTGAAAAACTTATCGAAAGTTACACAACTAAGAGTACAAATCTTCTTTAAAGAGTATTCTCACACTTGAATCACTCAAGATCTGATGTAGTCTCAATGTGCAAAGTTCTTTTTAATTGGTTGACTTTGTTCTATTTATAAGAGACCAAAAAATTTTTCAATTAATGCTACCAACGAACAGAAGGCAGTTGAAGAGTCAACTAACCGTTGGTGGTGTCGGACATCCAGTAGACTAGTTTTCTGCATCCGAACGCAGGTAGAGAGTTCAAGAAGTTTTCTTGAAATGTTTAGGACGTCCGATACCTCCAGAATGTTTAGGGGTCAATGAGTTTAGAAGACTTGGCTTATCATCTTTGGACGTCCGAGAGTGGGTTCTTTATGCGTCCGAAGTTACTCAATGGTTATCGGACGGATGATGCAGTCTTTATGTGCGTCCGACAGCTATTTCAGCATATGTTAGCCTTTGAATCTGTTCTGCTCCAATTCTGAAAAGATTTAATCAGAGAATATTAGTAACATCCATTTGTTTTGTAATCATCAAAAGTTACGGATTGAGATAAACAATCTCCCCCTTTTTGATGATGACAAAACAGTGGATGGAGTAAAAAGATTTTAGATACAGCTCCCCCTAACTTAATACATTCAAGGAGTATTCACAACTTCCCTTCAAAATAATATTCACTCCCCCTTAAAATGACTCCCCCTCACATATAGATTACATGTCATATCCATATCTCCCCCTTTTTGTTATCATTGAATCAAACAGTAAAATTATCCATATTACCAACAATGTGGTCGTTCATTGGATCACCAAACTGAATTTAGTAACACAGCAGAACAACAACATCATCCATCCAGAACCAAAATCAAAACATTATCAACCAGAAACTAATATTTGCAGATAAACTGAAATAAGCAACATTCAACATAAATGATAACTAAATAGTTTTATAGACCAGTAAAGGAGTAAAATCTTTAAGACGAAGCACACCAAATGTTTTTAAGTACAAAAGATGCAAAAACCTACTATGAACTATTATCCTAATCATGAAGTGCAGTAGCCTAGTAGTGCTTATATGGTGATCTTAGAGGATCCAGGCCTTCTTCTAGCCAGGCGAAACTGGGCAAGGTCTTCTTCCTCAGTGTCCTCATTCTCATCATCATTATCCTCTTCAGTCTCTTCTTCAATTGTTGGAGTTTTTTCCTTGTCTTGCTGTTGAGAATTGGAGGCACGGTACTCTGGGGTAGTCTCAGTGGTTGGCTCAATTCTAGGCTCCTTTCGGTATGCATTTTCATTTTCTGGAGGAATGGGAGGTACAAGTAGATTCCTTTTGGCAACGAAGGTGGCTTGTTGTTCAAAAGTCATGGTCATCATCAAACCATCTTCAAAAAGTAGGATATGTTGTTTGAAGTCATCAAGCAGAGAGATAACCTCAAGGTTGGATGAAGTATGCATAGAGGCTGACCTTCTAGGATGAATGGTGAAGGGTGTCACATACATAGACTGGTCTCGAGGAATTCTAGGGGTTACAGGAGTTTCATGAAGATTTTTTCTCCTAGACTCAGAGACAGTTTCTTTGTAGCACTAATGACCCTCAAAAAATTTCAGATTTTTTCTTTCAAAGTAAGCTTTTGAAAACACAGTTGATGCACTCTCTTTTGGAGATTTGCCAGTAAAGAAAATTTCAAAATGAGTAAAAATAGGAGTCAGAAATTTTTCATAGGACAGTTTCTTACGGCTGTCAGTGCTGATTTTGAGCAGAAATTTGCACATGACAAAACCAAAATCAATTCGAATTTTTTCAAGAAAACAGTAGAACAGATAAAGTTCCATTTTATTTGCATCAATTCTGTGACCATCAGTGGGCACCAACAGATTTGAAATTATAGTAAAAATTATCAGGTTTTGAGGACTAAGATCTTCCAATCTTGCCTCAACAGGAGTATTAAAGTGAGACTGAAAATAGGTCATCAATTTTGCAATATGAAAGTGATGGTATGCAGAGGAAAATTCTTCGTAAGAAAAGAAATTTACAATTTTGCCTTTAAAACTATCTTCAATTTTGGTTTCCAAAACAGAGTTGACAATTTCAGGATTCAACTCTATGTTAACAGAATTGACACGTGAAATGAGATCAGTATGTGATTTAGCCTTTTTAAGGTTTGCAAAAAATTGATAAAGCATGTCAGCATAGTAGGTGTTTGGAATGGTCAAAAGATGGGTCCATTTTTGGAATTCAAAAAGGTTGAGAACAGATTCAAAATCAAGCTTACGGAATTCGTAGGGAATGATGGTCCTTTGAGTGATGAAACCTTTCTACGAAATCCATTCAAACCTCTCCCTGGCTTCATCATCGATAAACTTGGGCAGAGGAGTTGGTTCAATAGCAGTTTGGGTCTCTGGTTATTCATTTTCTGGATGCTTTCTTTTTCCACTGCGCTGAGTAGTTGGTGCAGTACCCTGGACACCAGACCTTATCCTTGGTGACTTCCTGGTAAATGGTTCATCAGTCTGCTGTTCCTCAGTATTTTTCTCTGCATCCTGCTGTTTCCTAGAGGGATCAGCAGTTTGCCTTCCCTTGGGTTGAGTAATGCTCTTCCTTTTGACAGTTTTTTTTCCTTTCCTGGGTGATTTCGTGGTGGTTACATCTACATTGGTGGGCTGCTCCAGTTCCTCTCCATTGCCAGTTACTGGATGCCCTTCAGATTGATGCTCCTCCATCTACTCATTGGATGGTTCAACAGATGGCTCTCTGGTTTGCGCATTCTGCTTTTTCCTTGCAGATTGATTCGTTTTTCCACCACGATTTTCAGCTTTCTTTTTTACTGATTTGATGGAAGGTTCGATAACTTGGGCATCTTCATCCTCCTCATCACAAAACTTGAAGGTGCGTTCGGCACTCACGGATCCTCCTCTAATTCTCACCATGATTGCAATGCAGTGTAGTTTTATTGTGTAATGTGATACAAATAAGTATCAAACGATGAGGAGTGCAGTATGAACTACAATGGATGCACGAACTGTCCACAGAGGGAGAAATTTTTGTAGTTAGGGTTTTGAATAAGAATTGAGATTTATAGTGCAGTTGGCGGTTGGGGGAAGTTATGATGCGCAATAAACTCGCAATAGGTATGTGAAGGTGTCGGTCAGAGTGATTTCTTGGTACTTATTCCGAGAAGAGATGGATTTAAATTTTGAAAATACGAAGAGTTACGTTCGAGACAAAAGGGTAAGAATGAACTGAATAACGTAGAGGGCTTCCTTATAAGACGCAATTTTTGTGTGTCGGACGACTGAACGAAGTAGAGCGTTCGACACCTCCGTCCGAACCAAAATTTTCTGGGTAAATGATAACACTGTCGGACGTCCGTTCTAGTACAACGGACGTCCGATAAAGATTGACCAGAGAATTTTTAGCGTATTTTTTCTGAAATGCCAAATTTTGTTCTCAAAGACACAACTTGATCCAGTGGTAAGACTTTTGTGAGAATATCTGCAATTTGATCTTTTGAATAGACATATTAAATACAAATTTCACCCTTATGGACAAGATCGCGAATGAAATGATACTTTATGTCTATGTGCTTTGTCCTAGAATGTTGGATGGGATTTTTTGTCAAATTTATTGCACTAGTGTTATCACAATACATAGGCACACAATCATACATCAATCCAAAATCATTCAATGTGTTTTTCATCCATAATAATTGAGCACAACAAGCTCCAGCGGCAACATATTCAGCTTTAGTTGTAGATAATGAAATAGCATTTTGTTTCTTGCTAAACCAGGATACTAAGCAATTTCCAAGAAAGTTACATATACCTATTGTATTTTTTCTATCAACCCTACAACCGCCGAAATCAGCATCAGAGAATCCACACAAAGGAAGTCCATGACAGTTAGGATACCATACACCAAAATTCAAGATTCCTTTTAGATATCTAAGAATTCTTTTTACTGTATTTAAATGAGATTCCTTTGGACAAAACTGAAGACGAGCATATAAGCACACAACAAACATGATATCTGGTCTACTAGCAGTTAAGTAAAGTAAACTATCAATTATACCTCTATACTTCTTTTCATCAATTTTTGTACCTTCTTCATCCTTGTTAAGTTTGGTAGATATGCACATAGGTGTTCCGACCTGCTTTGAATCCTGCATTCCAAATCTTTTGAGCAGTTCCTTAGTGTATTTTGTTTGGTTGATGAACATTCCATCTTAGGTTTAAATCACTTGGAGTCCAAGGAAGAAATTTATTCTCCCATCATACTTATTTCAAACTCTTTTTGCATGATATTGGAAAAATCCTTGCACAAACTCTCATTAGTAGTAGCGAATATAATATCATCCACATATATTTGCACAATTAAAAGATCACGTGAACTTTGCTTAGTGAAAAGAGTAGTATCCACAATACCTCTTTTAAAACCATTTTCAATCAAAAAATCACTCAAACGTTCATACCATGCTCTTAGAGCTTGTTTTAGTCTATACAAAGCTTTTGAGAGTTTAAATACATGATTTGGATAAATTTCATTTTCAAAACCAGGAAGTTGATCAACATACACTTCTTGATCAATAAATCCATTTAAGAAAGCACTTTTAACATTCATTTGAAATAATTTAAAATTTTTGAAACATGCAAAGGGCAAAAACATTCTAATTGATTCCAGCCTAGTTACGGGTGCAAATGATTCATCAAAATCAATTTCTTCTTCTTGAGTATATCCCTTGGCTATAAGTCTGGCCTTGTTTCTTACTACCTCGCCTTTGTGATTCATTTTGTTTCTAAAAATCCACTTTGTGCCAGTGATAGAATGATCTTTTGGTCTAGCAACTAATGTCCACACCTTGTTCCTTTCAAATTGATTTAACTCTTCTTCCATAACTAAAATCCAGTTCTCATATTTCAAAGTATCAACAACATTTTTGGGTTCAAAGTGTGAAACTAATGCAAAATTATCCTGCAAAATTATCCATTAGTTGTTTATAGGAGGAATGAGTTCTGACATTCTTGGATGGATCACCAATGATGAGATCCTTAGGGTGGTTTTGAACAAATTTCCAAACTCTTGGAAGATCGTTAGGTGTATTAGTGTCTCTGTCACTATCTTCCCTTGTTGGACTATCTTGAGTTTCATCTTCCTTTGAATCATTTTCTGGCGAAACAATGCCTTGGTCAGTGATTGTGAGTTTCTTTAATTCTTCTTGAATACCTGCATCATCATCTTCACCACTACTTATGGAAATGTCACCATTAGATTCATCAAAAGTGATATGTATAGCTTTCTCTATAACCAAAGTTCTTCGATTGTAGACTTTAAAACCTCTCTTATTCTCACAATATCCCAAGAAAATACTCTCATCAGATTTTTTATCAAATTTTTCGAGATGTTTCTTGATGTTTAAAATGAAGCATTTGCAACCAAAGATTTTAAAATATCCAACTACAGGTTTTTTTATCAAACATCAGCTCATAGGAGGTTTTGTTCAACATTGGTCTTAAAAGAACTCTATTCATGATATAGCAAGCTGTATTTATAGGTTCAGTGCAAAAGTATTTTGGTAAATTACACTCATTTAGCATGGTTCTAGCTGTCTCTTAAAGAGTTATATTCTTTCTTTCAACAACCCCATTTTGTTGGGAAACTCTTGCAATTGAAAATTCATGTGTAATACCATTATTGTTATAAAATTCTGGAAAGCCACAAAAATGAAATTCTGAGCCATTGTCACTTCTGATTTTGATGATTTTCAATCCAATCAGATTCTGAACTTTTACAAATAGTGAAACAAAGTTTTTGAAAGCATCATCTTTGTGTACAAGAAACATCACCCAAGTGTATTTAGAATAATCATCAACAACAACAAAGCAAAATCTTTTGCCACCTAAGCTGGTAGTTTGTGTAGGACCAAATAAATCAAGATGTAAAAGTTTTAGAAGTTTTGTAGTAGAAACACATTTCTTGGGTTTAAAAGACACTTTGATTTGTTTTCCAAATTGACAAGCATCACAAATTCTGTCCTTTTCAAATTTGATCTTTGGCAGCCCTCTAACAAGTTCCTTTTTGAAAATTTCTTTTAGCAGATCCATATTGAAATCATAGAGCCTTCTATGCCACAGCCAGGGGTCCTCATTTGCTATTTTGAGACAACTAAGGCTAGAGGAATCAACTTTTTCAAGGACAACTACATAAATATCATTAACTCTTTTTCCTTTGAAAACAGTGTTGAACTTTGAGTCAAGAACAAGGCATTCATACTTTTTAAATAATACAAACAGATTCCTATCACACAATTGACTAACACTTAATAAGTTATAGCTCAAATTGTCAAATAAAAGAATATTGTGAACAAAGATTTGACCATTCTTACCAATATCACCAATTCCAACAGTTTTGGTTTTGTTATCATCTCCAAATGTTATTTTCCGCTTGCTTTTGGCTTGAGTTTAATGAAATGTGATAGATCACCAGTCATATATCTTGAGCATCCACTATCTATGAACCACTTTGATTCTTTAACAATGTTTACCAGGTTCACTTACACAAAAATCCACAAGATATTATTTGATACCCTTTATTTTTTGGGTCCTTGAGAATTAGCATTATGTCTAACCATCTACATGCATCTCATGTCATTTCTCATATTTTTTCTAACATAACAATTGCTTTTTATGTGGCCAAATTGACAACAGAAGCTACACATAGTTAATGAATTATTCAAATGAACAGATTTAATAAATCTGATTTGTCTTTTCCTATAGATAGTAAACTCATTTGCACTATGATTTAACCTTTTCTGATGAGTACCAAAGTAAGGTTTTGTATTATTCCTTTGTAAACAGTTTTATTTTTTATGTTGAAGCATCTGACTAAGATCATCCATTCTTCTTTTCAAACTAATTTGTTCATTTTTGAGCATGTCACAGAAGTTTGTCTTTCTATCAAGTTTAGCATGTAAATCATTTTCAATCCTTTTCAGGTTCTCATTTTCATTTCTCAGATATTTGTTTTGTCGAAAAAGACTTGCATTGTCTTGAATCAGAAAGTTAATCTTCTATTTTAGTTTCTTGTTTTTAACATTGGATTCTTTCAAACTATTATGCATTATTTTCATAAAAGAGTTAACATCATCATCAGATTCGTTATCACTATCAGTTTGAGAGTTACAAATAGTTACCTTTTCATCACCAATGGGTATGAAAGTCATTTGGGCAGACTCCTTTTCTTCTTCTTCGACTTCACCTTCTGAATTGCAGTCATTCCAGGTGATCTGAAAATTGTTAAATTTTGATTTTTATTTAACCTTGCTTTCCTTTCTTTTCTTTATTGGACATTCATTTGCGTAGTGTCCAAGTTTGCCGCATTCAAAGCACTTATCAGTTTACTTTTTGTTGAGCTCTAGCTTCCCTTTGTTTTTCAAGTTGTTGAACTGATTTAGGAATGAATTGTTGGGTCCACTTTTTCCGAATTTCCTCTTGTTGAGTATTCTTTTGAAGCTTTTCGTGATGAGTGCAATATCACTATCATCACCTTCCATATCATTTTCATCTAAGGAGGCTGAATCATCTTCATCTTGTGAGGCTTTTAGAGCAATACTCTTTCTCACCTTTGTATCTTCTTTCTCCTGCATCTTCGATTTGAGTTTCAACTCATAAGAGATTAGAGAATTAATAAGAGATTCAATGGGTAAGGTATTTAGATCTTTAGCTTCCTCAATGGCAGTCATTTTACTCTCCCAATCCTTGGATAAAGCATTCAAACTTTTTCTGTTTTTCTCACCTAGAGAGTAATTCTTTTCAAGTACTTCTAAATCCTTAATAAAATCATTGAATCTGCAATACATCTTGTCAATGTTTTCATAAGGTTCTAACTTAAAGGATTCATACTTAGTGACCAGATGGATTTCTTTTGTTCTCTCACATTCTCACTTCTTTCATGAATTTCTCTGAGTTTATTCCAAATCTCTTTTGCAGATCTACAGCCTTTGACTCTAATAGACTCATTTGAATCTAAAGTACTGTATAATACATTCATAGGCGTGGCATTTAAGGTAAGATAAGTTCTATCATCACCAGTCAACTCACTCCTTATTTTTGGTCTCGGCCTATAAGTAATTTCATCAATAATAGAGGCATCATATGGACCTTCATTGACAATAAATCACAACTCAATATCAATAGATTGTAAGAAAATAATCATCCTCTCCTTCCAACTCACATACTTTGATCCATTGAACATTGGGAGTCTAGTGACGGATTGTCCTTCAAAAAACATGGCATTGTTGGTTGTCATTTTTACTCCAAAGTCGATTGAATTTAATCTCTAGGAGACCAAACTTTGATACCAATTGTAAGGATCGAAAACAACCTAAGAGGGGGTGAATTAGGTGGTTTAAAAAATTAGCCAAGATATGAGTCACTTTATGAGAACTTGCCCTCTTTTTCAAAAGGACCACACAATGGAGCAATTGATAAGAAAGCACAAGTGCTTAGGAGTAGAAAAGATATACAATTTATATTACAAGACAATAAGTAAAAGGATAGAATAGCAAACCAAGTTTCAAACTCCATTTGAGTTTGAATACCACTTTATATAGCAAGTTTCTTCAAGTTGATCAACTTACAACCAATCTCTTGTGTACAAAGGAAGGATCATTTTCTCTTCGCCCCAAATCGCACTTGATCAAGCAAGGAAGTTTTACTATCATTCGGATAACTCTCACAAAACTACACTATTGAAGAAATAGAAACACACTTGAAAAGCTTATCGAATGTTACACAACTAAGAGTACAAATCTTCTTTAAAGAGTATTCTCACACTTGAATCACTTAAGATCTGATGTAGTCTCAATGTGCAAAGTTCTTTTTAAATGGTTGACTTTGTTCTATTTATAAGAGACCAAAAAATTCTTTAATTAATGCTACAAACGGACAGAAGACAGCTAAATAGTCAACTAACCGTTGGTGGTGTCGGACGTCCGGTAGGCTAGTTTTCTGCGTCTGAATGCAGGTAGAGAGTTCAAGAAGTTTTCTTGAAATGTTTAGGACGTCCGGTTCCTCCAGAATATGCGTCCGAAGGTATGATGCAAAACTAGGAATTCTCCTTCAATTCGTTCGGACGTCTGGTGCCTCCAATGTTTTGCGTCCGAAGTGTCGCAACGTTTGTCGGACGTCCGGTACTCAGGTGTTATATGTCCGATCGGGGTCAATGAATTTAGAAGACTTGGCTTATCATCTTTGGACGTCCGAGAGTGGGTTCTTTATGCGTCCGAAGTTACTCAAAGGTTGTCGGACGGCCGATGCAATCTTTATGTGCGTCCGACAGCTATTTCAGCATATGTTAGCCTTTGAACCTATTCTGCTCCAATTCTGAAAAGATCTAATCAGAGAATATTAGTAACATCCATTTGTTTTGTAATCATAAAAAGTTACGGATTGAGTTAAACACATTTATCAATCAAAATTTTAGACATAATTGTCCCTATTTTACTAGATATACTTTCTCACATGCAATAAGCCTAATTACATAATAATTGTTTCCAAATCAAGTAAGAATTGAACTTTCAAATTACTTAAATCATCTCACCCACATAGGAGAAACTGACACAAAAGAGATTTAAACTTCATGCATTTGTGGACTTAGTGAAGGAGATATGAAAATTTTGTGGCAAATTTGAAAATTTGGACAAGATGTTGAAAAAAAATTAACAGAGTTTCCCCTTAATATTGGACAAAACTTCCTGCCAGCGAACCCAAAAATCGTCATTTCAAAACATAGGCTAAATTTCCAACATCAAGTCCAAATATTACAAGCAATATAAGCACAAAAGTATCTACTTAGCACCATTTCGTCCCCCACTACTTAACATACACATTGTCCTCAATGTGTAGGGAAAAAAAAATCTAAAAGTAAGAACAAGTTACTTTCCAGTTTAATGGCTGAGGTCTAGCTCAACCTTGAACCACGAGCCATCGACGATCTATATCCAATATCTACTTAAACTGCGACAAGTCCCAAATGCAAAATGAGAGGTGCAAATTAACTCTTACAATGAAAAGAGAAAAAAAAACATGGAAGCAAAAGTAAAAGCATCTAGAGATCGGCACGTTGTCTTCTTGCGTATCACGTCACTGTCGATCTAAACGCAAGTGATCCTTTATCCGACGTGTCAATATAGGCCAGATGAGTCTCTATGTCATTAAGGTGACTAAAAAGCCAATGCCAATTAAATTGAGGTGGTAGAGGAGGTCAAGTAGAAGTAGAGGGTCCAGCTTCCTCTTGACTATGATGCACCTTTTGTCATCTTTCCTCCCATGGTGGAGTAATGTGGACTATGGATATGCCCATCCTGTGAAGGGTAGAAAACTTCATCTCTTCACTGGGACGGACAGCAACTCGATCAACTCCAGTCAAGTTAACTCCAACGCTATCAAAAATGAGAGAAAGGAGACGTGAAAATCCATACTTAAAAGAGATAGTGTGTTTCCTCACTGTCGTCCTTATGTAGCTGATAATGATATTCAGGAGTGGGATGCGGGCGTAGGAGGATTCCCTATTGCGAAACATCTAGTTCAGAAAATATATGTCACTTTTTCGGACCTCCTTGTGACCACTCTTCTTTGGAATCACATTGTGCGCCATCATGTAGATTAGAAGGCGATGATGAGTGTCAAAAACACTAGCAACCATTATCTCTCTACAGAAGATCATGAGTAAGGTATATTCAAGTACTTCACACTCAAGAATCCACCAACTCTCCATTGTGTCTTGTCTTGTTGACGGTGTTAGCATAAAACTCGCGCACCAAATCCAAATAGTAATAAGAAGGCAAAGTGAGAATTGGCACCATTCTGAGTTGGTTAAACACCTCCGTGATGCGATAGGCGGTCTCAATCTCTGGGTGGATGTGCTTCTTGAAAATGAACTCCAAATTAGCATGCTCTTTGTGCCACTCTTGATTTTTTAAAGTTCAATCTCTGGGTGGATGTGCTTCTTGAAAATGAACTTCAAATTAGCATGCTCTTTGTGCCACTCTTGATTTTTTAAAGTTGTGAATCTAGCGCTATCATAGAATGTGGCTTCAAAGTGTCAAGACGTGTTTTCCCATTGATGCCGACCCACAGGTTGGGGTGAAGGGGACCTTTCTTCCTTACTCTCCTCAAATTCTTTGCTAACTTCTATTTCTTCACTTCCTTCACTATCCTCAGCACTAGAAGAAGAATGCTTGTGAATGACAAGCCCCTTTTTCCTCTCGTCATAGTATCTAAGAAAAAAATTACAATTATCCTCCAAAACTAGGATAATTATTTGCACACATCACATATTCCCTAAGAAATAATTCTTATAACATACTTCAAGAAAAATCCTTTCACTTATAATAATTGTAGGTATTTTATAGAATTATCATGCATGTATAAGGATTAAAATTAACTCAAATAACCACAATTACACATTTTCATGCCATAAAGAATCAATTAAATCCTAAAAAATATCCAATAATATGATATTAAAGACATGACATTAAAATTGTCAAAAAATTTTCAAAATCACCAACTAATGAAAAAGAACAAAAAAATATGATCAATTTAGTGATTTTATCTATAATTATGTTTATATCAATTACAAATTAGTCACAATAAACAACAATTTGCCATCAACATAATTATGCAAAAATTATCTCCAAAAATCACAAAATTCATCAAAATTACTCTCTATAAGCAATGTACATCCTAAAATATCATCAACCAACCAATGTTAGCTAATAGCATCAATCAAATGGGCTCAATAACAATCCAAGCTAGTTTTTCAATTTTATCCAAATATAGCAAATTGAAAATTTTTAATAACTAATAAAGCATCAGATTGTTACATTTGAACACGTAAACATGTTTAAACATCCTTAATAAGCAAATTGGAAGCCATTAACATCATCAAATATTATCAAAAATTTGAAATTAGAAAATGTCAAAAAACTCATGAAATTGAAAATTACCAATTTCTAAAATATAAAGATTCAATAAAAAAAAACTTATCTCAATCACGTAGAAGGATGTTTTGTAAGGACCCAAAAAATTTTCTTATTTTTATCTTATTTTACCGGCCTATTTAATTATTTATTCACCCGTTTTCTCCGAATAATTTATTTCAACAATTTTAAATCCATTTACATGGAACTGTGACTTACATATATTTTTAAAACGTCCCGTTAGTAAATTTAATTTTCGGAAGCTCGTTTAGTAAGATTTAGTGAATACGCGTTTGGAAGCAATATTCAATCTGAGAGTACAGTAATCTTGGAGATTTGAGGACTCGTGCGTTAGTCTTAAAATAGTTATTTTTATGATTAATTACCCAAATATTAGTTACTTATATTATCGTAACAAGAATTCCTTTTAAGTTTCGCTGTATCCCACGTGAATTGGAAGTTCGCGTATATCGAGCCAAAGCGGTTAATTGGAGATTTAAGAAATTTATTCTAGACTACTAAGAGTGAATAATTATAATGTTAAAGGAAGTACATTAGAGGTTTAGTACACAAGTGAAACAAACCTGAAAGAAAACGAAAACAAAACGTGGGCGTGCGCGCACTATTAAGAGTTGACTTTTGAAGGAATTTTAACCACAAATTCTTAAGTTTCTCTGAGAAGCTTCATTTATCAGCCTTCTCTCTCTCTCTCACTCACCATAGCCGGCCAACTCCAAGCAAGGAAGAAGAAGAAAACTCCTCACCATTTCACTCCAAATCCTACTCCAAATCACCTTAAACTTTGCATCCAACCTCAAAATTTCTTGGAGATTCACTTAAGCTAGAAGAAAGGCATCATCTCACAGTTTTCTTGGGGCTTTAGAGGTGCAAAAATTTCTAATTTGTCTCAAGGATTCGGAGGTAATCATCTAATCTTTTAATCTTGGCTAAGAAGCTTTTATTATTGAGGTTGTTATTTGAATTGGAATGATTGATGGGGCTCTATGAAATTCTACCTTGGATGTATGGGCTGTTATGATGATAATAAGTGTTGTTTGTGTTAATTATGTGTTAAACAAGATGATATTAGTTAGAAAAGTGAAAGGAAAACCGAAGGAAATTGCATAGGAAGACCGGCCAAAATCTGTCCTGTTTTTGCCGGGCCTTTGGTTCAAATTTTTGTTGCTCAAATGACTTTTAAACTGATGCAGATATGTTGTATATGAGGTGAGGAAAGTTTCTACCAAAAATCATTTGATTTGGTTGAGTAAAAGTTGAAATTTTGAAATTGTAGAAATCTGGAAAAATGTGTTCAGGTGGTCCGGACAGAGCATCTTTGAACGAACATAAATCTCTGTTCAGATGTCAGAATTGAGTGCCGTCAGTGGCATTCAAAACTAGACATCTGTAGTTTTCTAATGGTGTATCATGCACCTTCTAATTTGAACTGAGTCATCTGTAGTGATTGAGCAAATTCAGCTGCCCTGTTCTGTTAGTCCAACCGAGAGGAAGTTAGAAGCTGCAAGTTTTAGCTCTAATTTCTCTCATTTTTTAACTGAATTTCAAAATAATTTCTTCTGGTGAAACGTAGACTTGTGAATCTAGTTTCCAACGCCACTGACCATGCTCAATTTTAAGTTGTATTGAGTGAGATGTAGCCCAATTCCCGAACTGTACCAATGCTGGAAAACCCTAATTTTGCTAGCGGAATGGCCTAGTTTGACTTGGGACATGTTGTTTCAAAAATTTTGGTGTCAAACACCTACCAAATATATATTAGATGTTTCCTGGACCTTAGTGTCACCAATCAACCAAATTGGAGTTGATTTCATTGGGCAATATGTTTGAAAAGGGAAAAGGAAACAAGAAGACAGATTTGTCTTCGAAATTTCTTGAAATTTGGTAGTTTTGTTAACTACCTTCCCATACGACTTTTTAAGTGAAATTTGATAGAGAAGTATCCGTTATATGGAAGTTGAATTTTACCAATTTTGGTGTCATTCTAAGACTATTTTGATATACAAATGATAGGCCGAAGTTGTTCTTCAAAATCTGGAAAATTTACCAACAGTCTTCATTTTTGGGCCAACTTTGGGCTGCTATATTTTGACACTCAAAACTCCAAATTTAGTTCTGTTTGTTGCGTTTACAACTTTGTCTAGAACTCTTATTTTAGTATGAATTTTAGAGGCTAGTTTATTTCCTGTGAATTTTTCCGAATTTCTAAAATTTGCCAAAAAAACAAGACTAAAACTATCTTGTGTGCTTATGGCAGCCACTTTGGGCTGAAATTTGATTGTCTTCCGTTTAGAATCCTGGAAAGATGCCTTCTAGGAACTTTTAGTATTTTGAACCAAGATTCCAACGGTATAAAGTTTTCCAATTTTGGACCTATTGAGTGCAAGTTCTGATTTTTCTAATTTGATGTGCAAAAACTAAAATTTTCCGAATCGATGGGAAATGAGTTTTGGAGACTCTTCCCCATCCTTTGATATTGACTGACCGTTTTAAACTTGATTTCATGAAGGAAATCAGTTTTTCCTTGTGTTATTAAACCCCACTTTTGAACCTCGATTCACGAGTAATTAAGGCTCTCTTTTATGGTATTTTCTTAGTATTGTACAAGTGTACAATCTTCCTTGTTAATAGGGGGTTTATAAGTAATAATGTGTGATTGTAAATTATTATTTGCTCAAGCGCTCAAGGGGACTTTCAAGAGAATCTCGAAGTGGACGCCTAACGACTTACTTGCTCGTTCACTCACTCTTGTCTTGACTTGGTGAGTGTCAAGTGTGTAAAAATTGTTACGTGCTTAATTGTTTTTATTAATTGAGTATTTTGAATATGCCGAGTCGAGTGTGTACTTTATCGCACTCGTTCTCATTTAAGTGAAGCGTATTTGAATTGTTTGAAGTGAATTGCTTAAAGTGAATTGCTTGAAGTGAATTGTTAAGTGAAATAAATGAAGTGTTGAAATGGTTAATTATGTTATGGCTGCATAAGTCGTTGGAATGAATCTCTTCGACTCCTAGTGATAATGTTGGGGGACACCCAAATCTTATCGGCCAATCTTACGATTCGAGCCGGCATGGGTTTGTCGAGAAACTTGGTGAGCCATGGGAAAAGTGTATAAGCTTGATCTATTGGAGAGATCTCGCTTGGCATACTCGAGTAGTATTGCCTTATATAAAAGAAGTGTGGGCCCGAAGCAGAGGGAGTAACAGTGAATGGGGAACGTGTAAGTGAAGTTCTATGGATTATAACCTACCCGATTGACGGAGTATCAACTTGTGGAGGTACTGGATCGAGCAAGTGGAAAATAGCTTCTGAGAGCTCCTGTATCCTTATCAAGTGTGTTTTATTGTTAAATTGTGAACTACTTGAATGTCATAGCTTTCATTCGTGTTTAAGTGATATTGTTATTTGAACTACATGTTTTGCATGTTTTCTTGGCCTCACGAGCGTTAGCTCTCCCCGTTAGATTTGTTTTCCTTAGCAGGAGCAGAAATGGAAGGAATTATGGAGAAGCCAACTTGATGGCTCTTTTGGTTGGGATTTTGATTGTAATTGTTAAGACAGCTTTTGGAGGTTGTATACTTTGGAAAGTTGATGTATTTTGAAAAATTGTGATGTAAAATTGAACGTTTGTGTAAGGAAGCGACTTTCTTCATATCTTCGACTTTTATTATTTAGTTATTTACCTTAAGCTTAGATTGAATGGTATCGAGTCCTGGCGAGAGCTGGCAGGCGTCCCGCTGATACCCTTAGGTTCGTTCTTGGGAGAAGTGGGGGCGTCATATATTTAGTGATGCTAACAGTGCAAAAAATCCTATGAAAATCACCCCAATTGACGTCCAATTGATGGATTTAGAAATAAAAAATCCTAACCCTCAATCTCTTAAAGCCACATTTTAAGGTGTTTTCTTGAATTTCAATCAGTTAAAAAGGTTCTAAGAGGATCAAAAGGTGTTAGATTGATGATTTCTAGCAAAAAATGGAGTAAAATGAAGATTTATGAAGTTTGTGTGCGTTTGTGTGGGACACGTGTGGTGAAAGAGAGAAAGAAGAAGAAGAAATAACCTGCATTTTCCTTCTTTAAAATCTCTTGCCCGAAAACGCAGCTCTGAGCCTGCATTTTTAGGTTGCGTTTTGTGTCTTAAATTTATTGAATGTAATATGCGGGTTCAAGAAAACGTGACCTTTTTTAGCCTGCATTTTTTGTGCATTTTTTTCAAAATGCAATACGAAGGCTCTAAAAACATAGGTTGATCCCACGTTTTCCTGAGCCAGCATTTTCTTTTTTGCAGTTTTCTGCAAAAAAAAAAAATTTACTTTTTAAAATTATACTCTTTACCTCAATTACACAAAATGCATTTTAGATCATTCTTTTGGTAAAATAATCGATGCACATACATGTAAAATAATCGAACATGCATTCTAATCCTCTTTAACAAATCAACTATATCATTTACACAAATTGAGGGGTAGAGTTCCTTGATTAAAGTTCGCCGATTTCATCTCAAATGGTCATCTTTGCTTCCATTTCCAATTCCTATAAATGAAAAATAATAAAGTAATTTAAACCATGATTTAAAAATAAAATTAACATAAATCACCAAAACAGTGGATTGTCTCCCAATTAGTGCTTTTGTTTACAGTCGTTGGCTTGACTCTTTTCTTTGAAGTTCCTTAGGTTGAAGAAGAATAGCCTAAAGGACAACTAAGTCCTTTAGGGATCATTTCACCTGCCAAGTAGGGTTTCAACCTTTATCCATTAACCTTGAACCTCTCATTTCTTGCATTTATGACCTCGACTACTCCATAAGGGAATATTTGAGTTATTTCAAATGGTACCAACCATCTCGACTTTAGTTTTCCGGAAACAACCTAAGGCATGAGTTATATAAAAACACTTTTTGCCCGACCTTAAATTGTTTAGGGATAATATGCTTATCATGCCAATATTTGATCTTCTCTTCTATATCTTGCCATTTTCATAAGCATTTAGTTGGTGTTTCTCCAATGCACTCAATTCAAGCAATCTTTTACCAACTGCAAGATTAAAATCCATGTTAATTACCTTAATAGCCCAATATGCCTTATGTTCAATCTCTACAAGTAAATAACAAACTTTTTCATATACTAAACGATATGGCGACATCCCCATGGGAGTCTTAAATGCCGTCCCATATGCCCATAGTGTGCCATTGAGTTTTGTTTTCGGAAACGTTAGGAGATTATATTGATTAGCCAAAGTAACTCTACAAAAGTATGGGCAAAGGCCCAACTATGCTATACGTCGTGTACAAAGACACTAAGGAAATCAGTGTTCCTCATCCAACGGAATGTCTACAACATATGAACTAATCTGTCTACTTCTATCTATTCGTTCATCTTGGAGCAGATAAAATGAGCATTGCATAAACATTGAGCTTAGGCTATTGATCTCCTGACCCTTTTATATGACCAATGTTGTGCTCTTGCTTTCACCATTGCTAGTTTAAATGCTTTTCCATAATCCAGTAGGCAATGTCCGACACTCCTTTCTCTCATGGCCCATACAGCTTTCTCCTGGCCAGTGATATCAGTTGCAATCACTCCAATCCCTACCTCCTCCACTTCTTTCCTGTTAGCTATAGCTACTTCTATATTGATGCACTCCTCCTGACTTATGTTTAGTCCTGGCTCGTCTGAAAGTCCAGCAGTTTTTGAAATATCAAACTCCTGTTCCCTTCTACAGCCATCAAGTGTTCCATCCATTCTTGCATTGCCTTTTGTACCACTTGTAACGGTTGCTTTTCTTCTTCCTTGAACACTCTTTCATTTCTTGCTTTCTACAGCTGCCACAAGATATTGGCCCTAAGACCTATATGCTTCACCCATTCCTATCTATATCTTACTCCTACTAAGGCACTCCATAGTCTCCTAAAACTGCCTCTTTGATCAGCTATCCCATCCCATTGTACAGGTGAAATATTCCACACTTGTTCTGCTTTCTTGCATTGGAATAGTAAGTGATCCACGGTTTCTATTTCTTCTCCATAGCCTCTACAAATGGGGTCTCCAATCTTTGTTCTGTCAAAGATTAACCCTCTAATTGGTAAAGCATTATTCATGCATTTCTAGATAAAGACTTTTAGTTTTTGTTTGACATTCAATTTCCATATCTGCTTCCACACCTGCCTGCTACCATGGCTTCCGCATGGATTTTCTTCTCTTCTACTGCCTCTAATTTCCTAAATTTGCTTTTTGTTCAGTTCTTTGTAGGCAGATCTCACTGTGTATTGTGCACACCCACTATGGACCTAGAAGTTGCTATCCTCTTTCCTTGTCAGACTTATAGGAATCTTCAGTATCTTTGCTGTGTCTTCACTATTGAAAGTCCTGAACACCACTAGTTTGTCCCATCTGAAGTTGGATATTAAATGATCCACTATACTAAGGTTACAGTTTTGTGACTTAACTGTTGTTGGCTTCCCCTGTGGAGTAGCTGGTATCTAATTATCGTCCCATATCCTTTTTCTCCTCCTATTTCCTATTTTCCTTCATATGCCTTCTTCCACCTCTTCTCTTGCTCCCATAATGCTCTACTAGATCCATGAGGATGTTTTAGGGACTTTGCATCTGAGGATTGATTCATTGGGGTGGTATTTGGCTTTGAGCACCTTACTAATAAGTTTGCTCTAGTTAACAATCTCCACACCTGTTTCTCCAATAGTGCTTTGTTGAATCTCTACAAATCCTTAAATTCCAGTCCTCCACTTCCCTTATCCTGTGTCAATTTCTTCCTTGAACACCAATGAAGTTTACTTTTACCTTCTGTCTCCCCCCACCAATACCTAGACATCATGGAGCTAATGTCTTTACATAGCTTGGAGGACAATTTAAAGCATGACATAGCATAAGTAGGCATTGCCATTGTCACTGCTTTGAGTAACACCTCCTTGCCTGCAGCACTCAAAAATTTGTTCTTCCAGGAATTGATTCTTTTCTAGCAATTTTTCTTCACAAACCCAAATACTTGTTCCTTTGTTCTGGTAATCACTATTGGGAGGCCCAAGTACTTCCCTTGGCTAACTTTTTGTATTTTCCCAAGCATCTTGCATTTCTCATCTTTTTTACCAATGGACATGTTTTTGCTAAAGAAGACTGAGGACTTCTCTATGTTGATCTTTCGACCTGAACTTTCCTTATACATCTTCAGCAAATGCATTAACTCCTTGACTTGATTGGGTTCAGCTTTACAAAATATTAAAGAATCATCTGCAAAAAACAAGTGGGTGATTGATGGTCCTCTTTTGCTGATTTTCATACCAGTGATCTTCTTGTTTCCTTCAGCTTGTTTGAGTAGATTAGACATTCCTTCTGAGCATAAAAGGAAGTTATAAGGTGACAGTGGATCACCTTGTCTTATACCTCTTTTTGGAGTGACAAAACCTCTGTAATCCCCATTGATATTGAAGGAGTATGTAACTCTGGAAATACAGCTAATCCACTTGTTGCAAAAACCCATTTTCTTCATTACAACCTCCAAGAACCTCTATTCCACTCTGTCGTATGCTTTAGACATATCCAGCTCTAAAGCCATAAATCCTACATTTCCTTGCCTTTTTTTTTCAGGTGGTGCAAAAATTCATGTGATAGAATCACATTGTCTAGTATTTGCCTTCCTGGTACAAAAGTAGCTTGATTTTTGCTTATGCAAAGGTCCAAAACATTTTTTAGTCTATTAGCAAGAATTTTAGGAAACACTTTGTAAGTCACATTGCAAAGACTGATAGGTCTGCATTGCTTCAAATCAGTGGGATTATCAACTTTAGGAATGAGAGAAATGACTGTGTTGTTTATAGCTTTAAGCATAAGGGTGGAATGGAAAAAACTTTTGATAGCATTTACCATACCACCTTTAATGAGGTACCAGAGCTTTTGGAAAAAAAGAGGGACATTCCATCTAGTCCTAGTGCTTTATTAGGGTTCATTGAGAACAAGGCTTTCTTAACTTGTTTTTCCTCTACAGCTTTGGTTAATTTGTTATTTATTTGGTCAGTGATTGAGTGTGGAATTCCATCCAGTATTTCCTCCAAACACTACACCCCAGGACTAGTGAATAGCTTTTGATAATACTCCTCAATTTCAGCCCCTAGTTCCTGTTCATTTTTGGTCCATGTCCCATCTTCCCTTTGTATATTCAGTATCCTGTTACTTTTCCTTTTACCTTTGACACAAGCATGAAAGTACTGAATATTTATGTCATCGAGTTTGCTTGCCCAATCTTTTCGTGATTTGTTCACCATTTTCTCCAAAATGAGTTTGATTTCATGATTTGCTAATTCCGCTTGTCCGTTGACTTGAGAATGGTATTGAAGTAAAGTCTTGTACCTACAACCATACTTGAGCAATAAGGAATCAAGTTGCTTATTATAAAATATTTTTCCTCATCACTCACTACGACTCTAGGTATGCCAAACCTACTAAAAATATTCTTTTTGAGAAATCTAAGTACAACTTTAGTATCGCTAGTAGGTGAAACAATTACATCCACCCATTTAGAAACATAATCTACGACTTCTAAAATGTATTTATTGTTAAAAGAACTAAAAAATTGGTCCCATAAAATCCATATGCCACATGTCAAACAACTCAACTTCTAAGAAAGTAGGTAAGGGCATTTTATTTTTTCTAGAAATATTTTCGATTCTTTGACAAACATCATAACTTTTTACATATTCTCTAGTATCACGGTACATAGTTGGCCAATAAAACCCCGATTGTTATACCTTTGCTACATTCTTTGAAGTACTAAAATGACCACCCATTTCTAGGTTATAACAATGATATAAAACATTACGTACCTCATTTTCAGGAATACATCTATGTACCATACCATCGACACAATGCTTATAGAGCAACGGTTCCTCCCAAAAGTAACTTTTAACATCATACAAGAATTTCTTCTTTTGGTGATAATTTAAATCCTTTGACATTATTCCGCTTATCAAATAATTAGTGAAATCTGCATACCATGGAGACTTAGCAAGTTTTAGGGTAAATTCATTCGAAAAATTCTCTTTAATTAGAACTCGATCGTCAGCAGGGATGTACTCGAGTCGCGAAAGATGGTCAGCAACAAAGTTCTCTGATCCCTTATTATCCTTTATTTCTACATCAAATTCCTACAATAAGAGAATCCATTGGATTAAACGGGGTTTTGCATCTTCTTTATAAAACAAATATTTAAGAGCCGAATGGTCTGTGTAAATGATAACTTTAGGTACTACTAAATAGAATCTAAATTTATCCAATACAAATATCACCGCCAATAGTTCCTTTTCCGTGGTTGTATAATTAAGTTGTGCTTCATTAAGCAATTTGCTCGCATAATAAATCATGTGCAACCTTTCTTCCCATCTTTGCCCTAGAACGGCGCCTATTATGTAATCACTTGCATCACACATTAATTCAAATGGTAGCGACTAATCTAGTGAAATAATAATAGGTGCTAAAGTTAACTCCTTCTTCAACCTATCAAAAGCGATCAAACATTTATCATCAAAATGAAACGAGATATCCTTGCATAATAAATCATATAATGACTTAGATATCTTGAAAAAATTCTTAATAAAACGTCTATAAAAACCCACGTATCCAAAAAAGCTACTGATCCCCTTGATATTGTTTGGAGGTGGCATCTTCTCGATTACTTCTATCTTTGCCTTGTCCACCTCAATTTCTTTGTAGTAAATCTTATGCCTTAAAACAATTCCTTTTCGAACCATGAAATGACACTTTTTTCCAATTGAGAACTAAATTGGTTTCTTCACATCTCTGCAAAATTAAGTCCAAATTATGAAGACAATTATCAAATGAAGAACCAAACATAGAAAAATCATCCATAAATATCTCCATAATTTTCTCAATATAATCAGAAAAAATTGCCATCATGCATCATTGAAATGTGGCGGAGGCATTACAAAGGTCAAATGGCATCCTTCTAAATGCAAAAGTGCCATAGGATATGTGAATGTCATTTTCTCTTGATCCTCGGGCACTATAACTATTTGATTATAACCTAAAAATTCATCAAAAAAAATAATAGTATTCATATCCAGCTATACGCTCTAATAATTGATCAAGAAAAGGTAAAAGCAAGTGATCTTTTCTAGTAACCGCATTGAGCTTTCTATAATTGATACACACTTTCCATCCTACTACAAGTCTAGAAGGAATAAGTTCATCATTTTTTTTCTTTGACTATGGTAGTTTCACCTTTATTTGGGACAACATGAATTGAACTAATCCATGAACTATTAGAGATAGGAAAGATTATACCTGCAGCAAACCATTTGATAATTTTTAATCTTACCACATTTTTCATATTTGGATTGAACCTTCTTTGCAACTCTACCACCAGTTTGCAATTGTCCTCCAAGAGAATGCAGCGCATGCACCCATAAGTTTCATCTACTATTTAGATTTAGAAATTAAGCTACTCATAAAGTAAGAAAGAACATAATTTCATTGCATGAACACATATTGAATCACAAGTAAAGAAAAAGATAGAGAAACTTGAGCCAAGGTGATGAACAAACTCCCAAATCTTCTATTGCTTCAACAAAATGAGTTGTACAATGAATTCTCCAAGAGTTTCTTACAAGTTCCTAGCTAGATAGAATAAAAAAAAAACTAAAACTAAGCTCCTGAATTAAAATCTGATAATAGCTCCCTCTATTTTAGTCTCTTTAATGATTTTTACATATATAGTGTTAAAAGAGTAAAAAAATGACAAATAAAATGACATAAAGCTTCCTTTTCTCTTCCATAAAGATTCTTGAGCATGTGCAGCCAAAATTTTGTGCTGAAATTGAGCTGGAAAGAAGTGAAACTGAGCAAGTTGCGAAACAAGTTGCAAAGAAACATGGGACAATACGCAACTTATAAATATGTGACCTGAGCTCACGTATTCAAAGGGTGCGTTTTTAGTTCTGGTGCATTTTCTTGCTTCTTTTCTGCTCCAGTTCACCTCTAAAATCACATGTAAGAGATTCATGTCGTTGTTCATGCCTTCACCGATAATACTTGCATGATGTGTCCTATTCTCTTTCCAATTTGTCGTTGAATCATGCGCTAATGGAGTTTAAGTGATATTATTGTCTCGATCCAACATTCATATCTTGTCTCAACTTCTACAATTATAACAAAAATTTGCACATTAATCTACTTAAATGAAACTCGCAAAATTGAGAGATTTAGAGAGCAAGTTACACCGTAAAAGATCCTATTTTATACCAAAAATAAACAAATAATGCTACTAATAACCATATATAATAAACACTTATCAGTTAGCATAAGCATCGAGGCAATACCTAAGCTTCCAAACAAGTATTCTATCCACATGAACTAGATCACGTGATGCTTCATACCATGTGCATAGATAACAGAGTTGCTTTGGATAACATGTATGCTAGAACAAACAACTTCATGCAAACAAATGATTTAAACACATTCCAACTAGAGTTAATAGGGACAATACAAGGACAAACATCATGATCACATGACTTAAGGAAAACAAACAACACGTAAGAACTCAAAACAAGACTCGCACAACTAAGACAACTACAAAATGACTCAAATCATTACTAAAATGATAAACATAATTAAAATAAGTATCTCTTCAAACTTTATTAACTCAAGATGATTATCCACATTACACACATAGACAACCCTAAAGACAATTCCAATTAACTCAAGAGTTTCACAATGTGTCAACAAATCAAGAAACATATCCTTTGGGATGCACAAAGAACACTCATTCATGTCATCAAAATAAGACTTAAAAGCATACAAAGACATATTAGGAAAAAACCATGCCTCCATAGGCAAATCAAACATCTCGATTTCACTATGATAACTATGAATTCTAGATGAAAAACTTACCTTGTCAATGGCTAATTGAACAATAATAAATTTACCATGTGTAATCGATTCAATGAGCCATTGATTAGTGACATCCACAAGTGAATTGGTTGCCATATCACCAGGATCAAACACAACATGATTAATTACATGTTTCAGGACTAATCAATTCTTTAACCATTGAACATGTATCCATGGACATTGATACACACACTCTTTTATCCACTCCTAGCATATGAAACACTCCAAAATCTATATCCAAAACAAGACAATCAGCACTTAGCGTTCAATCAAAATTAGATAATAAAGACATACTAGCTTGATTGAACCTAATCAATGAAAACAATGTAGCTGTAAGCTTCCTCCCCTAAAGACTTTCATCCCCTTTGGTAGGTAAGACGGTAGATGTATTGCAATTCTCCACAAATAGACGGTAAAGATACGCAACTCCATGACTCAACATGGCAATTAATCCATTAACCTGGCAAAAATCAACAAATACACTAAGGGACCGCTTGGTTCATGTTTAGGAATCGAAATTGTAATTGGAATCATTTACAAAAAATTAGTATGAATTTTGATTGGGTTGTGGTCAAGGTATCAATACAATAACAAGCGCTTGGTAGATATTTGTCAGGAATGGATATTGCATTAAAATTTGAATATTTTATCATTTTTTAATTTCTTTTTGTTCTCTCCTTTTTGTTCTTAATCCAATTGCAGAACATCCTTCTTAACCGAATTGTAGAACTTCATAGTGACCATTAATGGATCAACCGGTATTTTTCTTGGACTTCAAGATCACAAAATCTGTTTTCGTAAACCCCACTTGTAACTTGAAGATCATTAGATCTAGTTTCTAAACAACTTTAAAAAAGAAAGAAAGAAAGAAAGACTCAGATTTGCAGCCATTCAACCCCCAAAAAAGATGAGAGTCGTCATCAGATTGCAGCCATACTCCACCAAAAAGATTTGCAGCCATACTCCACCACTTTAACTCCTCCTTCATTGCAGCCATACAACCCCCAAAAAAGACTCAGATTTGCAGCACAGAGCACAGAGCCGTCGGCAACCAATCAAGATGAGATTCTTTGGCCAACAAAAATTACTCTCACATTTGCAGCACAGAGCCGTCGTCAGCTATGGAAGATTGGAAAAAAAGAGGCCTGCTACACCGGTAGGAGAGAAATTAGAAGATTGGAATAAGTGGGATAGAGGAAAGGAAAAGGCCGGTCTGATATGGGGAAGGAAGCAAATAGGAAAATGTGATGAAAATAGAAGAGATATGGTGAAGCAATGAGTGAGATGAAATAAATAAAAAAAAATTAGCTTTGGAATCAAACGTGGGGTTTCACAAAACCTCCCAACTTGATCAGGAACGGGAGAAGTCCAATAATTTGGGAATGATTTCAAAAATTACATTTCAATAGGTATAACCCAAGCAAGTGATAAAGGATTTATTCCATTTTGTGATTTCCATACCCGCTAACCAAACAGCCCCTAAACAAAATAAGATAAGGATAATTAAACACTCTGAATTACACCTCATCATTCCACTTTCCTTTTTTTTTTTTGGGTTCACCCACTTTACTTATGCCCCATTCTGGATTTCTCCTTGTTGTCACTTCCCCCCACTCCCATTCTCTATCCTTGGTATCCATCTATATATCTTTCCATATGTTTATTATTTTCCATCTCACACCTTTTAATAGTGATATTTGTTAGTGAGCTAATTATGCATTTTATTTGTTAATACTCCCTCTTAACTTTGGTCAAATATGTGTTACTATTTTATTGTTTAAAACTTTCGTAAAGAAATTTACTTTATCCCTTTCTACTATGTGTATCATTCTTAATTTAACCTCATCCAATGGGATTCAATGTACAAATTACTATTTAATGAATGCATTTCAATATCTAATAGCAAGATTCATAAGCACCAGAATCTTGAGAATATGAATGATTATCTCTTCGAAAGGAAGCAGTGACACATTGGTTTAACTGGTCTGAAAAAGCTTAATCTACCAAAATTACTAGGCAATCTCAAGAAATCATTTCAGTTTATCAGAAGTCTCACAATCCAAATAGTGCAACTTAACCTTAACATCATAATGAAGCTTTTGTAAAGTCTAACCATTGGACTTTATGCACTATTTTAGGCAATTGGAGAATTATTTCATCGTGTATGTTTTCGGTTTTGATTAATGGCCGTCCGTGTGGATTTTTCCCCTCCTGTCGAGGCCTAAGGCAAAGCAACCCTTTGTCCCCAGCTTTGTTCATAATTTTGGCTGAGGTGCTGTTAAGGAGATTGAATGATTTGCTTCATCATCCGTCTTTCTCTCCTTATTTTGTCGCTCAAAATTGTCCGTTGGTATCCCATTTGGCGTATGCGGATGATATTCCAATCTTTACAAGGAGGGGATAGATCTTCTATTTTGTTGGTGATGAAGGTGTTACAAGATTATCAGCGGTGTTCAGGCCAGCTAGTGAATACTTCCAAGAGTTGTTTTCTAGCTCATCCGAAGGTTACCCACCAAAGGATGTTGATAGTTCGCAAGTTGACGGGTTTTGCCTGCAAAAGTTTTCCTATTAAGTACCTGGGTTGTCCGGTGTTTGTTGGTAGGAAGTTGAAAGAACTCTTTTTTTCTGGATATTATTGATTCGCTTGTGGCTCCATCTAGCAATAGAGTGTGAGGTGGTTGTCGTTTGGAGTGCGGATTGTGTTGATCAAGTCGATTTTGTCATCCTTGTTGATGTATCTGCTATCGATCTTAGATCCTCCTAGAGGTGTTATTCATCAGATTGAAAAATTATTTACAAGTTTTCTTTAGGCCCATGGGATCACTGGGTGGCCTGGCGTAGGATGTGTCTTCCGACGGAGGCTGGTGTTGTGGGTTTCCGTTCGTTGCAGTCTGTCTCGGTGGCATTTGCATGTAAATTTTGGTGGAGATTCAGGCAAAGGAACTCACTATGGGTGAATTTTTTGTATGATCGTTATTGTAACTCACAATGGGTGTAAATTTTCTGTTGTGGGACCTTTCGGATGGGAGCTACTCCTTTGGGTGGGACAATTGGTCTGGTATTGGTTCGTTGGCATGGAAATTCCGAACTTTGGCTACTGATGTGTCGGTTAGAGAGTTTTGGCAAGGCATGCATTGGAATTTGACTCTTTTACTACATTCAGCTCCTTAGGAGGTCTATAATCTAGCCAGGGACACCTTTCTTGCCGTTAGGAAGGGTTCAGATGCTGCTCTGTGGTCTCTGTCTTCCTCAGGAGATTTTGAGGTGCATTCGATTATGGCTATATTGGATAGTTCACCTTCTTCTTCTCGGGTTTTATTTTGGATTTGGCAGTCGGGTTTACCTCTAAAATTCTCTTTCTTTATGTGGAGATTGTTGGGAAATAAGTTACCAGTTAGGGAGGTGCTGTTTAAGTTTCAGGTGTGTGGCCCTTCTAATTGTTATTGTTGTTCGTCCCCTGAAATTGAGTCGCTTCATCATCTTTTTATTACAAGTGAGATCTTTAATCTGATCTACAAACATTTCGAGGGTCCGTTGGGTATTTTTCGGCCTAATACTATTGTCAGGCAAAAACTAGTAAATTGGCAGTTGCGGCAGTTGTTGCAGTCTAATCCCAGGCTGAAATGGCTATTTAGATTGGCTCCATTTGTAATTTTCTAGTTTATTTGGCGATTTCGGAATAAAGCATGTTTTGATGGGGTAGTTCTTGATTTTCGCCACACTGTGTTCCAGATTACATCTGAATTGATCTTTCATGTTTAGAGCCAAATTTGATATTCCTGTGGCTTCTAGGATCTCTTGGCGAGACTTGGTGCTTGATTTGCAAAATTCTCCGTTGAGGTTTAGGTAAATTTCGGTTGTTTGGTCAAGGGCCAATGGATGGGTGTTAAGTTGATTACGGATGGTTCTTTGCACGGGAACCTAGGGCTAGGAGGTGGTGGAGGGATTCTCAGAGATTTGAACGGTGAGGTGGTGTTTGCGTTTGTGGAATATTATGGTCGTCTTCTTCCCTACAGGCGGAGGCTATGGCTCTTTACACGGGTTTTGAAATTTGTGCTCTTAATGGTCTTTCTCGTATAGTTGTTGAGATTGATTCTAAAGTGTTATGTAGTGTTCTGACATCCAAATCTTTAGGTCCGTCATCTACTCGTTCGGTGATACGGAAGATCCGTTTATTTGATCATCTTGTGGTTTCGTTCATACATTGTTTCCATGAAGGTAACATGGTGGCAGACTCCCTGGCAGCATTTTCCTTATCGTCTGGCTCTTTTACGTTATTGTATTCTCAACAATCTCTCCCAAAGTTATCTAGAGGATTGGTGAATTTAGATAGATTGGGTGTTTATAATTTTCGTATTAAAAGATGGTAAGTTGTGTTCTACTCTCTCCGAGTATTCTTGTTATATTTGTTTTTAATGAATTATACACCAAAGATCCTTTTTTAACTCTCTCAATAGCCGTATGTCTCTTATCCCTAGGAGGCCTGCCTCCCTCCACTAGCAAATTTTTTTAAAAAACTCTATTTATTCTGGTGTGGATGCAGGCAGACCTGTATTTCTTGATTTTAACAGGACTCCTTACAAGTGTTGTTTTTATCCACTATTATCTCAAAATAATCAATATGGATACCCAAGCCCACCCGCCAGCGTTGATTAGCAGTTAAAAAAAAAAAACCAATTGGAGAAACAGGCAAACAAGGCGAGAAAATATTAAATACACAAATTCATGGGACAGACTGGTCAATTTGCCGGCTTCACAAATTCATAGCAATTCAAATGGTGATACTGTTGCCAGTTTTGAGCTTTTATCGCAGTAGATTGAATTCTGGATTCTCATATGCACGTAGAAATTTCGTGTATTTTCCACAGTTGGAATGGATTTAGCCTTGGAAAAGTGTTAAAATTTGTCATCTGGATAAAAACAGTAAACACAGTTGGCTGCCATTCAAAAAAAGCAACTGCAGGAGTAGCCCACTTGTGGTGCATTTCCTATTTTCTTTCAAGCTCTGCAACAAACTCATAATTAATGATACTACACTGTTATTATTATCTGGTAATTACAAAAAATTATGCTAAGTACTTTGTTAATTTAATGATAAATGGTACACAGATTACAGCATCGGACAGCTCTACTTAGTTTTCAAGCTGATACTGCCAAGAAAGAGAGCTGAGGCAGCAGAACCGAATTTTCCTGTTCTTACTTCTTCTCGCCTCATCTCCGCCAACACCATTGGCATCAGGACTGAATACATCCTCATCATTTGTTGCCTTCTCTGTAAGAGTTAATTCCATTCTCTGATTTTGAGATGAAAGTGAAACAGCATGGTCAATCTCACAAGGGCCAGAAAAATCCTGCAATGCTGGAGCTATTTTATTATGGTTGGCATACCTGCAATACGTACTGGATCCTGTATGTCTGATAATGGGTTGAATTAATAGGGATAACGTAATCAAACAAATGTAAAGAGACAAATTATCGATATGAAAAGAATACCTGATACAATGACAAATTATCGATATGAAGAGAATACCTGATACAATGGCTACTAGAGCTATTCCTGGGTTCATATGAACCAATCGCTTCTGGATCTTCCTTTTCTGTTGGCTGACCACGTACCTCGGTATTTTTGCAGATTCGATTGGCCTCCGAGTATCCTGCCTCTCTGGACTTGTTATTTTCCAAATATTGTGATTCTTCTTTAGGGCTGCCAGGCAAAATCCTGGTTTCATGATTTGGTCTGCATTCTTGGAAAACGGAGATTACATCATCCAATATTCTCAAAGCTTGTTCAACCTCCGGATGAATAACTACTTTCTTATTGTCAGTGGAAAATCCAGAATCAATTTGATTTGTGGGCAAATTAATAGAACTATTGTTATCTAATTCAGCCAAACATTGACTTCCCTCACTATCATTTTCCTTGATCTCCTCAATCTCACCATATAATTTTTTATCTTGAACAAACGAATCCCCAGCTTGGGAATTAACTGCAGAGTCGTGATTATGAACCATCTCTTGACTACTGCTGACATTTTCTCTCTCTTCCAATTGTTCTTTAAGCAGGCAGGATGTATCATTATTCATTTCAGCTGGTTGAGGAGTCTTGGTAGATAAACCATTTGAGTAAAAGGATTGGCCAACATAAGCATACAGTGGATCTTTCAAAGCCTTGGCAAAATCTTCATCACCTTTTGCAACTGAAGCAACCTCCTGCAAGAGTTCCAAGGATTATATATCTGAGAAAAGCAGATACTAAGCACCAAAAGATCCATACCCAATAACTATAAGTTCAACTGCAAGGACCTGTGCACATTTTTCAAACTTACTAGACAAAGGATTTGCTTGTGGGATAAGAAGATGTTAACCAACACCATCACTTCAACCAGTGGACCTATTTGGCAGTAGATGCACTCATAGCACCACGCTTATGGTAATTTTTATTTTATTTCTATGTGGATGCACATAGTTTCAAGATCCTAATAGTAACATAAGTAAGAATTTGAGAGAGGAACTAAATGGACTTTCTGATCAAAATAACAGACCCTATTCAAGCCACTACTAAATGAATATTCATGAAAAACTTGAAATGCCTTTATCACCAATAGGAATGCAAGTAGAGACTTAATTGTCTCAAGAAAAAAAAAACTCCTGAAAAGCATTACTAACCTTTTTAAAAAGCCTGAAACCACTTCCTAAGATCTGCCTTGAAACAAAATTAATGAGTGCTGGAGGAATGAAATCCAATTTAACATCCATGTTTGCAATTGTCCTAGAATATTTGAATTAAAGGAAAGCATTGTAAGCCAGAAACAGCAAAACAAAGTTAAATATGGATATTAAACTCAAAATCCACAGAAATAGAAGTCTTTCATAAGTTCAGACACATGTGATCTGTTCATAAGCAAAATTCATTTCCCACATGTTTAACAGACTTGTAGTAAAATCTCCTACAAAGTGCTCAAACTGCAGTTACCATGTTGGTTTTACATGCCTAGATTCACAGATAGATAGAGTCATCCTTGTGTAAATTAAATACTCATGTCAATTCTAGTATATATTTCTGAATTCATTCTATCATTGTCCTCCAATTATTTAATTGGTAAGTCATTGATCTTTCAGGTCATGGTATAAATGATCTAAAGTTCATGTAGCACTTGAGACTACCAAAGTTTTTACCTATCATTCTATAATAAAGGTACATGATATTTAACGAAAACTTCTCACCGCACGTAAGATCTATTTGCAGACACTTTCTGTAGAGCAAAACCTCCCACCACATCAATCCGGATTACATCTTGTGCATCAGGTATCCCATCTCGAGTGAAACCATGAGAACTTATATCAATGCTTTCCAAGTCAGATATCTGGATAGACATAAATGTTCAGCTTCAGATACAATTCAAGAATAAGCACCCCAGAGCAGCAAAGGAGAAAAAAAAAATTAGACAAGATTATTTATCTTTAAAATCCTACCGAGTTCAAAAGCACCACAACCAGATCATCTCGTAAGTATTCAAACTCAAAATAATGGATTATAGCCTCCCTTGTTGACAATGGCCATGAAATCTTCAGTCTTCCTTCCAAGTAATCGAGCACCTCAGTAGGCAAGGTATAACTTGTATAGAATAACTGAAAACATTTGGTTTTGGAAAGAACAAACCTGACTAAACATATCTGTTCACCAATTCTGACCTTCTGCAGACACTGAGACGAGATGAGCTTGAAACTTGGAACAGTAATCTGTGGCCACCTGGTTAAAAAAATCACAAAAGAATGATGTTATTAAAAGCATTAAAATTGGAGTGCTAGAAAGCAGACAGATTTTGAGTTGTTTGAACCACATCACCAGAATAATATGTCAAAATCAAGAAAAAGTTATTTACATACCCAAGGTACACAAGTTTCCAATACATCCAATACGAAATGTAAAAATTTCTGATGAAGCTATTAGGTTGATCAGGGATTTATAGCATCACTGGATCAGTAGATCTAGTTGTACTCAAATGTATCCTTTTCTTTTCCTCTTAACCATTTTTGTTTTTCCACCCTACTGCAGGGAAATAGTTAGGGAAGAAATGCTAATGCTCATCACTTTAGGCAATATTAGCAAATTACTTCAAAAACATTTCAAGAGCCAAAAGGATGAACAGTATTTGATTCACCCAAGTTGTCTGGTTGTGTCCCCAAATGTCACTAGCTTAGAGTACAGCAGGAAAGAAGCCTCCTTGCATAGTATCATGTTACCTTCATTTGGAAAGCAATACCAAAGTGCTTAATGGGATCAACATTACTGTTGTAAATGTAACCACTGAGCTACAGCTCAAACATATCAGATGGTGCTCCTTTAATAGTTCGTGGTAGCAAAAGCAGATGTATCTCTACCCAATTTTGTTTCCCAGTTGAGATAATTTGTTCAGAACATGTTACAAAATTCAAAAGGTAATACACCCAAGATTAAATTAAGCATGATCACATGTCATTAAGATATTGAGCAGAAACATATTTTTCTGGAAGAAACATTTACCATTTTGGATACAAGCCCGCCTCCCACGAGATGCATAGGCCTGCAAGAGAACAAAAAGACCATTTGAAAGTTCTCAAAGACAATCAACATAGAAGGTGGCACTCAACCTCATGTGCATTTAACATGGAAGAAGAGGGAGATCAGTTCAGCAAATAAATATAGCTTACAAACATCTAAAGGCCCATCCACATAGCCTTCAACAAGTAGGGTATGAAATGGAGTGCCTTCTGGTCCTTCTCTATACATAACACGAAATTCTTCAGTATCCTGTTTCACCTGACAAAATAACAGTATGGTAATAACATCATTATCACACTTCTTATCACCAGATTGAAAAGTGCAAGCATTATGAATAAAGGTATACTTTCCAACCACGATGTGAGGCCTCACTGTACTTTGACCTCTGAACATCATCCACAGAGGCACTGCTTAACATTCCAAGAAAATGTGAGACTTCTTTGGTTCTCGTTTCTGCAATATTGTTGATAAAATCTACAAAGCATAAATATCAATATTTAGTACCATCTAGTTGCAGAAACTCTAAAGTGAGATAAACTATTGGAACTTAAAATGTCGAAAGAGAAGTTTCTAACCTTCATTCTCCACTTCTGATGAACGTAAAATTTGATCCTTAACAAGTGTCCCTAGTGTCTCCACATCAGTAAGATCATGACAAGAAAGTGTCTTATCCAGCCTATCCCGGTAAAGTGAGATGCTACTGTCCTCCCTCATTTTGTGCCTCACCAATTAAAAGGTGATTTTCTTCCCAATCCTTAAGAGGCAAGACAAATACAGCTAAGAAGAATTATTAACATTTCATTTGAACACTACAGCACATGACTCTACTTGCCACATAATGTTAAACTACAATGTGCCTTTGTTCTACTTCTTCCCCACAAAAGCAGAAATGATGATTCTCGCACCCCTTTTTCTTAAAAGGATAAAATAAAAATTATTTTTATTTTTCTGAAATTAGGACAAGAAAAATCAAAAAGCCTAAAATAAGACTGCGCAAAGGCGATGGATTTAGGCCCACTAGAGTTTAGCAAAATGCCTTTCCAAAATTTTGGAGTTGTCGCTCTTTATTGAGGTTAGGTGTCCAAGTCACCTAAAAAGAGAATTTTTTATTTTTGAAATGCAAATTAAATCCCTTTAATTAGGCAACTATAGATCTTTCGAAATTAGAGAAATGAGTTTGGGAGCAACATTTGTGAGGAGATAAGGTCGAGATTTTACCCTCAAGCACCTCCCTATACCCGACAAATCCAGTTGCGAGTTTAATTGTATTCTTTTAATTTAAGGCCAATGTGACTTAATCTATGCTAAACACATAACATGCATTGAATTAATATCGAAACAAATAAAAACATGCATGGCACATAAAAGTGAAATAAAGCAAAAGATTAGTTCCAAGGCTTTTGTTGGAAAAGCCAAGGAATAACACGCTCTCGCACACTCGATCGTGTACCACAAAAATGAAAATTAATTAAGGAAAAAAATAAAAGAAAAGCAAGAAAAAGAAAAAATAAAATCACAAACATAAAATGCACCTATGCCCCATATGGGTTACGTCACTTCTAAGAAATAAAAAATATATATATAACTAATTACAACTTGACAAATGAAAAGAAAAAAAAATGCTAACTAGACTAATCTAGTCCTTGGACTTAATTGAAAGGTTCTAAATAAGTTCTGGAGTCAAATTACAAAGTCTTAAAATTTGAGGTAAAATCAAAAAAGCAAGGCAAAACTGGGGGACTTAAAATTTGAGTTCCAGGCGCTACTGCTGCCTTGCTTTCATTTCCAATGAACCTCGTTGGACAGCGGCGGCGTCGGACCACTGCCTTGTCTCTCTCCTCCCCACAAGCAAACACACAATGCACACTGAAATTCTCACCAAAATGCAGAAAAGTAGCAAATCGAAAAAACGAAAAATCAATACCAAAATCTCTAGCTTCTCTCTCGGCCCTCTTGGTTTTCCAGCCTCACTCAGGGGTTCCGGCCAGCATTGGATTGACCAGAATCATCTATCTTGCAACCACAAAGACTCAGCAGATTCTTTTTCCTATTTTGGCTCATAATTTCCTTTTGGGCATATTTACAAACAAAAATCAAGCTTTTATGCAATTTAAAGCAATCAGGCCAGAAACTTTTCAGAAACACAACAAATTTCAGTCATTCATAATCATAAAACAATTAGAAACATGAAAGGATGCTAGCTTAAGCGAGAAGGCAAGCAAGAGGCATGTAGTTCACACAAATATCAGAAATTATAACAGATAAGATAGAAGAGTGACACAGCTTTACAGTGTTGTTCCGGTGAAGATTTGCGACGGGAGAGGTGGTATCGGTTCCGGCGGCAAAGATGGTGACTTCTTTCTCCCCTGCTCGCCGATGAACTGTGCTTGTCTTTTCCTGATTTTTGTTTCTATATTCTGATTTTTCTTTTTTATGTTTTTTTTTTTAAATTTGAGATCTAGAAGTTTGGCAAGACCTTTAGGAGACTGTTTTTCTTTTTCTTTTTTTCCCTTTAAAAGAAGAATGACGGGATTGATGAATTGATGAATGAAAAAAGGACGTCTTGGATCACAAATGATATGGGTCCCAAGGCCTCTATTCTTGGTTTTCTGTGAAAATTAGGCTGATGAACCGCGTGCGAGTGTTTGCGCGTGGGGGTGCGAAGTTCGAGTGTGTGAGCGGGTGTGTACTTGAGTGCTAGACTGCTGCGTGGCAAAGATAAGGAGGAGTCGTTCTCTTTGTTTACTTTTTGCAAAGAGTCCGCGAGAATCACAAAGATAACTATCGTTATATTGGTCAAAATTTGGGGTAATGTACGGGTTGAGGTGTATTGTACGTTGCATGCCTCGTTAATGGTATCGGTTAATGACATCTTGCCCTCCTAAGACTAGGGGTAACAGCATAACCCAACCACCCCCCCCCCCCCCCCCGCCCTTCAATATCAATAAGATATCAGGCACTTTAGCCATTTGAGAATACTACTGCTTTTGATGTTTGAGTCAAGTATTCCATTTGAAAAAGCATAAAAATAAATTGCTTGAATATATTGAATTAATTAGATGGCATCGAATTTTCTCGATAAAATTTGCTTTCAAAAATCCAACTTAATATATTCAAATAACTTAATAGATTCAAATTTCGAACTTCAATTTTTAAATTCAATTTTATCAAGCGCACTATAAATATGAAATAGGGAAACATTGTAGTTAATAGTATTCTCTCTATCCTAAATTGTCTATCGCATTTTTTGCTTTCAACCTTTTAAAAATATTGGCTGATGATGATGTTTGTGAATTTGTTTTCAAAATTGTCTAGAAATTTAGTATGAAATATAGATAAATGTATAAATAACGTTTGAAAAAAAGTTTAAAAGTAACTTTGATTTTGTTAAGTTGACAAATATTTTGGGATATTTCAAAATTAAAAAAATATGAAACTTTCGGGAGTATATAGTACTGAAAGTTAATTACTAATAGCATGATATTAGCCAAAACACCAAAAATGTTATATTAGTTAATAATAACTAACATAATTAACATGGGATAATAAATAATAAGGCATGAGATAATGATTGTTTTAAATGAAATGGAATAAAGAACATCTTTGAAAATTTAGAAAGTGGCACATTTAATTAAATATTTTTTGCTCTCGGTTATAATTAGTATAGATACAGGTAGTATAGATGTTGGTTTCAAATGCAAATAGTTAAATTAGAAGACTGTTTTTCTCCTACTTCTCCCTAACTTCCTCCATTCCTAGCAAACAAAATGACATAGTTATTAAATCTGGCCTGGTCCGGCGGTCGAACCGGTCAAACCGGTGAACCGGCCATTGGACTGGGCCGGGTTTTAAATTAGATCATTTGGGCAAGAAGACCGTTGACTAGTCAACGTGTTGAGTTTGATCCCTATCTTTTGATGTTTACAAAACAAATGGATGATACTAATATTTCTTCAAGATATATTTTCAGTTATGAAATTATTTGATTCCATGAACAAGTGCAATTGGAAGAAGACAAAGTATGCTGAAGCTGTCGGACGCTCAAAAAGACTGCATCGGACGTCCGACAACCATTGAGTATCTTCGGACGCAGAAAACCAGCCTATCGGACGTCCTAAGGAATTGAAGAAAAATTCTCAGTTTTTACATCATACCTTCGGACGCAGAAAACCAGCCTATCGGACGTCCGAAAGAATTGAAGAAAATTTCTCAAACTCACTGACTGCTGTCGGACGCATAAAACAGGGCTATCGGACGTCCGACACTCCAACGGCTAGTTGACTCTTCAGCTACTTTCTATCCGTTGGAAGCTTTAATGTGGCTCTTTCTTGGTCCTATATAAATAGTGGTTGGTCAGATACTTCAAATAACTTTGGCACACTGAAGATACAAAAGATCTAGAGAGATTTTAGTGAGAAAATACTCCAAAAAGAATATTTGTAGTCTTAGTGGTGTGAGGTTCATTGTAAACTTTTCATTTGTGAGTGAATCTTTCATGAGTGTAGCTCTGTGAGGGTTGTCCTGAGGGATAGTAAAACGTCCTGGCTTGACCGAGTGCTGCTTGGGGCAAGGAGGAGGTGAACCTTCCTTTGTACACAAGAGTGATTGTAATTCATCAACTTGAAGTAGCTTGTTTCAATTAATCTACAAGCTCAAGAGGAGTTGGGTAGTTAATTGGTTTGCAATCCTTTCCTTTTTATTTACTTATTGTTTCGTTTATGATCTTTGCATTGGTTGTTTTGGGCCTTACAATTGGTATCAGAGCTTGGTCTCCTAGAGATTAAACTCAATCGGCTTTGGAGTAAAGATGACAACCAATAATGCTATGTTTTTTGAAGGACATTCTGTTATTAGACCACCTGTGTTTAATGGGTCAAATTATATGAGTTGGAAAGAAAGAATGATTATCTTTTTGCAATCTATTGATATCGAATTGTGGTTTATTATTAGTAAAGGTCCATATGATGCCTCTCTTATAGATGAAAATACTCATGCATCTAGACCGAAAACAAGAAGTGAACTGACTGCTGTGGATAGAGCTCATCTCACCTTAAATGCAAAAGCCATGAATGTGTTATATTGTGCATTAGACTCAAATGAATCTATTAGAGTCAAGGGTTGCAAGTCAGCTAAAGAAATTTGGGACAAACTGAAAGAAATTCATGAAGGTAGTGAGAATGTTAGAGAACAAAAGAAGTCCATTCTAGTTACAAAGTATGAATCTTTCAAGATGGAATCTCATGAAAATGTTGATCAAATGTATTGTAGATTCAATGATCTCATTAAAGATTTAGAGGTGCTGGAAAAAGAATATTCTCTTGGTGAGAAAAATAGAAAAATCCTGAATGTCTTGTCCAATGATTGGGAAAATAAAGTGACTGCTATTGAGGAGGCTAGAGATTTGAATACTATGCCTATTGAATCTCTTATTAATTATCTTACCTCTTATGAGCTGAAACTTAAGACTAAGGTGCAAGAGGAAGAGGATGCAAAAGTGCAAAAGAATATTGCTCTAAAAGCCTCACAAGATGAAGATGATTCTGCCTCCCTAGATGAAGAAGATGTGGAAGGTGATGACAATGATATCGCTCTCATCACAAAAAGTTTCAAACGAATACTCAACAAGAGGAGATTCAGAAATGGTGGACCTAGCAATTCATTCTCAAATCAGTTCAACAAAAAGCAAACTGATCAGTGCTTTGAATGCGGCCAACCTGGACACTATGCAAGTGATTGTCCAGTGATGAAGAAGAAAGAAGGAAGAAAACCAAGAATAAATAAATTTCAATTCACATGGAATGAATGCAATTCCGATGGTGAAATTGAAGAGGAAGATCAATCTGCTCAATTGGCTTTCATGGCCATTGGAGATGATGAGGTAACATCTTCTAGCTCTCAATTTGAAAGTGATGATGAAGATGATGATGATCTTGAATCTTTCATTATAAAATTGCATGATAGTTTGAAAGAATCTTATGTTAGAAACAAGGAGTTAAAACAGAAAATTAGTTTTTTGTTTCGAGATAATGCAAATCTTTTTCAACAAAATAAAAAGTTGAAAGCTGAAAATGATTACTTCAAAAAAAGTGAGACTGCTTTACACTTGGATCTTGATAGAAAAACAAGTTTTTGTGAAATGTTCAAAAGGGAACAAGATGATTTGAAAAGAAGATTGGATGATTTAAATGAGTTGCTTCAACATAAAAAACAGGACTGTTTTCAGAGTAATAAATCAAAACCTCATTTTAAGATAAATTCTGTTGCAAATGAGTTTGTTATCCATAGGAGAAGACAAGTAAGATTTATTAAACCTGTTCATATAAATAATTCCCTGATTATGTGTAATTTCTGTTGTCAAAAAGGTCATATGAAAAGTGATTGTTATGTGAGAAAGAATATAAAAAAAGGAATGAAATACATGTGGATAGTTAGGCATGATGCTAACTTTAACAAGTAGGAGATTCTGTTAATCATTGCAGTGATTCTTGTTCACAATATTCTTCTTTTGATATTTCTGATATTTTGATTTGAGTTTTCGCTGATATTTTTGAATACTACTGAATCTATATGATGTCAAAAAGGGAGAGAAAAGAACTATTCTGATCTAACGATGATTTGCTAATTTCTCAGTAATAAGTTGGTATGTTGGTATTGCTGAATTCTGCTATCATTTCTCTGTTTTTGTTTGAAATATTGGATTTTCTGTTATTGTTGTTGGATTATGGTTGCTGGTTATTACTCTCATCTTATGATGACAAAAAGGGGGAGAGATGGATGCAATGTGTAAGGGGGAGTTATTATGAGATTATGAGTTTGGCTCTTAAAAGTTTTGATTGCAATGATTGAGGGGGAGCTTATACTTATTTTTGTTTCTTTCCATCCATTGTTTTGTCATCATCAAAAAGGGGGAGATTGTTGAGTTTGATCCCTATCTTTTGATGTTTACAAAACAAATGGATGATACTAATATTTCTTCAAGATATATTTTCAGTTATGAAATTATTTGATTCCATGAACAAGTGCAATTGGAAGAAGACAAAGTATGCTGAAGCTGTCGGACGCTCAAAAAGACTGCATCGGACGTCCGACAACCATTGAGTATCTTCGGACGCAGAAAACCAGCCTATCGGACGTCCTAAGGAATTGAAGAAAAATTCTCAGTTTTTACATCATACCTTCGGACGCAGAAAACCAGCCTATCGGACGTCCGAAAGAATTGAAGAAAATTTCTCAAACTCACTGACTGCTGTCGGACGCATAAAACAGGGCTATCGGACGTCCGACACTCCAACGGCTAGTTGACTCTTCAGCTATTTTCTATCCGTTGGAAGCTTTAATGTGGCTCTTTCTTGGTCCTATATAAATAGTGGTTGGTCAGATACTTCAAATAACTTTGGCACACTGAAGATACAAAAGATCTAGAGAGATTTTAGTGAGAAAATACTCCAAAAAGAATATTTGTAGTCTTAGTGGTGTGAGGTTCATTGTAAGCTTTTCATTTGTGAGTGAATCTTTCATGAGTGTAGCTCTGTGAGGGTTGTCCTGAGAGATAGTAAAACGTCCTGACTTGACCGAGTGCTGCTTGGGGCAAGGAGGAGGTGAACCTTCCTTTGTACACAAGAGTGATTGTAATTCATCAACTTGAAGTAGCTTGTTTCAATTAATCTACAAGCTCAAGAGGAGTTGGGTAGTTAATTGGTTTGCAATCCTTTCCTTTTTATTTACTTATTGTTTCGTTTATGATCTTTGCATTGGTTGTTTTGGGCCTTACACAACGACCCGACAATCCGACCGAATTAAATTGGAAACCCGGCCGGTTTTTCAACGAACCAGGTCTTGTCAAAAAATCTTATTGCCTTTGTTGGAGTTCGAACCTTGCAACACTACAACATACTTACAGGCTACTTCGAAATATGCTAATAGAATAGCTTTATTATAATATATAAATATGTTTTCAATTCTATCTTTTTTTTCTCTAAAACAAATATATTGGAATCTTTTAATAAAAATTTATTACCCTCCAAACTCTATAAGTTATAAAATGGATTTCAAAAATAACATATTACATAATTCATTTTAAAGACAAATATTATTTTTAATAATTGTTTACACTTAAAATTCATAAATAAGCTAGATAATTACACTAAATATAGATAAAATTTTACACTTGAAGTTTGGTGTATTACTAAATAACTTTATATTTGATTGATTCTTATATGAATTAATTATTTTATAGCAAATTAAATTAAATGAGCTTTTGCTATGGCATTATTTATTACACTTTATGTCATATATCTTATATAAAAAATTATGAAATATAATATTTAAATATATTTGGTGACCCACTGGTTGAACCAGTAACCCGTTGACCCACCTCCTTCGTCGGGTTCCTTCCCGGGTTGGGTTTAATAACTATGCAAAATAACACCTTCATTTATTGGAGGAGGGAGGTCGCATTTGGGCTCCATCCCTCCGTTCAATGATTTCTTCTTTTTTTTTAAGTAATAAAATCTCTCCTAAAATTTCTACTAAGAGTATTATCCTTTTCTAGAGTTTTCTAGTGAGAAATTCTTCTATGTTAGAGTTTTTCTAGTGAGAGTTTGTTTTCTTGTGAGATTCCTAGTAAGCGTTTTCTATTATTTTATGTTTTTTTGGTTCTTTTTCCTTTATCAAATCTCAATTTTTTTCGGATTGGTTTGTCAATTCTAAAGTTTTCGAGTCTATTTTGTCAGATCTCAACTTAATATATGGGTCTAAAGTAGATAAATAGCGGATTTGGCTAGGAAAGAAGAGATGCATTGATGCATTAGATGTTCGTTAAATTAAAAGATATTGATATCATTTTGAATAAGTTAGAGATTTATAATGCAAAATTTGTAATTTTCTCAAATTTGGTGTATTTGTAGATGCCTCAAATATGTTATTCCTGTAACATCTTTTATGATGTATTTTCTAACATTAGTATAGATGTTGTGAATGAAATGAGTATTTCTATAAAAAAAAAAAAATAGAAGACTTTATGTCAAATAGATCATAAATATTATTGGAGTAAAATGAATTTGAAATTTCAACTTCATTTATATACAGCCAGAACTTCCTTGTAACTAAAGCCCAATTTTGATCTTGATAGGAATTTAAATTTTCTTAACTTTCACTAAAGGATATCCGTGTCGATTTAATTGGACAATTCAATTTCTCATTAGAACCCCAAACTCTAGTGTTTTCCAAATTAGGGGGAATTGCAATTTTTAGTCCCTAATGTGCGGTCTATATGCTAAATTTGTTTCCAATGTTTTGGTCAAAACAAATCTAGTTCTCAAAATTTGTGATTTTTGGCAGATCTAAGACAATTGATGGAAATAGAATAATGGCTAACGGTCAACATCAAAATACCGTTAGTCAACAACTTTGACTTTGTATTTTTTGGTCTCCAATGTTATGATTTTGAATCATTATATTTTTTTATTTTTAAATAGCGATAGTAAGAGTTTTAGTATGAATTGAGATATAAATAAAATGAAATATTATTAAATGGATAATAAGAATTTTAATTAAACTTTCTTCTTCTCTTCTTTATTTTTATTTCATTTATTCATGCTACTAATATATCATATGTTTCTTTTCTTTTGGATAGTTAGTATCAAATTTGGAATAATATACGTATAAAATTATTGTTTCTCACTACCAATATTTAATTGATAATGAATTTAATTATTTTATTTCTAACGATAATAAAAAAACTTAATTAAATATCCCTTTAAGATATAAGGAATACTATATTTTTGTAAATTAAGTTGTTCTTTTTTTTTTGCATTTTATTAGGTTATGAATTGAGTTTGAAATAAAGTTGGCATTTTATATACATCATATGACTCATAAAATGATTATCAAGGTACATAAATATTAAAATAAATACTTTAAAATTACAATATTGAAGCATTAGTTTTTAATCGGTAGGACATATAAAAATAAAAGATATTTTTTTAAGAATTCCTAAAATTACTTTTGATATTTACCTTCACTAGTTCTTATAAATACAATGGCTAACTACAAAAATTTGAAGCTTATGAGCACAAGACATTCAACAATTTTTGTAGTAATAACTATAATAAACTTGGATTATAAAACTAGAATTCTCCTTTGTGACACCCCACTTCTCCCTAAGGCGAACTAAAGGGTATCTATGGGACGCCTGCCCAACTCTCGCCAGGACTCAAGCAACTCCATTCAAGCTTATTACCAGTCTACACAACACAAGTAAATAACTTAAATATAGTAAATGCGGAAGCGTTCAATCTTAACAATAGTCATCCATTATCCAACCCGCACGTCGGGTGTTCAAAGTACATCATAAATTCCAAATATACATCACGCCCCAAATGTTACATTTCAATTCCAAAAGTACAACCCAAAACCAAGGGCATAGCTAAAATATAATAGAAATCCTAAACAAAAGTACATCAGGAGGGTTTCTCCAATACATCTCCGAGTTCAATCCTGTTAAGGAAAACAAATCTACAGGGTGAGCAAAACGCTCGTGAGGCCAAGAACACACATGCAAGCACGTAGTCCAGATAACAGTCACAAATAACAGTTTAAGAGATAATTACAAGTAATTAATAAAGCCAGTGAAAGTAAACAGAAACAATTCAAGGATATAGTAGCTCTCAAGAGCTAAGTTCCACTTGCTGTGTCGATGACATTCGTATACCTCCCCGCGATGATACTCCGTCAACCGGGTCGGTATTTCCAATCCGTAGAACTCCACTAACTTCCCATCCGTCCACCGTACCCCGCTCCGGGCCCGTATGACATTTATAAGGCGATACTCCACGAGTATGCCAAGCAGGGTCTCTCAATAGATCAAGCTTATCATGTGAATCTCATGGCTCACCGAGGTTTCCGACCAAACCCATGCTGACTCGAGTTCCAAGGTTGGCCTATGAGTTTGGGCGTCCCCCATGTACATGTAAATGTCGAAGAGATTCACTCCAACGACGTATGCACTCGTAGCATACCAAGTCATGTATACAAGTATTTGACAGGTCAAAGCATGTAATTCAAGATATGTAAGTCTAGCAAGTCAGTCCAAGCATAAATCAATTGTTTCAAATGAGTACGAGTGCGATAAAGTAGACACTCGACTCTATTTTATCAAAATCAGGTAGATTAAGCAAGACAAGCATGTATCAAGTTCACAGGAGTTCAAGTAAACATGCACTTGACACTCACCAAGTAGTAAGTAGTCTCAACCGAAATTTAAGCGTTCACCGTGGGATCCTCTTGAGGGTCCTCGTGTTCGCTTGAGCAAATAATAGTGAAGTATCACTCATATATCCCAATTATCAAGGAAGGTTGTACACTAGTACAATCTAAGAAAATTTCATGAAAACGAACCTCAATTACTCGTAAATCGAGGTTTAAATGGAGTTTCTTAAAGTACATGGGTAATCGAGTTTTCATTTTGGGAAAGCAAGTATAAAACGTTCAAGAAATATTGAAGGAATAAGGAGTACTTGAAAACTCCCTTCCCTTGGAATTTGGAAAAACTTCAGGTTTGATACGATACTTTGAAAAATCGTATCTCACATTCTACATGTCAAAAATTAGAAAACTTGGTGCCGTTGGAAACCTCTTTGAAAGTACTAAAAGTTCTTAGAATACACTTTTCTAAGATTCCAAATGAAAAATATTCAAAAATAAGCTCAAAGACGCTGCTTTGGTTCATAAGGCAGATTTAAGTTGGTTTTTGGCCAATTTTGAAAATTCGGCAAAATTCACTTGATTGAAACTAGCCTTTGAAATTCGTAACTCTATGATGTTGTAATCCAAGTTTACAACAAAAGAAGCGGAATGAGAAACGGAGTTTTGAGTACCAAGATATGGTAGCTCAAAGTTACCCAAATTTCCTTGTTAAACAAGGGTTTTCCAAAATCAAGTCTCGAAATTTGGTAATTTAGTCGAGTAGCGAAATGGACTCGGATTGGTACCAAATTTGGCAGTATAATACTCCTATATAAAGGGTGTCTCTCTATCAAATTTCATGGAAAAATACCTTCGGAAAGGTAGTCAACCAAACAACTAAAATTTCAAAAAATCCCAAGGTAGAACTGCCTTGAGCTTTTTGTTTTCCATTCCAAACATTTGGTCAAGGAAAATTCTTCAAACATGGTTTATTTGTATAGAAAAAACCTGAAGAACATTTATGGTACATTTGATAAGTGTTTTAATTCCAAGAAATTCAATTGGTAAGTCTACACCAAGTCTAACATTTACTTTGCCCAAAATTTAGGGTTTTCAAGAACAGGGCAGGTTTCATATTTTGATCACAAATTACTCAATTCAACTCGGAATTAAGCATGGTTGGTGGCGTTGGAAAATAGATTCATGAAATTATAATTTCACAGAAGAAATCATTTTGAAATTCAGCACACAACTAACTCAAATTCGAGCCTCAAGTTGCAACCTCTGTACTTTGTTCCAGGAAAACAGAGAAACAGGACAGTCATCTTAAAATGGTTGGTACGGAATACTCGGGTGGAATTAGGGGTTACATTTTATACCGTTGGAAAGCTGAAAATGTCTAGTTTCAAATTCCACTGACGGCACTCGATTTTAACATCGGAGTACAGAGTTATGGATGAAACAAGTGAGCTGTCTAAGCATTACGGGAACAGTTTTCCAGATTTACTAGCTTCACAAAATTAATCCCTTTGACCAACCAAACCTCAATATTTTCAATGAAATTTTATACACCATCTATGCAACATATAAACCTCATATATCAGCCATTAAATCCCCAAAATTCGGCAGAAATAGGTACGTTCAAAGCAGGGGCAGAATCGGAACTTTTTACCCCATGCACTCCTTGAAGTTTATACTAATAATACACCATTAATCTACCATTTTGAGCACTAAACCAACATTAAATCCATCATCAATCATCACATCAGCCATCATCCAAGAGTGGGAGTTCATAGAGCTCACATTCAAAATTTTCCAACAATAACAAGCTACCCACATGAATAACTAAGCTCATAAGTGTAAATCAACTTCTATAAACCAAGTTTCTAGGTTTAGATCATCACTTACTCTAGTTGATGTCCAAGGCAGTGATTTTTGGTCCATTTTGCTCCAGCAAAACCGTGAATGTTAGGTCCTTTTTGCAGCTCAATAAGGTCTCCCAGTGTAGAGCTAAGTGTGGGTGAAATTTGGTGTGAGTTGGATGAAGATTGGTGAAGTTTTGTGAAGAAAATTTTGAAGAACAATGGTATTCTTTTCCCTTGAGTTGGCCGGCCAAAGAGAGGTGATGAGAGAGAGTATTTTGATCAAATTTAGCTTCCTAAGGAAGATTCATTTGTGTGGCCGATATTTGTGCAAAAGTCAACTCTCTAATAGTGCGCGTACGCGTGCATTTTGGCTCGATTCCTCTCGAGTTTATTTCATTAGTGTACTAAACCTCCAATACACTTATATTCATATAAATATTATTCACCCTTAATTGTCCCAAAATAATGGTCTAAAGTCCCTCTATTAATCGTGCGCGTGAAAACGCGTATTTTCAAATTAGGCGCGATAAAGTGAAACCTTCGAGAAATTCTTATAACGATCGTACCACTAACTATCACTTGAGTAATTAAACCTAAAATTACCTATTTTAGGACCATCGTACATGTCTCCAATTTCCGAGTTTATTGTACTCTCAATTGACTAAAATTTTCAAACAAGTTTTCACTATTTTCATTAATCGAGTTTCTAAAAAAAATTAATTTTTGAAGCAAGTCACTTTAAAAATATAATGAAGTCATAATTCCATGTATTTAAGTCTAATAAGGTTAGAAAATAATAATCGGAGTAAATATTCAGATAAATAATTAAATAAGCAAAAATAGGAGTCGAAAAATACTAATTTTTTACGAGTCCTCACATCCTTTCTTCCAATACTTTATGTTTTATTTATTATTATTATATTTTATGCATAAACTTAGGCAATAATATACCAATAAAAAATAAAACATAAAGTATGCAAAAGGAAATAAAAAGAAGGAAAAATAAAAAAATATGATATAATATTAGCATGAATAAGTGAAATAAAAATAAAAAGATAAATAAAATATAAATTATGCAAAAGAAAAGAAACATTTGATATATTATTAGTATGAATAAATGAAATAATAAAAAAAAAGAAAAAAGTTTAATTATAATTTTTATTAACCATTTAATACCGTTTCATTCTAAATTGGATCCCAATTTATGTTAAAATTCTTAATATCACTATTTAAAAATTAAAAAAAAATAATGATTCAAACTCGAAACATTGGAGACCAAAATTGCAAAGTCAAATTTATTGACTAACAACAATTTGATGTTGGCCCTTAATCATTATTCCATTTCCACTATTAGTCCTAAGTTTACCTAAAATTACAAACTTTGGGGATTAAATTTGTTTTGACCGACTCATTGAGAAAATATTGCATACCAAAGCTATAATTCTCCTTTTCAAATTAAGTTACTTTCCTTAAAGCCCAGGATAGTCAATCTAGAATACACCATGATATCTGCCATGCACTCATGGCCCCTATTAAAGGTAGAATATAGACTAAGGATGCGTTTGATAAAAATGAACTTTGAAAACTGAAATTTGAAATTTGAATCTATTAAGTTGTTGAATTGTTAAATATTAAATCAAATACATTTAAATGTATATCACATTTATTGATTATCACTCCCCATTTTTTGAAAAATAAAAGAGAAATAGTGAGTTTAAAATGAGTTTTTATTTTATTTTAGAAAATAAAGAAAAGCGGGCTAAAATGGGACAAAGAAAATGTGACTGTTTGGGCCCAAAATAATAATTGAAAAAGGATTTTTAGAAAAATAAAATAAAATCACCACTGGGTATCGAATTTAGGTGTACCAAGTTGTCCAAAATATTTGAAAATGAAAAGAAGTAAATAAAACCCTTTCAGACTATTTTAAGTCTTCGAAAATGAGTTCGGGAGTCACAATTGAAGAAAGTAAGGTCAAGATTTTGATTAAGGCACCCTTTTAACCTGGTCAAGACTAGTTGCAGGATTTAGTCAAAAATTTTTCTAATCTAACATATAAAACTTATCACATTTGGATGCTTCTATATGGACGCAAATCTAGACCTAAGGGGTATCGAAAGAGATGAAATGTCTCTTTGAAACTTAAGTGGTACAAGTCACATTAATTGTGAAATCCAAATATAATCCGTTGAAGATGTCACAAATATGCAAAAAATGAGATTCAAAAAAAGAAAGTTAGAATATATAAATAAATATACATGATCTAAAAGAAGGGAATGCAATATAACGGATATGGGAGACTAAAATTTGTGACTCAATTTTCCTTCTTATAGAGGCGATAAGAGTGTGCTAAAACTAAGAAGTCATACTTGTTCATTTCCCATATTTGAAGGGTGATTCTTCTAATCTAGTCAAGTAAATGGATTAGCTTACTTCTAATTTTCTAGAATGAGATACAATTCTAAATGATATGGTCAAAACATGTAGAGGATAAGGGAATAATAGTAAGAGGAATATCATACAATTGAAAATAACCTAAAATGGGAAAAAATGCATGAGATGCAATAAATGTCACACCAAAACATGAATCTAGCGTATCGATAGTGTAAAAGGTCTAGGATTGAACTAACCCATTTCGACAAATCCTCACTAGCATTGGACTATTGAGAAATCAAGGAGAAACAGCCACAACTAGTATTGGACTAGTGTGGTGATGTCATCCGTTCATTATAAATAAATAAAGTATATAAAACATAATTAAAGCAAATAAACACATAAACCATGTACACATAACACATAGACATAATATTTAGATGCAAAAACTCTAAGAAAGTGAAAAATACATAAGTACACAAACAAACAAGCGTGCAAACAAATAAGACCTAATTATTGTCGCGCCCCATTTTTTGATAAAATAAATAAATGGTTTAAAAATGTATTTTTTGATTCAATTTGTGATTGGAAAATGAATTGTGATTTAAAAGAAAAATGGGTCTAAATGGGGGTTTGAGAATGCGACGATTTGACCCAAAATTATAGTTTAAAAAGGGTTCTTGAAAAAATGGGAGTCGCCACTTGGTAATGAGTTAAGGTGTACCAAGTCACCTAAAAAATGAATTTTTTTAAGAAAAATGAGAAAAAATTAGTAAGAAACCCCTTTTAAACGACTCCTAGTCCACGTAAACCAAAAAAAGGGTTCGGGAGTCACATTTGACAAAGGGGAAGGCAAGGATACAATCCAAGGCACCCTTTTGACCTAGCCAAGGCTAGTTGCGTGATTTAATCAAAGTTTTTCTTATTTTAACCAAAGAATTTTATTACATTTGGATGCACTACATGAATGCAAAAAGGAAGAAAAAAAATGCACACCTAAATTCTAAAATGTCTCTTGTAAGGTTTTTGGTCCCAACCACATGAATTGTGGCGGCCAATAAAGGAAAACCTTATAGAGGTCGATTAATGCAAATGATGGCTAAAGTGCAAGTGTGCAAGTGTATAAAAAGGTGCACGTGTGAAATTGTATGAAAAATCCAAGTGTTTGTGTGCAAGTGTATAAAATATAGTGATAAGTGCATATAGGTGTAATTAAGTGCAATTTTGTGAAGTAGAAATCAAAATGAACAATAAGGAAAGGAAAAGTGATGAGGAAATGTGAATTGAAAAAAATGAGTAAGTGATAAATGAGAATGAATGAACCTAAAGGAATGCATCAGGTCGGGTGTGGGAATGACTCCTAACTTTTTCGACTTCGATTTTCCCTTTGATTAGAAAGCAAAACTAGCGTGCTAAGGCTATCGAGTAGCCACACTCGCTCGTTTCCCTTATCAAAAGGGGACACTTCAAGCAAATGTACCCTAACTAGCATGAAATGCAAGACCTAAAGTGAAGGGGAAAGGTTTAGAGGAGCATGCCAAATGATAAAACTAAGGAAAATTGCATGATATGTAGTGAACATGCAAACTATGCACGAATGAAAAGGAAATGGACCTATTGGGTCTAGCGTTGGACTAGCCCTTTCTATGAGTTCCTACTAGCGTTGGACTAGTGGAACGTAACAAGGGACCACAACTAGCGTTGGACTAGTGCGGTGACGGAAAAGGGGGTCACAACTAGCGTTGGACTAGTGTGTGACGTGCATTTATCCATCACATTCATTCATAGCTATGGAAAGCAAGTAGACATGCCAAACATTCATAAACACGTAGCACGTAACACTTAGCATGCTTGACTAGATGCAAGAACCTAATAAAGCAAGTAACACGTAACACATAGGCATGCAACCAAGCTAATGAACCTATTACATTCACTAACTAAAACAAAAGGGGGAAGAGGGAGAATGGACCAAATTGCTGGCCAAAGCCCTATCTATTACAAGCCAAGAGGTGTATACATACCCCATTAAAAGAATAACTTAATGAAAACAAAAAGTAAATGACATAAGTAAAAGGAATTAAAGAAAGGCTAGGAAAGCAAAGTAGACATGTATATTCACATAACACGTAGGAGCACGTAGGAAAAATAACTCAAGAATATAGAAGTTACCTCCCTTGCAATGGAAATCGAGTAAATGAGATATTAGCTTCAAAACAATAAAAAGGGTCAAGGCACCAATTTATTTGACAAATAATCACAAAGGATAAAAATAAACATGAATTTGAATCAATTAAATCATATAGACAACCCACATTCAAAAAGTCAAAAGAACAAAAGATTAGATTGCAAACATTAACAAAGTTTTGGGGTCACAATTAAAGAAAAAGGAAGATTAGGGACCTATGTGCAATTAAACCTGGGACCCAATTGAAAGAAGTTGAAAGTTTCTAGGGCCACAATATAATTAAAGAAAAGTCCGAGGACTGATTTGCAAATTCATTCTCTGATTTCTTAATGGATCAAGCTACTGGGCTATTCTATTCATTTCTTGGGCCAAAAACCCTTACCAGCCCACGGAAGTCCAAAACAAATGGAAATGGGCCATCTTATTTATTTATTTGGGCCAAAGCCTCCCTAGCCCAACAAAAATCCAAGCAAAACAAATGGGCTAGTCGAATATTCTGATCCCAAGAACGATCCAATTAAATTAATCACAAACCCAATTCTAAAACCCAGCCAAATGTGTTGGGCTCTATCTTCCTAAACCCAAGTCAGAAACCCAACAAAATAAACCAAATCCACTTCCTTGAGCCCAAACAAAATAACCCCTTAATCCAAAAACACTTATTTCACTAAACTCAACAAGATAAACAAATCCACAAAATTATTAACCCACAATTATAATCTAACATCAAGAATTAATGTATCCAAAGGACTATTTAAACATTAAAAGATGATTACAATCTAAAAGAGTGAAATGAATTCAACTTTTCAATTCTTTGGGCTATGTCAGAATAAGGGGGAAACTTGAGAGGTTCAATCACAACAAAATAAGGACCCAATTGAAACAATTAAAGAAGTTAAAGGGGCCAATTTGATTGATTTGTCAATTGTTTGGGCCATAGTGAATCAAGGGAAAACCTGGGGGTTAAACTGTAATTTTATGAAGAATTTCATGCAACCTTCGAATGCAATCCGCGGTTCCTGGGTTTCTGAATGCCAAATCTTTTGTTCAAACGCAACTCATGACTGAACCATCTGAACTTGAACCAAAGTGAAAAAACAAGCACCAAAATTCTTTTCATTCTTTTAACCTTGTTTAAATAAGAAAATTAAGGAAAACAGATCATGTAAATTCTGGCAAATTGCTGCAACAAGCACGGAAGCTTCCTCCTACTTTTGACCAAGTTTTAGCTTTATAAAACTCAATGGTAATTTGCTCATAGGGAGAGGGAAGTGAGGGCGAGAATCCAAACTATCGGGCGACTATAGAAGACAGCAAATGAGCAACATAAAAACAAACGAATTTCCGCCCCATGCATTTGGAGGAATGAAAATCAACATGATAAAATGTTCATCGACCCAACTAACAAACACCCACTGGCTAGAGTCTCCTCCGTATGTATACATATAAACGCTGAAAATCTCTTCACTTTGGTTCAAGATTTTGGTTTAGGCATTTTAGCAAACAACAAATAGGCATTAAAATCCTATCAGATTTTTGCTCAAATTGAGGCATAACTAACCCAGAAATTTGTCAGAAAACAAAACAGAATATCCCAACCAATCCATAAAGCATGCTCGGTCAAAATTGTGGACAATCCACAAAGAAATTCAAGAAATGAACTTGAACAGGAAAATGAATTTCAAAGAAAAAGGATCTCTTACCGCATATATTTTCTTGGCGAAGATTTGCCGATGGCGGTGGACTCCGACGAGGTGGGGTGGCGGCTCCTCGCTAGTACAGCAGCTTCGGCTGCTCTGTTTTTCGCAGCCTCTGTTTCTCTTTCGCTTCCCAGCCGCCTGAAGCTTTTTCCTCTGTTTTGCAGCCTTCTAGATCTCTCCATTTTTCCTTCCTCCGTTGTCACTCTCCATGTCCTCTCCTTCGGCTGCTGTTTTCAGTCGAAGCATAACTCCCTTTCACCCCCTCTCCTTTTGCCGAAGACCCCCTTTTCCATTTGCTCTACCTTTCTCAGCCGTAAGACCCGCAAGACTCCCCCTCTGATTTTTCCTTCGGTTGCCCTTTCTATCTCTCTCATTTTTGCTCCGTTCGCTGCCGCTATTGCCTTCCCTCTCTGTTTTTCTTTTCGCTCTTCCTTAGCCGACTGACTCTGATTTCCTCATCCTCCTTTTTCTTTTTCGTTTTTTGGACCCAAACCTCCCTCGGCCTTTTTCTTTTTCTTGCCCGATAGCTTTTCCTTCCTCCTCCTTATTGCGCCGCCCCCCCTCCAGATTTTTCAATTTCCCGCAGATGTTTTCCTCTTGCTCCTCCTTGCTCTGTTTTTTCCCCCAAAACGTTTCCTTTTGTTTTTTCCTTCTTTTTAGCCCCTCCGCCTCCGTAGCTCTTTCTCACATTTTGTTTCCTCAGCCGGCCCCCTTTTTCTTTTTCCTTTTTCCAAAAAATCTTAAAACCTCCCAAGTGTCTCTCCCTTACCACCTAAGTGATGTGTTGTTAAAAAACAAGAAGGGACACTTGTCCCACATGCAAATTTCCACTTGTCAATTTTTCTTTTCTTTTTCTTTTTTTTGAAATTTAATATGAAGACCAAAAAAATAAAATAAATAAAATAAACTAGAATAAAATAAAATAAAAATAAAAACCCTAAAATTGAAATAAATAAGGCTAAGATTAAATTAAACAAATAAGGCTAAGATTAAATTAAACAAACAAAGTTGAAAAATCAAAATTTGGTGTCTACAGTTTGCCCCTCTTTGTCTGAGTTTTGAAAAAACTTGAGACAAAAAAGTAGACACCAAATACTTACCTGCATTATTTGGCTGCAAAAAATGATTCCAACGAACAAGAATTCTAAAATGGGGCTGACCCAAACATAAAATTAAAAACGGGACTGACCCGAACAGAAAATGTAAAATGGGATAGACCCGAACAGAAAATGTAAAAATGGGATAGACCCACGGGATAGACTCGAACAGAAAATGTAAAATGGGATAGACCCAAACAGAAACTGTAAAAATGGGATAGACCCGAACAGAAAATGCAAACGGGATAGACCCGTATGGGATAGACCCACGGGATAGACCCGAACAGAAATTTAAATGCTTACTGGCGGGACAAATCCAGCTCCAATAGCAATGAAAATAACATGCTTTGACAATCGGACAGTGGGATCAAACCCGAACCTGCCGTGATGAACTTGATTTGATTTTTTATTTTTTGATTTTTTGATTTTTTGATTTTTTTTTTTACTTTTTGACTTCTTCTTTTTCTCTTTTTTTTTTTTTTTTTTTTTTGAGAAACTTTCCAAAGATAATTTGCCCCAGTATGATGAATTGGTCAGTGGGAATCGGTCAGTGGTATAAAGCACGGTCAGCGGGATAAAACCCGGTCCTGACAAGATTGGCGGGGTGAAACCCGGTCCCAACGAAGTAAGCGGTCAGCGGGATAAAACCCGGTCCTGCCGAGGTTGGTGGGATGAAACCCGGTTCCAACGTGATATAAAGCACGGTCAGCGGGATAAAACCCGGTCCTGATGAGATTGGCGGGATAAAACCCGGTCCCAATTGATAAAAGCGGTCAGCGGGATAGAACCCGGTCCTGCCGAAGTAAGCGGTCAGCGGGATAAAACCCGGTCCTGCCGAGGTTGGCGGGATGAAACCCGGTCCCAACGTGATATAAAGCACGGTCAGCGGGATAAAACCCGGTCCTGACGAGATTGGCGGGATAAAACCCGGTCCCAATTGATAAAAGCGGTCAGCGGGATTATACCCGGTCCTGCCGAGATTGGCGGGATAAAACCCGGTCCCAATTGATAAAAGCGGTCAGCGGGATAGAACCCGGTCCTGCCGAAGTAAGCGGTCAGCGGGATAAAACCCGGTCCTGCCGAGGTTGGTGGGATGAAACCCGGTTCCAACGTGATATAAAGCACGGTCAGCGGGATAAAACCCGGTCCTGACGAGATTGGCGGGATAAAACCCGGTCCCAATTGATAAAAGCGGTCAGCGGGATTATACCCGGTCCTGCCGAGATTGGCGGGATAAAACCCGGTCCCAATTGATAAAAGCGGTCAGCGGGATAGAACCCGGTCCTGCCGAAGTAAGCGGTCAGCGGGATAAAACCCGGTCCTGCCGAAGTAAGCGGTCAAGAAATTGAATTTGATTTTCCAAGAAACAAGAATTTGAACTTTATTTTTGACTTTTGAAATTTTCTGAATTTTTCTGATTTTTCGAGAGAATCTTTTTCAAAATAATTTGCCCCCAGTGTAGGGCCCTTTTCCCTTCTTTCTTCTCTTTCTTCGGCATCGGCCTCCCACATCACCAGATGCTTTTTCGTCGATTTCAACTATGAATACCTGCACAGGGGCTCACCAAAATATGACATGCACTTGAATTTCAAAAAAAAAAAAAAATTGCAACTACTATTCATAGAAAGAGTAGTGTGACTGAAAAATTTGCCCCAGTGTGGGTTTATTTTACGCAATCTTGCAAATAAAAATTTTGCCCCAGTGTGGCCCCATTTGATTGCAAAAATTGATTTGAATGCCCTTCCAAGTAAGAAACTGTGTTTCCTATACAATGTGAAGGAAATTGAATGTCTTGCTTAACTCATACAGGAAATTTTATGATGAATTTCTCAAAATAATGTCAAATTATGAAAGATCAATGCTTTGGGTAATGGATCACAATTTATTGGCTCATTTTTCAGGAACAATCCAGTGATCTTATTTCTGATTTGGCTAAGGAAATGGGAGGTCAGAATTTGTCTCATTTTTGTGTCCCAGTTGTATGTAATCCATTCAATGTCACATCTTAGTGAAAGCAAATAGTTTGTCACCCTCATTTCTTAAGAAAACGTAGTCAACATGCAAGCTTCTAGGCTTGTAACGTATGGACAGAAGTGATAGCTAAACATGTGGAAAAGGGTTATACCCTTATGATCACAAATGATTTGATGAATTTCTTACGAGCATAATCCCCACTTTGGGTTGTCATGAAAGAATAAGTCAACGATGGACTTTATGAGCTTGTAATGTGGTTTGGAAACGATAGTTAAAGAATAAGTCTTTCAAGGACATTGCACCAAAGATCGCACTTTTCCAATAATGGCTCTTATTTCATATTCAAAGATCTCGGACTTTGTTTGCATTTTTCTTATCATTCACCAGGGATTTCAGCATCGAATTGTTCTGCATTTTTCTTGTTTTTCTTTCGCCTCTTTTCTTTTCCCTCGAGCTGATGGGTTTCCTCATACCCGAGTAATTCAGAAATACAGCTAAAATTTTCCGGCATCAGAAATTTTCTTGACAGGGCCATTGCAAAGAACAGAAGTCAGGACTTTCGGCTTTTGTAATGGGGTCAGGTATGGTGTTTTAGAAAAGTTAAGGCTTGAAGGCAAATTTTAAAAATGGTTTGAAGAATCTGAGATCGCATTGTTGCCAACCCTATTTTAGGGGTAAATCAGAACTTTGCCCCAGTATATGCTCAATTGAGGATTTTTCTCTTTCATTTTCTTTCTTCTTTTGATTTTTCGGCTTTCTGCCATTTTTGAAATTTTCACGAAATTTGCCCCAGTTTATTTTTGAACTGAGGTTCTCTTTTTCCTCTTGCTTTTGATTTTGTGGCTTTTCACTTCTTGAAACTTTTTCTTTTTCAACTCAAACTTGCCCCAGTGTGGGGTTGGCGATTCTCAGGGGTTGCCAAACGAAATAATTTATTCTAATGGCTCAAAAGGGATAACTAGGGATAGAATGCTTGATTGGAAAAGAAGAGGGCCTGACCTTTGTTCCGTCCCTTACAATAACTCTGAAAGGAAATTTTCGTCAATGCGAAAATTTTTTACATGTATCTGAATTAATTGACTGAGGGAGACCCTTGTTCATCCATATTTGTGAAACATAGGCGGTCCGTGCGGACAAAACTCTTCCTTTTCTTTTCTTCTTTTTTTTCCTCAAAAATTGAAACCCAAGTGGAAATTTCTCCAATTCGTGATTCCCTCTTTATTTTTGCTTTTCCCTTTTTTTTCTTTTTTTTTTATTCCCCAATCTCCTTCCCCAATGTGGGGTGCGATCATATGTGCACTCGAAAAGAACCACCAATTTTTTTTGGCTCAAATGAGGATGCAAGGGATAAATGGTGTTTAGGTCGTAAAAATGATGGCCAAAGTATCATTCTTACATCTCATGACAATCAAAGTAACGCAATGCTCATTGAAAATCCATTCCCTTTTGATATGTGAAAATTTTCCAATGTAGGGTAGTGAGCTTTAAGACTCTTATTTGAAACGAAATTATTCTTTTAAAGGCTCAAATGGGAGAGCAAATGATAAAAACTGTATGGATAGAGAAACGAATGCTCAAAGTATCATTCCAAATTTTCAAAACAAACAAGAATAATACACATTTTTGCTTTCACTTAGATGTGAATTGAATCGGTTACACAATGGATATTTTCAAGCAAAGATGGCCCCAATTTGCAATTTATCAATCAATGTGACTGGTTTTATTCTGGGGTTAAGTGAAGGAGAAAAGGTATCTCATCGGGCTTTTTGAGTGGCCATTCACCCTTTTTTCTTTTTTTTTTTCTTCTGAGCACTCTTATTGTGTAGCTCGAATCACCGATCAAGTGTAAGGATTTAGGAAGCATACACTTGTGAATTTTCAGGCTAGAGGTTGAAAAAAATCTCAATTTGTTTTATTTCTCAAAATTCATCATGAAATCTCCAATGAATAAGAATAAAGAATGAAATGTACATAAATATACACCAAACAATGATTGTCCAAAAATTTTATTGCTGAAAAAGTTTGAAACAAAAATTCTCATTCAATTATGATACAAATGAGAAGAGAGAAACTTGTAAAGAGCTCCACATATACACTTTTTGTCTCCTTTTCTTTTTAGAACAAAATGTATTAACAAATCAAATATACAAAATTTTCCTTTGGAAATAATTACAAAATCTCTCAGATGCTTTAGCGTAGAGCTTCCAGATAGATCTTTTGTGTTTTCATTGTAAGGTCTGCCCAACAATCAAATAACACTTGCAGTTTTCAAACTTTATTGGATTAAAATTATCATCAGATATAGAAGAATATTTTCGTCTTATTGAAACATTTTTATGAATGCAGGGGAGGGGGAAAACAAAAGAAAAATACCCAGAGTTAGTAGGCAAAACTGCAAAATCGGTATGCATGTCCTATGGGGGAACCCTTTTGTGCCAAGGGTAGGCCTAGCGTGAAAATGCAATCCTCTAAGGTAGGCACCATACCATACCTGACGGATCTGATCAACTCATTGAGTGAAAAATAATTTTGAAAGAATTTGGTCAATTGGAGTGACGAGAGATTTGTCAAAATGAGAACAACGTCCGAATAGATTGATCACCTTTGATTTGCAAAACGCACGGGTTTGATCTTGACGAATCTTCCTATCGAAGAGATTGGAATTCGTTGACCAAATTTTTTCAGTGAAGCACGGGTCAAAACTCCAACTGATCAAATGGCTGGATGCAATGGATGGTTTTCTCAAAAATTGACTAAGTTTCCCAATTTGAAATTGACATTGAAACCCTAATTGGTCAAACGAGATTGACGATTTATTGAAAAATCGACCGGATTACCCTAAAAAGGGAAACGGGCCAAATGAATTGAGTGAAATTTAAAACTTACTCAAAATTGACCGAATCATCCTAAAAAAGGAACTTGATCGGATGAATTGAATGAAATTGAGAATTTTATTCAAAATTGACCGGATTAAAATGAAATTGGTCAAGTGAATTGAATGAAATCGAGAATTTATTCAAAATTGACCGGATCGCCCTAAAAGGGTAAACTGGTCAAATGAATCGGACGAAATTGATGATTTACCGAAAATCAACGAAATTGCCCTAACTAATCAAATGAATTGAATGAAATTGGTGATTTATTCAAAGATCGATCAGATTGCCCTAAAAATGGGTGAATTAGCCAAATGAAAAGAAAATTTATTCAAAAATCGACCGGATGACCCTAAAAGGGGTAAATTGGTCAAATGACCCTAAAAAGGGTAAATTGGTCAAATGAATTGACGATTTATTCAAAATCGACCAGGTGACCCTAAAAAGGGTAAATTGGTCAAATGACCCTAAAAAGGGTAAATTGGTCAAATGAATTGACGATTTATTGAATGAATTGGCAAAACGGATTGGTTGAATTGTCCAGCCATTGGTTATTTCAAAATTATTGAGGTGCATTAGTCTATGACCTTCTAAAAATCAAATTTTGGCCTCAATTTATTCATCGTCTCAACAAGAGGAATCATTTGTGAATTTTCTCCAAATTAATGTCCTTTGCGCAAGGGATTTTTACCAACTTTGATAAAATGGCCAAAAAGCGATTATTAAACGCTTATATTCCAAAGACCGCTCTATGAAAATGATCGAATCCTACCTTACCTTGTGCACTACCCCTTTGGATGGTACAAAATGTAAACGTGCAAGTCTCACTGGATTAAGTATCCGAGACACAAGGTGGCTTATTCCTAAACACGGGATTCCCTATGTGGCATTCCCTTTCTATGATTTATGCATGATGCCATTTATTAAAACGATATAAATATGTGACAAATATGGCCTAAAGGACATAAATAATGCATCGGGGGGAAAAGGTCTAAAAATGAAATGCATTTATTGAAAAATAAGTGTAATGACTGAAATTTAAACATGTGAGTTATCTAATGGGTAAGTCACTAAAAGAGTGCCGAAGAGGCCTCTTATTGCTAAGGCATATGAATGCAAGACAAGAAAACAATGAAATGGTTAGCACAATTGATAGTACACATAACACATTAGGAGCAAATAAGAAAAGAAATACAAATACAAACAAGTAAAAAGGGTGGAACCCCTTCCCTCGTGCCTAATGTGCTTAATAGGGTAAGGTCGACTCTACCCTAGGCGAGTCTAACATGGATGCATGAGGCTGGGGCTCACTAATGCAACTAGACTCGATAAGGCTTCGGCTCCCAAGCCTTCAGACCTAAAGGCAAAGGGTCATCACTCCCAAGGCCTTCGATCGGTGGCTCGAGTAATCCCTTAGGTAGCGCTATGGGCGCAGTGCACACCATCCGCCTACCCAAGGCAATCAATCCTAATCCTACAAGGCGGTGTGGGATAGCGCCCACGAAAAATAAAATAAAATGGGATAACAATAAGTAAACGTGCACGTATGAAGTGTTCCCTATTTTTGAGGGAAGGGGTTGAGAACCACGCGAGGCTCTAAAGGTGACACACCCCCCCCAAATGCAATGCAAGCGCGAGATAAGTAAGTAAACATCCAATCAACCAATCATACATTCGTGAGCGAGGGAGTAATTTGAGACGCGAGTGATGCAAAATCCTAAAAAAGGAAAAAGATGCAACCCTAAAACACCCAAATGTGATATATGAAAAGGTTAAAAGAAGAAAAAAGTTGATTAAATCAAATTTGCTCGGACTCTCGAATGTCCCCAGTGGAGTCGCCAACTGTCGCGCCCCATTTTTTGATAAAATAAATAAATGGTTTAAAAATGTATTTTTTGATTCAATTTGTGATTGGAAAATGAATTGTGATTTAAAAGAAAAATGGGTCTAAATGGGGGTTTGAGAATGCGACGATTTGACCCAAAATTATAGTTTAAAAAGGGTTCTTGAAAAAATGGGAGTCGCCACTTGGTAATGAGTTAAGGTGTACCAAGTCACCTAAAAAATGAATTTTTTTAAGAAAAATGAGAAAAAATTAGTAAGAAACCCCTTTTAAACGACTCCTAGTCCACGTAAACCAAAAAAAGGGTTCGGGAGTCACATTTGACAAAGGGGAAGGCAAGGATACAATCCAAGGCACCCTTTTGACCTAGCCAAGGCTAGTTGCGTGATTTAATCAAAGTTTTTCTTATTTTAACCAAAGAATTTTATTACATTTGGATGCACTACATGAATGCAAAAAGGAAGAAAAAAAATGCACACCTAAATTCTAAAATGTCTCTTGTAAGGTTTTTGGTCCCAACCACATGAATTGTGGCGGCCAATAAAGGAAAACCTTATAGAGGTCGATTAATGCAAATGATGGCTAAAGTGCAAGTGTGCAAGTGTATAAAAAGGTGCACGTGTGAAATTGTATGAAAAATCCAAGTGTTTGTGTGCAAGTGTATAAAATATAGTGATAAGTGCATATAGGTGTAATTAAGTGCAATTTTGTGAAGTAGAAATCAAAATGAACAATAAGGAAAGGAAAAGTGATGAGGAAATGTGAATTGAAAAAAATGAGTAAGTGATAAATGAGAATGAATGAACCTAAAGGAATGCATCAGGTCGGGTGTGGGAATGACTCCTAACTTTTTCGACTTCGATTTTCCCTTTGATTAGAAAGCAAAACTAGCGTGCTAAGGCTATCGAGTAGCCACACTCGCTCGTTTCCCTTATCAAAAGGGGACACTTCAAGCAAATGTACTCTAACTAGCATGAAATGCAAGACCTAAAGTGAAGGGGAAAGGTTTAGAGGAGCATGCCAAATGATAAAACTAAGGAAAATTGCATGATATGTAGTGAACATGCAAACTATGCACGAATGAAAAGGAAATGGACCTATTGGGTCTAGCGTTGGACTAGCCCTTTCTATGAGTTCCTACTAGCGTTGGACTAGTGGAACGTAACAAGGGACCACAACTAGCGTTGGACTAGTGCGGTGATGGAAAAGGGGGTCACAACTAGCGTTGGACTAGTGTGTGACGTGCATTTATCCATCACATTCATTCATAGCTATGGAAAGCAAGTAGACATGCCAAACATTCATAAACACGTAGCACGTAACACTTAGCATGCTTGACTAGATGCAAGAACCTAATAAAGCAAGTAACACGTAACATATAGGCATGCAACCAAGCTAATGAACCTATTACATTCACTAACTAAAACAAAAGGGGGAAGAGGGAGAATGGACCAAATTGCTCGCCAAAGCCCTATCTATTACAAGCCAAGAGGTGTACACATACCCCATTAAAAGAATAACTTAATGAAAACAAAAAGTAAATGACATAAGTAAAAGGAATTAAAGAAAGGCTAGGAAAGCAAAGTAGACATGTATATTCACATAACACGTAGGAGCACGTAGGAAAAATAACTCAAGAATATAGAAGTTACCTCCCTTGCAATGGAAATCGAGTAAATGAGATATTAGCTTCAAAACAATAAAAAGGGTCAAGGCACCAATTTATTTGACAAATAATCACAAAGGATAAAAATAAACATGAATTTGAATCAATTAAATCATATAGACAACCCACATTCAAAAAGTCAAAAGAACAAAAGATTAGATTGCAAACATTAACAAAGTTTTGGGGTCACAATTAAAGAAAAAGGAAGATTAGGGACCTATGTGCAATTAAACCTGGGACCCAATTGAAAGAAGTTGAAAGTTTCTAGGGCCACAATATAATTAAAGAAAAGTCCGAGGACTGATTTGCAAATTCATTCTCTGATTTCTTAATGGATCAAGCTACTGGGCTATTCTATTCATTTCTTGGGCCAAAAACCCTTACCAGCCCACGGAAGTCCAAAACAAATGGAAATGGGCCATCTTATTTATTTATTTGGGCCAAAGCCTCCCTAGCCCAACAAAAATCCAAGCAAAACAAATGGGCTAGTCGAATATTCTGATCCCAAGAACGATCCAATTAAATTAATCACAAACCCAATTCTAAAACCCAGCCAAATGTGTTGGGCTCTATCTTCCTAAACCCAAGTCAGAAACCCAACAAAATAAACCAAATCCACTTCCTTGAGCCCAAACAAAATAACCCCTTAATCCAAAAACACTTATTTCACTAAACTCAACAAGATAAACAAATCCACAAAATTATTAACCCACAATTATAATCTAACATCAAGAATTAATGTATCCAAAGGACTATTTAAACATTAAAAGATGATTACAATCTAAAAGAGTGAAATGAATTCAACTTTTCAATTCTTTGGGCTATGTCAGAATAAGGGGGAAACTTGAGAGGTTCAATCACAACAAAATAAGGACCCAATTGAAATAATTAAAGAAGTTAAAGGGGCCAATTTGATTGATTTGTCAATTGTTTGGGCCATAGTGAATCAAGGGAAAACCTGGGGGTTAAACTGTAATTTTATGAAGAATTTCATGCAACCTTCGAATGCAATCCGCGGTTCCTGGGTTTCTGAATGCCAAATCTTTTGTTCAAACGCAACTCATGACTGAACCATCTGAACTTGAACCAAAGTGAAAAAACAAGCACCAAAATTCTTTTCATTCTTTTAACCTTGTTTAAATAAGAAAATTAAGGAAAACAGATCATGTAAATTCTGGCAAATTGCTGCAACAAGCACGGAAGCTTCCTCCTACTTTTGACCAAGTTTTAGCTTTATAAAACTCAATGGTAATTTGCTCATAGGGAGAGGGAAGTGAGGGAGAGAATCCAAACTATCGGGCGACTATAGAAGACAGCAAATGAGCAACATAAAAACAAACGAATTTCCGCCCCATGCATTTGGAGGAATGAAAATCAACATGATAAAATGTTCATCGACCCAACTAACAAACACCCACTGGCTAGAGTCTCCTCCGTATGTATACATATAAACGCTGAAAATCTCTTCACTTTGGTTCAAGATTTTGGTTTAGGCATTTTAGCAAACAACAAATAGGCATTAAAATCCTATCAGATTTTTGCTCAAATTGAGGCATAACTAACCCAGAAATTTGTCAGAAAACAAAACAGAATATCCCAACCAATCCATAAAGCATGCTCGGTCAAAATTGTGGACAATCCACAAAGAAATTCAAGAAATGAACTTGAACAGGAAAATGAATTTCAAAGAAAAAGGATCTCTTACCGCATATATTTTCTTGGCGAAGATTTGCCGATGGCGGTGGACTCCGACGAGGTGGGGTGGCGGCTCCTCGCTAGTACAGCAGCTTCGGCTGCTCTGTTTTTCGCAGCCTCTGTTTCTCTTTCGCTTCCCAGCCGCCTGAAGCTTTTTCCTCTGTTTTGCAGCCTTCTAGATCTCTCCATTTTTCCTTCCTCCGTTGTCACTCTCCATGTCCTCTCCTTCGGCTGCTGTTTTCAGTCGAAGCATAACTCCCTTTCACCCCCTCTCCTTTTGCCGAAGACCCCCTTTTCCATTTGCTCTACCTTTCTCAGCCGTAAGACCCGCAAGACTCCCCCTCTGATTTTTCCTTCGGTTGCCCTTTCTATCTCTCTCATTTTTGCTCCGTTCGCTGCCGCTATTGCCTTCCCTCTCTGTTTTTCTTTTCGCTCTTCCTTAGCCGACTGACTCTGATTTCCTCATCCTCCTTTTTCTTTTTCGTTTTTTGGACCCAAACCTCCCTCGGCCTTTTTCTTTTTCTTGCCCGATAGCTTTTCCTTCCTCCTCCTTATTGCGCCGCCCCCCCTCCAGATTTTTCAATTTCCCGCAGATGTTTTCCTCTTGCTCCTCCTTGCTCTGTTTTTTCCCCCAAAACGTTTCCTTTTGTTTTTTCCTTCTTTTTAGCCCCTCCGCCTCCGTAGCTCTTTCTCACATTTTGTTTCCTCAGCCGGCCCCCTTTTTCTTTTTCCTTTTTCCAAAAAATCTTAAAACCTCCCAAGTGTCTCTCCCTTACCACCTAAGTGATGTGTTGTTAAAAAACAAGAAGGGACACTTGTCCCACATGCAAATTTCCACTTGTCAATTTTTCTTTTCTTTTTCTTTTTTTTGAAATTTAATATGAAGACCAAAAAAATAAAATAAAATAAAATAAATAAAATAAACTAGAATAAAATAAAATAAAAATAAAAACCCTAAAATTGAAATAAATAAGGCTAAGATTAAATTAAACAAATAAGGCTAAGATTAAATTAAACAAACAAAGTTGAAAAATCAAAATTTGGTGTCTACAATTATTACATTGGGAACCCTAACTACAATCTAAAAGGGGGATTTTGAAAATAATAAACCTATCTATTACACTTATCTAATTAATTATATTTTGACAAAAATAAAATCTATCTATTATATGGCTTAACTAAATACATTTCTTGAACAACTATCTATTACAATTTGGCATTTAAATGCCTCCCAAATAATCATCAAAATTTAAATAAAATAAATGAAAGCTAAAAAATGAATAAAAGAAAAGAAAAGGCACTTAAAATATACAATCACACAAAAAATACATATGGGCATATAAAAAGAACTTAAAAGACAATAGAGGGTACCTCCCTTGAAACAATGGTTAAATGATGTAGAGTTTGCCCTATTTATATTTCATAACCAACAAAATGGTCAAGAAACCAATTTAATTAATTATTTTAAAAATATATAAATATATAACAAATTCACTTTATTATTTTAAAGAAATATGAATAAACATAAAATTTCTAAAATTTACTAATTAAATACATTTAAATGAAGCATAGTTAACAATTAAAGAAGATAAACAATTATAATTAAGAAATCAAAACCATTAATCAATTGTAAAAATTGAAAAGTTTTTGGGGTCAAATTATAATTTTAAAAAGGGTCAAAATTGAATAAAATATAAAATTTAGGGACCAAAATAGAATTAAAGTAAGGATCTAATTGAAAGAAATTTAAAATTTTAGGGTCACAGCCAAATTACTTGAAAGATCAGGGACTTAATTGCAACATTTGTTTTTCTGATTTCTCAAAAAATAAACTTTGGGCCATTTTTATATTATTTCTTGGGCTGTAGACCCTCTTCGGCCCAAAGAAAAAATTGAAGAAAAGACTGGACCAACTACTAAATCGAGGCAATATAAACTTGTAATAAGCATAAAGATTTGGATTACTATGAATTAATTCTTACAGATACTCAATCTGTAGAAATATTCCCAATTCCTGACAGAAAAAATCCAAATATAATTAGCCACTCAAAATGCATAATAAAGAAAGTTTGTTCTCCAAATGAATGGACTTCTCTTTATTCTAAAAAATCCTTTTCAGTAAGGTTCATTCCAGAGGGATTCACTTATCAAGATTACAAAATGGCATGGTATCGTGCCTTCCTTTTTAGACCATTCAATCATTCATGGTTCTTCACGTTCAAAGAAAATTGCAGCAGAGAATTTCCAATTTGGTTCAATCACTGGTGGAAATGGTTTGGACCACATCCAGAGATACTACCTCCAAATGTGCTTATGGGATTTCAAACGTATCTAAAAAGAGCAAAGGGGGAAGAATATACAAGACCGATTTTATTTCATATGGAGTTCAAAGTTCCATGGATATTTTGCTGGAGTTTCAAAATTCATCAAGAACTTGAAAAACCACTTCCAATGTCATTAGTCAGAGAATTCAAAGTTAAATGGTGGACAGGATTCAATCAAGAATTTGGAGATCAAGTAAATGTCATCAGATTTCTAACTACCGGAGAAAAACTCAAATGGACTAAACCAATATCTACTCCAACAACTTTTACAACAAAGTCTTCACCAACTCCAACCACTCTGGTATCAACTCCAACCACTACTCCAATAAAGAAAGAAAAAGAAAAAGACACCGAGATGGTATCCGAGGCAACTTCAAATGACTTTTTGATGAAAAAGATGATGCAAGACCCAAGGCTACTCAAAGAATATTTGGACTATTTACAAAAGCAGGATAAGAAAGATGAAACCGACAAAATTGACGAGTCAGCAGAATCATCCGAATCTACTTTTGATCCATTCGGAGGACCATGCGGGCAAGATCCAAATGACTTTTGAAAAAGATGTCGGCCACAGAAAAAGATGTCGGCCACAAAGAGAAAAGGCCAAATGAAACTCAAATGAAGAAGAAATGAAACTCAAATGACAAGTCCCGAGCCTCTATAAATTGAATCAAGATTTCAGAATGAAGGCATCGGCAAAAACTATCAGAGCAAAAATCTCTTTGTACCAAAACCTCTCAACTACTCTCACCTACTCTTACCTACTCTCAACTACTCTCAACCACTCTTGTATTCAAGCTATGGTATAGCATTCTCCAAGCAGAATTTTAATAAGAAAGTTCAAAGATTTCTGCAAAGCTTCCGTACACAACTCAAAGTTTGATTGTAAGTCCAAATCTTTATGCTTATTACAAGTTTATATTGCCTGGGTAGAAGTGGTATCAGAGCCACACCCTTTTATTTGCATACGCATATTTAAAACTTTGTTTTACATTTTCTTTATTGAATTAAGTTTCTATTTAAATTGACTAATTTATGCATTTATGTTTACATATTTCATTAAACTTTTACTGAAAGCGTTGGTAAGACTTGATGCCTTGTAAGACCGTTGGTAAGTCCAGGATAGGATGTTCCAAGCCTAGTGCTCGGTTGTTCCCGGTTAAGTAAAATTTAATTAAATATTAGACATGGCTGCATTCTTTAGACAATTAAAAATAGGATCTAATTCAAAGCAAGATAATGTAGTACAAAGTCATGAATATCATATGCCCATAAACAATTCAGATTGGACTATTCCAGAAGAAAAAATAGAACACATTTATAGAATTGGCCCTTTAGATTTTAAAACTGCTTTATCAGTCAAAACACATGAAGAAACAATTTCTATCCAAGAAGAATATCAATCTATTCAACTATTAAATCATAGTACAATTCAAAAATATCTAAGTAAAGGATATCGATATATTCATATAGGTTTGATACAAATTGCAGTAAAACCTTTGTTTCATTTAGGAGTAGATGCCCCAATATATCTAGCATTAAGAGATACTAGACTCAAAAGATATAAAACTTCTTTACTATATATGATTCAAACAAATGTTTGTAATGGATCAATATATTTCAATTGTGCTCCAAATGTTTCTATAGACTTAACAGATCCACATATCTTGAATTCAGTCATATTAGATATTCATATGCAGGGAAATGAATTTGAAAAACATACAAAGAATTTTGCAATAATATATAGAATATATTATAGACCTTTGTCTTCTCATTTAAATCCTAAATTTATAATGACTCCAACTCTTAAAGAAGAAACAACTTTATTACAAGTAGATGCAGACAAACCTACAACTTATACTCCAAAAAGACTAAAGTGGAATGAAATAACTATACCTAGTGAATTTGAAATTAAAAATCCACAAATAGCAAGAAATATAGAACAGACTACTGCAGAAGATATTATAGAAAAATCAGATGGAAGTACTTTAATAAGATTTTCATCATTAAGAGAAAGACCAGAATCATCATATTCATGGTTACCAGCTAGACGTTCAAATTATGAGTCAACTGAAGTTAATTTTCCTATGGAAAGTACCTCAAATTTTAAATATAAAACACCTATACCAGAAGTTATAAATCAAAATCAATCAGATTATTCCCCAACTCATTCACAAATGAAAGGAGAAATAAATGTTATAAATAAACCATATAAAATAAACCATAAATATTTACAAGAAGATTATGAAGATGAAGAAAACACAGAAAAAAGAATTTGATTTTTTCAATTAGAAACAGAGTATAAAGAAAAATTAAGTTTAGAATGGAAAAGTGAATTAGAAAAACAAAAGTTTGATTTTCCTTTCTTTATGTGGTTATCATTTTATACTTCAAAATTAGGAATAAATGATGTCTATACTACACCTCAAATAAATGTTCAAACTAATTTATATAAAAAATGAAAATTAAAAGATGAACAAGTTGTAACCTCAATACACCCTCCATTACAAGAAGTAAAAATTAATATAGGACAAGGAGAAATTATAGCCTCACCTTTTAAGAAAGGAAGAGAAGCTGAATCAAGTACAAATAATTCAATAAATCTAGAAGATCTTAAAAAAATTTATCAACAAAATAATTATACAAATCAAATCCTTCATACAATATCTCAACATATGGAAGTATTAAATACTAAAATAGATACAATAAAGAAAACAGAATTAAAATTTCCAAATGATATCTCAGCACCTCATTTTAAGCCAAGAAGCCTAACAAGAGAAAAAGAACATGAATTAGTACAAAATATTAATAATCAAAAAATAAATAATATAGATAATTTATTAAATAAAATATCTCAAGCTCTACAAAACCTAACCACAGAATCTAAACCTTCAACTCCAAAAATAAATACATTAGACAAAATAATAGAAGAAAACTCAAATGACGAAATAGACGAATCTGAAAAAACAGCAGAATCAGGAACAGAAGAAGAAGATATGATTTTACCCATAGAAAACCAATTTGAAGAAACAGAAGGAAATCAGATAAATAGAATAAAGAGAAAAAACTATAGTAACAACAGAAATAATTGGAAAATGATAAGTTCAAAAAATTATTATCCTAGACCAAGTCCTCCAGATATTCAATATGAAGAAAGATCAAAATTTAGAACTACTAAATATGATGGAAATTCAATTTATGAATGGAACATAGATGGCAAAGTTGAATATGAAGTATTAAATAATTTGCAAGAAATGGAAATGGCTAGATTAGCTTACAAAATTAAAAATATTCAAGAAAGAAATATTGCAACCTTATTAGTCTCAGGATTTACTGGACAATTAAAAAACTAGTGGGATAATGCTTTAACATTACAAGATAAATTATCAATATTAGATCATACACAAGAAATTGAAGATGATCAAGGAAATATCCAAATACAGTCAGATGCTGCAGAATTTCTAATAGTAACAATAGTAATGTATTTCATAGGAAATCCAAAAGAAGAATTAAATTCCAATAAAACTTTTTTAACAAATTTAAGATGTCCAACATTATCGGACTTTAGATGGTATAAAGATATGTTTTTAACAAATGTATTAAGAAGACCAGATTGTAATGCTTCATTCTGGAAAGAAAGATTCATAACTGGATTACCAAGTTTATTTTCACAAAGAATAATGGATAATTTACAAAAAGAAATGGGAACAGATGTAATTTCATTTGAAAATATTACTTTTGGACAATTATTTGCTTTTGTGAAAAAAGAAGGATTGATGTTATGTTCAGAATTAAGATTACAAATAAAATATGGATCAAAAAGAAAAGAAGTAGGATCATTCTGTGATGCATTTGGAATTAAAAGAATTAAATCACCATCAGCATACAAAAAGAAAGTTAAAAAATATTCTAAGAAAATAAGATATAAAAACCCTAAGGAAAATGAACCAACTAAGAAGAAAAGATTTATTAAAAAGAAAATTGTTTGTTATAAATGTGAAAAAATAGGTCATAAAGCAAACAAATGTAGATTGAAAGAAAAAATTACAGAAATCTGTGCAAACGAAGAAGAAATTAAAAATAAAATAATAAATCTATTAATAAACGAAAAAGATCAAAGTTCTGAAGACAATTATTATGATGATATATCAAGTTCAGAAAGTGAAGAAAATTGTAATTGTTCAGGTACTCCAAAATATATAAATGTTATAACTAAAAAAGAAGATAAAGAATTTTTATTAGATATAATAGAAAAAATTGAAGATCCAATAACTAAAAAAGAATATTTAGAAAGATTAAAAAGTTTAATTATTCAAGAAGACAAAATGCCAAAAATAATAGAACCTTTTAGCATTTCGAAATTAATAGATAAATATCCAAATATAAATATAATGAAAAAAGAAACTACTAAAGATCTTCAAACAGAAATTAATAGTTTAAAAATACAAGTAAAACAATTACAGCAAGAAATAATAGAATTAAAAACAAAAGATTTAGAAATAGAAGCAAAAATAGCATTAATAAATAATCAACCCTCAACCTCTAATTCTAAAACAGAAGAAATATTAATATCAGAAAAACCAATAGAAGAATCTCAATATTTAAATACTATCGAAAGAATGACATTTCAAAAATGGTTTGCTTTAGTAACCATCACAGTAGAAGATTTCAAAGAAACATTTGTAGCTCTAATAGATAGTGGAGCTGATACAAGTTGTATTAAAGAAGGAATAATCCCCACTAAATATTGCGAAAGAACAAATGAAAAATTAATGGCAGCAAATGGAGAAGATTTAAAAGTAAAATATAAATTTACAAAAGGATCAATATGTAATAATGAATATTGTATTAGACATAATTTTATAATTGTAAATAATATAAATCATGATGTAATATTAGGAACACCCTTTTTAATTCAAATATATCCATTTTCAGTAAGTAATGAAGGAATTTCAGTAAATATCATGGGAAAAATTGTTATCTTTAAATTCTTAACTCCAATAAGACAAGGGAATTACAAACATTACAAACATCTTCAATATATAAAACAATAAATACTATTACCAAAGTACAACAACAAATAAGCTATATTAAAGAAGAAAAATCTTATTTAAAAATTGAAAAACAATTAAATGATATTAAAATACAAAAAAGAATATTAGAATTAGAAGAGTTAATACAAAAAGAAATTTGTGCAGAAATTCCTAATGCTTTTTGGGATAGAAAACAACATATAATAGAATTACCTTATGAAAAAGACTTTGATGAAAAGAATATTCCAACAAAAGCTAGACCAATACAAATGAATTCGGAGTTACTAGAATTTTGTAAGAAGGAAATAAAAATATTAATAGAAAAAGGATTAATAACACCTTCGAAATCACCTTGGAGTTGTGCTGCATTTTATGTTATGAATCAAGCTGAAAAAGAAAGAGGAGTTCCAAGATTAGTGATAAATTATAAACCTTTAAATAAAGTTTTACAATGGATTAAATATCCTATTCCTAATAAAAAAGATTTGCTTAACAGATTGTTTAATGCAAAAATATTTTCAAAATTTGATTTAAAATCAGGATATTGGCAAATAATAATAAACCCAAAAGATAGATACAAAACAGCATTTACAACACCTTTTGGACATTATGAATGGAAAGTTATGCCATTTGGATTAAAAAATGCACTATCAGAATTTCAAAATATAATGAATGATATTTTTAATCCTTATAGTTCATTCAGTATAGTCTATATAGATGATGTATTATTATTTTCAGAATCAATAGAACAACATTTTAAACATTTAAGTATATTTTTAAAAATAGTTAAGAAAAATGGATTAGTTGTTTTTGCTCCAAAAATAAAATTATTTCAAACAAAAATAAGATTTTTAGGACATAATATATATCAAGGAACAATAGCAGAAATCTTTGAACTTTCTTATTAAAATTCTGCTTGGAGAATGCTATACAATAGCTTGAATACAAGAGTGGTTGAGAGTAGTTGAGAGTAGGTAAGAGTAGTTGAGAGGTTTTGGTACAAAGAGATTTTTGCTCTGATAGTTTTTGCCGATATTAATATTTCTTCTGTTTTAGAATTAGAGGTTGAGGGTTGATTATTTATTAATGCTATTTTTGCTTCTATTTCTAAATCTTTTGTTTTTAATTCTATTATTTCTTGTTGTAATTGTTTTACTTGTATTTTTAAACTATTAATTTCTGTTTGAAGATCTTTAGTAGTTTCTTTTTTCATTATATTTATATTTGGATATTTATCTATTAATTTCGAAATGCTAAAAGATTCTATTATTTTTGGCATTTTGTCTTCTTGAATAATTAAACTTTTTAATCTTTCTAAATATTCTTTTTTAGCTATTGGATCTTCAATTTTTTCTATTATATCTAATAAAAATTCTTTATCTTCTTTTTTAGTTATAACATTTATATATTTTGGAGTACCTGAACAATTACAATTTTCTTCACTTTCTGAACTAGATATATCATCATAATAATTGTCTTCAGAACTTTGATCTTTTTCGTTTATTAATAAATTTATTATTTTATTTTTAATTTCTTCTTCGTTTGCACAGATTTCTGTAATTTTTTCTTTCAATCTACATTTGTTTGCTTTATGACCTATTTTTTCACATTTATAACAAACAATTTTCTTTTTAATAAATCTTTTCTTCTTAGTTGGTTCATTTTCCTTAGGGTTTTTACATCTTATTTTCTTAGAATATTTTTTAACTTTCTTTTTGTATGCTGATGGTGATTTAATTCTTTTAATTCCAAATGCATCACAGAATGATTCTACTTCTTTTCTTTTTGATCCATATTTTATTTGTAATCTTAATTCTGAACATAACATCAATCCTTCTTTTTTCACAAAAGCAAATAATTGTCCAAAAGTAATATTTTCAAATGAAATTACATCTGTTCCCATTTCTTTTTGTAAATTATCAATTATTCTTTGTGAAAATAAACTTAGTAATCCAGTTATGAATCTTTCTTTCCAGAATGAAGCATTACAATCTGGTCTTCTTAATACATTAGTTAAAAACATATTTTTATACCATCTAAAGTCCGATAATGTTGGACATCTTAAATTTGTTAAAAATTTTTTATTGGAATTTAATTCTTCTTTTGGATTTCCTATGAAATACATTACTATTGTTACTATTAGAAATTCTGCAGCATCTGACTGTATTTGGATATTTCCTTGATCATCTTCAATTTCTTGTGTATGATCTAATATTGATAATTTATCTTGTAATGTTAAAGCATTATCCCACTAGTTTTTTAATTGTCCAGTAAATCCTGAGACTAATAAGGTTGCAATATTTCTTTCTTGAATATTTTTAATTTTGTAAGCTAATCTAGCCATTCCCATTTCTTGCAAATTATTTAATACTTCATATTCAGCTTTGCCATCTATGTTCCATTCATAAATTGAATTTTCATCATATTTAGTAGTTCTAAATTTTGATCTTTCTTCATATTGAATATCTGGAGGACTTGGTCTAGGATAATAATTTTTTAAACTTGTCATTTTCCAATTATTTCTGTTGTTACTATAGTTTTTTCTCTTTATTCTATTTATCTGATTTCCTTCTGTTTCTTCAAATTGGTTTTCTATGGGTAAAATCATATCTTCTTCTTCTGTTCCTGATTCTGCTGTTTTTTCAGATTCGTCTATTTCGTCAGTTGAGTTTTCTTCTATTATTTTGTCTAATGTATTTATTTTTGGAGTTGAAGGTTTAGATTCTGTGGTTAGGTTTTGTAGAGCTTGAGATATTTTATTTAATAAATTATCTGTATTATTTATTTTTTGATTATTAATATTTTGTACTAATTCATGTTCTTTTTCTCTTGTTAGGCTTCTTGGCTTAAAATGAGGTGCTGAGATATCATTTGGGAATTTTAATTCTGTTTTCTTTATTGTATCTATTTTAGTATTTAATACTTCCATATGTTGAGATATTGTAATAGAAGTGGTATCAGAGCCACACCCTTTTATTTGCATACGCATATTTAAAACTTTGTTTTACATTTTCTTTATTGAATTAAATTTCTATTTAAATTGACTAATTTATGCATTTATGTTTACATATTTCATTAAACTTTTACTGAAAGCGTTGGTAAGACTTGATGCCTTGTAAGACCGTTGGTAAGTCCAGGATAGGATGTTCCAGGCCTAGTGCTCGGTTGTTCCCGGTTAAGTAAAATTTAATTAAATATTAGACATGGCTGCATTCCTTAGACAATTAAAAATAGGATCTAATTCAAAGCAAGATAATGTAGTACAAAGTCATGAATATCATATGCCCATAAACAATTCAGATTGGACTATTCCAGAAGAAAAAATAGAACACATTTATAGAATTGGCCCTTTAGATTTTAAAACTGCTTTATCAGTCAAAACACATGAAGAAACAATTTCTATCCAAGAAGAATATCAATCTATTCAACTATTAAATCATAGTACAATTCAAAAATATCTAAGTAAAGGATATCGATATATTCATATAGGTTTGATACAAATTGCAGTAAAACCTTTGTTTCATTTAGGAGTAGATGCCCCAATATATCTAGCATTAAGAGATACTAGACTCAAAAGATATAAAACTTCTTTACTATCTATGATTCAAACAAATGTTTGTAATGGACCAATATATTTCAATTGTGCTCCAAATTTTTCTATAGACTTAACAGATCCACATATTTTGAATTCAGTCATATTAGATATTCATATGCAGGGAAATGAATTTGAAAAACATACAAAGAATTTTGCAATAATATATAGAATATATTATAGACCTTTGTCTTCTCATTTAAATCCTAAATTTATAATGACTCCAACTCTTAAAGAAGAAACAACTTTATTACAAGTAGATGCAGACAAACCTACAACTTATACTCCAAAAAGACTAAAGTGGAATGAAATAACTATACCTAGTGAATTTGAAATTAAAAATCCACAAATAACAAGAAATATAGAACAGACTACTGCAGAAGATATTATAGAAAAATCAGATGGAAGTACTTTAATAAGATTTTCATCATTAAGAGAAAGACCAGAATCATCATATTCATGGTTACCAGCTAGACGTTCAAATTATGAGTCAACTGAAGTTAATTTTCCTATGGAAAGTACCTCAAATTTTAAATATAAAACACCTATACCAGAAGTTATAAATCAAAATCAATCAGATTATTCCCCAACTCATTCACAAATGAAAGGAGAAATAAATGTTATAAATAAACCATATAAAATAAACCATAAATATTTACAAGAAGATTATGAAGATGAAGAAAACACAGAAAAAAGATTTTGATTTTTTTAATTAAAAACAGAGTATAAAGAAAAATTAATTTTAGAATGGAAAAGTGAATTAGAAAAACAAAAGTTTGATTTTCCTTTCTTTATGTGGTTATCATTTTATACTTCAAAATTAGGAATAAATGATGTCTATACTACACCTCAAATAAATGTTCAAACTAATTTATATAAAAAATGAAAATTAAAAGATGAACAAGTTGTAACCTCAATACACCCTCCATTACAAGAAGTAAAAATTAATATAGGACAAGGAGAAATTATAGCCTCACCTTTTAAGAAAGGAAGAGAAGCTGAATCAAGTACAAATAATTCAATAAATCTAGAAGATCTTAAAAAAGTTTATCAACAAAATAATTATACAAATCAAATCCTTCATACAATATCTCAACATATGGAAGTATTAAATACTAAAATAGATACAATAAAGAAAACAGAATTAAAATTTTCAAATGATATCTCAGCACCTCATTTTAAGCCAAGAAGCCTAACAAGAGAAAAAGAACATGAATTAGTACAAAATATTAATAATAAAAAAATAAATAATATAGATAATTTATTAAATAAAATATCTCAAACTCTACAAAACCTAACCACAGAATCTAAACCTTCAACTCCAAAAATAAATACATTAGACAAAATAATAGAAGAAAACTCAAATGACGAAATAGACGAATCTGAAAAAATAGCAGAATCAGGAACAGAAGAAGAAGATATGATTTTACCCATAGAAAACCAATTTGAAGAAACAGAAGGAAATCAGATAAATAGAATAAAGAGAAAAAACTATAGTAACAACAGAAATAATTGGAAAATGATAAGTTCAAAAAATTATTATCCTAGACCAAGTCCTCCAGATATTCAATATGAAGAAAGATCAAAATTTAGAACTACTAAATATGATGGAAATTCAATTTATGAATGGAACATAGATGGCAAAGCTGAATATGAAGTATTAAATAATTTGCAAGAAATGGGAATGGCTAGATTAGCTTACAAAATTAAAAATATTCAAGAAAGAAATATTGCAACCTTATTAGTCTCAGGATTTACTGGACAATTAAAAAACTAGTGGGATAATGCTTTAACATTACAAGATAAATTATCAATATTAGATCATACACAAGAAATTGAAGATGATCAAGGAAATATCCAAATACAGTCAGATGCTGCAGAATTTCTAATAGTAACAATAGTAATGTATTTCATAGGAAATCCAAAAGAAGAATTAAATTCCAATAAAACTTTTTTAACAAATTTAAGATGTCCAACATTATCGGACTTTAGATGGTATAAAGATATGTTTTTAACTAATTTATTAAGAAGACCAGATTGTAATGCTTCATTCTGGAAAGAAAGATTCATAACTGGATTACCAAGTTTATTTTCACAAAGAATAATGGATAATTTACAAAAAGAAATGGGAACAGATGTAATTTTATTTGAAAATATTACTTTTGGACAATTATTTGCTTTTGTGAAAAAAGAAGGATTGATGTTATGTTCAGAATTAAGATTACAAATAAAATATGGATCAAAAAGAAAAGAAGTAGGATCATTCTGTGATGCATTTGGAATTAAAAGAATTAAATCACCATCAGCATACAAAAAGAAAGTTAAAAAATATTCTAAGAAAATAAGATATAAAAACCCTAAGGAAAATGAACCAACTAAGAAGAAAAGATTTATTAAAAAGAAAATTGTTTGTTATAAATGTGAAAAAATAGGTCATAAAGCAAACAAATGTAGATTGAAAGAAAAAATTACAGAAATCTGTGCAAACGAAGAAGAAATTAAAAATAAAATAATAAATCTATTAATAAACGAAAAAGATCAAAGTTCTGAAGACAATTATTATGATGATATATCAAGTTCAGAAAGTGAAGAAAATTGTAATTGTTCAGGTACTCCAAAATATATAAATGTTATAACTAAAAAAGAAGATAAAGAATTTTTATTAGATATAATAGAAAAAATTGAAGATCCAATAGCTAAAAAAGAATATTTAGAAAGATTAAAAAGTTTAATTATTCAAGAAGACAAAATGCCAAAAATAATAGAACCTTTTAGCATTTCGAAATTAATAGATAAATATCCAAATATAAATATAATGAAAAAAGAAACTACTAAAGATCTTCAAACAGAAATTAATAGTTTAAAAATACAAGTAAAACAATTACAGCAAGAAATAATAGAATTAAAAACAAAAGATTTAGAAATAGAAGCAAAAATAGCATTAATAAATAATCAACCCTCAACCTCTAATTCTAAAACAGAAGAAATATTAATATCAGAAAAACCAATAGAAGAATCTCAATATTTAAATACTATCGAAAGAATGACATTTCAAAAATGGTTTGCTTTAGTAACCATCACAGTAGAAGATTTCAAAGAAACATTTGTAGCTCTAATAGATAGTGGAGCTGATACAAGTTGTATTAAAGAAGGAATAATCCCCACTAAATATTGCGAAAGAACAAATGAAAAATTAATGGCAGCAAATGGAGAAGATTTAAAAGTAAAATATAAATTTACAAAAGGATCAATATGTAATAATGAATATTGTATTAGACATAATTTTATAATTGTAAATAATATAAATCATGATGTAATATTAGGAACACCCTTTTTAATTCAAATATATCCATTTTCAGTAAGTAATGAAGGAATTTCAGTAAATATCATGGGAAAAATTGTTATCTTTAAATTCTTAACTCCAATAAGACAAGGGAATTACAAACATTACAAACATCTTCAATATATAAAACAATAAATACTATTACCAAAGTACAACAACAAATAAGCTATATTAAAGAAGAAAAATCTTATTTAAAAATTGAAAAACAATTAAATGATATTAAAATACAAAAAAGAATATTAGAATTAGAAGAGTTAATACAAAAAGAAATTTGTGCAGAAATTCCTAATGCTTTTTGGGATAGAAAACAACATATAATAGAATTACCTTATGAAAAAGACTTTGATGAAAAGAATATTCCAACAAAAGCTAGACCAATACAAATGAATTCGGAGTTACTAGAATTTTGTAAGAAGGAAATAAAAATATTAATAGAAAAAGGATTAATAACACCTTCGAAATCACCTTGGAGTTGTGCTGCATTTTATGTTATGAATCAAGCTGAAAAAGAAAGAGGAGTTCCAAGATTAGTGATAAATTATAAACCTTTAAATAAAGTTTTACAATGGATTAAATATCCTATTCCTAATAAAAAAGATTTGCTTAACAGATTGTTTAATGCAAAAATATTTTCAAAATTTGATTTAAAATCAGGATATTGGCAAATAATAATAAACCCAAAAGATAGATACAAAACAGCATTTACAACACCTTTTGGACATTATGAATGGAAAGTTATGCCATTTGGATTAAAAAATGCACTATCAGAATTTCAAAATATAATGAATGATATTTTTAATCCTTATAGTTCATTCAGTATAGTCTATATAGATGATGTATTATTATTTTCAGAATCAATAGAACAACATTTTAAACATTTAAGTATATTTTTAAAAATAGTTAAGAAAAATGGATTAGTTGTTTTTGCTCCAAAAATAAAATTATTTCAAACAAAAATAAGATTTTTAGGACATAATATATATCAAGGAACAATAGCAGAAATCTTTGAACTTTCTTATTAAAATTCTGCTTGGAGAATGCTATACAATAGCTTGAATACAAGAGTGGTTGAGAGTAGTTGAGAGTAGGTAAGAGTAGTTGAGAGGTTTTGGTACAAAGAGATTTTTGCTCTGATAGTTTTTGCCGATATTAATATTTCTTCTGTTTTAGAATTAGAGGTTGAGGGTTGATTATTTATTAATGCTATTTTTGCTTCTATTTCTAAATCTTTTGTTTTTAATTCTATTATTTCTTGTTGTAATTGTTTTACTTGTATTTTTAAACTATTAATTTCTGTTTGAAGATCTTTAGTAGTTTCTTTTTTCATTATATTTATATTTGGATATTTATCTATTAATTTCGAAATGCTAAAAGATTCTATTATTTTTGGCATTTTGTCTTCTTGAATAATTAAACTTTTTAATCTTTCTAAATATTCTTTTTTAGCTATTGGATCTTCAATTTTTTCTATTATATCTAATAAAAATTCTTTATCTTCTTTTTTAGTTATAACATTTATATATTTTGGAGTACCTGAACAATTACAATTTTCTTCACTTTCTGAACTAGATATATCATCATAATAATTGTCTTCAGAACTTTGATCTTTTTCGTTTATTAATAAATTTATTATTTTATTTTTAATTTCTTCTTCGTTTGCACAGATTTCTGTAATTTTTTCTTTCAATCTACATTTGTTTGCTTTATGACCTATTTTTTCACATTTATAACAAACAATTTTCTTTTTAATAAATCTTTTCTTCTTAGTTGGTTCATTTTCCTTAGGGTTTTTACATCTTATTTTCTTAGAATATTTTTTAACTTTCTTTTTGTATGCTGATGGTGATTTAATTCTTTTAATTCCAAATGCATCACAGAATGATTCTACTTCTTTTCTTTTTGATCCATATTTTATTTGTAATCTTAATTCTGAACATAACATCAATCCTTCTTTTTTCACAAAAGCAAATAATTGTCCAAAAGTAATATTTTCAAATGAAATTACATCTGTTCCCATTTCTTTTTGTAAATTATCAATTATTCTTTGTGAAAATAAACTTAGTAATCCAGTTATGAATCTTTCTTTCCAGAATGAAGCATTACAATCTGGTCTTCTTAATACATTAGTTAAAAACATATTTTTATACCATCTAAAGTCCGATAATGTTGGACATCTTAAATTTGTTAAAAATTTTTTATTGGAATTTAATTCTTCTTTTGGATTTCCTATGAAATACATTACTATTGTTACTATTAGAAATTCTGCAGCATCTGACTGTATTTGGATATTTCCTTGATCATCTTCAATTTCTTGTGTATGATCTAATATTGATAATTTATCTTGTAATGTTAAAGCATTATCCCACTAGTTTTTTAATTGTCCAGTAAATCCTGAGACTAATAAGGTTGCAATATTTCTTTCTTGAATATTTTTAATTTTGTAAGCTAATCTAGCCATTCCCATTTCTTGCAAATTATTTAATACTTCATATTCAGCTTTGCCATCTATGTTCCATTCATAAATTGAATTTTCATCATATTTAGTAGTTCTAAATTTTGATCTTTCTTCATATTGAATATCTGGAGGACTTGGTCTAGGATAATAATTTTTTAAACTTGTCATTTTCCAATTATTTCTGTTGTTACTATAGTTTTTTCTCTTTATTCTATTTATCTGATTTCCTTCTGTTTCTTCAAATTGGTTTTCTATGGGTAAAATCATATCTTCTTCTTCTGTTCCTGATTCTGCTGTTTTTTCAGATTCGTCTATTTCGTCAGTTGAGTTTTCTTCTATTATTTTGTCTAATGTATTTATTTTTGGAGTTGAAGGTTTAGATTCTGTGGTTAGGTTTTGTAGAGCTTGAGATATTTTATTTAATAAATTATCTGTATTATTTATTTTTTGATTATTAATATTTTGTACTAATTCATGTTCTTTTTCTCTTGTTAGGCTTCTTGGCTTAAAATGAGGTGCTGAGATATCATTTGGGAATTTTAATTCTGTTTTCTTTATTGTATCTATTTTAGTATTTAATACTTCCATATGTTGAGATATTGTAATAGAAGTGGTATCAGAGCCACACCCTTTTATTTGCATACGCATATTTAAAACTTTGTTTTACATTTTCTTTATTGAATTAAATTTCTATTTAAATTGACTAATTTATGCATTTATGTTTACATATTTCATTAAACTTTTACTGAAAGCGTTGGTAAGACTTGATGCCTTGTAAGACCGTTGGTAAGTCCAGGATAGGATGTTCCAGGCCTAGTGCTCGGTTGTTCCCGGTTAAGTAAAATTTAATTAAATATTAGACATGGCTGCATTCCTTAGACAATTAAAAATAGGATCTAATTCAAAGCAAGATAATGTAGTACAAAGTCATGAATATCATATGCCCATAAACAATTCAGATTGGACTATTCCAGAAGAAAAAATAGAACACATTTATAGAATTGGCCCTTTAGATTTTAAAACTGCTTTATCAGTCAAAACACATGAAGAAACAATTTCTATCCAAGAAGAATATCAATCTATTCAACTATTAAATCATAGTACAATTCAAAAATATCTAAGTAAAGGATATCGATATATTCATATAGGTTTGATACAAATTGCAGTAAAACCTTTGTTTCATTTAGGAGTAGATGCCCCAATATATCTAGCATTAAGAGATACTAGACTCAAAAGATATAAAACTTCTTTACTATCTATGATTCAAACAAATGTTTGTAATGGACCAATATATTTCAATTGTGCTCCAAATTTTTCTATAGACTTAACAGATCCACATATTTTGAATTCAGTCATATTAGATATTCATATGCAGGGAAATGAATTTGAAAAACATACAAAGAATTTTGCAATAATATATAGAATATATTATAGACCTTTGTCTTCTCATTTAAATCCTAAATTTATAATGACTCCAACTCTTAAAGAAGAAACAACTTTATTACAAGTAGATGCAGACAAACCTACAACTTATACTCCAAAAAGACTAAAGTGGAATGAAATAACTATACCTAGTGAATTTGAAATTAAAAATCCACAAATAACAAGAAATATAGAACAGACTACTGCAGAAGATATTATAGAAAAATCAGATGGAAGTACTTTAATAAGATTTTCATCATTAAGAGAAAGACCAGAATCATCATATTCATGGTTACCAGCTAGACGTTCAAATTATGAGTCAACTGAAGTTAATTTTCCTATGGAAAGTACCTCAAATTTTAAATATAAAACACCTATACCAGAAGTTATAAATCAAAATCAATCAGATTATTCCCCAACTCATTCACAAATGAAAGGAGAAATAAATGTTATAAATAAACCATATAAAATAAACCATAAATATTTACAAGAAGATTATGAAGATGAAGAAAACACAGAAAAAAGATTTTGATTTTTTTAATTAAAAACAGAGTATAAAGAAAAATTAATTTTAGAATGGAAAAGTGAATTAGAAAAACAAAAGTTTGATTTTCCTTTCTTTATGTGGTTATCATTTTATACTTCAAAATTAGGAATAAATGATGTCTATACTACACCTCAAATAAATGTTCAAACTAATTTATATAAAAAATGAAAATTAAAAGATGAACAAGTTGTAACCTCAATACACCCTCCATTACAAGAAGTAAAAATTAATATAGGACAAGGAGAAATTATAGCCTCACCTTTTAAGAAAGGAAGAGAAGCTGAATCAAGTACAAATAATTCAATAAATCTAGAAGATCTTAAAAAAGTTTATCAACAAAATAATTATACAAATCAAATCCTTCATACAATATCTCAACATATGGAAGTATTAAATACTAAAATAGATACAATAAAGAAAACAGAATTAAAATTTTCAAATGATATCTCAGCACCTCATTTTAAGCCAAGAAGCCTAACAAGAGAAAAAGAACATGAATTAGTACAAAATATTAATAATAAAAAAATAAATAATATAGATAATTTATTAAATAAAATATCTCAAACTCTACAAAACCTAACCACAGAATCTAAACCTTCAACTCCAAAAATAAATACATTAGACAAAATAATAGAAGAAAACTCAAATGACGAAATAGACGAATCTGAAAAAATAGCAGAATCAGGAACAGAAGAAGAAGATATGATTTTACCCATAGAAAACCAATTTGAAGAAACAGAAGGAAATCAGATAAATAGAATAAAGAGAAAAAACTATAGTAACAACAGAAATAATTGGAAAATGATAAGTTCAAAAAATTATTATCCTAGACCAAGTCCTCCAGATATTCAATATGAAGAAAGATCAAAATTTAGAACTACTAAATATGATGGAAATTCAATTTATGAATGGAACATAGATGGCAAAGCTGAATATGAAGTATTAAATAATTTGCAAGAAATGGGAATGGCTAGATTAGCTTACAAAATTAAAAATATTCAAGAAAGAAATATTGCAACCTTATTAGTCTCAGGATTTACTGGACAATTAAAAAACTAGTGGGATAATGCTTTAACATTACAAGATAAATTATCAATATTAGATCATACACAAGAAATTGAAGATGATCAAGGAAATATCCAAATACAGTCAGATGCTGCAGAATTTCTAATAGTAACAATAGTAATGTATTTCATAGGAAATCCAAAAGAAGAATTAAATTCCAATAAAACTTTTTTAACAAATTTAAGATGTCCAACATTATCGGACTTTAGATGGTATAAAGATATGTTTTTAACTAATTTATTAAGAAGACCAGATTGTAATGCTTCATTCTGGAAAGAAAGATTCATAACTGGATTACCAAGTTTATTTTCACAAAGAATAATGGATAATTTACAAAAAGAAATGGGAACAGATGTAATTTTATTTGAAAATATTACTTTTGGACAATTATTTGCTTTTGTGAAAAAAGAAGGATTGATGTTATGTTCAGAATTAAGATTACAAATAAAATATGGATCAAAAAGAAAAGAAGTAGGATCATTCTGTGATGCATTTGGAATTAAAAGAATTAAATCACCATCAGCATACAAAAAGAAAGTTAAAAAATATTCTAAGAAAATAAGATATAAAAACCCTAAGGAAAATGAACCAACTAAGAAGAAAAGATTTATTAAAAAGAAAATTGTTTGTTATAAATGTGAAAAAATAGGTCATAAAGCAAACAAATGTAGATTGAAAGAAAAAATTACAGAAATCTGTGCAAACGAAGAAGAAATTAAAAATAAAATAATAAATCTATTAATAAACGAAAAAGATCAAAGTTCTGAAGACAATTATTATGATGATATATCAAGTTCAGAAAGTGAAGAAAATTGTAATTGTTCAGGTACTCCAAAATATATAAATGTTATAACTAAAAAAGAAGATAAAGAATTTTTATTAGATATAATAGAAAAAATTGAAGATCCAATAGCTAAAAAAGAATATTTAGAAAGATTAAAAAGTTTAATTATTCAAGAAGACAAAATGCCAAAAATAATAGAACCTTTTAGCATTTCGAAATTAATAGATAAATATCCAAATATAAATATAATGAAAAAAGAAACTACTAAAGATCTTCAAACAGAAATTAATAGTTTAAAAATACAAGTAAAACAATTACAGCAAGAAATAATAGAATTAAAAACAAAAGATTTAGAAATAGAAGCAAAAATAGCATTAATAAATAATCAACCCTCAACCTCTAATTCTAAAACAGAAGAAATATTAATATCAGAAAAACCAATAGAAGAATCTCAATATTTAAATACTATCGAAAGAATGACATTTCAAAAATGGTTTGCTTTAGTAACCATCACAGTAGAAGATTTCAAAGAAACATTTGTAGCTCTAATAGATAGTGGAGCTGATACAAGTTGTATTAAAGAAGGAATAATCCCCACTAAATATTGCGAAAGAACAAATGAAAAATTAATGGCAGCAAATGGAGAAGATTTAAAAGTAAAATATAAATTTACAAAAGGATCAATATGTAATAATGAATATTGTATTAGACATAATTTTATAATTGTAAATAATATAAATCATGATGTAATATTAGGAACACCCTTTTTAATTCAAATATATCCATTTTCAGTAAGTAATGAAGGAATTTCAGTAAATATCATGGGAAAAATTGTTATCTTTAAATTCTTAACTCCAATAAGACAAGGGAATTACAAACATTACAAACATCTTCAATATATAAAACAATAAATACTATTACCAAAGTACAACAACAAATAAGCTATATTAAAGAAGAAAAATCTTATTTAAAAATTGAAAAACAATTAAATGATATTAAAATACAAAAAAGAATATTAGAATTAGAAGAGTTAATACAAAAAGAAATTTGTGCAGAAATTCCTAATGCTTTTTGGGATAGAAAACAACATATAATAGAATTACCTTATGAAAAAGACTTTGATGAAAAGAATATTCCAACAAAAGCTAGACCAATACAAATGAATTCGGAGTTACTAGAATTTTGTAAGAAGGAAATAAAAATATTAATAGAAAAAGGATTAATAACACCTTCGAAATCACCTTGGAGTTGTGCTGCATTTTATGTTATGAATCAAGCTGAAAAAGAAAGAGGAGTTCCAAGATTAGTGATAAATTATAAACCTTTAAATAAAGTTTTACAATGGATTAAATATCCTATTCCTAATAAAAAAGATTTGCTTAACAGATTGTTTAATGCAAAAATATTTTCAAAATTTGATTTAAAATCAGGATATTGGCAAATAATAATAAACCCAAAAGATAGATACAAAACAGCATTTACAACACCTTTTGGACATTATGAATGGAAAGTTATGCCATTTGGATTAAAAAATGCACTATCAGAATTTCAAAATATAATGAATGATATTTTTAATCCTTATAGTTCATTCAGTATAGTCTATATAGATGATGTATTATTATTTTCAGAATCAATAGAACAACATTTTAAACATTTAAGTATATTTTTAAAAATAGTTAAGAAAAATGGATTAGTTGTTTTTGCTCCAAAAATAAAATTATTTCAAACAAAAATAAGATTTTTAGGACATAATATATATCAAGGAACAATAGCAGAAATCTTTGAACTTTCTTATTAAAATTCTGCTTGGAGAATGCTATACAATAGCTTGAATACAAGAGTGGTTGAGAGTAGTTGAGAGTAGGTAAGAGTAGTTGAGAGGTTTTGGTACAAAGAGATTTTTGCTCTGATAGTTTTTGCCGATATTAATATTTCTTCTGTTTTAGAATTAGAGGTTGAGGGTTGATTATTTATTAATGCTATTTTTGCTTCTATTTCTAAATCTTTTGTTTTTAATTCTATTATTTCTTGTTGTAATTGTTTTACTTGTATTTTTAAACTATTAATTTCTGTTTGAAGATCTTTAGTAGTTTCTTTTTTCATTATATTTATATTTGGATATTTATCTATTAATTTCGAAATGCTAAAAGATTCTATTATTTTTGGCATTTTGTCTTCTTGAATAATTAAACTTTTTAATCTTTCTAAATATTCTTTTTTAGCTATTGGATCTTCAATTTTTTCTATTATATCTAATAAAAATTCTTTATCTTCTTTTTTAGTTATAACATTTATATATTTTGGAGTACCTGAACAATTACAATTTTCTTCACTTTCTGAACTAGATATATCATCATAATAATTGTCTTCAGAACTTTGATCTTTTTCGTTTATTAATAAATTTATTATTTTATTTTTAATTTCTTCTTCGTTTGCACAGATTTCTGTAATTTTTTCTTTCAATCTACATTTGTTTGCTTTATGACCTATTTTTTCACATTTATAACAAACAATTTTCTTTTTAATAAATCTTTTCTTCTTAGTTGGTTCATTTTCCTTAGGGTTTTTACATCTTATTTTCTTAGAATATTTTTTAACTTTCTTTTTGTATGCTGATGGTGATTTAATTCTTTTAATTCCAAATGCATCACAGAATGATTCTACTTCTTTTCTTTTTGATCCATATTTTATTTGTAATCTTAATTCTGAACATAACATCAATCCTTCTTTTTTCACAAAAGCAAATAATTGTCCAAAAGTAATATTTTCAAATGAAATTACATCTGTTCCCATTTCTTTTTGTAAATTATCAATTATTCTTTGTGAAAATAAACTTAGTAATCCAGTTATGAATCTTTCTTTCCAGAATGAAGCATTACAATCTGGTCTTCTTAATACATTAGTTAAAAACATATTTTTATACCATCTAAAGTCCGATAATGTTGGACATCTTAAATTTGTTAAAAATTTTTTATTGGAATTTAATTCTTCTTTTGGATTTCCTATGAAATACATTACTATTGTTACTATTAGAAATTCTGCAGCATCTGACTGTATTTGGATATTTCCTTGATCATCTTCAATTTCTTGTGTATGATCTAATATTGATAATTTATCTTGTAATGTTAAAGCATTATCCCACTAGTTTTTTAATTGTCCAGTAAATCCTGAGACTAATAAGGTTGCAATATTTCTTTCTTGAATATTTTTAATTTTGTAAGCTAATCTAGCCATTCCCATTTCTTGCAAATTATTTAATACTTCATATTCAGCTTTGCCATCTATGTTCCATTCATAAATTGAATTTTCATCATATTTAGTAGTTCTAAATTTTGATCTTTCTTCATATTGAATATCTGGAGGACTTGGTCTAGGATAATAATTTTTTAAACTTGTCATTTTCCAATTATTTCTGTTGTTACTATAGTTTTTTCTCTTTATTCTATTTATCTGATTTCCTTCTGTTTCTTCAAATTGGTTTTCTATGGGTAAAATCATATCTTCTTCTTCTGTTCCTGATTCTGCTGTTTTTTCAGATTCGTCTATTTCGTCAGTTGAGTTTTCTTCTATTATTTTGTCTAATGTATTTATTTTTGGAGTTGAAGGTTTAGATTCTGTGGTTAGGTTTTGTAGAGCTTGAGATATTTTATTTAATAAATTATCTGTATTATTTATTTTTTGATTATTAATATTTTGTACTAATTCATGTTCTTTTTCTCTTGTTAGGCTTCTTGGCTTAAAATGAGGTGCTGAGATATCATTTGGGAATTTTAATTCTGTTTTCTTTATTGTATCTATTTTAGTATTTAATACTTCCATATGTTGAGATATTGTAATAGAAGTGGTATCAGAGCCACACCCTTTTATTTGCATACGCATATTTAAAACTTTGTTTTACATTTTCTTTATTGAATTAAATTTCTATTTAAATTGACTAATTTATGCATTTATGTTTACATATTTCATTAAACTTTTACTGAAAGCGTTGGTAAGACTTGATGCCTTGTAAGACCGTTGGTAAGTCCAGGATAGGATGTTCCAGGCCTAGTGCTCGGTTGTTCCCGGTTAAGTAAAATTTAATTAAATATTAGACATGGCTGCATTCCTTAGACAATTAAAAATAGGATCTAATTCAAAGCAAGATAATGTAGTACAAAGTCATGAATATCATATGCCCATAAACAATTCAGATTGGACTATTCCAGAAGAAAAAATAGAACACATTTATAGAATTGGCCCTTTAGATTTTAAAACTGCTTTATCAGTCAAAACACATGAAGAAACAATTTCTATCCAAGAAGAATATCAATCTATTCAACTATTAAATCATAGTACAATTCAAAAATATCTAAGTAAAGGATATCGATATATTCATATAGGTTTGATACAAATTGCAGTAAAACCTTTGTTTCATTTAGGAGTAGATGCCCCAATATATCTAGCATTAAGAGATACTAGACTCAAAAGATATAAAACTTCTTTACTATCTATGATTCAAACAAATGTTTGTAATGGACCAATATATTTCAATTGTGCTCCAAATTTTTCTATAGACTTAACAGATCCACATATTTTGAATTCAGTCATATTAGATATTCATATGCAGGGAAATGAATTTGAAAAACATACAAAGAATTTTGCAATAATATATAGAATATATTATAGACCTTTGTCTTCTCATTTAAATCCTAAATTTATAATGACTCCAACTCTTAAAGAAGAAACAACTTTATTACAAGTAGATGCAGACAAACCTACAACTTATACTCCAAAAAGACTAAAGTGGAATGAAATAACTATACCTAGTGAATTTGAAATTAAAAATCCACAAATAACAAGAAATATAGAACAGACTACTGCAGAAGATATTATAGAAAAATCAGATGGAAGTACTTTAATAAGATTTTCATCATTAAGAGAAAGACCAGAATCATCATATTCATGGTTACCAGCTAGACGTTCAAATTATGAGTCAACTGAAGTTAATTTTCCTATGGAAAGTACCTCAAATTTTAAATATAAAACACCTATACCAGAAGTTATAAATCAAAATCAATCAGATTATTCCCCAACTCATTCACAAATGAAAGGAGAAATAAATGTTATAAATAAACCATATAAAATAAACCATAAATATTTACAAGAAGATTATGAAGATGAAGAAAACACAGAAAAAAGATTTTGATTTTTTTAATTAAAAACAGAGTATAAAGAAAAATTAATTTTAGAATGGAAAAGTGAATTAGAAAAACAAAAGTTTGATTTTCCTTTCTTTATGTGGTTATCATTTTATACTTCAAAATTAGGAATAAATGATGTCTATACTACACCTCAAATAAATGTTCAAACTAATTTATATAAAAAATGAAAATTAAAAGATGAACAAGTTGTAACCTCAATACACCCTCCATTACAAGAAGTAAAAATTAATATAGGACAAGGAGAAATTATAGCCTCACCTTTTAAGAAAGGAAGAGAAGCTGAATCAAGTACAAATAATTCAATAAATCTAGAAGATCTTAAAAAAGTTTATCAACAAAATAATTATACAAATCAAATCCTTCATACAATATCTCAACATATGGAAGTATTAAATACTAAAATAGATACAATAAAGAAAACAGAATTAAAATTTTCAAATGATATCTCAGCACCTCATTTTAAGCCAAGAAGCCTAACAAGAGAAAAAGAACATGAATTAGTACAAAATATTAATAATAAAAAAATAAATAATATAGATAATTTATTAAATAAAATATCTCAAACTCTACAAAACCTAACCACAGAATCTAAACCTTCAACTCCAAAAATAAATACATTAGACAAAATAATAGAAGAAAACTCAAATGACGAAATAGACGAATCTGAAAAAATAGCAGAATCAGGAACAGAAGAAGAAGATATGATTTTACCCATAGAAAACCAATTTGAAGAAACAGAAGGAAATCAGATAAATAGAATAAAGAGAAAAAACTATAGTAACAACAGAAATAATTGGAAAATGATAAGTTCAAAAAATTATTATCCTAGACCAAGTCCTCCAGATATTCAATATGAAGAAAGATCAAAATTTAGAACTACTAAATATGATGGAAATTCAATTTATGAATGGAACATAGATGGCAAAGCTGAATATGAAGTATTAAATAATTTGCAAGAAATGGGAATGGCTAGATTAGCTTACAAAATTAAAAATATTCAAGAAAGAAATATTGCAACCTTATTAGTCTCAGGATTTACTGGACAATTAAAAAACTAGTGGGATAATGCTTTAACATTACAAGATAAATTATCAATATTAGATCATACACAAGAAATTGAAGATGATCAAGGAAATATCCAAATACAGTCAGATGCTGCAGAATTTCTAATAGTAACAATAGTAATGTATTTCATAGGAAATCCAAAAGAAGAATTAAATTCCAATAAAACTTTTTTAACAAATTTAAGATGTCCAACATTATCGGACTTTAGATGGTATAAAGATATGTTTTTAACTAATTTATTAAGAAGACCAGATTGTAATGCTTCATTCTGGAAAGAAAGATTCATAACTGGATTACCAAGTTTATTTTCACAAAGAATAATGGATAATTTACAAAAAGAAATGGGAACAGATGTAATTTTATTTGAAAATATTACTTTTGGACAATTATTTGCTTTTGTGAAAAAAGAAGGATTGATGTTATGTTCAGAATTAAGATTACAAATAAAATATGGATCAAAAAGAAAAGAAGTAGGATCATTCTGTGATGCATTTGGAATTAAAAGAATTAAATCACCATCAGCATACAAAAAGAAAGTTAAAAAATATTCTAAGAAAATAAGATATAAAAACCCTAAGGAAAATGAACCAACTAAGAAGAAAAGATTTATTAAAAAGAAAATTGTTTGTTATAAATGTGAAAAAATAGGTCATAAAGCAAACAAATGTAGATTGAAAGAAAAAATTACAGAAATCTGTGCAAACGAAGAAGAAATTAAAAATAAAATAATAAATCTATTAATAAACGAAAAAGATCAAAGTTCTGAAGACAATTATTATGATGATATATCAAGTTCAGAAAGTGAAGAAAATTGTAATTGTTCAGGTACTCCAAAATATATAAATGTTATAACTAAAAAAGAAGATAAAGAATTTTTATTAGATATAATAGAAAAAATTGAAGATCCAATAGCTAAAAAAGAATATTTAGAAAGATTAAAAAGTTTAATTATTCAAGAAGACAAAATGCCAAAAATAATAGAACCTTTTAGCATTTCGAAATTAATAGATAAATATCCAAATATAAATATAATGAAAAAAGAAACTACTAAAGATCTTCAAACAGAAATTAATAGTTTAAAAATACAAGTAAAACAATTACAGCAAGAAATAATAGAATTAAAAACAAAAGATTTAGAAATAGAAGCAAAAATAGCATTAATAAATAATCAACCCTCAACCTCTAATTCTAAAACAGAAGAAATATTAATATCAGAAAAACCAATAGAAGAATCTCAATATTTAAATACTATCGAAAGAATGACATTTCAAAAATGGTTTGCTTTAGTAACCATCACAGTAGAAGATTTCAAAGAAACATTTGTAGCTCTAATAGATAGTGGAGCTGATACAAGTTGTATTAAAGAAGGAATAATCCCCACTAAATATTGCGAAAGAACAAATGAAAAATTAATGGCAGCAAATGGAGAAGATTTAAAAGTAAAATATAAATTTACAAAAGGATCAATATGTAATAATGAATATTGTATTAGACATAATTTTATAATTGTAAATAATATAAATCATGATGTAATATTAGGAACACCCTTTTTAATTCAAATATATCCATTTTCAGTAAGTAATGAAGGAATTTCAGTAAATATCATGGGAAAAATTGTTATCTTTAAATTCTTAACTCCAATAAGACAAGGGAATTACAAACATTACAAACATCTTCAATATATAAAACAATAAATACTATTACCAAAGTACAACAACAAATAAGCTATATTAAAGAAGAAAAATCTTATTTAAAAATTGAAAAACAATTAAATGATATTAAAATACAAAAAAGAATATTAGAATTAGAAGAGTTAATACAAAAAGAAATTTGTGCAGAAATTCCTAATGCTTTTTGGGATAGAAAACAACATATAATAGAATTACCTTATGAAAAAGACTTTGATGAAAAGAATATTCCAACAAAAGCTAGACCAATACAAATGAATTCGGAGTTACTAGAATTTTGTAAGAAGGAAATAAAAATATTAATAGAAAAAGGATTAATAACACCTTCGAAATCACCTTGGAGTTGTGCTGCATTTTATGTTATGAATCAAGCTGAAAAAGAAAGAGGAGTTCCAAGATTAGTGATAAATTATAAACCTTTAAATAAAGTTTTACAATGGATTAAATATCCTATTCCTAATAAAAAAGATTTGCTTAACAGATTGTTTAATGCAAAAATATTTTCAAAATTTGATTTAAAATCAGGATATTGGCAAATAATAATAAACCCAAAAGATAGATACAAAACAGCATTTACAACACCTTTTGGACATTATGAATGGAAAGTTATGCCATTTGGATTAAAAAATGCACTATCAGAATTTCAAAATATAATGAATGATATTTTTAATCCTTATAGTTCATTCAGTATAGTCTATATAGATGATGTATTATTATTTTCAGAATCAATAGAACAACATTTTAAACATTTAAGTATATTTTTAAAAATAGTTAAGAAAAATGGATTAGTTGTTTTTGCTCCAAAAATAAAATTATTTCAAACAAAAATAAGATTTTTAGGACATAATATATATCAAGGAACAATAGCAGAAATCTTTGAACTTTCTTATTAAAATTCTGCTTGGAGAATGCTATACAATAGCTTGAATACAAGAGTGGTTGAGAGTAGTTGAGAGTAGGTAAGAGTAGTTGAGAGGTTTTGGTACAAAGAGATTTTTGCTCTGATAGTTTTTGCCGATATTAATATTTCTTCTGTTTTAGAATTAGAGGTTGAGGGTTGATTATTTATTAATGCTATTTTTGCTTCTATTTCTAAATCTTTTGTTTTTAATTCTATTATTTCTTGTTGTAATTGTTTTACTTGTATTTTTAAACTATTAATTTCTGTTTGAAGATCTTTAGTAGTTTCTTTTTTCATTATATTTATATTTGGATATTTATCTATTAATTTCGAAATGCTAAAAGATTCTATTATTTTTGGCATTTTGTCTTCTTGAATAATTAAACTTTTTAATCTTTCTAAATATTCTTTTTTAGCTATTGGATCTTCAATTTTTTCTATTATATCTAATAAAAATTCTTTATCTTCTTTTTTAGTTATAACATTTATATATTTTGGAGTACCTGAACAATTACAATTTTCTTCACTTTCTGAACTAGATATATCATCATAATAATTGTCTTCAGAACTTTGATCTTTTTCGTTTATTAATAAATTTATTATTTTATTTTTAATTTCTTCTTCGTTTGCACAGATTTCTGTAATTTTTTCTTTCAATCTACATTTGTTTGCTTTATGACCTATTTTTTCACATTTATAACAAACAATTTTCTTTTTAATAAATCTTTTCTTCTTAGTTGGTTCATTTTCCTTAGGGTTTTTACATCTTATTTTCTTAGAATATTTTTTAACTTTCTTTTTGTATGCTGATGGTGATTTAATTCTTTTAATTCCAAATGCATCACAGAATGATTCTACTTCTTTTCTTTTTGATCCATATTTTATTTGTAATCTTAATTCTGAACATAACATCAATCCTTCTTTTTTCACAAAAGCAAATAATTGTCCAAAAGTAATATTTTCAAATGAAATTACATCTGTTCCCATTTCTTTTTGTAAATTATCAATTATTCTTTGTGAAAATAAACTTAGTAATCCAGTTATGAATCTTTCTTTCCAGAATGAAGCATTACAATCTGGTCTTCTTAATACATTAGTTAAAAACATATTTTTATACCATCTAAAGTCCGATAATGTTGGACATCTTAAATTTGTTAAAAATTTTTTATTGGAATTTAATTCTTCTTTTGGATTTCCTATGAAATACATTACTATTGTTACTATTAGAAATTCTGCAGCATCTGACTGTATTTGGATATTTCCTTGATCATCTTCAATTTCTTGTGTATGATCTAATATTGATAATTTATCTTGTAATGTTAAAGCATTATCCCACTAGTTTTTTAATTGTCCAGTAAATCCTGAGACTAATAAGGTTGCAATATTTCTTTCTTGAATATTTTTAATTTTGTAAGCTAATCTAGCCATTCCCATTTCTTGCAAATTATTTAATACTTCATATTCAGCTTTGCCATCTATGTTCCATTCATAAATTGAATTTTCATCATATTTAGTAGTTCTAAATTTTGATCTTTCTTCATATTGAATATCTGGAGGACTTGGTCTAGGATAATAATTTTTTAAACTTGTCATTTTCCAATTATTTCTGTTGTTACTATAGTTTTTTCTCTTTATTCTATTTATCTGATTTCCTTCTGTTTCTTCAAATTGGTTTTCTATGGGTAAAATCATATCTTCTTCTTCTGTTCCTGATTCTGCTGTTTTTTCAGATTCGTCTATTTCGTCAGTTGAGTTTTCTTCTATTATTTTGTCTAATGTATTTATTTTTGGAGTTGAAGGTTTAGATTCTGTGGTTAGGTTTTGTAGAGCTTGAGATATTTTATTTAATAAATTATCTGTATTATTTATTTTTTGATTATTAATATTTTGTACTAATTCATGTTCTTTTTCTCTTGTTAGGCTTCTTGGCTTAAAATGAGGTGCTGAGATATCATTTGGGAATTTTAATTCTGTTTTCTTTATTGTATCTATTTTAGTATTTAATACTTCCATATGTTGAGATATTGTAATAGAAGTGGTATCAGAGCCACACCCTTTTATTTGCATACGCATATTTAAAACTTTGTTTTACATTTTCTTTATTGAATTAAATTTCTATTTAAATTGACTAATTTATGCATTTATGTTTACATATTTCATTAAACTTTTACTGAAAGCGTTGGTAAGACTTGATGCCTTGTAAGACCGTTGGTAAGTCCAGGATAGGATGTTCCAGGCCTAGTGCTCGGTTGTTCCCGGTTAAGTAAAATTTAATTAAATATTAGACATGGCTGCATTCCTTAGACAATTAAAAATAGGATCTAATTCAAAGCAAGATAATGTAGTACAAAGTCATGAATATCATATGCCCATAAACAATTCAGATTGGACTATTCCAGAAGAAAAAATAGAACACATTTATAGAATTGGCCCTTTAGATTTTAAAACTGCTTTATCAGTCAAAACACATGAAGAAACAATTTCTATCCAAGAAGAATATCAATCTATTCAACTATTAAATCATAGTACAATTCAAAAATATCTAAGTAAAGGATATCGATATATTCATATAGGTTTGATACAAATTGCAGTAAAACCTTTGTTTCATTTAGGAGTAGATGCCCCAATATATCTAGCATTAAGAGATACTAGACTCAAAAGATATAAAACTTCTTTACTATCTATGATTCAAACAAATGTTTGTAATGGACCAATATATTTCAATTGTGCTCCAAATTTTTCTATAGACTTAACAGATCCACATATTTTGAATTCAGTCATATTAGATATTCATATGCAGGGAAATGAATTTGAAAAACATACAAAGAATTTTGCAATAATATATAGAATATATTATAGACCTTTGTCTTCTCATTTAAATCCTAAATTTATAATGACTCCAACTCTTAAAGAAGAAACAACTTTATTACAAGTAGATGCAGACAAACCTACAACTTATACTCCAAAAAGACTAAAGTGGAATGAAATAACTATACCTAGTGAATTTGAAATTAAAAATCCACAAATAACAAGAAATATAGAACAGACTACTGCAGAAGATATTATAGAAAAATCAGATGGAAGTACTTTAATAAGATTTTCATCATTAAGAGAAAGACCAGAATCATCATATTCATGGTTACCAGCTAGACGTTCAAATTATGAGTCAACTGAAGTTAATTTTCCTATGGAAAGTACCTCAAATTTTAAATATAAAACACCTATACCAGAAGTTATAAATCAAAATCAATCAGATTATTCCCCAACTCATTCACAAATGAAAGGAGAAATAAATGTTATAAATAAACCATATAAAATAAACCATAAATATTTACAAGAAGATTATGAAGATGAAGAAAACACAGAAAAAAGATTTTGATTTTTTTAATTAAAAACAGAGTATAAAGAAAAATTAATTTTAGAATGGAAAAGTGAATTAGAAAAACAAAAGTTTGATTTTCCTTTCTTTATGTGGTTATCATTTTATACTTCAAAATTAGGAATAAATGATGTCTATACTACACCTCAAATAAATGTTCAAACTAATTTATATAAAAAATGAAAATTAAAAGATGAACAAGTTGTAACCTCAATACACCCTCCATTACAAGAAGTAAAAATTAATATAGGACAAGGAGAAATTATAGCCTCACCTTTTAAGAAAGGAAGAGAAGCTGAATCAAGTACAAATAATTCAATAAATCTAGAAGATCTTAAAAAAGTTTATCAACAAAATAATTATACAAATCAAATCCTTCATACAATATCTCAACATATGGAAGTATTAAATACTAAAATAGATACAATAAAGAAAACAGAATTAAAATTTTCAAATGATATCTCAGCACCTCATTTTAAGCCAAGAAGCCTAACAAGAGAAAAAGAACATGAATTAGTACAAAATATTAATAATAAAAAAATAAATAATATAGATAATTTATTAAATAAAATATCTCAAACTCTACAAAACCTAACCACAGAATCTAAACCTTCAACTCCAAAAATAAATACATTAGACAAAATAATAGAAGAAAACTCAAATGACGAAATAGACGAATCTGAAAAAATAGCAGAATCAGGAACAGAAGAAGAAGATATGATTTTACCCATAGAAAACCAATTTGAAGAAACAGAAGGAAATCAGATAAATAGAATAAAGAGAAAAAACTATAGTAACAACAGAAATAATTGGAAAATGATAAGTTCAAAAAATTATTATCCTAGACCAAGTCCTCCAGATATTCAATATGAAGAAAGATCAAAATTTAGAACTACTAAATATGATGGAAATTCAATTTATGAATGGAACATAGATGGCAAAGCTGAATATGAAGTATTAAATAATTTGCAAGAAATGGGAATGGCTAGATTAGCTTACAAAATTAAAAATATTCAAGAAAGAAATATTGCAACCTTATTAGTCTCAGGATTTACTGGACAATTAAAAAACTAGTGGGATAATGCTTTAACATTACAAGATAAATTATCAATATTAGATCATACACAAGAAATTGAAGATGATCAAGGAAATATCCAAATACAGTCAGATGCTGCAGAATTTCTAATAGTAACAATAGTAATGTATTTCATAGGAAATCCAAAAGAAGAATTAAATTCCAATAAAACTTTTTTAACAAATTTAAGATGTCCAACATTATCGGACTTTAGATGGTATAAAGATATGTTTTTAACTAATTTATTAAGAAGACCAGATTGTAATGCTTCATTCTGGAAAGAAAGATTCATAACTGGATTACCAAGTTTATTTTCACAAAGAATAATGGATAATTTACAAAAAGAAATGGGAACAGATGTAATTTTATTTGAAAATATTACTTTTGGACAATTATTTGCTTTTGTGAAAAAAGAAGGATTGATGTTATGTTCAGAATTAAGATTACAAATAAAATATGGATCAAAAAGAAAAGAAGTAGGATCATTCTGTGATGCATTTGGAATTAAAAGAATTAAATCACCATCAGCATACAAAAAGAAAGTTAAAAAATATTCTAAGAAAATAAGATATAAAAACCCTAAGGAAAATGAACCAACTAAGAAGAAAAGATTTATTAAAAAGAAAATTGTTTGTTATAAATGTGAAAAAATAGGTCATAAAGCAAACAAATGTAGATTGAAAGAAAAAATTACAGAAATCTGTGCAAACGAAGAAGAAATTAAAAATAAAATAATAAATCTATTAATAAACGAAAAAGATCAAAGTTCTGAAGACAATTATTATGATGATATATCAAGTTCAGAAAGTGAAGAAAATTGTAATTGTTCAGGTACTCCAAAATATATAAATGTTATAACTAAAAAAGAAGATAAAGAATTTTTATTAGATATAATAGAAAAAATTGAAGATCCAATAGCTAAAAAAGAATATTTAGAAAGATTAAAAAGTTTAATTATTCAAGAAGACAAAATGCCAAAAATAATAGAACCTTTTAGCATTTCGAAATTAATAGATAAATATCCAAATATAAATATAATGAAAAAAGAAACTACTAAAGATCTTCAAACAGAAATTAATAGTTTAAAAATACAAGTAAAACAATTACAGCAAGAAATAATAGAATTAAAAACAAAAGATTTAGAAATAGAAGCAAAAATAGCATTAATAAATAATCAACCCTCAACCTCTAATTCTAAAACAGAAGAAATATTAATATCAGAAAAACCAATAGAAGAATCTCAATATTTAAATACTATCGAAAGAATGACATTTCAAAAATGGTTTGCTTTAGTAACCATCACAGTAGAAGATTTCAAAGAAACATTTGTAGCTCTAATAGATAGTGGAGCTGATACAAGTTGTATTAAAGAAGGAATAATCCCCACTAAATATTGCGAAAGAACAAATGAAAAATTAATGGCAGCAAATGGAGAAGATTTAAAAGTAAAATATAAATTTACAAAAGGATCAATATGTAATAATGAATATTGTATTAGACATAATTTTATAATTGTAAATAATATAAATCATGATGTAATATTAGGAACACCCTTTTTAATTCAAATATATCCATTTTCAGTAAGTAATGAAGGAATTTCAGTAAATATCATGGGAAAAATTGTTATCTTTAAATTCTTAACTCCAATAAGACAAGGGAATTACAAACATTACAAACATCTTCAATATATAAAACAATAAATACTATTACCAAAGTACAACAACAAATAAGCTATATTAAAGAAGAAAAATCTTATTTAAAAATTGAAAAACAATTAAATGATATTAAAATACAAAAAAGAATATTAGAATTAGAAGAGTTAATACAAAAAGAAATTTGTGCAGAAATTCCTAATGCTTTTTGGGATAGAAAACAACATATAATAGAATTACCTTATGAAAAAGACTTTGATGAAAAGAATATTCCAACAAAAGCTAGACCAATACAAATGAATTCGGAGTTACTAGAATTTTGTAAGAAGGAAATAAAAATATTAATAGAAAAAGGATTAATAACACCTTCGAAATCACCTTGGAGTTGTGCTGCATTTTATGTTATGAATCAAGCTGAAAAAGAAAGAGGAGTTCCAAGATTAGTGATAAATTATAAACCTTTAAATAAAGTTTTACAATGGATTAAATATCCTATTCCTAATAAAAAAGATTTGCTTAACAGATTGTTTAATGCAAAAATATTTTCAAAATTTGATTTAAAATCAGGATATTGGCAAATAATAATAAACCCAAAAGATAGATACAAAACAGCATTTACAACACCTTTTGGACATTATGAATGGAAAGTTATGCCATTTGGATTAAAAAATGCACTATCAGAATTTCAAAATATAATGAATGATATTTTTAATCCTTATAGTTCATTCAGTATAGTCTATATAGATGATGTATTATTATTTTCAGAATCAATAGAACAACATTTTAAACATTTAAGTATATTTTTAAAAATAGTTAAGAAAAATGGATTAGTTGTTTTTGCTCCAAAAATAAAATTATTTCAAACAAAAATAAGATTTTTAGGACATAATATATATCAAGGAACAATAGCAGAAATCTTTGAACTTTCTTATTAAAATTCTGCTTGGAGAATGCTATACAATAGCTTGAATACAAGAGTGGTTGAGAGTAGTTGAGAGTAGGTAAGAGTAGTTGAGAGGTTTTGGTACAAAGAGATTTTTGCTCTGATAGTTTTTGCCGATATTAATATTTCTTCTGTTTTAGAATTAGAGGTTGAGGGTTGATTATTTATTAATGCTATTTTTGCTTCTATTTCTAAATCTTTTGTTTTTAATTCTATTATTTCTTGTTGTAATTGTTTTACTTGTATTTTTAAACTATTAATTTCTGTTTGAAGATCTTTAGTAGTTTCTTTTTTCATTATATTTATATTTGGATATTTATCTATTAATTTCGAAATGCTAAAAGATTCTATTATTTTTGGCATTTTGTCTTCTTGAATAATTAAACTTTTTAATCTTTCTAAATATTCTTTTTTAGCTATTGGATCTTCAATTTTTTCTATTATATCTAATAAAAATTCTTTATCTTCTTTTTTAGTTATAACATTTATATATTTTGGAGTACCTGAACAATTACAATTTTCTTCACTTTCTGAACTAGATATATCATCATAATAATTGTCTTCAGAACTTTGATCTTTTTCGTTTATTAATAAATTTATTATTTTATTTTTAATTTCTTCTTCGTTTGAACAGATTTCTGTAATTTTTTCTTTCAATCTACATTTGTTTGCTTTATGACCTATTTTTCCACATTTATAACAAACAATTTTCTTTTTAATAAATCTTTTCTTCTTAGTTGGTTCATTTTCCTTAGGGTTTTTATATCTTATTTTCTTAGAATATTTTTTAACTTTCTTTTTGTATGCTGATGGTGATTTAATTCTTTTAATTCCAAATGCATCACAGAATGATTCTACTTCTTTTCTTTTTGATCCATATTTTATTTGTAATCTTAATTCTGAACATAACATCAATCCTTCTTTTTTCACAAAAGCAAATAATTGTCCAAAAGTAATATTTTCAAATGAAATTACATCTGTTCCCATTTCTTTTTATAAATTATCCATTATTCTTTGTGAAAATAAACTTAGTAATCCAGTTATGAATCTTTCTTTCCAGAATGAAGCATTACAATCTGGTCTTCTTAATACATTAGTTAAAAACATATCTTTATACCATCTAAAGTCCGATAATGTTGGACATCTTAAATTTGTTAAAAAAGTTTTATTGGAATTTAATTCTTCTTTTGGATTTCCTATGAAATACATTACTATTGTTACTATTAGAAATTCTGCAGCATCTGACTGTATTTGGATATTTCCTTGATCATCTTCAATTTCTTGTGTATGATCTAATATTGATAATTTATCTTGTAATGTTAAAGCATTATCCCACTAGTTTTTTAATTGTCCAGTAAATCCTGAGACTAATAAGATTGCAATATTTCTTTCTTGAATATTTTTAATTTTGTAAGCTAATCTAGCCATTCCCATTTCTTGCAAATTATTTAATACTTCATATTCAGCTTTGCCATCTATGTTCCATTCATAAATTGAATTTCCATCATATTTAGTAGTTCTAAATTTTGATCTTTCTTCATATTGAATATCTGGAGGACTTGGTCTAGGATAATAATTTTTTGAACTTATCATTTTCCAATTATTTCTGTTGTTACTATAGTTTTTTCTCTTTATTCTATTTATCTGATTCCTTCTGTTTCTTCAAATTGGTTTTCTATGGGTAAAATCATATCTTCTTCTTCTGTTCCTGATTCTGCTGTTTTTTCAGATTCGTCTATTTCGTCAGTTGAGTTTTCTTCTATTATTTTGTCTAATGTATTTATTTTTGGAGTTGAAGGTTTAGATTCTGTGGTTAGGTTTTGTAGAGCTTGAGATATTTTATTTAATAAATTATCTGTATTATTTATTTTTTGATTATTAATATTTTGTACTAATTCATGTTCTTTTTCTCTTGTTAGGCTTCTTGGCTTAAAATGAGGTGCTGAGATATCATTTGGGAATTTTAATTCTGTTTTCTTTATTGTATCTATTTTAGTATTTAATACTTCCATATGTTGAGATATTGTAATAGAAGTGGTATCAGAGCCACACCCTTTTATTTGCATACGCATATTTAAAACTTTGTTTTACATTTTCTTTATTGAATTAAGTTTCTATTTAAATTGACTAATTTATGCATTTATGTTTACATATTTCATTAAACTTTTACTGAAAGCGTTGGTAAGACTTGATGCCTTGTAAGACCGTTGGTAAGTCCAGGATAGGATGTTCCAGGCCTAGTGCTCGGTTGTTCCCGGTTAAGTAAAATTTAATTAAATATTAGACATGGCTGCATTCCTTAGACAATTAAAAATAGGATCTAATTCAAAGCAAGATAATGTAGTACAAAGTCATGAATATCATATGCCCATAAACAATTCAGATTGGACTATTCCAGAAGAAAAAATAGAACACATTTATAGAATTGGCCCTTTAGATTTTAAAACTGCTTTATCAGTCAAAACACATGAAGAAACAATTTCTATCCAAGAAGAATATCAATCTATTCAACTATTAAATCATAGTACAATTCAAAAATATCTAAGTAAAGGATATCGATATATTCATATAGGTTTGATACAAATTGCAGTAAAACCTTTGTTTCATTTAGGAGTAGATGCCCCAATATATCTAGCATTAAGAGATACTAGACTCAAAAGATATAAAACTTCTTTACTATCTATGATTCAAACAAATGTTTGTAATGGACCAATATATTTCAATTGTGCTCCAAATTTTTCTATAGACTTAACAGATCCACATATCTTGAATTCAGTCATATTAGATATTCATATGCAGGGAAATGAATTTGAAAAACATACAAAGAATTTTGCAATAATATATAGAATATATTATAGACCTTTGTCTTCTAATTTAAATCCTAAATTTATAATGACTCCAACTCTTAAAGAAGAAACAACTTTATTACAAGTAGATGCAGACAAACCTACAACTTATACTCCAAAAAGACTAAAGTGGAATGAAATAACTATACCTAGTGAATTTGAAATTAAAAATCCACAAATAGCAAGAAATATAGAACAGACTACTGCAGAAGATATTATAGAAAAATCAGATGGAAGTACTTTAATAAGATTTTCATCATTAAGAGAAAGACCAGAATCATCATATTCATGGTTACCAGCTAGACGTTCAAATTATGAGTCAACTGAAGTTAATTTTCCTATGGAAAGTACCTCAAATTTTAAATATAAAACACCTATACCAGAAGTTATAAATCAAAATCAATCAGATTATTCCCCAACTCATTCACAAATGAAAGGAGAAATAAATGTTATAAATAAACCATAAATATTTACAAGAAGATTATGAAGATGAAGAAAACACAGAAAAAAGAATTTGATTTTTTCAATTAGAAACAGAGTATAAAGAAAAATTAATTTTATTTCATGAAAACGAACCTCAATTACTCTTAAATCGAGGTTTAAATGTAGTTTCTTAAAGTACATGGGTAATCGAGTTTTCATTTTGGGAAAGCAAGTATAAAACGTTCAAGAAATATTGAAGGAATAAGGAGTACTTGAAAACTCCCTTCCCTTGGAATTTGGAAAAACTTCAGGTTTGATACGATACTTTGAAAAATCGTATCTCACATTCTACATGTCAAAAATTAGAAAACTTGGTGCCGTTGGAAACCTCTTTGAAAGTACTAAAAGTTCTTAGAAAGTACTAAAACTTGGTCGAACCGGTCAAACCGGTGAACCGGCCATTGGACTGGGCCGGGTTTTAAATTAGATCATTTGGGCAAGAAGACCGTTGACTAGTCAACGACCCGGCAATCCGACCGAATTAAACTGGAAACCCGGCCGGTTTTTCAACGAACCAGGTCTTGTCAAAAAATTTTATTGCCTTTGTTGGAGTTCGAACCTTGCAACACTACAACATACTTACAGGCTACTTCGAAATATGCTAATAGAATAGCTTTATTATAATATATAAATATGTTTTCAATTCTATCTTTTTTTTCTCTAAAACAAATATATTGGAATCTTTTAATAAAAATTTATTACCCTCCAAACTCTATAAGTTATAAAATGGATTTCAAAAATAACATATTACATAATTCATTTTAAAGACAAATATTATTTTTAATAATTGTTTACACTTAAAATTCATAAATAAGCTAGATAATTACACTAAATATAGATAAAATTTTACACTTGAAGTTTGGTGTATTACTAAATAACTTTATATTTGATTGATTCTTATATGAATTAATTATTTTATAGCAAATTAAATTAAATGAGCTTTTGCTATGGCATTATTTATTACACTTTATGTCATATATCTTATATAAAAAATTATGAAATATAATATTTAAATATATTTAGTGACCCACTGGTTGAACCAGTAACCCGTTGACCCACCTCCTTCGTCGGGTTGGGTTTAATAACTATGCAAAATAACACCTTCATTTATTGGAGGAGGGAGGTCGCATTTGGGCTCCATCCCTCCGTTCAATGATTTCTTTTTTTTTTTTAAGTAATAAAATCTCTCCTAAAATTTCTACTAAGAGTATTATCCTTTTCTAGAGTTTTCTAGTGAGAAATTCTTCTATGTTAGAGTTTTTCTAGTGAGAGTTTGTTTTCTTGTGAGATTCCTAGTAAGCGTTTTCTATTATTTTATGTTTTTTTGGTTCTTTTTCCTTTATCAAATCTCAATTTTTTTCGGATTGGTTTGTCAATTCTAAAGTTTTCGAGTCTATTTTGTCAGATCTCAACTTAATATATGGGTCTAAAGTAGATAAATAGCGGATTTGGCTAGGAAAGAAGAGATGCATTGATGCATTAGATGTTCGTTAAATTAAAAGATATTGATATCATTTTGAATAAGTTAGAGATTTATAATGCAAAATTTGTAATTTTCTCAAATTTGGTGTATTTGTAGATGCCTCAAATATGTTATTCCTGTAACATCTTTTATGATGTATTTTCTAACATTAGTATAGATGTTGTGAATGAAATGAGTATTTCTATAAAAAAAAAAAATAGAAGACTTTATGTCAAATAGATCATAAATATTATTGGAGTAAAATGAATTTGAAATTTCAACTTCATTTATATACAGCCAGAACTTCCTTGTAACTAAAGCCCAATTTTGATCTTGATAGGAATTTAAATTTTCTTAACTTTCACTAAAGGATATCCGTGTCGATTTAATTGGACAATTCAATTTCTCATTAGAACCCCAAACTCTAGTGTTTTCCAAATTAGGGGGAATTGCAATTTTTAGTCCCTAATGTGCGGTCTATATGCTAAATTTGTTTCCAATGTTTTGGTCAAAACAAATCTAGTTCTCAAAATTTATGATTTTTGGCAGATCTAAGACAATTGATGGAAATAGAATAATGGCTAACGGTCAACATCAAAATACCGTTAGTCAACAACTTTGACTTTGTATTTTTTGGTCTCCAATGTTATGATTTTGAATCATTATATTTTTTTATTTTTAAATAGCGATAGTAAGAGTTTTAGTATGAATTGAGATATAAATAAAATGAAATATTATTAAATGGATAATAAGAATTTTAATTAAACTTTCTTCTTCTCTTCTTTATTTTTATTTCATTTATTCATGCTACTAATATATCATATGTTTCTTTTCTTTTGGATAGTTAGTATCAAATTTGGAATAATATACGTATAAAATTATTGTTTCTCACTACCAATATTTAATTGATAATGAATTTAATTATTTTATTTCTAACGATAATAAAAAAACTTAATTAAATATCCCTTTAAGATATAAGGAATACTATATTTTTGTAAATTAAGTTGTTCTTTTTTTTTGCATTTTATTAGGTTATGAATTGAGTTTGAAATAAAGTTGGCATTTTATATACATCATATGACTCATAAAATGATTATCAAGGTACATAAATATTAAAATAAATACTTTAAAATTACAATATTGAAGCATTAGTTTTTAATCGGTAGGACATATAAAAATAAAAGATATTTTTTTAAGAATTCCTAAAATTACTTTTGATATTTACCTTCACTAGTTCTTATAAATACAATGGCTAACTACAAAAATTTGAAGCTTATAAGCACAAGACATTCAACAATTTTTGTAGTAATAACTATAATAAACTTGGATTATAAAACTAGAATTCTCCTTTGTGACACCCCACTTCTCCCTAAGGCGAACTAAAGGGTATCTGTGGGACGCCTGCCCAACTCTCGCCAGGACTCAAGCAACTCCATTCAAGCTTATTACCAGTCTACACAACACAAGTAAATAACTTAAATATAGTAAATGCGGAAGCGTTCAATCTTAACAATAGTCATCCATTATCCAACCCGCACGTCGGGTGTTCAAAGTACATCATAAATTCCAAATATACATCACGCCCCAAATGTTACATTTCAATTCCAAAAGTACAACCCAAAACCAAGGGCATAGCTAAAATATAATAGAAATCCTAAACAAAAGTACATCAGGAGGGTTTCTCCAATACATCTCCGAGTTCAATCCTGTTAAGGAAAACAAATCTACAGGGTGAGCAAAACGCTCGTGAGGCCAAGATCACACATGCAAGCACGTAGTCCAGATAACAGTCACAAATAACAGTTTAAGAGATAATTACAAGTAATTAATAAAGCCAGTGAAAGTAAACAGAAACAATTCAAGGATATAGTAGCTCTCAAGAGCTAAGTTCCACTTGCTGTGTCGATGACATTCGTATACCTCCCCGCGATGATACTCCGTCAACCGGGTCGGTATTTCCAATCCGTAGAACTCCACTAACTTCCCATCCGTCCACCGTACCCCGCTCCGGGCCCGTATGACATTTATAAGGCGATACTCCACGAGTATGCCAAGCAGGGTCTCTCAATAGATCAAGCTTATCATGTGAATCTCATGGCTCACCGAGATTTCCGACCAAACCCATGCTGACTCGAGTTCCAAGGTTGGCCTATGAGTTTGGGCGTCCCCCATGTACATGTAAATGTCGAAGAGATTCACTCCAACGACGTATGCACTCGTAGCATACCAAGTCATGTATACAAGTATTTGACAGGTCAAAGCATGTAATTCAAGATATGTAAGTCTAGCAAGTCAGGCCAAGCATAAATCAATTGTTTCAAATGAGTACGAGTGCGATAAAGTAGACACTCGACTCTATTTTATCAAAATCAGGTAGATTAAGCAAGACAAGCATCTATCAAGTTCACAGGAGTTCAAGTAAACATGCACTTGACACTCACCAAGTAGTAAGTAGTCTCAACCGAAATTTAAGCGTTCACCGTGGGATCCTCTTGAGAGTCCTCGTGTGCGCTTGAGCAAATAATAGTGAAGTATCACTCATATATCCCAATTATCAAGGAAGGTTGTACACTAGTACAATCTAAGAAAATTTCATGAAAACGAACCTCAATTACTCGTAAATCGAGGTTTAAATGGAGTTTCTTAAAGTACATGGGTAATCGAGTTTTCATTTTGGGAAATCAAGTATAAAACGTTCAAGAAATATTGAAGGAATAAGGAGTACTTGAAAACTCCCTTCCCTTGGAATTTGGAAAAACTTCAGGTTTGATACGATACTTTGAAAAATCGTATCTCACATTCTACATGTCAAAAATTAGAAAACTTGGTGCCGTTGGAAACCTCTTTGAAAGTACTAAAAGTTCTTGGAATACACTTTTCTAAGATTCCAAATGAAAAATATTCAAAAATAAGCTCAAAGACGCTGCTTTGGTTCATAAGGCAGATTTAAGTTGGTTTTTGGCCAACTTTGAAAATTCGGCAAAATTCACTTGATTGAAACTAGCCTTTGAAATTCGTAACTCTATGATGTTGTAATCCAAGTTTACAACAAAAGAAGCGGAATGAGAAACGGAGTTTTGAGTACCAAGATATGGTAGCTCAAAGTTACCCAAATTTCCTTGTTAAACAAGGGTTTTCCAAAATCAAGTCTCGAAATTTGGTAATTTAGTCGAGTAGCGAAATGGACTCGGATTGGTACCAAATTTGGCAGTATAATACTCCTATATAAAGGGTGTCTCTCTATCAAATTTCATGGAAAAATACCTTCGGAAAGGTAGTCAACCAAACAACTAAAATTTCGAAAAATCCCAAGGTAGAACTGCCTTGAGCTTTTTGTTTTCCATTCCAAACATTTGGTCAAGGAAAATTCTTCAAACATGGTTTATTTGTATAGAAAAAACCTGAAGAACATTTATGGTACATTTGATAAGTGTTTTAATTCCAAGAAATTCAATTGGTAAGTCTACACCAAGTCTAACATTTACTTTGCCCAAAATTTAGGGTTTTCAAGAACAGGGCAGGTTTCATATTTTGATCACAAATTACTCAATTCAACTCGGAATTAAGCATGGTTGGTGGCGTTGGAAAATAGATTCATGAAATTATAATTTCACAGAAGAAATCATTTTGAAATTCAGCACACAACTAACTCAAATTCGAGCCTCAAGTTGCAACCTCTGTACTTTGTTCCAGGAAAACAGAGAAACAGGACAGTCATCTTAAAATGGTTGGTACGGAATACTCGGGTGGAATTAGGGGTTACATTTTATACCGTTGGAAAGCTGAAAATGTCTAGTTTCAAATTCCACTGACGGCACTCGATTTTAACATCGGAGTACAGAGTTATGGATGAAACAAGTGAGCTGTCTAAGCATTACGGGAACAGTTTTCCAGATTTACTAGCTTCACAAAATTAATCCCTTTGACCAACCAAACCTCAATATTTTCAATGAAATTTTATACACCATCTATGCAACATATAAACCTCATATATCAGCCATTAAATCCCCAAAATTCGGCAAAAATAGGTACGTTCAAAGCAGGGGCAGAATCGGAACTTTTTACCCCATGCACTCCTTGAAGTTTATACTAATAATACACCATTAATCTACCATTTTGAGCACTAAACCAACATTAAATCCATCATCAATCATCACATCAGCCATCATCCAAGAGTGGGAGTTCATAGAGCTCACATTCAAAATTTTCCAACAATAACAAGCTACCCACATGAATAACTAAGCTCATAAGTGTAAATCAACTTCTATAAACCAAGTTTCTAGGTTTAGATCATCACTTACTCTAGTTGATGTCCAAGGCAGTGATTTTTGGTCCATTTTGCTCCAGCAAAACCGTGAATGTTAGGTCCTTTTTGCAGCTCAATAAGGTCTCCCAGTGTAGAGCTAAGTGTGGGTGAAATTTGGTGTGAGTTGGATGAAGATTGGTGAAGTTTTGTGAAGAAAATTTTGAAGAACAATGGTATTCTTTTCCCTTGAGTTGGCCGGCCAAAGAGAGGTGAGGAGAGAGAGTATTTTGATCAAATTTAGCTTCCTAAGGAAGATTCATTTGTGTGGCCGATATTTGTGCAAAAGTCAACTCTCTAATAGTGCGCGTACGCGTGCATTTTGGCTCGATTCCTCTCGAGTTTATTTCATTAGTGTACTAAACCTCCAATACACTTATATTCATATAAATATTATTCACCCTTAATTGTCCCAAAATAATGGTCTAAAGTCCCTCTATTAATCGTGCGCGTGAAAACGCGTATTTCCAAATTAGGCGCGATAAAGTGAAACTTTCGAGAAATTCTTATAACGATCGTACCACTAACTATCACTTGAGTAATTAAACCTAAAATTACCTATTTTAGGACCATCGTACATGTCTCCAATTTCCGAGTTTATTGTACTCTCAATTGACTAAAATTTTCAAACAAGTTTTCACTATTTTCATTAATCGAGCTTCTAAAAAAAATTAATTTTTGAAGCAAGTCACTTTAAAAATATAATGAAGTCATAATTCCATGTATTTAAGTCTAATAAGGTTAGAAAATAATAATCGGAGTAAATATTCAGATAAATAATTAAATAAGCAAAAATAGGAGTCAAAAATACTAATTTTTTACGAGTCCTCACATCCTTTCTTCCAATACTTTATGTTTTATTTATTATTATTATATTTTATGCATAAACTTAGGCAATAATATACCAATAAAAAATAAAACATAAAGTATGCAAAAGGAAATAAAAAGAAGGAAAAATAAAAAAATATGATATAATATTAGCATGAATAAGTGAAATAAAAATAAAAAGATAAATAAAATATAAATTATGCAAAAGAAAAGAAACATTTGATATATTATTAGTATGAATAAATGAAATAATAAAAAAAAGAAAAAAGTTTAATTATAATTTTTATTAACCATTTAATACCGTTTCATTCTAAATTGGATCCCAATTTATGTTAAAATTCTTAATATCACTATTTAAAAATTAAAAAAAAATAATGATTCAAACTCGAAACATTGGAGACCAAAATTGCAAAGTCAAATTTATTGACTAACAACAATTTGATGTTGGCCCTTAATCATTATTCCATTTCCACTATTAGTCCTAAGTTTACCTAAAATTACAAACTTTGGGGATTAAATTTGTTTTGACCGAATCATTGAGAAAATATTGCATACCAAAGCTATAATTCTCCTTTTCAAATTAAGTTACTTTCCTTAAAGCCCAGGATAGTCAATCTAGAATACACCATGATATCTGCCATGCACTCATGGCCCCTATTAAAGGTAGAATATAGACTAAGGATGCGTTTGATAAAAATGAACTTTGAAAACTGAAATTTGAAATTTGAATCTATTAAGTTGTTGAATTGTTAAATGTTAAATCAAATACATTTAAATGTATATCACATTTATTGATTATCACTCCCCATTTTTTGAAAAATAAAAGAGAAATAGTGAGTTTAAAATGAGTTTTTATTTTATTTTAGAAAATAAAGAAAAGCGGAATAAAATGGGACAAAGAAAATGTGACTGTTTGGGCCCAAAATAATAATTGAAAAAGGATTTTTAGAAAAATAAAATAAAATCACCACTTGGTATCGAATTTAGGTGTACCAAGTTGTCCAAAATATTTGAAAATGAAAAGAAGTAAATAAAACCCTTTCAGACTATTTTAAGTCTTCGAAAATGAGTTCGGGAGTCACAATTGAAGAAAGTAAGGTCAAGATTTTGATTAAGGCACCCTTTTAACCTGGTCAAGACTAGTTGCAGGATTTAGTCAAAAATTTTTCTAATCTAACATATAAAACTTATCACATTTGGATACTTCTATATGGATGCAAATCTAGACCTAAGGGGTATCGAAAGAGATGAAATGTCTCTTTGAAACTTAAGTGGTACAAGTCACATTAATTGTGAAATCCAAATATAATCCGTTGAAGATGTCACAAATATGCAAAAAATGAGATTCAAAAAAAGAAAGTTAGAATATATAAATAAATATACATGATCTAAAAGAAGGGAATGCAATATAACGGATATGGGAGACTAAAATTTGTGACTCAATTTTCCTTCTTATAGAGGCGATAAGAGTGTGCTAAAACTAAGAAGTCATACTTGTTCATTTCCCATATTTGAAGGGTGATTCTTCTAATCTAGTCAAGTAAATGGATTAGCTTACTTCTAATTTTCTAGAATGAGATACAATTCTAAATGATATGGTCAAAACATGTAGAGGATAAGGGAATAATAGTAGGAGGAATATCATACAATTGAAAATAACCTAAAATGGGAAAAAATGCATGAGATGCAATAAATGTCACACCAAAACATGAATCTAGCGTATCGATAGTGTAAAAGGTCTAGGATTGAACTAACCCATTTCGACAAATCCTCACTAGCATTGGACTATTGAGAAATCAAGGAGAAACAGCCACAACTAGTATTGGACTAGTGTGGTGATGTCATCCGTTCATTATAAATAAATAAAGTATATAAAACATAATTAAAGCAAATAAACACATAAACCATGTACACATAACACATAGACATAATATTTAGATGCAAAAACTCTAAGAAAGTGAAAAATACATAAGTACACAAACAAACAAGCGTGCAAACAAATAAGACCTAATTATTACATTGGGAACCCTAACTACAATCTAAAAGGGGGATTTTGAAAATAATAAACCTATCTATTACACTTATCTAATTAATTATATTTTGACAAAAATAAAATCTATCTATTATATGGCTTAACTAAATACATTTCTTGAACAACTATCTATTACAATTTGGCATTTAAATGCCTCCCAAATAATCATCAAAAATTAAATAAAATAAATGAAAGCTAAAAAATGAATAAAAGAAAAGAAAAGGCACTTAAAATATACAATCACACAAAAAATACATATGGGCATATAAAAAGAACTTAAAAGACAATAGAGGGTACCTCCCTTGAAACAATGGTTAAATGATGTAGAGTTTGCCCTATTTATATTTCATAACCAACAAAATGGTCAAGAAACCAATTTAATTAATTATTTTAAAAATATATAAATATATAACAAATTCACTTTATTATTTTAAAGAAATATGAATAAACATAAAATTTCTAAAATTTACTAATTAAATACATTTAAATGAAGCATAGTTAACAATTAAAGAAGATAAACAATTATAATTAAGAAATCAAAACCATTAATCAATTGTAAAAATTGAAAAGTTTTTGGGGTCAAATTATAATTTTAAAAAGGGTCAAAATTGAATAAAATATAAAATTTAGGGACCAAAATAGAATTAAAGTAAGGATCTAATTGAAAGAAATTTAAAATTTTAGGGTCACAGCCAAATTACTTGAAAGATCAGGGACTTAATTGCAACATTTGTTTTTCTGATTTCTCAAAAAATAAACTTTGGGCCATTTTGATATTATTTCTTGGGCTGTAGACCCTCTTCGGCCCAAAGACTGGACCAACTACTAAATCGAAACTAAAAGAAATGTTGGGCTAAAGTATCAGACCCCATGTCTAATTTCTAAACCCAAAAATACATCCAATTTACACTCTAATGGATCAAACCTAATAAAACAAAACAGAACTAATTGAAGCCAAAATAGAAGAAAAGAAATCAAGAAACTTCCGGTGAGTCTGAGGTTTTCGGCGGGTCAATCCATCGGAAACTGAAAAAATTTAGGCGAACTTGGCTGGAATCTCGCCAGAACCCCATTTTTCAAACTTTAAAACTTGGATCTTTTTATATACACGAAACTCATGACATTATAAATTCAAATAAACATCAAACAAGATCCCAAAAACCAAATATCCTAAAAAAAAATAGATCCAATTTTCTTGAATATAAACTCTCATAAATACACTCAAATCTCTTGCATGAACATCGAATAGGGTAAGGAAAAGTCATGGGAATACCTAACGATGATTTCAAATCAGATTAGAATAAGAAAAATGTGAGGGAAGCAAATTTGTTGAAACTTCAAGCAAAATTGCAGCAAGCACAATGATGGCATGGCAGCAATTTTGGGGCCGAATTCTAGGACTTTCTAGATTTTTTTGTAAAACGTTTTTTAAATAAAACTTGCTCTCCTAACCTTCTAGATTGTTCAGAAATCGAAAACTTCTCAAATAAAACTATATTGAAGAAGGAAATTAGGTCGAAATAGGGCTGAAGAATCAACCTTTTCCGGAAAAATGTTACAGGAAAATTTCCTTTCCTCTCCTCTATTTTTTCTTTCTTTTTGTTGTCTCTGTCTTTTTGCCGTTTTTTCTTACCCTCCTCTCCTCCTAGAGACTATCTTAATGGGATATAATTCGAACCCAATTAAATGATAAGTTGGTGAGATATATTTAAGTCCAATTAAATAACAGATTGGTAGGATAAAATTCAAACCTAATTAAATGACAGATTGGTGGGACAAAATCTAAACCCAATTAAGTAACAGATTGGTGGGATAAAATTCAAAATCCAATTAAATGGCATATTGATAGGATAAAATTCAAATTCATTTAAATGACAGATTGGTGAGATAAAATTCAAACTCAATTAAGTAACAGACTTGTGGAATAAAATCCAAACCCAATTAAATGATAGATTAGTGAAATAAAATTCGAATCCAATTAAATAACAGATTGGTGGGATAAATCTAAGTCCAATTAAATGACAGATTGGTGGGATAAAATTCAAATCTAATTAAATAACCAAATGGTGAGATGAAATTTGAACCAAATTAAATGACAGATTGGTGGGATAACATTTGAATTTAATTAAATGACAGATTGGTAGGATAAAACTGGAACCTAATTAAATTACAGATTGGTAGTATAAAATTCAAGATCAATTAAATAACATATTAGTGGGATAAAATTTAAACTCAATTAAATGACAGATTGGTGGGATAAAATTTAAACCCAATTAAATGACAGATTGGTAGGATAAAATTTGAACCCAATTAAATAACAGATTTGTAGGATAAAATCCCAACCTAATTAAATAATAGATTGGTGGGATAAAATTTGAATCAAATTAAATAACAAATTGATGGGATAAAACTCAACTCCAATTAAATAACAGATTGATGAGATAAAATTCGAATCCAATAAAATGACAGATTGGTGGTATAAAATCCTAATCCAATAAAATGATAAATTGGTGGAATAAAATTTGAATCCAATTAAATGATAGATTGGTAGGATAACATCCAAGCCAATTAAATGAAAGATTGGTGGGATAAAACTCGAATCTAATTAAACAACAGATCGATGGAATAAAATCCGAATCCAATTAAATAACAGATAAAATGAAAATGTGTTCCAATTAAATAAAAAGACGTGGAGTGCTTTTGCTATTTTTCTAAACAAATATTAAGCATACTTATAAAATTAGATATCACTTTTAGAAAAAATTTGTCCAAGTGTAAATCAAATTTAACTAAAATAGGTGCTGCTATTTCTCTCCATTCGAGAGGGTATGAATAATAGTCGTGTAATCCAACCTGTAAAAAGAGAGCAAAAACAATTACGATGAAATATAATGCCACCACCGTGTGATCTCTCGAGTTTTGAGAACCATGTAAACATGAATTTTTAGATGTCGAGAAAATGTCCCGTTTAGAACTGTTGTGCAGCCTGTTACGGATCTTTTAGTATCTGTGCTTAGTCGGCCATGCTGTATACCATGAGACATACACGCCTATTTATCTATTATGATAAATTATGAGAATTGTCTTTTGGTAAAATTCAATGAAAAGCATATAAAGTTTCAGACAAGATTATTTCATGCAATGACATGAAATAGAATAAAAATGATGTTCAACCAGAAAATATCCTTTATTAAGTTCATGAAAAATGATTTAGACACTCTAAATGAATTAAATACAAATTTGAATTGCTAGTCTATGATGAGAAAAATGTCACATTTTACACCTTCTGATATCACCTTCCAGGAATTCAGTATTGCCAAAAGAAACTTAATGTGAAGAGAAACCAAAATGAATATAGTCACCAGCTATTCAATCTTCTACCTTCTGCTTTCTATTCATGGTTCTCTATGTGTTTCGAAACCCTGCCTTAGTACCCTTTTGTGTTTTCACTAAGGTTGCCTCCACATATTTTTTTATTTTTTTGTTTTCTCTTTTTCTTCTTTTTTTTTTCTCTTTTTTTTTTGAAAAGGTGCCCTTTTGAATTTTCGCCTAATAGACAGCTTTGATCACCAGCCTATATTCAATTTAGAAATATGTTTCAAGATCGATGGTATCAGTGAGATAATCCTTCCCTTTCAAAATTGATGAATGTATATTTACATTATTTGCCATTTGATTAAGAAATTTTCTATTAAAAATACTACAAAAGGCGAAAGTCAGAAGGTTTTTGGCTTTTATAATGGGGTCAGGTGGGGTGTTAAAACGTTAAGGTTTAAAAGCATATCTTTAAAACAGTTAAAATAATTCTAAGATCACATCCTACAAAAATTTTGGCGCAATGTGTTGCTATTAAAACTCAAAAAATTGCCTCAGTTTAATTTTTGACTGGGTTTTCTTCTCTGTTTCCTTTATTTTGTATATTTTTGCCTTTTTTTTTTAGAAAAACTCAATGAACAATAAAACCTATCCTAATGTGGGTTTGCAATCTTCAGGGGGGTGCCAAACGAAAAAGTAGGTCAATCTAAAAGTTCAGAACGAAAAATTAGGGATAAAGTATTTAATTGAAAAGGAAGAAGACCCGCCCTTTTAATCCATCCTATGCAAGTTCAAAAAGAAAATTTACATAATCAAATGAAAAACTTTTTGCATATATCTGAATTAATTGGTTGAGAAAAACCTGTCCGTCTATCTCTATGAGAATGAGCACTTCTCCGGGCAATACATTCTTGACAATGAAAGATCCCTGCCAATTTGGGAAAAATTTTTCCTTGGTTTCATCTTGAATTGGAAGAATTCCCTTCAAGATCTTGTCTCTCTTTTCGAATAGGTGAGGTTTGACTTTCTTGTCATAAGTACGAGCCATTCGCCTTTGATAACATTGTCCATGATAAATAGCATTTAACCGCTATTTAACCCATTCAACTTTCTCCAACTAGGTTTTCATTAAAACGTTCAAGGATGGGATCTCAACCTCAGTGGATAATACCACTTCCATTCCATACATGAGAGAGTAAGGCGTTGCCGTAGTAGAAATCCTGATTGCAATCCAATAAATCATTAATGCATGAGGTAACTTTTCATACCAATCTCGGTGTCTTTTCTTTATTTTGTGAATAATTTTTTTTAGGTTTTTTTTTACGGCCTCCACAACTCCGCACACCTGAGACCTGCAAATAGCAGAATTTTGGTGTTTGATCTTGAATTATTCATATAATTCATCTATCATATCATTATTGAGATTTTTTGCATTGTCAGTGATCAGCGTTTTTGGCACATACCATTCCATACATGTTTACGGCCTCCATACAGGGTATTGTTCACTCATATCTTTCAGTGTGCCAACGAACAAAATCTTTTCATCCAAAAAATAGGTGTGTAATGGCTGTATTGTCTTTTGATTACTTTTTGAGTTGTGAAAACAATATCGAATTCAGAGAGAATCATCTGCGACTTTGCCATACGTCCTATTGGCATCGACATTCTTAATGAATATTTCAAAGGGTTAGAACGAAAAATGAGATAAGCAGTGTGATTGAGCAAGTAGTACATCAATTTTTTAGTTGTCCAAACTAAAGCACAATAGCTCCTCTCAAGAAAAGAATAATTGATCTCGTATGTTGTGAATTTCTTACTGAGGTAATAGATGGCTGTTCCTTCTTCTCCAAGTCAACATGTTGTTCCAAAACACATCCTACAATCTTATCAAATACAGACAAATACATAATTAAATGTCACCCTGATTTGGGTGGCACTAAAATCGGAGGGTTCAACAAGTATCTTTAATTTTATCAAAAATATATTAACATTACATTAATGCATTCTTCTTTAATAATTTGAACAAATACTCATATGTAGAAGCCAATTGCGTGATAAATCTATCAATAAAATTTATCTTTTCTAAAAAAAATTTCACATCCTTCTAAGTTTTCGGAACGGACATTTTTCAAATTGTTTTGATCTTTACAAGATCTATTTTTATCCCTTTTTTATTGACAATAAACTCTAACAATTCACTAATAGAAGCTCTAAAAGCACATTTTACAAGATTTAATTTCAAATTATATTTTCTCAAACTTTCAAGCAGTTTCTTTAAATCGACCAAATAATATTCAACTTTCTTGACTTTGTTTATAATATTATCCATATAAATATCCATCTCCTTGTGAATCATACTATAGAATAAGATGGTTATGATTCGTTGATAAGTGGTTCCGATATTTTTCAAATCAAAAGATATCACAGGATAGCATAATGTTTCCCATGGAGTGATGAAAGCAATCTTCTCCCTATCCTCTTCTATCATTAAAATCTGATGATACCCGGTGAAATAATCACCAAATGACTCAATTTCATATCCAATAGTATTGTCCAAAAGAGTATGAAAATTTGACAAAAGAAAATCGACTTTTAGACTAGCCTTATTGAGGTCCTATAATCAACACATACTCGTATTTCTCCACTCCTTTAAAACAGGTACCAAATTTGAAATCTAAATGGGATAATGAGATATCATGATAATTCTAACATTGAATTATTTCTCAATGCATTTCCTTATTTTGAGATTTTTATCTGGTTTGAATTTGTGAGACTTTAGATTTACTGTTGAAAAGTTTGGATCAGTTAGCAATTTATTGTAAGAATCGAAGACAATATAAGGGGGGTGAATTAGGTTATTTAAAATCTAATCAAGTTATGAGACACTTTTTGGCTCGATATAAAATTTACCCTATTTTCTAGATAACTACACAATGAACAATTGATCAAGAAAGCAAGATTGCTCAGGAGTAGAAGAGATAATCAATTTATGTTTGCAAGATAGTAAGTAAAAAGGAAAGAATAGCAAAACCAATATTTCCAAGCTCCTCTTGAGTTTGAGTATCACTTTATAGAACAAGACTCTTCAAGTGGATCAAATACAACCAATTTTTGTGTATAAAGGAATGATCACTTCCTCCTTACCCCAAACTATACTTAGTCAAGTTAAAAAGTTTTACTATCACTCGGATAACCCTCACAAAAATACACTATTGAAGTATTTATCTTACACAAGAAGAGCTTACACAAAATTCACACAAAACAAGAGTACAAATCTTCTTTGAATAGCATTTTCTCACTAAAATCACTCTAAATCTTTTGTAGTCTTAACGTGCAAAAGTGGTTTGAAAGTGGTTGACCATACTCTATTTATATGAGACCAAAAAGTTTCTCTATTAATGCTTCCAACGGATAGAAGGCAGCTGAAAAGTCAACTAGCCATTGGTAGTATCGGACGTCCGGTAGACCTATTTTTTATATCCGACAGCAGGCAGTGAGGTCAAGAAATTTACTTCAATTTTTTCGGACATCCGGTACCTTCAATGTTTGCATCCGAAAGTAGATAGTGAAGCTGAGAATTCTTCTTCAATCCTTTCGGACATTCATTGCTTCCAATGTTTTGCATCTGAAGTGTTTCAATGTTTGTCGGACATTCGGTGCTCTAATGTTGTGCGCCCAATCGAAGTCAGTGATCTTAGAAGGATTGACTTAATTTCTTCGGACGTCCGGTAGTGAGTTCTTCATGCGTCCGAAGTTGCGCAATGATTATCGGACGTCCAATCCAGTTTTCACGAGCGTCCAACAGCTTTCATTACTCTTTGCCTCTTTTACTTGAATTTAATCTTTGAACCTGATTTGCTTCATTGCTGAAAAGATTTTTGAGGAGATATTAGTAACATCAATTTATTTTATAGACATCAAAAGTTAGGGACTAAGATTAACAATCTCCCTCTTTTTGATGATGACAAAACAATGGATGGAGGAAAAAAAATAGTTGAGTCGAAACTCCCCCTCTTATAATGCATCCAAAAAGTTTGTAAGTACACATTCCCCCTCACACATTTACCAGATTACACTTCCTAGCAATCCAGATTAACATCCATTTCTCCCTCTTTTTATCATCATTAGATAATTTGAACAACTAATATTAGAAATCAAATCCAGTAACCAATCCCAGGAATCCAACATCAATGTCATCAATAACATATTGATGATCCAGCATTGTCAATAACACCCATCATAATAAATAACAGCAATCAATTTCAGAGATGCAATTAGATATACCAGCGTCCAATATAATATACCCAAACAGCAGAAATACAGTTGACAGTCACAAAGAATTAATACCAGAATTCAACAATTCAACAATCACGGGTATACTAATCATCCAGTACTCATTTGCCAAAAACAAACATTATTAACCAGCCAATATTATTTCATGTGGAATTCAAAGTATCATGGATTTTTTGCTGGAGTTTCAAAATTCATCAAGAGTTAGAAAAACTACTTCCAATGTCACTCGTCAGAGAATTCAAAATTAAATGGTGGACAGGATTCAATCAAGAATTTGGAGACCAAACAAACGTGATAAGATTTCTAACAACTGGAGACAAACTCAAGTGGACAAGTCAGCCAACTACTCCAACCACTCCAACAACTCCACAAATGCCAACTACTCCAACAAAAAAGAAAGACAAAGAAAAAGTTACTAATATGGCATCCGAGGCAATTGCAAACGACTTTTTGATCAAAAAGATGATGCATGATCCCGAGATGCTCAAAGAATATCTGAATTATTTACAAAAGCAGGATAAAAGTGAAGAAGATGACAAAATTGAAGAGACAGCTGGATCATTTGAATTTACTTTTGATCCTTTCGGTGGTTCCTGTGGACAAAACCCAAATGACTTTTGAGAAAGATGTCGGCCACATTTCAAATGAAAGCAAGATGAAATGCAAATACAAATGAAATGCAAGAATGACTGACTCTATAAATAGATTCAAAATCAGAAGATCAAGCATCGGTAAAATCCTGCAGTATAGAGTCTTAAGCAAATCCTTTTTTCTTTCATTTGAAATGTGGCCGACATCTTTCTCAAAAGTCATTTGGGTCTTGTCCACAGGGACCATCGAAAGGATCAAAAGTAGATTCAGATGATCCAGCTATCTCTTCAATTTTGTCATCTTCTTCACTTTTATCCTGCTTTTGTAAATAATTCAGATATTCATGCTACTAAAACTTGAACTTGAAATATTTATATTAAGATAGAACTTACAAAATTTAGAGTTGCTTTTGATAACGGAAGCTGTTGATTGTAGAATCCTCGTAAACTTTGACCTTCTTATTAAAATATTTGGAGAATGATACAAAAGTAGTTGAATACAAAGAGTGCTTGAAAGAAAGAAGGATTTGCTTAAGACTCTATACTGCAAGATTTCACCGATGCTTGATCTTCTGATTTTGAATCTATTTATAGAGTCAGCCATTCTTGCATTTCATTTGTATTTGCATTTCATCTTGCTTTCATTTGAAATGTGGTCGACATCTTTCTCAAAAGTCATTTGGGTCTTGTCCACAGGGACCACCGAAAGGATCAAAAGTAGATTCAGATGATCCAGCTGTCTCTTCAATTTTGTCATCTTCTTCACTTTTATTCTGCTTTTATAAATAATTCAGATATTTTTTGAGCATCTCGGGATCATGCATCATCTTTTTGATCAAAAATTCGTTTGCAATTGCCTCGGATACCATATTAGTAACTTTTTCTTTGTCTTTCTTTTTTGTTGGAGTAGTTGGCATTTGTGGAGTTGTTGGAGTGGTTGGAGTAGTTGGCTGACTTGTCCACTTGAGTTTGTCTCCAGTTGTTAGAAATCTTATCACGTTTGCTTGGTCTCCAAATTCTTGATTGAATCCTGTCCACCATTTAATTTTGAATTCTCTGACGAGTGACATTGGAAGTGGTTTTTCTAACTTTTGATGAATTTTGAAACTCCAGCAAAAAATCCATGGTACTTTGAATTCCACATGAAATAATATTGACCTTGTATACTCTACATGAAATAATATTGGCCTTGTATACTCTTCCCCCTTTGCTTTTTTGAGATATGTCTGGAATCCCATTGATACATTTGGAGGTAGTATTTCCTTTTGAGGTCCGAACCATTGCCACCAATGATTAAACCAAATTGGAAATTCTCTGTTACAATTCTCTTTGAATGTGAAGAACCATGAATAGTTGAATGGTCTGTATAAAAACGCACGATACCATGCCATCTTGTAATCTTGATATGTAAATCCATCTGGAATGAATCTAACTGAAAATGATTTTTTGGAATAAAGAGAAGTCCATTCGTTAGGTGAACGAACTTTCTTTATTATACACTTTGAATGACTAATAATATTTGGATTCTTTTTATCTAGAATGGGGAATATTTCTACAGATTGAGTATCTGTAAGAATTAATTCATAATAATCCAAATTTTTTGTAGGATCATCAGGCTGCCAAAAACATTTTTGAGGAAAGATTCTTTGAGTAAGCTGATTGAGTGTAGAATACAAAGGTATTTCTTGGAATCTGGTTATTGTAATATGCTGATGGAATGGTTTAGTAAAGTAGGTATTTTCATTGGATTTTTCTGGAGTTTTTGAAATTTGTTGGATTGATCTTATTTGAGAGGAAATTGGTGTGCGAGTAGCTTGACTATAAGTCAAATCTGGAAAATCTTGTAGTATTTGAAATCTATTTTGAGTTACAGGAGTAAGACTCATCTCATAATCTTGAGGAGTCTTAGGTCTAGAGCTTCCTGCTTTTGAATCCATATTCCTGCAAAATCAGTAAATAACATCTTTTAATTGGTTAGATAGTTGTTTATTTTGATCCTTGTAATGTTGAAGAATTTCCTCATTTCTTCCAGCTCTCCGAAGAACTTGAATTCTAATTAGGTTTCTCTGAATTTTTCTCTGTATGAGAAAAGCTTTTTCTTTGGGAGTAAGGGTTGTGAAATGGCTTTGCTGAATATATACTGTATCATATTTTGGAATTTGATAGACTGGAAAACTTTGTCGTCCATCACTAGTTTGAATGAAATATTGATATCCTCTGGATTGTAGAACTGCTTCTTTGTTTAGTAATTTAGGAGAATCTCTTTGGGTTCTTAGGTAATTTATAAATTCACGATCAGTTCTTTGAGCAATAAGGTCACGATCCATGTCCTTGTAAAAATTCTCTAGTAAGAAAATCTGGTAATGAATTATTTTCTCCTTTAATAAATTCAATTTCAAAATCGAAAACAGATAAAATGGTTTGTCATCTTGCAAATATTTGTTTTGAAACTATGTTTTGAACATCCTTTTGTAAAATCTCTTTAGCAGATTTACAATCTATTCTAATTAAAAATTTCTTATTATATAAATCATCTTGAAATTTTGATATGCATAAAACTATTGATAAAATTTCCTTTTTAATTGTTGAATAATTCTTTTGAGGGTCAGATCATGTTCCTGAATGAAATCTAACTAATTCTTCTTTTGACTCTATTATCCTTTGTTTTAATATTCCACCATATCCTAATTCTGATGCATCTGTTTCAACTATCATGAATGCTTTAGGATGAGGCAGACATAAACATGGTAATGACTCTATTTTTGCTTTTAGATATTTTATCTTTTGAGTATGTTCATCTGTCCAAGGTTTTGGATTTTTCTTTAATGTATTGAATAATATAGAACATTCTTTTCTTAAATTAGGAAAGAAATCTGCTATATAATTTAGACATCTTAAAAACCTTTGTAATTGATTTTTATCTTTTATTTCATCTGGAAATTTAGTTGCAAATTCCAAAGCTCTATCAATTGGTTTTATTGTTCCTTGATATATATTATGTCCTAAAAATCTTATTTTAGTTTGAAATAATTTCATTTTTGGAGCAGAAATCACTAATCCATTTTTCTTAACTATTTTTAAAAATATATTTAAATGTTTAAAATGTTGTTCTATTGATTCAGAAAATATTAATACATCATCTATATATAGTATACTGAATGAACTATAAGGATTAAAAATTTCATTCATTATATTTTGAAATTCTGATGGTGCATTTTTTAATCCAAATGGCATGACTTTCCATTCATAATGGCCAAAAGGTGTTGTAAATGCTGTTTTATATCTATCTTTTAGTGATATTAATATTTGCCAATATCCTGATTTTAAATCAAACTTTGAGAATATTTTTGCATTAAATAATCTATTGAGCAAATCTTTTTTATTAGGAATGGGATATCTAATCCATTGTAAAACTTTGTTTAAGGGTTTATAATTTATAACTAATTTTGGAACTTCTCTTTCTTTTTCAGCTTGATTCATTACATAAAATGCAGTACAACTCCAAGGTGATTTTGAAGGTGTTATTAATCCTTTATCTATTAATATTTTTATTTCTTTTTTACAAAATTCTAATAACTCAGAATTCATTTGTATTGGTCTAACTTTTGTTGGAATATTTTTTTCATTAAAATCTCTTTCATATGGTAATTCTATCATATGTTGTTTTCTATCCCAAAAAGCATTAGGAATATCTGCACAAATCTCTTTTTGTAATAACTCTTCTAATTCTAATATTCTTTTTTGTATTTTAGCTTCTTTTAATTGCTCTTCAATTTTTAAATAAGATTTTTCTTCTTTAATATATCTTATATGTTGTTGTGTGAGGACTCGTAAAAATTATTATTTTTAAACCTAATTTATGGCTTAATAAATTATTTAATTAGATTTTTACCACGAGAAATATTTTCTAGTCTTATTAGACCTAAATACATGATAATATAACTTCGTTATATTTTTAAAGTGACTCGTCTCAAAAATTAATTTTCTGGAGTGCGTTTAGTAAAAATAGTGAATAGTGCTCGGAGATTTTACCGCGTAGGAGCACAATAAACTTGGAATATTGGAGACTTATACAATGGTCCTAAAATAGGTAATCTTATGAATAAATACTCAAGTGGTAGTTAGTAGTGCAATCGTTATAAGAATTTCTCGGAAGTTTCGCGTTATAGCGTTAAAATTGACGGTACGCGTTTTCACACGCGCGACTTTATTTGAGGGACTTTAGACCCTTATTTCGAGACAATTAAGAGTGAATAATATTTATAGGAACATAAGTACATTAGAGGTTTAGTGCACTAGTAAACCAAACGCGAGAGAAATCGAGCCCTAAACGCACCAAACGAGCCCTAATAAGGGTTGACTTTGGAGTGAATGTACACCACTCATTTAATCTTCTCTTGGAAGCTAACTTTGATCAAATTTCACTCTTTCTTCTCTCACCAACAGCCGGCCAGCCTTCCCTCTCTCTCACTCCCTTGCTTCACAAATTTCTTCATCAAATTAACCACAAAAACTTCAACCAATCTTCACTAAACTTGAAGACCATCTAGCAAACTACTTGGAGGTTGGATTTAGCTAACTAAAGGGCTGCATTTCACGGTTTCTTGGAGCCTCTTGAGAACCAAAAATTTCTGGTTTAAAGCACTAAGGAGGTATAACCTCATCCTACACCTTAAACTTGGATTATGATGGTAGAAATACATTTTTAAGCTATTGCATGTGTATGGATGGCTTGATATTGTTGAAAAATTTGAAAAGTGGGCTCTATGAATTCCCACACTTGGGTTGTTGTTGATTAGAGGATTAATGTTGGATTTAATGGTAGTTTAGTGGTTAAAATGATGGATTTATGGAGTATTATTGTTGGAAACTCAAAGTTGAGGTCATGACAAGAAATTTCCGAAATTGCCCCTGTTTTGTTCGGCCATGATAAGGCCAATTTTTGGTGATTTATTGGCGTGAACCTGATGTTTATATGTTATGTTATATGTGTAAAAATTTTCATTGGAAAACATTAACGTTTAGATGGGCAAATGAATTTATTCGTGAACTAGGCAAGCTGGAAAATTATTTTCGGATAACCCTGTCCAGCAGTAGAATTTTGACCATAACTTTGTCCTCCGAAGTTGAAATTGAGTGCCGTTAGTGGCATTCAAAACTAGACATCCATACCTTTCCAACGGTATAAAATGTGTATTCTGATTCCTTGTGTAGGAGCCGAACCATTCGTTTTAAGATAGCTGTCCTGTCTCTCGGATCTGCTGGAATGGTTTGTAGAGGCAGCAACTTGAGGCTCAATTTCGAGCTGGTTTCTTGCCAAATTTCAGAATATTTCCTTCTGTGAACTTTTAGTCCTATGAATGTATTTTCCAACGCCATAAACCATGCTCAATTTTGAGTTAAATTGACTGAGTTGTGACCAAAACAAGAGGACTGCCCTGTTTTGGAAAAACGTAATATTTGGACTGATTTGGGACAAAACCCGGGAGTGATCTTATTAATTGAAATTTTGATGCTAAACCATTACCAAAGGTATCATGGATGTATCTTAGACCTTTATTTCACAAATGAACCATGGTTGGATAGCTTTCTTGGTTAAACGATTTGAATTGGGAAATGAAAGTCAAAAGGCAGATTGCCTTAGAAATTTTCCAAAATTTTGGATGATTAGTTAACTACCTTCCCGAGGGTATTTTTCCCTGAAATTTGATAGAGAGATACCTTTCATATAGGAGTAAAATACTGCTAATTTTGGTACCAATCCAAGTTCGTTTCGATACCTAATTAAATTTCTAGTGTTGGAGGTTCAAATCTGGAAATTCTTCTCCAGTCTTGAATTCCCCCAACTTTGAGCTACCGTATCTCGGTACTCGAAACTTCGATTCTTGATCCGCTTGCTTTGCTATAAATCTCACTTGCAACGCTAATTGAGTTACAAATTTCAGAGGCCGGTTTGTAACGTGTAAATCGTGCCGAATTTTCAAAGTTGGCCGAAATCCAACTTAATTCTGCTTTGTAAACCTAGTCTGTACCTTCAAGCTCATTTTTGAGCACTTTCCACTTCAATTCATGGAAAAGTGTCTTCTAGGAACTTATAGTACTCTCTAAGAGGTTTCCAACGGTATAAATTTTTCCAATTCTCGACTTGTGCCGAGTGAGTTATGATTTTTCAAAAATTCACAATAAAACTAAAAATTTTCCAATTTCAAGGAAATAGAGTTTTTCAAGAACTCTTTATTCTTTTGATATTATCTAGACGTTTTATCTCCGATTTTCTAGATAAAGACTTAAATACTTTTGAATGTTATCAAACCCCACTCGAAACTCGATTTACGAGTAATTGGGGTTCATTTTCACGGAATTCCCTCGATTAATGCTAGTGAACGAGTTATTCCTCGATATTTGGGATGTGAATGATAAATTCACTATTATTTGCTCAGGCACACACGAGAATCTTCAAGAGGATTCTCCGGTGGACGCTTGAACTTCCCTTGACCTTACTCACACCTAATATTTGGTGAGTGTCAGGTGTATGTAAACTTGTTACATGTTTAATTGTTATTAATAATTTGAAAATCTTGAAAGTGGAGCCGAGTGTGTACTTTACCACACTCATTCTCATTAGAAATGAAATTGTAATGATTGAAATGCCTTGAATGAATGAAATGTATTGGTATGCTAGCTGCATACGTTGTTGGAGTGAATCTCCTCGACACACAAGTGCACATGGGGGACGCCCAAATCTCATTGGCCGATCTTGGACTCGAGCCGGCATGGGCTTGGTCGGGAACCTTGGCGAACCATGAGATATATAAGCTTGACCTAATGAGAGGTCTTGCTTGGCATACTCGAATAGTATCGCCACAAACTAATGACAGGCGAGCCCGATACAGGGGTATGTAAGATGAAAGGGGACAGGTTAAGTGGAGTTCTACGGACTAAACCTAAACGATTGACGGAGTGTCAATTCGTGGAGGTTATTGCTCGTGCAAGTAGAACTCAGCTCCTGAGAGCTCCTATATCCTTGAATTGTTTCTGTTTACTTTTCCCGCTCGAATTGTTAATTATTGCAGTATTATTGCTTGACTTGTAAATTGAGATTGTTATTTGAGCAATATGCTTGCATGTGTGTTCTTGGCCTCACGAGCGTTTTGCTCACCCTGTAGATTTGTTTTCCTTAACAGGACCGAATCTCGGAGAAGTATGGAGAAACCCTTCGTTGTACTTTTGTTTAAGATTCCTACTATATTTTGGCTAGGCCCTGATTTGGGTTGTGCTTTTGGAATTGAAATGTAAAAATTTGGGCCCTGACGTGTATTTAGAATTTAAGTCGTATTATGATTACCGATGTACTGGTTACATGTTAAGTGACTTGTTAAGCTTGAACGCTTCCGCATTATTTGTATTCATGTTGCTCTCTTCGAAATGTTTAGTTCGATTTTAAATTGAATGGAATTGCTTGAGTCCTGGCGAGAGTTGGGCAGGCGTCCGCGGATACTCTTTGGTTCGCCTTAGGGAGATGTGGGACGTCACAGTTGGTATCAGAGCCCTAGGTTAGAGGTCTATATGGGAGACATATTAGATACTCTACCTTTAAGACTCGATATGGGATGACTTAATCATACCCTAAGTGATACTTGAGGCGAACTAGCAACTAAGTTAGTCCTACCTCAAGTGACAATTGGGATGAAACAACGATTAAGTTAGGCATGCATTGCAGGATATTGGAATTAGGTAGCGATTTAAGTTTCTAACCTGAAAAGTATTATTATTTTGCAGGGATGGCTGATGGAAATGGAGCCCCGACAGCTAACGGGAATGGCCATGCGAATGGTCATTATGAGCCTCTTAGGACTATCTTCTACCGAGCTCTAGCGGGAGGAGCTCGAGTACGCTACTCACCATATGATAGATATCCTCGATGTTCGTGTAGGTTGACTTTCGCCTACCCGAACCATCCAGTGCTTGCTATGGACGATGAGCGTCGTCAGTTGGTGGATGCCAACCGCGATCTACAGGCTGAGGTAGACGAGCTTAGGCAGATGGTTAGCGCTCAGGGTGAGCGGATTGCCGAGCTCGAGGAGGTGATTGAGGGTGAGGTAGCCACATCTGCAGTGGTTAATGAGGAGTTTCGGGATACTAGGGCTCGACTCACTAGTCTAGGACGGGATGTCCGTAACCGGGCTTTCGAGATCCTGGCTGATGCTACTAGATTGGTTGAGGACGCTACTGAGGTTATTCCTGATGCTGAGGAGGAGGATCTCGAGGAGGAGGTTCCTCCTAATAGCCCTGCTGTGGATTAGGATCTTAGTAGTTGACCCCTTTTGACTTTTGACTGGTACAGCTAGGACTAGTTAGGGAGACGCGAGTGCTGAGACCATTGTATTTTGCATGCTTGTGTAGCCTACTTTTGGGCACTTGTTCTTACTTTGGTCTTCTGTGACTAAAAGTATACTTTTGAGCACCTGTGTGCTATATTTTTGTGAATTGTCCCTAACTTGCTGATTGTATGAACTTGATATATTAATGAATGTAAATTATTGTTATTTTCAATATTTTCTTGATTGGCTCCTGCTCTTTATTTTGCACCGGATAATTTATTTATTTATTTCTTGCATTAGGCACGCCTAAGTTATGGAAGGGCTAAGAAGGGATCGAGGCCGTGGGCGGGGGACTAGACCGGCCCAACCTCAGGGGAATGACCAGGGATCGGCAACTGGACCGATCCAGGGCCAGGAAAATATAGAGGGTAATCAAGTGGCTACTGCTATTAACAGGATGACGGATATCCTAGAGCGTTTAGCTGATAGACAAGAACCTGGACCATTTAACCAGCTTGGGGGTCAGGAAAGAGGAGAGGATAGAGCCCTAGAGAGATTCTTAAAATCTAACCCGCCTAAGTTCCTTGGCGAGCCTGATCCTGAGGTCGCGGAGAATTGGTTAGAAAGGATGACCAACATATTCGCTGCTTTAGATTACACTGAGGATAGGCGAGTGAACTTTGCTACTTTCCAATTTGAGGGAGTAGCCCGTGCTTGATGGGATCTGATAAAAGGAAAATGGGAAAGGGCTCAAACCCCTTGGACTTGGGAGAATTTCACAAGGGAGTTTAATGAAAGTTTCTTCCGCCCTTAATCCAAGAGAAGAGGGAGGATGAATTTATTAAGTTAAAACAAGGAACCCTTACTGTAGCAGAGTATGAAGGGAAGTTCTCTAAACTTTTCAAATACGCTCCCGAGTTAGTAGCCAATGAACGGAGGAGGATTAGAAGGTTTGTACAGGGACTTAATGTGGAATTTCAGGAGGGCCTGGCTGCAGCCCAAATCTCTACCTTTACTGAGACTTTAGAGAAAGCGCAAAGGGTTGAGAATGCAAGATCTCAAGTGAGGGATTTCCACAACAGAAAAAGGAATTTTCCTAGTCGCACTTCTGGGCAGACCAGTAAGAATGTACACCCTTCTAAAATGGGAAGAGGGGAAGGAGGAACGAGAACTGTTGGAGCTTCTAGGGGAGCTCTATCTAGAGGAGGTCGTAGCGGGACGACTCAAGTTAGGGGGGCACCTTCTGTTGGATCGACTGTGACCCCTCAAGTTACATGTGGGTATTGTGGTAAACCCAACCATTCTGAGAACGATTGCTGGAGAAAGTTGGGGAAATATTTATTTTGTGGTAGTACTGAATATCAAGTCGCCAATTGTCCAAAATCACCAAAGACAGGGGGAAATGCTCAAAGGCCAGAAAAGTCAACTTCTAAACAGACCAGTGCCGGAGGGAGCCGACCTAAAGTACCGGCCAGGGTTTATGCATTGGATTATCAACAAGTTCCTGAGACAACTGAGGTGGTAGAAGGTACAATCCCAATCTTTCATCGTTTAGTTAGGGTTTCAATTGATCCGGGTGCAACTCATTCCTTTGTAAACCCTAACTTCATGAATGAAATAGACTTGAAGCCAATTAAATTACCATATGACTTGGAGATTAAAATACCTACTGGAGACAAAGGCTTACTTGCTAATCTGGAGTACAGGAATAGTGAAATCTATGTAGGGGAATGAAAATTATAGGCCGATTTGATCGGTTTGACGATTAGGGGATACGATGTAATCTTGGGAATGGATTGGTTAGCCCGTTATAATGCTCAGTTAAACTGTAGGACAAAAATTGTAGAGTTGCATATTCCAGGTGAAGCAATCCTGAAACTGGATGTAAGGGGTAGATTAGCTTCGTCTGCACTTATTTCAGGAATTCGGGCTAGAAAATTATTAAGTAAAGGAACTCAAGAGTATTTGGCTTTTCTTATTAACACTCCTAGTGATAAGGTGAATTTGGAAGACACACCAGTAGTAAAGGATTTTTCAGATGTTTTTCCTGAAAAATTGGAGTCTTTACCCTCCCGCTGAATTAAAGGAATTGAAGTTACAATTACAGGATTTGTTGGAACGGGGTTTTATACGAGAGAGTGATTCCCCATGGGGAGCCCCAGTTTTGTTTGTAAAGAAGAAAGATGGGAGTTTGAGATTATGTATAGATTATCGAGGCTTAAATGATGTCACGACTAAGAATAAATACCCGCTACCCCGCATTGATGAACTGTTTGACCAATTGCAAGGAGCTGTAGTATTCTCAAAATTGGATTTGAGACAGGGTTATTACCAGTTAAGGACATACCCAAGACTGCTTTTAACTCGAGATATGGGCATTTTGAGTTTGCCGTGATGCCATTTGGGTTAACAAATGCTCCTGCAGCTTTTATGGATTTAATGCATAGGGTTTTTAAGCCCTATTTGGACCAATTTGTAGTGGTGTTCATTGATGATATTTTGGTATATTCTAAGAATGTGGAGGATCATGAAAAGCATTTAAAAATTGTTTTGCAAACTTTAAGGAAACATCAACTATACGCTAAATTTAGCAAGTGTGAATTCTGGCTAAAAGAAATGACTTTCTTGGGACACATAATTTCTGAGAATGGGATTAAAGTGGATCCAGTTAAAGTTGAAGCTGTTTCGAAATGGAAACGACCGGAAAACCCTACCGAGGTTCGGAGTTTTGTTGGATTAGCAGCGTATTACCGGAGATTCATTCAAGATTTTTCGAAAATTGCTGGACCCATGACTGAATTGACCAAGAAAAATGGGAAGTTTATATGGAATTCTAAGTGTGAGGAAAGTTTTCAGGAATTGAAAGGATGGCTGACAAGGGCACCTGTGTTAGCTTTGCCAAATGGAAAGGATAGTTTTGTGGTTTACACAGATGCTTCTAAGGAAGGATTGGGGTGTGTTCTAATGCAAAATGACAGGGTGATAGCATATGCCTCTAGGAAATTGAAACCGCATGAAGAAAATTACCCGACTCATGATTTGGAGTTAGCAGCTGTGGTCTTCGCTTTAAAGAAATGGAGGCATTACCTGTATGGAGTGACATTTGAGGTTTTTACAGATCACAAAAGTCTTAAGTACTTATTTTCTCAGAAGGAGCTGAATTTGAGGCAACGTAGATGGTTGAAATTTTTGGAAGATTATGATTGTACGATTAAGTACCATCCTGGGAAGGCCAATGTAGTGGCCGATGCTTTGAGCCGTTAGGTACAAATGGCTGGATTGATGATTAAGGTATTTGAATTGTTGAAAGAAATTAGTCAGTGGAATCCTCGATTGGAACCGAGGAAAGTAATTCTGGGGAACATTGTATTGAATTCTCCTTTGATGGAACGTATCAAGGAATCTCAAGGAAAGGATACTGAAGTACAGAAATGGTCGGAAAAGATTAAAAAGGGGGACAAATCGGATTTTAACTTGGGACCGAACGGTGTATTGAGATTTCGGAATCGGATAGTTGTGCCAAAGGATGAAGGGCTTAGAAAAGAAATTTTAGAAGAGGCACACCGATCAAAGTTTACAGTACATCCAGGAGGGAATAAAATATACCAGGACTTGAAGAGTCTTTATTGGTGGGAAAATATGAAGAAGGAGATCGCCCAATTTGTCCAAATGTGTTTAATTTGTCAACAGGTTAAAGCCGAACATCAGAAACTATCAGGGCTTTTGCAACCTCTAGAAATACCTGAGTGGAAATGGGAGAATATCACTATGGATTTTGTATCGGGGTTACCAAGAACACAGAAAGACCATGATGCGATTTGGGTAATCGTAGATAGATTGACCAAATCAACCCATTTTCTGCCGATTAATATGAAATATCCATTGGAGAAGTTGGCCAGGTTGTATTTGGATGAGATCATTAGGTTGCATGGAATACCTGTCAGTATCGTATCGGATAGAGATCCAAAATTTGTTTCGAGGTTTTGGCAAAAGATGCAAGAAGTATTAGGGACTAAATTGAACTTTAGTACCACTTACCATCCCCAGGCGGATGGACAGTCGGAGAGGACAATTCAAACTCTTGAGGACATGTTACGGACTTGTGTACTGGATTTTGGAGAGAGTTGGAGTAAATTTTTGATTTTAGTGGAATTTGCCTACAATAATAGCTTCCACTCTTCTATTCAGATGGCCCCGTGTGAGGCACTTTATGGTCGGAGATGTAGGTCTCCAATTTGTTGGGATGAATTAGGTGAACGAAAAATTTTAGACCCGACTACCGTGTCTTGAATTGAGGAAACTAATGAAAAGACAAAGTTAGTACGGCAAAGGATTCAAACTGCTTAAAATAGACAAAAGACTTATGCCGATAATCGGAAAAAGGATTTGGAGTTCACTGTTGGAGATATGGTATTTCTCAAGATTACGCCTTTAAAAGCAAGCTTGATGTCCGGAAAAGGGAAGAAACTACAACCAAGGTTTGTAGGGCCTTATAAGATTATTCAACGAGTTGGGAATGTAGCCTATAAGTTGGAATTACCACCGAGCTTATCTCGAATTCATAACGTGTTCCATGTGTCCATGCTTAAGAAATATCATCCAGACCCCTCTCATGTTTTACAACCGGAGAATATTGAGATCGATGAAACCCTGACCTATGAGGAGAGACCGGTAAAACTTCTGGATCGAAAGGTGAAGGAATTGAGGAACAAGCAGATACCACTAGTGAAAGTTCTATGGAAGAACCATGGAGTAGAGGAAGCAACATGGGAAGTTGAAGAGATAATTAGAGAGAAGTATCCAGACTTGTTCATCAATCAAGGTAAATTTCGATGACGAAATTTTCTTAAGGGGGAGAGGATGTGAGGACTCATAAAAACTATTATTTTTAAGCCTAATTTATGGCTTAATAAATTATTTAATTGGATTTTTACCACGAGAAATATTTTCTAATCTTATTAGACCTAAATACATGATAATATAATTTCGTTATATTTTTAAAGTGACTCGTCTCAAAAATTAATTTCCTGGAGTGCGTTTAGTAAAAATAGTGAATAGTGCTTGGAGATTTTACCGCGTAGGAGCACAATAAACTTGGAATATTGGAGACTTGTACAATGGTCCTAAAATAGGTAATCTTATGAATAAATACTCAAGTGGTAGTTAGTAGTGCAATCGTTATAAGAATTTCTCAGAAGTTTCGCGTTATAGCGTTAAAATTGACGGTACGCGTTTTCACACGCGCGACTTTATTTGAGGGACTTTAGACCCTTATTTCGAGACAATTAAGAGTGAATAATATTTATAGGAACATAAGTACATTAGATGTTTAGTGCACTAGTAAACCAAACGCGAGAGAAATCGAGCCCTAAACGCACCAAACGAGCCCTAATAAGGGTTGACTTTGGAGTGAATGTACACCACTCATTTAATCTTCTCTTGGAAGCTAACTTTGATCAAATTTCACTCTTTCTTCTCTCACCAACAGCCGGCCAGCCTTCCCTCTCTCTCACTCCCTTGCTTCACAAATTTCTTCATCAAATTAACCACAAAAATTTCAACCAATCTTCACCAAACTTGAAGACCATCTAGCAAACTATTTGGAGGTTGGATCTAGCTAACTAAAGGGCTACATTTCACGGTTTCTTGGAGCCTCTTGAGGACCAAAAATTTCTGGTTTAAAGCACTAAGGAGGTATAACCTCATCCTACACCTTAAACTTGGATTATGATGGTAGAAATACATCTTTAAGCTATTGCATGTTTATGGATGGCTTGATATTGTTGGAAAATTTGAAAAGTGGACTCTATGAATTCCCACACTTGGGTTGTTGTTGATTAGAGGATTAATGTTGGATTTAATGGTAGTTTAGTGGTTAAAATGATGGATTTATGGAGTATTATTGTTGGAAACTCAAAGTTGAGGTCATGACAAGAAATTTCCGAAACTGCCCCTGTTTTGTTCGGCCATGATAAGGCCAATTTTTGGTGATTTATTGGCGTGAACCTGATGTTTATATGTTATGTTATATGTGTAAAAATTTTCATTGGAAAACATTAACGTTTAGATGGGCAAATGAATTTATTCGTGAACTAGGCAAGCTGGAAAATTATTTTCGGATAACCCTGTCCAGCAGTAGAATTTTGACCATAACTTTGTCCTCCGAAGTTGAAATTGAGTGCCGTTAGTTGCATTCAAAAATAGACATCCATACCTTTCCAACGGTATAAAATGTGTATTCTGATTCCTTGTGTAGTAGCCGAACCATTCGTTTTAAGATAGCTGTCCTGTCTCTCGGATCTGCTGGAATGGTTTGTAGAGGCAGCAACTTGAGGCTCAATTTCGAGCTGGTTTCTTGCCAAATTTCAGAATATTTCCTTCTGTGAACTTTTAGTCCTATGAATGTATTTTCCAACGCCATAAACCATGCTCAATTTCAAGTTAAATTGACTGAGTTGTGACCAAAACAAGAGGACTGCCCTGTTTTGGAAAAACGTAATATTTGGACTGATTTGGGACAAAACCCGGGAGTGATCTTATTAATTGAAATTTTGATGCTAAACCATTACCAAAGGTATCATGGATGTATCTTAGACCTTTATTTCACAAATGAACCATGGTTGGATAGCTTTCTTGGTTAAACGATTTGAATTGGGAAATGAAAGTCAAAAGGCAGATTGCCTTAGAAATTTTCCGAAACTTTGGATGATTCGTTAACTATCTTCCCGAGGGTATTTTTCCCTGAAATTTGATAGAGAGATACCTTTCATATAGGAGTAAAATACTGCCAATTTTGGTACCAATCCAAGTTCGTTTCGATACCTAATTAAATTTCTAGTGTTGGAGGTTCAAATTTGGAAATTCTTCTCCAGTCTTGAATTCCCCCAACTTTGAGCTACCGTATCTCGGTACTCGAAACTTCGATTCTTGATCTGCTTGCTTTGCTATAAATCTCACTTGCAACGCTAATTGAGTTACAAATTTTTGAGGCCGGTTTGCAACGTGTAAATCGTGCCGAATTTTCAAAGTTGGCCGAAATCCAACTTAATTCTGCTTTGTAAACCGAGTCTGTACCTTCAAGCTCATTTTTGAGCACTTTTCACTTCGATTGATGGAAAAGTGTGTTCTAGGAACTTATAGTACTCTCTAAGAGGTTTCCAACGGTATAAATTTTTCCAATTCTCGACTTGTGCCGAGTGAGTTACAATTTTTCAAAATTCATAATAAAATTAAAAATTTTCCAATTTCAAGGAAATAGAGTTTTTCAAGAACTCTTTATTCTTTTGATATTATCTAGACGTTTTATCCCCGATTTCCTAGATAAAGATTTAAATACTTTTGAATGTTATCAAACCCCACTCGAACCTCGATTTACGAGTAATTGGGGTTCATTTTCACGGAATTCCCTCGATTAATGCTAGTGAACGAGTTATTCCTCGATATTTGGGATGTGAATGATAAATTCACTATTATTTGCTCAGGCACACACGAGGATCTTCAAGAGGATTCTCCGGTGGACGCTTGAACTTCCCTTGACCTTACTCACACCTAATATTTGGTGAGTGTCAGGTGTATGTAAACTTGTTACATGTTTAATTGTTATTAATAATTTGAAAATCTTGAAAGTGGAGCCGAGTGTGTACTTTACCACACTCGTTCTCATTAGAAATGAAATTGTAATGATTGAAATGCCTTGAATGAATGAAATGTATTGGTATGCTAGCTGCATACGTTGTTGGAGTGAATCTCCTCGACACACAAGTGCACATGGGGGACGCCCAAATCTCATTAGCCGATCTTGGACTCGAGCCGGCATGAGCTTGGTCGGGAACCTTGGCGAACCATGAGATATATAAGCTTGACCTAATGAGAGGTCTTGCTTGGCATACTCGAATAGTATCGCCACAAACTAATGACAGGCGAGCCCGATACAGGGGTATGTAAGGTGAAAGGGGACAGGTTAAGTGGAGTTCTACGGACTAAACCTACCCGATTGACGGAGTGTCAATTCGTGGAGGTTATTGCTCGTGCAAATAGAACTCAGCTCCTGAGAGCTCCTATATCCTTGAATTGTTTCTGTTTACTTTTCCCGCTCGAATTGTTAATTATTGCAGTATTATTGCTTGACTTGTAAATTGAGATTGTTATTTGAGCAATATGCTTGCATGTGTGTTCTTGGCCTCACGAGCGTTTTGCTCACCCTGTAGATTTGTTTTCCTTAACAGGACCGAATCTCGGAGAAGTATGGAGAAACCCTTCGTTGTACTTTTGTTTAAGATTCCTACTATATTTTGGCTAGGCCCTGATTTGGGTTGTGCTTTTGGAATTGAAATGTAAAAATTTGGGCCCTGACGTGTATTTAGAATTTAAGTCGTATTATGATTACCGATGTACTGGTTACATGTTAAGTGACTTGTTAAGCTTGAACGCTTCCGCATTATTTGTATTCATGTTGCTCTCTTCGAAATGTTTAGTTCGGTTTTAAATTGAATGGAATTGCTTGAGTCCTGGCGAGAGTTGGGCAGGCGTCTGCGGGTACCCTTTGGTTCGCCTTAGGGAGATGTGGGGCGTCACATGTTGTACTTTAGTAATAGTATTTATTGTTTTATAAATAGAAGATGTTTGTAATATCTGTAATTCTCTTTGTTTTATTGGAGTTAAAAATTTAAAAGTAATAGTTTTTCCCATTATATTTGTTGAAATTCCTTCATGACTTACTGAGAATGGATAAATTTGAACTAAAAAAGGTGTTCCTTATATTATATCATGATTTATATTTTTTACAATTATGAAATTATGTCTAATACAATATTCATTATTATATATTGATCCTTTTGTAAATTTATATTTTACCTGTAAATTTTCTCCATTTGCTGCCATTAATGTTTCATTTGTCCTTTCACAATATTTAGTAGGAATTATTCCTTCTTTAATATAACTTGAATCAGCTCCACTATCTATTAGAGTTACATATGTTTCTTTGAAATCTTCTACTGTAATGGTTACTAAAGCATACCATTTTTGAAATATCATTTTTTCTATAGTATTTAAATATTGAGCTTCATCTACTGGGTTTTCTGATATTAATATTTCTTCTGTTTTAGGATTAGAAGTTGAGGGCTGATTTGATGTTATTTTTGCTTCTATTTCTAAATCTTTTATTTTTAATTCTATAATTTCTTGTCGTAATTGTTTTACTTGCATTTTAAGATTATTAATTTCTGACTGAAGATCTTTAGTAGTTTCTTTTTTCATTATATTTATATTTGGCTATTTATCTAGTAATTTCGAAATGCTAAAAGGTTCTATTATCTTTGGCATTTTATCTTCTTGAATAATTAAACTTTTTAATCTTTCTAAATATTCTTTTTTAACTATTGGATCATTAATTTTTTCTATTATATCTAACAAAAATTCTTTATCTTCTTTCTTGGTTATAACATTTATATATTTAGAACAATTATAATTTTCGTCACTTTCTGAACTAGTTATATCATTATAAAAGTCATCTTCTGAACTTTGGTCTTTTTCATTTATTAGTAGATTTATTAATTTATTTTTAATCTCTTCTTCTTCTGCACAAATTTCAGTAATTTTTTCTTTTAGATTGCATGTGTTCGCTTTATGGCCTATTTTTTCACATTTATAACAAACAATTTTCTTTTTAATAAATTTTTTCTTCCTTTCTGGTTTGTTTTCTTCAGATCTTTTGTATCTTAATTTCATATTATATTTTTTAATTTTCCTTTTGTATGTAGATGGTGATTTAATTCTTTTAATTCCAAATGCATCACAAAATGATCCTACTTCTTTTGTTTTTGAACCATATTTTATTTGAAGTCTTAATTCTGAACATAACATTAATCTTTCCTTTTTTACAAAAGCAAATAATTGTCCAAAAGTAATATTTTCGAATGAAATAACCTCTGTTCCCATTTCCTTTTGTAAATTATCCATTATTCTTTGTGAAAATAAGTTTGGTAATCCTGTAATAAATCTTTCTTTCCAAAATGAAGCATTACAATCTGGTCTTCTTAATACATTAGTTAAAAACATATCTTTATACCATCTAAAGTCTGATAATGTTGGACATCTTAAATTTGTTAAAAATATTTTATTAGAATTTAATTCTTCTTTTGGATTTTCTATAAAATACATTACTATGGTTATAATTAAAAATTCTGCAGCATCTGATTGTATTTGAATGTTTCCTTGATCATCTTCAATTTCCTGCGTATAATCTAATATTGATAATTTATCTTGAAGTGTTAGAGCATTATCCCACCAATTTTTTAGGGTAGAGACATATCAAGGACAAGGAGACATAACAGATAAACCAAATATCTGAATTATTTACAAATGCAGGATAAAAGTGAAGAAAATGATCAAGGAAACATTCAAATTCAATCAGATGCTGCAGAATTTTTAATTGTAACCATAGTAATGTATTTTATAGGAAATTCAAAAGAAGAATTAAATTCTAATAAAACATTTTTAACAAATTTAAGATGTCCAACATTATCAGACTTTAGATGGTATAAAGATATGTTTTTAACTAATGTATTAAGAAGACCAGATTGTAATGCTTCATTTTGGAAAGAAAGATTTATTACAGGATTACCAAGTTTATTTTCACAAAAAATAATGGATAATTTACAAAAGGAAATGGGAACAGAGGTTATTTCATTCGAAAATATTACTTTTAGAGTCAACTAGTCGTTGGTAGTGTCGGACGTCCGGTAGACCTATTTCTTGTATCCGACAGCAGGCAGTGAGGTCAAGAAATTTACTTCAATTCTTTCGGATATCCGATACCTTCAATGTTTGCATCCGAAAGTAGATAGTGAAGCTGAGAATTCTTCTTCAATCCTTTCGGACATTCATTGCTTCCAATGTTTTGCGTCTGAAGTGTTTCAATGTTTGTCGGACATTTGGTGCTCTAATGTTGTGCGTCCAATCGAAGTCAGTGATCTTAGAAGGATTGACTTAATTTCTTCGGACGTCCGGTAGTGAGTTCTTCATGCGTCCGAAGTTGCGCAATGATTATCGGACGTCCAATCCAGTTTTCACGAGCGTCCGATAGCTTTCATTACTCTTTGCCTCTTTTACTTGAATTTAATCTTTGAACCTGATTTGCTTCATTGCTGAAAAGATCTTTGAGGAGATATTAGTAACATCAATTTATTTTATGGACATCAAAAGTTAGGAACTAAGATTAACAATCTCCCTCTTTTTGATGATGACAAAATAATGGATGTAGGAAAAAAAATAGTTGAGTCGAAACTCCCCCTCATATAATGCATCCAAAAAGTTTGTAAGTACACATTCCCCCTCACACATTTACCAGATTACACTTCCTAGCAATCCAGATTAACATCCATTTCTCCCTCTTTTTATCATCATTAGATAATTTGAACAACTAATATCAGAAATCAAATCCAGTAACCAATCCCAGAAATCCAGCATCAATGTCATCAATAACATATTAATGATCCAGCATTGTCAATAACACCCATCATAATAAATAACAGCAATCAATTTCAGAGATGCAATTAGATATACCAGCGTCCAATATAATATAACCAAACAGCAGAAATACAGTTGACAGTCACAGAGAATTAATACCAGAATTCAACAATCACGGGTATACTAATCATCCAGTACTCATTTGCCAAAAACAAACATTATTAACCAGATAAGAGTTAACCAACAGAGTAACCAGAATAAACAAAGTAACCAGAAACCATCAAGGTTATATATCACAACATAAGAGTTAACCAAATAAACTACAAACCAACAGAGTTATCCAAATAACCATAATTCTGAGTACGGAGTATTTGAATTGTCAAAAAACAAAAAATGCAAATGTCTACTATGAAGTGCCATTCTAAAATGAAGTGTAAGTGCCTAAAGGTGTCTAAATGGTGATTTTGGACGATTCAGGCCTCCTTCTTGCTAGGCGAAACTGAGCAGGATCCATTTTTTTTCTTCAGTTTCCTCATCATCATCACTGTCTTCAGTTGTTGGAGCCTTGCTCTTATCTTGTGGCTGAGAACTGGAAGCATGAACTTTTGGAGTGGATTCGGTATGTGGAGTGTGCTCAGTTGGTTCAGTCCTCGGCTCCTTTTGATACATATTCTCATCTTTTTGAGGAATAGGAGGTACAAACAAGTTTCTTTTGTCAATAAAGGTAGCTTGTTGCTCAGGTGATATGGTCATCATCAGACCATCTTCGAGAAAGAGAATATGCTGTAGAGATCCTCAAACATGGAGATGACCTTAGAGTTAGATGAAAAAGGCTGAGTGGATGATTTTTTAGAATGGATAGTAAAGAGTGAAACAAATTTAGACTAATCTCGAGGAGTTTAAAGGGTGATAGGAGTTTCATGGTGACTTTTTGTCCTAAACTCCAAAATAGACTCTTTGTAGCACCACTTACCATAAAAAAATCTCAGATTTTTCCTTTCAAAATAAGCTTTTGAAAAGATGGTGGATGCACTCGGTTTTGGTGACACTCCAGTGAAAAGAATCTTAAAGTGAACAAAGATTGGAGTTAAAAATTTTCCATAGGAAGTTTTCCTACGGCTATCAGTGCTGATTTTAAATAAAAACTTGCACATAACAAAGCCAAAGTCAATTCTAATCTTTTCAAGAAAACAATAAAACAAGTAAAGCTCCATTTTGTTGGCATCTGTCCTATGACCATCAGCAGGAACCAACAGATTTGAAATTGTTGAAAAGATGATCAAATTTTGAGAACTGAGATCCTCCAATTTTGCCTAAGCAGGAGTGTTAAAGTGTGTTTGAAAATAGGTCATGAGTTTTGCAACATGAAATTGATGATAGGCAAAAGGAAACTTTTTATAAGAGAAAAAGTTTGCAATTTTTTCTTTAAAATCATCCTCAATTTTGGTCTTTAAAATATCATTAACAATGTCAGAATTAAAAGCAATATCGACTGAATTGACTCAAGAAACAAGATTAGTGCGTGAGTTAGCCTTCTTAAGATTGGCAAAGAATTGGTAAAGCATATCAGGATAGTAAGTATTGAAAATTGTCAAAATGTGAGTCCATTTTTTAAATTCAAAAAACTTAATAACTGGTTCAAGATCAAGCTTACAGAATTGGTAAGGGATAATGGTCCTCTGAGTGATGAACCCTTTCTGTGAAATCCATTCAAACCTCTCCTTGGCATCATCATCAATGAATTTGTGTAATAGAGTAGATTCTTTTCCAGTTTAAGCCTCAGGTTGTTTTCTGGCAGGGCGTTTCCTCTTTCCACTGCATTGAGCAGATGGTATACCAGTCTGTATATCAGTCCTTGTCCTTGGTGATTTCCTTGTGGAAGGCTCCGAAGTTTACTGTCTCGCAATAGTTTGCTCAGCAGTTTGCTATTCCTCAGTTTTCTCAACAGAAGGCTCAGTGATTTACAGTTCCTCAGTTTGAGTAGTCCGTTTCTTTCTGGCAGATTGTGTCATTTTTTCACCACGTGCCTTAGTTCCTTTTGTGGGTGATTTCGTGGTGGAATGTTCGACAATCTCAATGTCTTCATCCCTTAGTCTGGTGTGTGCCCGGCACTAGCAGATCCTCATCTTACTCTAACCATGATGATATGCAGGATGTTTTTATTGCATAGTATGATACGAATGTGTATGATATGGACTTAGAGTATGGTATAGACTACAATGTATACTTGAATTGTGCAAAGAGAGTGAATTTTTAGTGATTAGGGTTTCGGCTAAAAATTGAAATTTGTGGGGTGTTGGCAGTTAGATGAAGTTATAAAGGCTAATGGACGTGCAAAAGGAATGTAATGGTATTGGACAGATCAATTTCTTGAAATTTGTTCAGAAGAGAGATGAATTTCTAAAATTTGAAAGTGGGAGAAGAGGAAGGGTTGCGTCCGAGACAGCAGTTAAAAAATGAATTGAATGAATGAGAGAACTGCTTTATAATGCATATCTTTAGTGTGTTGGACGGCCGAACGAAGAGAGGCATCCGACACACCCGTCCGAACCAAAATTTTTCTGAAAAAATGACCAAGAACATTATAGGACGTCTGATAAAGTGTGACCAAAGAATTTTTTAAAGAATCTTTTCTAAAACGCCCAATTCTAAAAAATATAAATTGGTCCAGTGATAAGACTTTTGTAAGAATATCAACAATTTGATCTTTTGAGCAAACATATTGTAAATAAATTTCACCATTTTGGACAAGATCACGAATGAAATGATGTTTTATGTTTATATGCTTTGTCCTAGAATGTTGAATGGGATTTTTTTGTCAAATTTATGGCACTTGTATTATCACAAAACACAGGCACACAATCATACTCCAATCCAAAATCATTTAAGATATTTTTTATCCATATGAATTGAGCACAACACGCACCGGCGACAATATATTCCGCTTCGGCCGTAGACAAAGACATAGAATTTTGTTTCTTACTAAGCTAAGACACTAGACAATTACCAAGAAAGTGACATGTACCACTTATACTTTTTTTTATCTATCTTACATCCACCAAAATCAGCATCTGAGAAATCACATAGAGGAAATTCACGACATCTTGGATACCAAAAATCATAGTTCAAAGTTCCTTTCAAGTATCTAAAGATTCTTTTCACAGCAATCAAGTGAGATTCTTTTGGACAAGATTGGAAACGGGCACACAAGCAAATAGCAAACATAATATCAGGTGTACTTGCAGTTAAATAAAGTAAACTGCCTATCATACCTCTATACTTCTTTTTATTAACATTTACGCTTTCTTCATCCTTGTCAAGTTTGGTAGATATGCACATTGGTGTTCCAACTTACTTTGAATCCTCAATTCCAAATCTTTTGAGCAGTTTCTTAGTGTATTTAGTTTGATTGATGAACGTACCTTCTTGATTTTGAACCACTTGTAGCCCAAGGAAGAAATTCAATTCTCCCATCATATTCATTTCAAACTCTTTTTCCATAATAGTGAAAAAAAATCCTTGCACAAACACTCATTAGTAGCATCAAAAATAATATTATCAACATATATTGGTACAATTAGGAGATCATTGGAACTTTGTTTAGTAAAAAAAGTGGTGTTCACAATGCCTCTTTTAAAATCATTCTCAATCAAAAAATCACTTAACCGTTCATACCAAACTCTTGGAACTTGTTTTAATCCATACAAAGCTTTTGAAAGGTTAAGCACATGATTTGAAAATGTTTCATTCTCAAAACCGGGAGGTTGGTCAACATAAACCTCTTGATTAATAAAACCATTTAAGAAAGTACTTTTAATATCCATTTGAAATAATTTAAAATTCTTGAAACATGCAAATGCAAAAAACATTCTAATTGACTCTAGTCTAGTTACAGGGGCAAATGTTTCATCAAAGTTTATTTTTTCTTCTTGAGCATATCCCTTAACTTCAAGTCTAATCTTATTTCTCATAACTTCACCTTTGTCATTCATTTTATTTCTAAAAACCCATTTTGTACCAATAATAGGATTATTCTGAGGTTTTTAAACTAGTGTCCAAACCTTACTCCTTTCAAATTGATTTAGTTTTCTTCCATGGCCATAATACAGTTTTCATCTTTCAAGATATCAACAATATTTTTAGGTTCAAAATTATCTATCAATTTCTTAGTGGAGGAGCGAGTTCTAACCTTCTCGGATGGATCACCAATGATAAACTCCTTGGAATAATTTTGAGCAAACTTCCAAACTCTTGGAAGATACCTAGGTGTATCATCATCTTTGTCATTTTCTTTCAAAGTTTGATTATCCTTTGAATTGTCTTCTAGTGGAGCATTGTCTTGATCATGAATTGTGAATTTCTTGAGTCCCTCTTGAACACCTACATCATCATTCTCACAACAACTCTTGAAAATATCATTATTAGATTCATCAAATGTGATATGTATGGCTTCCTCTATGACAAGAGTCCTTCTATTATAGACTTTAAAACCTCTTTTGCTTTCACAATAACTCAAGAAGATTCTTTCATCAGATTTCTTATCAAATTTTTCAAGGTGTTCCTTGATATTTAAAATAAAATATTTGCAACCAAAAATTTTGAAATATCCAATAATTGGCTTTTTATTAAACATTAACTTATAAGAGGTTTTGTTTAAAATTGATTTCAAAAGAACTCTATTCATAACATTACAAGTCGTATTTATAGTTTCGACCAAAAAATATTTTGGCAAATTGCATTCACTTAACATGGTTCTCACGGTTTTTTAAAGAGTTTTATTTTTTCTTTCAACAACACCATTTTGTTGTGGAGTTCTTGCAATAGAAAATTCATGAGTGATTCTATTATGATCACAAAATTTCGAAAAATCACAAAATTTAAATTTCGAGCCATTGTCACTTCTAATTTTAATAATTTTCAACCCAATCAGATTTTGAACTTTTGCAAATAAGGAAACAAAATTTTTGAAAGCATCATCTTTGTGGGCAAGAAACATCACCCAAGTGTATCTAGAATAATCATCAACAATAACCAAACAATATCTTTTACCACCCAATCTAGTAATTTGAGTAGGACCAAACAAATTAAGATGTAAAAGTTTCAAAAGTTTTGAAGTAGAAACGCATTTTTTGGATTTAAAAGAAACTTTTACTTGCTTTCCAAATTGATAAGTATCACAAATTTTGTCCTTTTCAAAATTAATTTTTCACAAAGCTCAAACCAGTTTTTTTTTGAAAATTTCTTTTAACAAATCTATGTTGAAATAACAAGACCTTCTATGCCACAACCAAGGGTCTTCATCTCAACTTTAAGACATTTAAAACTAGATGAATCAACATTTTCGAGAATAACTACATAGATGTCATTTTTCCTTTTTTCCTTGAAGATAATATTAAATTTAGAGTAAAAAACAAGACACTCATACTTTTTGAATAACACAAACAGATTTCTATCACATAATTGACTAACACTTAAAAATTATAGCTCAGATTGTTAACAAGAAGGACATTATAAATAAAAGTTTGACCATTCTTACCAACATCTCCTATTCTAACTATTTTGGCTTTGTTATCATCCCAAAACGTTACTTTTCCACTTGATTTTGACTTGAGATTGATGAATTGTGATGGATCACCAGTCATATGCCTTGAACATCTACTATCAATGAACCATTTTGATTCCTTAATAATGTTCACCAAATTCACCTACACAAAAGTTCACAAGATAATATTTGATACCATTTACTTTTGGATTCTTGAGAATTAGCATTATGTTTAACTATCCACATGCATTTCATGTTATTTCTAATATTCTTCCTGACATAGCAATTACTCTTTATGTGACCAATTTGGCAATAAAAGTTACACATAGTCAGCGAATTACTTGTATGAACAGGTTTAACAAATCTAACTTGCTTTCTCCTATAAATGGTAAATTCATTTGTACTAGAATTCAGCCTTTTCTCATGAATGCCAAAATAAGATATTGAATCGTTCCTTTGAAAATAGTTTTATTTCTTGTATTGAAGCAAATCATTTAGACAATCCATTCTGTTTTTCAAGTTACTTTGTTACTTTTTAAACAAATCACAAAGTTTTATTTTTCTATCAAGTTCAAAAAGTAAACTAGTTTCATTTGTTTTGAAGTGATCATTTTCATCTTTCAGATTCTTGTTTTGTTGAAAAGGTTTGCACTGTCTTGAATAAAAAAATTGATCTTTTGTTTTAGTTGCTTATTTTTAACACAGGATTCTTTCAAACTAGCATGCAGTCTCTCAATAAAGGAATTAACATCTTTATTAGATTCATCATCACTATTAAGTTGAGAGTTGCAAGTAGTTACCTCATCATTACCAATGGCCATGAAAGCCATTTGAGCAGATTCTTCTTCCTCTTCAACATTACCGTTCGAGTTACAATCATTCCAGGTAATTTGAAAGTTGTTGAATCTAGGTTTTCGTTCAACATTTCCTTCTCTCTTCTTCTTCATTGGACACTCATTCATGTAATGTCCCAGTTGGCTGCACTTAAAACACTTGTCAGCTTGTTTTTTATTAGCCTCTTACTTTCCTTTGTTTCTTGCAATATTGAATTGATTTGAAGATGAATTGCTGGGTCCTCCCTTTTTGAATCTTCTCTTATTGAGGATTCTTTTGAAATTTCTTGTGATAAGAGCAAAATCATTGTCGTTAACTTCCGCATCATCTCCATCCAAGGAGGCCGAGTCATATTCATTTTGAAATGCTTTTAGAGCAATACTCCTTCTCACCTTTGCATCCTTTTTTTCTTGTACATTGGACTTAAGTTTCAGCTCATAAGAGATTAGAGAATTAATAAGAGATTCAATAGGCATAGAATTTTTAGGTGATTTGAAAGTCGTTGAATCTAGATTTTCGTTCAATATTTCTTTCTCTCTCCTTCTTCATTGGGTACTCATTCATGTAGTATCTCAATTGGCCGCACTCAAAGCACTTGTCAACTTATTTTTTACTAGCCTCTTGCTTTCCTTTGTTTCTTGCAATGTTGAACTGATTTGAAGATGAATTGCTGGATCCTCCTTTTCTAAATCTACTCTTGTTGAGGATTCTTTTGAAACTTCTTATGATAAGAGCAAGATCATTGTCGTCAACTTCCACACCATCTCCATCTAAGGAGGTCGAGTCATCTTTATCTTGAAATGCTTTTAGAGCAATACTCCTTCTCACATTTGCATCCTTTTTTTCTTGTACCTTGGACTTAAGTTTCAGCTCATAAGAGATTAGAGAATTAATAAGAGATTCAATAGGCATAGAATTTTTAGATGATTTGAAAGTCGTTGAATCTAGATTTTCGTTCAATATTTCTTTCTCTCTCCTTCTTCATTGGGTACTCATTCATGTAGTATCTCAATTGGCCGCACTCAAAGCACTTGTCAACTTATTTTTTACTAGCCTCTTGCTTTCCTTTGTTTCTTGCAATGTTGAACTGATTTGAAGATGAATTGCTGGATCCTCCTTTTTTAAATCTACTCTTGTTGAGGATTCTTTTGAAACTTCTTATGATAAGAGCAAGATCATTGTCGTCAACTTCCACATCATCTCCATCTAAGGAGGTCGAGTCATCTTTATCTTGAAATGCTTTTAGAGCAATACTCCTTCTCACCTTTGCATCCTTTTTTTTCTTGTACCTTGGACTTAAGTTTCAGCTCATAAGAGATTAGAGAATTAATAAGAGATTCAATAGGCATAAAATTTCCTAGTGATTTGAAAGTTGTTGAATCTAGGTTTTCGTTCAACATTTCTTTCTTTCTTCTTCTTCATTGGGCACTCATTCATGTAATGTCCCAATTGGCCGCATTCAAAACACTTGTTAGTTTGCTTTTTATTAGCCTCTTGCTTTCCTTTGTTTCTTGCAATGTTGAACTGATTTGAAGATGAATTGCGGGGTCCTCCCTTTCTGAATCTCCTCTTGTTGAGAATTCTTTTGAAACTTCTTGTGATAAGAGCAAGATCATTGTCGTCAACTGTCGCATCATCTCCATCCAAGAAGGCCGAGTCATCTTCATTTTGATATACTTTTAGAGCAATGCTCCTTCTCACTTTGCATCCTCTTCCTCTTGTACCTTGGACTTAAGGTTCAACTTATAAGAGATTAGAGAATTAATAAGAAATTCAAAAAGTATAGAATTTAGATCTTTAGTCTCTTTAATGGCAGTTACCTTACTCTACCAATTTTTGGTCAAGACATTCAAGATTTTTCTATTTTTCTCACCGAGAAAATATTTCTTTTCCTGCACCTCTAAATCCTTAATGAGATTATTGAATCTACAATACATCCTGTCAATATTTTCATGAGATTCCATTTTAAATGATTCATACTTGGTAATTAGGATAATTTTTTTTTGTTCTCTCACATTCTCACTTTTTTCATGGATTTCTCTCAATTTATCCAAAATCTCTTTAGCCGACCGACCTACAACTTTTGACCCTAATATACTCATTTGAATATAAAATACTATACAACACATTCATAGTTTTGGCATTCAAAGTAAGGTAGGTTCTATCATCACCAGTCAACTCATTTCTAGTTTTTGATTTGGGTCTATGAGTGACTTCATCTATTACAGAGGCATTATATGGACCTTCATTAATAATAAATCATAGTTCAATATCAATAGATTGCAAGAAAACAATCATTCTTTCTTTCCAACTCACATAATTGGATCCATTAAACATTAGGGGTCATGTGATAGATTGATCTTCAAAAAATATGGCATTGTTGATTGTCATTTTTACTCCAAAGTCGATTGAATTTAATCTCTGGGAAACCAAATTCTGATACCAATTGTAAGGATCGAAGACAACCTAAGAGGGGGGTGAATTAGGTTATTTAAAATCTAATCAAGTTATGAGGCACTTTTTGGCTCGATATAAAATTTACCCTCTTTTCTAGATGACCACACAATAAACAATTGATCAAGAAAGTAAGATTGCTCAGGAGTAATTTTAATGTACACTATTATCAGGCAATACATTTATAGGCAGTTGCTTATGAGGCGCTTCGAAGTTTGTATTACAACTTATAATAGTTAGAGAGACTGGTCTAAACAAGGTAGGTTTCCTCTTGCAGCTCTCTAGGGTTTCTCCAACGTTTCTCTCGCCGGCTTGGGCCTCTCCACGGTCATGGCTGCCCTCCAGCCGGTTGCTGGAGGGCACTCTCCTTCTGTGGATTTCCAACGGAAATCATTCTCTGATCTCTTCGCAGCTAACCCTTCGCAGCCGTCGTTGACGATATGAGCGGCGTCTACAACCCACAAGGGGGAACCTGCTGTTATCTTTTCGTCAGAAGATCTAGATGCCTTGTCAATCCCCTACAAGTTTGCTCTTGTGGGCAAGTTCTCTAAGGGCCGCCCGAAACTGGAGGAAGTCAGGAAATTCTTCCGATCACTGGATTTGCGAGAGTCGGCTTCGGTTGGCCTCCTTGATGCTAGACATGTGATCATCCGCTTGGGTAATGAAGCAGATTACCATTGCATCTGGGCACATGGAATTTGGTACGTACTGGGCTTTCCAATGAGAGTATTCAAATGGTCTCCAGCCTTTCATGTAGACAAAGAACCCTCGGTAGTCCCGGTTTGGTTCCAATTACCTAAACTACCTCTGCACTTTTTCCACAAAGAAGCGATCTTCCAGATTGTTTCGGTACTTGGCGTTCCTCTGTTCGTTGATGCCGCAACGTTGGCGACCTCCAGGCCAAGTCTCGCGCGGGTTTGCATTGAAATAGATTTGCTCCAGCCCAGGCCATCAAGAGTGTGGATTGGCAATGGCAGATATGATGGATTCTGGCAGAATTTTATTCCTGAAAATATTCCCAAGTACTGCTCTCACTGTTACCGCCAGGGACATGAGATGGGGGACTGTCACGTATTGAATCCTGAGCTTCGTCTGCCTAGGGGGGCTAAACCCCGGCAGCCCCAAGAGGGTCAGCGACAGCACGCTGAGGACAAGATGATTGGGGTCGCTTCAGGCAAACCTTCAGTAGACGCGGAGCTAGGGGGCCAACGGAGGGGGACAATCCTAGTGGGGTTCTACCTGCAGCTGGGTTGGAAGGGGAGACTAGTTTGGAGCATGGGGTCGTGCGGAGTGGGAGTGTGGGGCTGGCTGCAGCAAGCAATGTGGAGGCACAGGGGTGCAGCGAAGGCGGAAGGGCGGATGCTGGACCAGGTGGACAGTCGCCCGTGGCTGCGGCGGCAGTGGCGGACTGTGGTCACACTGCTGGGGTGCAAGAGGACGTGGCTGTGGCGGCAGTGGGGGACTATGTGTGAGGACCCGAAAATTTTGCTTATTTTATTTATTTTACTGGCTAAAATAAGTATTTACTCACCCGATTTCTCCGAGTATTATTTTCTAAGCTTTTTAGGTTTAATTAAACGTATCCATAGTTTAGTTATATTTTTAAAGTAATTCGTTTCGAAATTTAATTTTTGTAAGCTCGTTAAGTGAAAATAGTAAATACGCGATTGGAGTAAATAATCGATTCAAGAAATTACATATAACGAATAAGTGGTTAAATTAAAAGCCTAATTGAATTTTTATAAAAATTGAGAATTTAGAAATATCCTGATTTAACTAAGAATAACGGTAAGAATTTTGAGTGAGAGCTTGACAATTTTATTCCTTATTTAAAATTTAATACATGTTCCATTTTCTTTTATTTATTAAAATACATGTTTAATTAATTCTTTTCGTTAACAAGTAAACCGGTAATACCTAGGATGGTGTGAGAAAAATTCTATAGGGGTATGTAAATTAGAATAAACTAAAGTTTGAGACAATATTTGAAGATGATAAGATTCCAACTCCTTAGCAAATAAATACTTTAATGTTAAAAGACCATTGAAGCCTCAATACATGAATAAATAACCATGCAACCAACTCTATTCCCTTTGTCTTGACCGAGAGAAACATTTGCCAAAGTTCCACTTTGTTTTGCTCCTTTTAGCCGAGAGAGTGAGAGTATTTCTGGTTTCTCTTTGCTTCCAGCTGAAGCCGAGAGAGTGTGAGGTAGAGAGAGAGGGATATCTTCAATCCATTCCCACGCACAAAAGAGAGTTGAGTGAGAGGGGGAAACTTCAACTCCTTGGTGTCTATACCAGCCAAATTGGGGAAAGAAAGAAGAGGAGCTGGTGCGATTTGCTTGAGGAACCGAGAGAGAGAGAACCGTGAGTTTTCCTAATTCTGTCCGTCAACAAGAGGGAGAAAGAGAGAGAGACAAAGCATGAGTTCCTTCTACATTCGCCACATCCACCAGCTGCCATCATCTTCCAACCGCAACACTACAGCTGCAACCATCGTGTGCGTGAGCTTAGCCGAGAGGAAAGAAACTTCAGCTTTTCTTGTTGCATGAACTGACCTTCTAGCTGAGGTAAAATTCGAGACTTAGATTAACTAATTACTGGTAGAAGAAGCTGTTTAAAAGCTTGTATGTTGAGTTTGTGCATTTAGACGATGAAAATCTGGTTTGATGGAAATGGATATTGCCGTGAGCTTGAACCAGAAATGCAGACTTGATCTTGCTTAATTGAAGTAATCTGAGCTTGTAATTGCAATTAACTAACTAAGAATTAAGTGTTTAAGCTTTGCATGCCGTTCTTTAGCGCGGTTAAGTAAGAGAAAGAAAAGGAAACAAGGAATCTGTTGCATGCAACCTAGCCGAGAATAGGTGAACAAATTCTGGAATTTTTTTGGGATGATTATAACTATTGTTTGAATCTAATTTTGAACTGGAAATGTTAATTGGCTAGTTAAGAAATTGCATGCCAAAATTGAGTACTTAATATCATGTTTTAGCCTAGTAAAAAGTTGGATTATGACCAATTAGCTGCTGGAAATTCTGTTTAGCCAAGGACAGATTTATTGTGGTGGAATTATTTGCCAAAATCACATGCTATTTGTTTTGTTTCATGTCGGAAAATTTTGATGGTGGGCTCTATGAACTCCCACCCTTGGATTGATGATGGATATAATGCTAGTTTAGTGTTTAAATAGGTAGATTAATGATACCTAGCTAGTCTAGACTCCAAGAGATGCATAGTTCAAAAATGTTCAGATTTGCCCTGTTTTAATCGCAACCCTTTTTGCAAAATTTTGAGGGTTTCATGACTTGTATATCATGTTGATATGTTGAATATATGGTGTACAAAGTTTCATTGAAAAATATTGAGGTTTGGTTGGTCAAATAAATCAATTTAACAAAGCTAGTAAATCTGGAACTATTTCCGAAATGCTCTGACCAGCTTTCGTATTTTGGCCATAATTTTGAGTTTCGATGTCGAAATCGAGTGCTGTCAGTGGCATTTGAAACTAGACATTCCAACCTTTCCGACAGTATAAAATACACATTCTGGTTCCATGTACGTGAGCCAAACCAACCATTTTAAGTCGGCTATTCTGTTTCTCTGTTTTACAAGAACAAAATGCTGAGGCTGCAACTTGTGGCTCGAATTCGAGCTAGTTATGCGCCAAATTTCAAAATGATTTCTTCTGTGAAATTATAGCTTTATGAATGTATTTTTCAACGCCTTAAACTATACCCAATTCCGAGTTAATTTGAGAGATCTGTGATCAAAATACGGAACCTGCCCTGCTCTTGAAAACCCTGATTTTTAGACAGATTTGATGCAAGGCTTGGTTTAGACTTGATAATTAAATTTCTTGGTGTTAAACACCCACCAAAGATACCATAAATGTTCTTTAGATTTTGCCTCAACAAATGAACCATGTTTAGAGGATTTTCTCTTGGTCAAAAGTTTAGAAAAGGAAATTTTCATACACAAGGCAGCCTTGCCTTAAAATTTTGGAAACTTGAGTGATTTTGTTAAGTGACTTTCCGTGTATATTTTTCTATGAAATTTGACAGAGGAATGACCCTTATATGGTAGTATTATACTGCTAATTGTGGTGTTATACTGAGGCCGTTTCATGGGTCAAATAAATTACCAAAGTTCGAGACTTGATTTTGGAAAACCCTTGTTTAACAAGAAACTTTTAGTAACTTTGAGCTACCGTATCTTGGTGCTCAAAACTCCGTTTCTCATTCCGCTTGTTTTACTGTAAACTTGGATTGCGACTCTAAAAGTGTATCAAATTTAAAAGGCTAGTTCTAATCAAGTGAATTTTGCCGAATTTTCAAAGTTGGCCAAAAACCAACTTAAATCTGTCTCATGAACCAAAACAGTAACTTTGAGCCCATTTTTGACTATCTTCCATTTAGAATCATGGAAAAGTGTATTCTAGGAATTTTTAGTACTTTCAAAGAGGTTTCCAATAGTACCAAGTTTTTCAATTTTGGGCTTGTAGAGAGTAAGATATGATTTTTCAAAGATTACTTGTTAAATCTGGAATTTTCTAACTTAAAGGAAACTAAGGGGTTTCGAACTCTTCATTTCTGTCAATATCATTTGATTGTTTTACATTTGAATCCAGAGATGGAAATCAGATTTGTCTTGTGTTTTAAAACCCCACTTTTGAACCTCGAGTTACACGAATTCTTAGGCTCGTCTCCGCGTTAATTTCTTAGATTGCACTAGCGTACAATCTTCATCGAAAACTAGAGAATTCGTAGCGATATTGAGTGGTACTTGAATTATTGTATGCTCAGGCAATCGAGGAGATCTCCAAGAGGAACTCGGAGCGGACGCCTAAAACGCTTGTTTGAGACCTATTGCGCTTGTTTGACTAGGTGAGTGTTCCATATAGGAATACGTAATGGAATAAGTCTAGGACATGCTCATTTCATGATTTCTAAGTGTTAAGTACTATGTGTTAAATATTTACCATACACATGCTTGAAAATACTCGAATAACATGACTTGGTATGCTATGGTTGCATACGTCGTTGGAGTGAATCTTCTCGACTCTCACATGGTAAAAATGGGATAACGGCCAATGATGGCCTATTAATATGGCAAATGCCTGCCAAATAACCGTCATTACTCAACCGTTAACCGTTAACCGTGAACCGTTTACCAACCCACATGACTACCTGATTACTTGATTATTTGCTCACATGATTTCTAATCTATATGATTATTCGATATCCGTGAATTACATGCTCCCATGAAATCAACTTGTATTGCTTACGTGCTTACGTGCTAAGTATCCACTTGATTACTTGATTATCATGAATCACATGTTATATGAAGTTGTCCATCATTGTTAGGCGAGTGTGTACTTTACCTCACTCGACCTATTGAAATGATGAATTTTACTTTTTGTCGAATTACTTGGTTACCTGTGCATGTTGTAAGCTATAAGCTGAACTTGGGCCCTGCCTCGGTTACTGACCTACTCGAGCCAGAATTGGGTTCAGTCGGGTAGGTTGGAACCCTGGACAACCGTTTCGGTATACTTGAGTACTACCACTGGAGGGATAAGGTGATGGCCAGTCAATCGAAGGAGTTACCGATCGGAGTTATAAGGACGGGAAGTGGACCGAGTACTGTATCCTTTTGTGCTTGCTTTGCTATTAATAATGTTATTGCTCTCCTAGTTGACATTTCTCGGGTAAGACTCCTCATGAGCATTAATCTCTGAGATGAAGCAATCCTTGTAATGTTCTTCTAGTCAGACGAGCCACTATTTGTTTGACTAAAAATTCATGAAAATATATTTATATGGTCATTCATTCCAAAAATACGTTAGTAATTTTAGATAATTTATGAGTTGTACTCATAGTAAAGTTACCAGCAAAAGTACTACTACTACATGTCTTTTCAAAGTAGCAATCACCCGAGTAATGATTATCACCTCATGATAACTTGCCATTGTGTAACCTCGAACCATGCATATGACATGCACAACTTTCTTGATTTGTTTGAACTGTTAGAGTGTCTTGGAACCTCACTGGGCTGTGTAGCTCATTCCACGTTGTGATTTTCTTTTACAGAATTTGAGACCAAAGGTGCTCGGAAGTAGTACTAGATTGTTTACTTTCATGAATGTAATTCGATTTAAACATTGTAGTTTTGCCTTAGGTTGCCACTTGAAACTGGAAAAGTGTAAACCCTGGATTTGTATGTGGCTTGTATGAATTTGTTACTTGGCTTGTAAGGATGTATTTGAATTGATGTTTTGTTTTTTGGGTTGTATTCGGGAAGGTATTTTAAGAATCGACGTTGGCTATCTTAAGGCACTGTTATCTCTGAAGTTAATGTGATTCTAGAAACCGGGTTATTTGGAGGGAAACGATGTTGTAATAGATTAGGTTATACTTCGGAAGGATTTTTGCTAGTTTGCTTGCGTGAGTCCTGGCGAGAGCTAGGCAGACGGCCCGCCAACCCTCTGGTTCGCCTTAGGGGAAAGTGGGGTCACCACACTATGGCCACGTTGCTGGGCAAGAGACAGCAGCTAACACCGATGGGGTGATTGCGAGGGATGAACAAGAGCAGCAGCAGTCGGATTTTGGGATGGATATGGAGCTCATTGTCGACCTGCGTGATATTCAGGAGAGGGTTGGGAATATTTCCTCTCGGGGTACATCAGAATTTAGACCCCGGAGGGGTAGTGCGACGTTATCTGACACACTTCATTTAGATTCAGTTGCCGATACGTCAGTTGCCCTGCTTCTTTCACCCAAGGGAGACGAACATCCGGACGTGGCTCAGTCAAGACAACGAGGTGTTCGTGCTCGCTTTCCTTCTGACTGCACCCTACGCTCAAGTAAGTCCTCTTCATCTAATTCCTTTGCCGCACTCTCCAATGATTAAAATGTTGTTTTGGAATATAAGGGGTGTTACTCGCGTCCTTAACCTTCGACGGCTTACCAAATTAGTTAAATTACACTCTTTACATTTGGTGGCGATTTGTGAGCCGAAAGTGGCTTTAGATAAGATGGATATTGTGCGACTCAAGTTGGGAATGGATTGGGGTGTTGCGAATCACTGGGGTACCATTTGGATTTTCTACAAGTCGGTCCTCTCATGTTCTGTTGTTGGAGAATCGAGTCAACATATTTCGCTTCAAGTTTAATGTCCTATGTTTCCTTCTACCGTTTCTTTCTCTTTCGTCCATGCCAAGTGCACCGTGCAAGAGCGCGAGTCACTATGGATAGAATTGTTGCTGGATAGGCCGACTGCGACCCCTTGGTGCTTAGCGGGAGACTTTAATGTGATAGTTCATGAGGAGGAGAAGCGAGGGGGGTTGCCATTTCGACTGAGCGATGGGCTGGAATTTGGGCGGTTTATGTTGGAGGCCGGGGTATCTGACGCGGGTTTCTCCGGCTCAAAGTATACGTGGTGTAATAATAGGCAAGGGCGGGCAAGAGTATGGAAGCGCCTCGATAGAGTACTCCTCAACTTGGAAGCGTTGCAGATGGGTTCTAACATTTCGGTTCAGCATTTGGCGAGGGATCCGTCGGATCACTCGCCGCTCCTGATGTCGGCTGTTACCCGCTTGGATAACAAACCAAAGCCTTTCCATTTCTTAAATGTCTGGACCACCAAGGGAGGGGTGTTAGAGGTCATCCGGGATGCGTGGTCATGTGAGTTGAGCGGGCAACCATTCGGGGTTTTGGCAGCAAAGTTACGGACAGTCAAGCAGGCTCTGAAGAGGTGGCCTAAGGAGTCTTTTGGCGACATCTTTAAGGCGGTCAGAGAAGCAGAGCGGGCAGTACGGGAGGCGAAAATAGCACAAGAGCATGACTCGTCAGACCATGTGCTACGTGATTTGAATGTTGCCCGTGAGCGGCTAAGGGCTACTTTGGCTACGGAGGAAGGTTTTTGGAAACAGAAGGCCAGGGTGAGGTGGTTGAAGGATGGGGATAGAAATACTCAATACTTCCATGCGGTGGTAGCGGAGAGGAGGAGCAGGGCGATCATTCATAGGATCCGTGGTGCTAATGGCGAATGGGTGGAATCGGAGGAACTCATTAGTAGAGAGGCAATTTCCTTCTTCCAGGGGCTTTTCACAGCGGAGTTGGGTTATGCCTCGTATGAGTTCTTAGACAATATTCCGAAGTTGGTGACGGATCGGGATAACACTCGACTTATGGAGCCCCCCACCATGGCCGAAGTCAAGCAGGTGGTTTTCTCGATGGATGGGGAAAGTGCCGCTGGTTCAGATGGATTTACGGGGCAGTTCTTCATGTTTGCTTGGGAAGTGGTAGCGGAGGATGTGTATAAGGCTGTCTTAAGTTTCTTCTGTGGGGCGGAGCTGCCACGAAGCATCACCGCCACTACCGTTGTCTTGATCCCTAAGGTTCAGTGTCCCTAGGACTTCACACAATACCGTTTGATAAGCCTCTGTAACTTTATCAACAAAGTGATCTCTCGTATTCTTTCGGATCATCTTGCCCCGATTTTACCCAGCCTCATTTCCGCCCAACAGAGTGGTTTTGTCAAAGGGCGACAGCTCGCGGACAACTTTTTGCTGGCACAGGAGTTGGTGTCGGATATTGGGAAGTCTTCACGCGGAGGCAATGTTGTGCTTAAGTTGGATATGATGAAGGCCTATGATAGGGTGTCCTGGAGCTTTCTTTTGCAGGTGCTGCGGCGGTTCAGATTTTCTGAGACATGGATCGATGCTATTTGGAGGTTGGTGAGCAATGTGTGGTTCTCAGTTCTGATCAATGGGATACCGCAGGGATTCTTCCGGTCCTCGCGGGGTTTGCGGCAGGGTGACCCATTATCTCCAGCTTTGTTTGTCATTGGGGCGGAAGCCCTCTCTAGGGCTCTGAACGCTTTGGTCGAGCACCGCCAATTTCATCCGTATAAGGTTCCGATTGGCTGCCCGATTGTTACACATTTGGCTTTTGCCGATGATGTGGTCATTTTCACCAGCGGGTTGAAGTCATCTTTGCGTCTCTTAATGCGGGTCTTGGAAGATTATTGTGCTATCTCGTGCCAGATGATCAATAAGCAAAAGAGCTGCTTTCTGGTGCATCCCCGGTTATCCCCGCTCCGCTGCAGAACTATCAGGCATTCAACGGACTTTCAGAAGAGGGAATTCCCGGTCAAATAATTGGGTTGCCCGTTATTCGCTGGGCGTCGAAAGAAGGAGTATTTTGGGGAGATTTGCAAGGGCATTGCCAGCAGAATCTTGTCGTGGAAGCAGCGAATCCTCTCGCCGGGGGGAAGAGTGGTTCTGCTTAAGCATGTTCTATCCTCCATGCCAATCCACTTGTTGGCGGCAGCGTCCCCTCCCAAGGGAGTCATGCAAGAAATGGAGAGAGTCATGGCGGCATTTCTCTGGGGCGTGTCAGAGTTTGGACCACGGTTTCACTGGATGAAGTGGGCAGATCTGTGTCGTCCATATAGCGAAGGGGGGCTGGGCCTCCGGAGGCCAACAGAGGTGTTTTAAGCATTCTCCATGAAGCTATGGTGGCATTTCAGACAGGGGCGATCCCTTTGGGCATCCTTCCTTGCTGCCAAGTATTGTAGAAATCGGCACCCCTGTCTAGCGGAGGAGCGGATAGGGAGTTCGTACATTTGGAGACGTATGTGTGAGGTCCAGGGGGTAGTGGAGGACAACATCAGATGGATTGTTCGAGCAGGAATGATGAGCTTTTGGCATGACAACTGGATAGGGTCCGGTCCATTGTGTCATCGAGTGGAGGTATTCCAGAACCAGCAGGTAGCGGATTTTGTTACTGGTGGTGAATGGAACGCCCAGTTACTCTCACAAGTTCTACAGCCAGAGCTAGTTCAGCTAGTGACGGCGATTGCCGCTCCGACGCTTCAGGGGGAGGATAGGATGGTGTGGATGTTAACCCCTACTAGGGAGTTCTCAATTGCTTCGGCTCTATCGCTTATACGCTCTCAAGCTAATAGGTCTCTCGGAACCACCTGCATTTGGCACAGGTTCTTACCATTCACGGTCTCTTTTTTCATGCTCCGCCTCCTTTCAGATAGGTTACCCTTACTTGAACAGTTACGACGTTTTGGTGTCCAAGGTCCATTTCGATGTGCCTGCTGCGCCAACCCCCAGGAGGAACGGTTGAACCATGTGTTTTACACAGGGGAGGCTGCCCGGCAAGTGTGGAAGGCATTTGAAGTCCCAGATGGGAGAAACTCTCGTATCTGCTCAGCCCGCCATATGGCAATTGCGTGGTGGATATGCCCAGCGCCGAACAGGTACTTGGCGTTTGTCTATCGCCTCTTGCCTTCTTTGATCTGTTGGGAACTGTGGAGAGCAAGAACTAGTGCTTTAATGCAAGGAGGGAGGTCAGAGGGGGGTGTAGTGGTTGACTGGACCTTGTCGAGGGTGAGGGATCTATTGCACTTACAATTCCCTTCGCTTTCATGGGCCCATGGTTCTTGGGGGGATTTGTACGCGGATTTGGCAGGTCGGCCTAAACGGGTGCACATTTGGCCTGTGAAGTGGGTGGCCCCGAGAGCAGGATGCAAGTTGAATACGGATATGGTTGCTCTTTGGGCAATCCAGGGCTCAGTGGAGGGGGAGGGCTTTTACGAGATTCTCAGGGGGGCTTTCTACTTGGTTTTTCCTGTTTCCTTGGCATCACCACCAGCCTACACGCCGAGTTACAGGCCTTACTGTATGGGGTAAAACTTTGTGTAGATTGGGGCTACAGGGAGCTCCACCTGGAGGTGGACTCCTTAATCCTGGTTCAGATCATATCAGCGGAGCTTGCATGCCCCTGGCGTTTGCAGGTGGAATTGGACGATTTGTTGCAGCATCATAGCTTGTTTCGATCAATAACACATTGCTTTAGGGAAGCGAATAAACCATCCGACAGGCTGGCTAAGATGGGTGCTGATCGGGGCAGGGATGTTTTGTTTGAGTCCTTTGCAGAGCTACCTCCTATGGCGCGTGGTGACATACGGATGGATAGGTCTGGCTTTCCTAGCTTTCGGAGAAGGATTATGTAGCTTGAAGTTTGTTTCTTTGGTTGATGTAATCGCTCCTGTGGGGGTAAGAATCTCTCTCTTGCAATAAAAGTATCTTGCTTTAAAAAAAAAAAATTGCTCAGGAGTAGAAGAGATAATCAATTTATGTTTGCAAGATAGTAAGTAAAAACGAAAGAATATCAAAACCAATATTTCCAAGCTGCTCTTGAGTTTGAGTATCACTTTATAGAACAAGTCTCTTCAAATGGATCAAATACAACCAATCTTTGTATACAAAGAAAGGATCACTTCCTCCTTGTCCCAAGCTACGCTTGGTCAAACTAAGAAGTTTTACTATCACTCGGATAACCCTCACAAAACTACATTATTGAAGTATTTATCTTACACAAGAAAAGCTTACGCGAAATTCACACAAAACAAGAGTACAAATCTTCTTTGAAGAGTATTTTCTCACTAAAATCACTCTAAATTTTTTGTAGTTTTACTATGCAAAAGTGGTCTGGAAGTGGTTGACCATGCTCTATCTATATGAGACCAAAAAGTTTCTCTATTAATGCTTCCAACGGATAGAAGGCAGTTGAAGAGTCAACTAGCCGTTGGTAGTGTCGGACGTCCGGTAGATCTGTTTCTTGCATCCGACAGCAGGTAGTGAGGTCAAGAAATTTATTTCAATTCTTTCGGACGTCTGGTACCTTCAATGTTTGCGTCCGAAAGTAGACAGTGAAACTGAGAATTCTTTTTCAATCATTTCGGACGTCCGGTGCCTCCAATACTTTGCGTCCGAAGTGTTGCAATGTTTGTCGGACATCCGGTGCTCTAATGCTGTGCGTCCGATTGAAGTTAGTGAGTTTAGAAATTTTGGACTAAGATTAACATTTATATATCACCATATCTATAGAAATTTTGGACATATCATCATATGACCATGCAAATACATCTTAAAATACAGTTAAAAATTCAATCTTCTCTTTCCTTTGTTCCTTATTCAAATGCACGCTGATATTGATTTCTTTAACCTTCATCTTAGAGCCAATGTTAATAATTTCCATATTTGCTAAATTCGGTTTGGATTTCTCTTCATATTGTTTAAAAATATGTGAAATAGACTCTTGTTCTTCCTCGTTATCACTCTCGTTTTGAATTTTAGATTCTATAATTTTAAATTCATGAAAATATCGAAATTGCAATCATTGAATTTCAAAATGATGATATCCAAAGGATCAAACGATATTGTTTTTGGCCATTTGAAAATAAAGTAAACACTCACAATAAACAAGTAAACAATAATACTGAACAAGAGATTGAATTTAATATGCACAATGAATAGAGAAAATAATACGCACAATGAATAGAAATATTCTATTTCATTGAATTTAAAAGAGCAGATAGCTATTGAACAAGGACAACTACTTTCGTAAAGTAAAATGTTAGTTAAAAATACATCCCTACCAAAACTGTGCAGTGGAAATAAGACTCACATATTAACATAATACTGAAAGGAAACAAATAACTAAACATATAAACAATTATTGTCTAAGATTTTGTCTAAACACGGATTTCAACCAGAAACAATCCCTAAATTTATCAAAATTCTCTTAGAGAGGAAAGATAATCAGCAATCCAATTTTATATAGTTCCTTTGGAAATTGCTGGAAACTCCAAAATCTTTGACAGTTCATCCTCACAAGTAGCTCCAATGAACAGTTGGGATAGACTCTACTTAATCTCATCATCGAATTTTCCTCCTCTAATTCAGATAGGATTATCTCTAACAGACAAGTAAAAGTGTACTATAGCGGTGAGATACTTATGATAATTTGTTTACCTTTTCTGCTTTCTTGCGAGTTTATATCTCTCTTTAATCCTTAGCAATAAGTTGAAATCCTAATCCAAATATGTCCTTTTATACTGGAAGCTCTATCGGCTCCAAAATCCCTTGCAGATTCCTTCTAAGTTCTTTTCTTATCTCGTACCCTCTTTAGATCATTTTCTTGGCCATCATGATGCTAGTTTCAAGTGCATCTTTTTTTTTTTTTTGAAAACCCATCCGACTGACATGATATCGACAACGCGATGAAAAGAATTAAGACTCTTTCTACTACTTTCTTCATTTGAATCGGAGTTGATAATCATGGTGTAATCATTTTCAGTGTACAGAACGTTGTAGACACTTGAGAAGTTCATCATTTGGCAGACAACTTGAAATTGAGCGGGTCATATCTCTAATACTAAGTCAACTTCACTCATTGACTCTCTCCTTGCACCATCAAATCCTCTTATTACAATCGCTGATGGGCAAAGTCTAACATCACAAAATCCAAGTTTTACAATGTATTCCACAAGTAGATGTTCAAAGCGGATTCGTTTTCAATCAAAACTTTGACTAATAACTTTTCATTACAATGCACTGAGATATACAACACCTTGTTATGCTCAATGCCTTTTGCAGTCAAGTCATCGTAAAAAAAACTTATATAATTAGAAGTCAAAACATTTTTCACGACGTGAGTGAACTTATCAATTGAAATATTCTTCGGTATGTGAGCTTCACTCAAGATCTTGAACAACACCTCTCTATGTGGCTTAGAAGTCAAGAGCAAATTCAGAATAGAGATTTGGGTGGGCATTTCACCCAATTGCTCAATAATCCGATACTCGCTCTTTTTCAGTATTTTTAGAAAATCTAATGCCTCCTTCTTAGTCACAGTTGGTCTTAGCGATAGTGTGAGGACCCAAAAATTTTCTTATATTAATCTCATATTACTGGCTTATTTGAATATTTATTCACCCATTTTTTCTGAATAATTTATTTCAACCATTTTAAAATCATTTACATGGAACTATGCCTTACGTATATTTTTAAAATGTTCCGTTAGCAAATTTAAATTTTTGGAAGTTCGTTTAGTGAGAAATAACGAATATACGTTTTTCGAGACAATATTCGATCTGAGAGTGCAATGATCTTGGAGATTTGAGGAGTCATGCTTTAGTCTTAAAATAGTTATTTTTATGATTATTTACCCTAGTATTAGTTACTTATATTATCATTACAAGAATTTCTTTTAAGTTTCGCTTTATCGCCCGCGAATTGGAAGTTCGCGTTTTTGGCATCAAATCGACCCAATGGAGATTTAAGAAATTTATTCTAGACTACTAAGAGTGAATCATTATAATGTTAAATGAAGTACATTAGAGGTTTAGTGCACAATTGAAACAAACTCGAGAAAAAATGAATACGAAATGCGCACGTGACACTATTAAGAGTTGACCTTTGAAGGAATTTTAACCCCAAACACTCAAGCTTCTCCAAGAAGCTTCATTCATTAGCCTTCGCTCACTCTCTCTTCACTCACCATAGCAGGCCAACCTCCAAGCAAGGAAGCAGAAGAAAACTCCTCACCATTTCACTCCAAATACTACTCCATATCTGTGAGAACCCTCAAAAAATATATATAAATATCAGTGCATATCTCATTTGCATTTTTAATTCTTTAATAAATTTTAGCATTAAGTCTAATTGTTTTTAAATAAGTGCGTAGAAATAAATTTTATGTACAAAATAAAAGAATTGTGCTAAATTATTAAATTTCCTAGTTTTGTTACATTAAATTCATATTTCAAAGGTAAATTATTTCATTGATATAACAATTAATTTCTTTGAATTCCGATAGCTAATCTTAAGCGTTAATAATGCTAAGTGTTAATAGGAACCTTAGAATTAAGATGAATTGATATATTTTTGATAAACCGTTACAAGTACATTGGGTGCACTTAGGAGGTTAAAATCTCGATAATTGAATTTTGCAAGATTAGCATTCTAGTAGGTATCCAAATTGCATTTGGGGTAAATTTTGGAATTAGAATAGAACTAAGGACTTAAAGGGGATATTAGGAGGAGATGTGAAAAGACTAAACTACCCTCCACTATCTCACAAATAACCATGCAAACCCAAACACTCTCTCGAACACCCTTATAACACAAACATCCCACTCGGCCGAATGCAATCTTCTCCACTTCAACACTCAATCTCTCAACCGCGCATCATTCGCTCTCCACCATCTCACCTTATACCACAACAACGTTCCATTCCATCTCCCTCACCTCGTGATCATCGATCAAGTGAGAGAGAGAGGGAGAGAGCTTCCATTTCCTTTCTGAGCAGAAGCTGGAGCAAGAAAGGAAACCGCGAGCTGTAACTTTGCTGTTCTGTCCGTAAGAGCCGAGCCTACTTCACCCTCTGACCGTTTCATTCTTCACCTTTTTTTTCAACCTCCACCAGCTGTAAACATCCTCAAACCCCAACACCATCACAGCCGCAACCACTGCAACCAGGAACACCACATCTAGGCGCGTGCGAACCGAGAGGGGAGAACATCAGCTTTCTGTCGCGCGTATAAGCTTCACTGTGAGGTAATTCCTGAGCTAGAATAAGTTGTTTAGTGATAGATTGAGCCATCTATGGACATGCATGTTGAGCTGTGCGGTTGGATGATGAGTTAAAGCATCAGAAATTCTGATTGTGAGAGAAATAGGAGCTGCCGAGAGCTAAACTGGAATTTGTAGCTTTAATCGTCTAATTCGATGCAATCTGAGCTTAGATATACGTTTAGCTAATTATAAATGGGATGATTATGCTTTGCATGAGGCTGCATAGCTCTGATTAAGCCAGAAGATTGAAGTAGAATAGGATCGGTTGCATGCAAGCCATCCGAGAGGAAGGAAATAAAATTCTGATTGATGTTTTCTTTCTTGATGATGACCGAACCTAGCTTTGGATTAAATCTGGTTAATTATGCCTTGCATGATGTTAATTAGTGGTGATCAAACAAGAAAATTAAAGAGATACAAAATCTGTTTGCATGCGAGCTGTCCGAGGAGAAGTGGAAAATTTTTGGTCAAGTGATGACCTGTTTTTCTCTTGAAACTGTCCGAACTTGATGATGAATTAAAATCTGATTTTGGAATTAAAACTGATAGCTAATCAGTTAATCTAACCAGGCATGCTGCTGTAATGAGCCGTGGATAAAGAAAAAAAAAAGAAAAAAGAAAAATCTGGTTTGATGGAAATGGTTCTGCCGAGAGTTGATTAGGAATTGCAGCTTTAAACTTGTTTATTTGAAGTAATCTGAGCTTACAACTGTGATTAACTAACTAGAAACTAGGTGTTTAAGCTTTGCATGCAGCCCAATAGCCGGTTAAGCAAGAAAAGGAATAATGAAACAGAAATCCGATGCATGCAACCTCATCCGAGGCTAGCCGAACCAATTTCTGGAAATTTGGATGATTTCTGTTGTTGACCGAATCTGATTTTTAACCAAAAATATTAATTAGCTAGCTAAGTGTTTGCATGTAGAATTTGAGTACCTAATACCATGTTTTAGCCAAGGAAAAGTTGGATTTATAAACACCTAAGTGCTGGAAAATTCTTGATAGCCGAGAGGTTTGAGCAGGAATTTTCAGTTTGTTTTTGGAAATTTTAACTTGTTTCTGGAATTTTCCTTGGAATATAATGGCTTTGAAATGCATGAAAAATGTATATTTTAAGCTGTGTAAGTTGTTTAGCTATGAAACATTTGATATTTTGGAGGTTTGAATCAAAAAGGTTGAAGTGTAGATCTGGAAAATTTTCAAGCGTGTTGATAGAGATAGTAAAGGAATTTTCCAAATTTCTTTTGGCGAATTTCAGTTCCAAAACTGCTGTTTCAAGCTGTAAAATATTTTATGCCCATTGATTCCACTTTAAGAAATATTAAGAGGGTTATGCATGTATACCTTGGGATAACAATTTGATTATACTATGGTTAAAATGTTGAGATGGAATTCTTGATAGTTTGGAATAACAATTGCTGGAAAATGTTTAAGTTATCCTTGTTTCTGAACAATAAAAGTTTGGTTGAAATGTTGGCTATATTGTTATAAGAAATAATTGTTGGATGCTAAGGGCTAATGATTGATGAAGCCCTTGGCCATTTGAATGATTTTATACAAGTGTTAAAGTGTGATGAAATTAACTGCTAGAATTGCTTGGAGGCTTTATATTTATTTTGCTTCAACTGTGATGTGATATGAACTTGCCAAAACCAAGAGCTAATGATTGACGAAGCCTTGGTCATTTATTCCATTTTGATCAGAAGTGAATCTATTGAAAACCCAGGACTAATGATTGACGAAGCCCCAGGGATTTTCTATTAAAATGTGATTTTCATTTTCTGGCAAATTTGAACCATAATGTGATTTCGAAATGGGATCGAAATTGTGAAAGTCGTTTCGACCCTGTGAACTCGAGCAATTTTGATCAAGCTAATCAAAAATATTTTTTCGCTAGTATTAAACGATAAAATTCAGTAATTAGTATTTTGCCCTAAATCTTGCCAACCGACAATTTTCCTTTAGCTTAAACTAGCCTTGATAGTTATAGAAAATAATTTTTCTAGCTTTTAAAATCCTAAGTCTTGTTTCATTTCCTTTCCTTTCTTTAAGACCTGTCCCTTGCTAGTTTTCTAGAGGAAATTTCCAAAATACGAGATTTTAGCAATTTTAACTAAACGTACAGAAAACTTGTTCGGCAAGAAACATTATTTCACGTAAAATTAGTTTTAGTAACACTTTTACAAGAAAAGTAATATTCAAGAAACTTTACAAAGTATTTTACTAGTTTTAATACTACATGGTTTGTTGAATTATTCCAAGAAAATAAACTAGCTATACTACGAATAATTTTTCCTACGTAATCCTAGAACTAGTATAGACAACTTATAGTTTTAAAATTTGGTATCTTAGGGTTTAGCGAGGACGCAGATTTTGATTCCCAGCTTGATCAGTAACTTCACTCTTGGCGAGTGTCCCTGCTTGTTCTATTCCTACCTGATTTAAGTGCTTTCTTGACTTGATATGTGATAATAGCAAAAATGGTTTTTGATCCATCGAAATGAACAGTGTGTACTTTATCGCACTAGCCGTTTGAGTGGTGACTTGCGTGAAACAATTTTTCTCATGAATCCTCGAATCTAAATGTAGTTGCGTCGTTGGGTGAATCCCTCGACTCCTGAATCCAACTGCAGTAATGTCGTTGGGTGAATCTCTCGACTAATTTCCTGAGGGTATACTCAAGTATACTGCTCCCAATTCTCTAAGGGTATATCTCGAGTATACTGCTTCCTTAGTTGGCGTTCGGGCCCGGGACAAGGGTAAGAACGGTGACGGGTTAGGAGTAAAAATGAGAGGATCTACATGGACTATAAGTAGTGAGAGTTGATGGAGGGTTAACTACGATGAATGGTGATCAAGCGAGGAAAATGGCTCCTGAGAGCCCCTGTATCCTACCTTGTGTTGTTATCCGCTTTCCTACTTGTTTACCTTAGTCAATATTGATTCTTGCTATTTGTTTATTTAGATGCATGTTTTGGGGCACCACTGAGCTTTAGCTCACCCCACGTTTATTTGTTTTCCTTAACAGGTTCTGGAAATTGAAAGTTTTGAAACTTACTCATGTTTTCCTTTTGGGATGTATTTGAATACTATGACTACTTTTGTGGGTTGTAATGCGTTTAATTTGGATAATGTACTTTTTATTTTGGATTGCCACTTGAAGCTGAAAAATGTGTAAAACTTAATTTGGATGCTTGGCTTGATTGTTGTATTTTGTTGTATGAATTTTTACTTAGTTGGGACGGTACGATTCCGCAGTTCGTAACGCGTGAGATTTTTAGGATAACCGTCGATTGGCTACGTTAAATTACTACTATCTCTGAAGTTAATGTGGTTTTAGTGACGGCCTTCTTCGGGAGAATTGTTTTGTAATAGATTAGGTTATTCTTCGAAAGGATTTGGGTTAGAATACTTGCGTGAGTCCTGGCGAGAGTTGGGCAGGCGGCCCGCCAACCCTTTGGTTCGTCTTAGGGGGAAGTGGGGTCGCCACAATATCACCTTAAACTTTGCATCCAATCTCAAAATTTCTTGGAGATCCACTTAAGCTAGAAGAAAGGCATCATCTCATGCTTTTCTTGGGGCTTTAGAGGTGCAAAAATTTCTGATTTGTCTCAAGGATTAGGAGGTAATCATCCAATCTTTTAATCTCGATTTTAGTGAGTTTAATCTTGGATATGAAGCTTGTAGCTTCATTATTTAGGTTATTATTTGAATTGGAATGATCGATGTGGGTTCTATGAAATTCCACCTTGGTTGTATAGGCTGATGTGATGATAATAAGTATTGTTTGTGTTAATTATGTGCTAAACAAGATGATATTAGTTAGAAAAGTGAAAGGAAAATCGAAGGAAATTGCATAGGAAGACCGGCCGAAATCTGTCCTATTTTTGCCGGGCCTTTGGTTCAAATTTTTGTTACTCAAATGACTTTGAAACTGATGTATAAATGTTGTATATGATGTATGGAAAGTTTCTATAAAAAATTATTTGAATTGGTTGGATAAAAGTTGAATTTTGCCAAGAACAAATCTGGAAATTCATGTGACAGTGGTCCTCTGGCAATGTTCTTTGAACGAACGTATATCTCTGTCCAGACTTCGGAATTTAGTGCCATCAGTGGTATTCAAAACTAGACATCCATAGTTTTCTAATGGTGTATAATGTACCTTCTAATTTGAACTGAGTCATCTATAGTGATTGATCAAAGTCGGCTGCCCTGTTCTGTTAGCCCATTCAAGAGAAAGGTAGAAGCTGCAAGTTGTGGCCCTATTTTCTCTCATTTGCAAACTGAATTTCAAAATGATTTGTTCTGATGAACTGTAGCCTTATGATTCTAGTTTCTAACTCCACTCACCACACTCAATTTCAAGTTGTATTGAGTGAGATATAGCCCAATTCCCGAACTGTACCAAAGCTGGAAAATCCTAATTTTGCTAGCCGAATGGCCTAGCTTGACTTGGGACATGTTGTTCTGAAAATTTTGGTGTCAATCACCTACCAAATGTATATTAAATGTTTCTTGGGCCTTGGTTTCACAAATGAGTTAGATAGGAATTGATTTCATTGGGTAAAGTGTTTGCAAAAGGAAGAGAAAACAAGAAGACATATTTGTCTTCGAAATTTCTTGAATTTTGGTAGTTTTGTTAACTACCTTTCCGTACCAGTTTTTATGTGAAATTTGATACAGGGGTAGTTCTCATATGAACGTTGAATTGTACCAATTTTGGTATCATTCTAAGACTGTTTGATATACAAATGAGATGCCAAAGTTGTTCTTCCAAATCTGGAAAATGAACCGAACAGTCCTTATTTTTGACCAACTTTGAGCTGCTATATCTTGACGCTCAAAACTCCGAATTTAGTTCCATTTGTTTTATTTAAAATCTTGATTAGAACTCTAATAATTTTGTGAATTTTACAGGCTAGTTCACTTTCTATGAATTTTTTCGAATTTCCAAAGTTTACCGAAAACTAAGACTGAAACTGTCTTGTGGGTACAAGTCAGTCACTTTAAGCTGAAATTTGAATGTTTTCCGCTTAAAAGCCTGGAAAAGTGTCTTCTAGGACTATTATTACTTTGAAACTAGTTTCCAACGGTACCAAGTTTTCCAATTTTGGACCTACTGAGTGCAAGATATGATTTTTCAAAGTTGACACTTAAAACTGAATTTTTCGAACTTGTTGGAGAAATGGGTTTTAGAAACTCTTCACTACCTTCGATATTGATTGACTATTTTACACTTGATTTCAAAGAGGAAAAATTAGTTTTTTCTTGTGTTGTTAAACTCCATTTTTGAGGCTTGATTTACGAGTAATTAAGGCTCTCTTTCACGATATTTTCTTAGTATTGTACAAGTGTACAATCTTCCTTATTAACGAGGGGTTTATAAGTGATAGTGTATGATAGTAAATTATTATTTGCTCAGGCACTCAAGGGGACCTTCAAGAGAACCTCACAGCGGACGCCTAAACACTTGATTTGAGCACTACTCCCTTATTTTGATTGGTGAGTGTCAAGTGCATGATTTGTTGCAATTATGTGAATTGCTTCTTATGGACTGAATGGTTTACAACTGTTGAGTCGAGTGTGTACTTTATCGCACTCGTTCTCTTTTAATTGATTGTACAACTGAACTGCTCATAACTGGATTGTATTTGTATGACTGGATGTCATTGGAGTGAATCTCCTCGACTTATAACTGAACTGTCTGCATGTCGTTGAAGTGAATCTTCTCGACTTATAACTGAACTGCTTGCATGTCGTTGGAGTGAATCTCCTCGACCTATAACTAAACTGAACTGAACTAAACTGAATTGAACTGAACTAAACTGGGGGATGCCCAAATCTCAATTGGCCGACCTTGCGACTCGAGCTAGCAAGGGCTTGGTCGAGAAGCTTGGTGAACCATGAGATAACTGTAAACTTGATCTATTGAGAGATTTTGCTTGGCCTACTCGCGTAGTAGTGCCTTTTATAGAAATTCGGGCCCGGTGCAGTGTATGGTGGACGAAATTGACGTGTAAGTTGGGTTCTACAGACTTAAATGCTGACTCGGTTAACGGAGTGTCATCGCAGGGAGGTAATTGATCGAGGCTTGGCAAAGCTAGTGAAACTTAGCCCCTGAGAGCTCCTGTATCCTCATTGAATGTGTTTAATTGAAAGTCGTGAACTGCCTGAATGTTACAGCTTTATTTCTTACTTAAATGCCATTGCTACTTGAACTGTGTGTTTTGCATGTTTTCTTGGCCTCACGAGCATCCGCTTACCCCGTTAGATTTATTTTCCTTAACAGGAACCGATATGGAAAAATCTACTCGATGACTCTTGGACTTAAATTTTGAAATGTATTTTGTCTAGACATCCTTTTAGGAAGTTGTATATTTTGGAAAGGGGATGTATTTTGAACTTGTGATGTAAGATGGAATTTTTATGTATGGAAATGACTTCGTACCTTTATTTCGATTTCATTGTTAGTATTGTACCTTAAGTTTGAACTGGATTTGTATTGAGTCCTGGCGTGAGTTGGACAGGCATCCCGCCGATACCTTTTGGTTTGCCTTAGGGAGACGTGGGGGCGTCACAGATGGGATATGTTTCTTCCTATTGTGATTGAATATGAACCTCAAAATTGTCCACGAATTTTTCATATCTTGTCATAACAGTCACCTTTTCCTTCGGCATCTTCCTATGTCTAATCAATATGATGGGTTCGCTCTAATTTCATGGCATTTCTTGCAAATTGTGAATAGTTGATTGCTCTGAAAATTCAAGTATAACAAGTTCAAAGGTGGCAAGTTTATGATGACAAATTCTCTAATATTCCCTTCTTAGAGGATTCCTTTTCTAACACAAACGACTTTTCAATTATCCCTATTATCTCAGTCTCATCCACAATATATTAAGTGGGCTCTTCAAATTCTTCAAGGGTAATAGCTCCAACAGTACCCTTATGTTTAGGGAGAGGATTTTTGCTGACCTTTGATCCTTGTTCACCTTTCTTCTTCAAACTATATCTCCAGCATTAGTTATGTCTTGAATTTTATGTTTTAATACCAAATTGGCGGTTGAGTGACCAAAACTCTCTAATGATAAGCGGTAATGTGTTGGGGATCATAACTAGTAAGAACTCTAAGATAAATCTTGGGAGGCACAATGTCAATATTGTCAGTAGTCTTGAGTTATTTGTACAATTGTTCAATAGGTTGACCTAAATTAGTGAAAGTTCAGAATTGATTTTGGATTTGGGATCCACTGATTTGGGAATAATTTTGGGTTAAGTAGTTAGGGGAGCAGATCTTAGATTGTAGAGGAGACGAGGTCGACCTTAAAAGATAAGTTGAGAAATTTGAAAAGGTGCTTGTGTAGTTAGATCGAGGACGAAAAAAGTTCACAATAGTGTGGTAAACAGGTCGGGAATTTGAATAGCATGCGTAAAGAGGTGAGCATGTAGGGTGGTTTTGAAATCTTGGTCTAAAAGAGGGGTTTTGATCCCACATAAAAGCAGTTTCTCCTTCTTTTTTCTTAAATTGAGGTTTCTTTTCAAGATTATTTTGGTTCTGTAGAGTTTCCAACTGTACTTTCAAAGCCAACACATTAACAATTTTTCTGCCTTCACAAACTCATCAAATTCTTCAAATTTGTTGATGATACCTACAAATGAACTACCAGTCATACGAAAAATATGTTCAAAATATGACGGATCATGAACCTTAATAAAGGTGCGTATAATTTGCTCTTCAATCATTGGGTGCTCCACGTTAGCAGCTAATTTCCTCCATCGCTTTGCATATGTCTTATGATCTTTTGAGGGTTTTCTCCTGGTTCTTTCAAGTGTTGTTTGCGTAGGTATCAACTGGCAGCTATACTCATACTGCCTCACAAAAGCTATAGACAAGTCCAAACAAATTTTTATTTCTTCATGTTTTAAATTAGAGTACCAATCCAGAGCGTCACGCTCCAGATTTTTAGAAAACAATCGTATTGACAAATTTTCATCATCCACAGATTTGTCAAGTTTGTTAGCAAACATTTTAAAATGCATCTTGAAAATTTTGGTTCTATCATATTTGCTAAATTTTGGAGTTTTAAAATCTAAAGGCAGTTGCACATCAGGAAAGAGATACAACTCGTCATAATATAAGCCTCTATACTTACTCAACTCTTGACTTTTCTTTATGAATTCATCAAATCGGTCTAATCTCTTCAATAAATTTTTATCAACAGAGGTAGTATATTTATCCACTTCTGTCTTCCCTTGAAAGGCGGTGTCCAGTATGAACAGTTCTATGATAAGGGGTTCGGTCCTTCAGGGTTAGGCGGAATATTTGGATTGATTTGTAGGTAATTTTAAAAAATTTACGTATTAGTTGAGTTAATCAAGATATTGTTTTGGTGCGCTTGTGAAAAATTAGGATTGAAATAAATGAAAGTATCCTCTTGGAGATTTGTAAAAGGTAGAACAAATGTGGTCGAAATTGTGGACTTGTGAGTTGGTTAGTTATCTGACTTAGGTTGATTGCCGTCATTAGGTATATGGTCAGTCTGGACACCACCGTGGCTACTCGAAACCAATTGATCAATTGCACGCCTTTGTGCTACCATTTCTATACTTAATTCATTGAATCTGTTCAACACTTCACTCAATTGAGCTCCTAAAGATGCGACATCCAATGAGGGAATCATTGCAGACCTTTCCGATGATTTTAGGTGTGAACTCATGCTTACACGATTTCTCAAGATTCTGTTGCGGGATCTTGTAATGATGGGACTTCTATGGGGTAGTTATGTTTGAAAGTACCTGAGGATGAAAAAAAATCTACTCAGAAGTTTGTTCTTTAATTAAACCGCCGCAATTCCTTTCAAAGAAAAAGGGAAAAGGAAAAGAAAAAGGACATGAGTTAGTAAATATTTAAATAATTCAGATGCATATCCTATAGGAGTGCCCTTTTATGCCAAAGATTGGCCTAACATGATGCAACACCTTTGAAGTTGGGCTCGTTCATCAAATTTGTTTCCACTAATTTTGTAAAAGATGAAAGTTAATTCATTACCAAATTTGTGAAATTCATGTACATCATTTCTTGAAGTCGATTTCGTACAAAGTCGTTAAATATTTTCAACCTATTTATTATAGCATCTTTTGACTCTCTCGGATAAGGATTCATTATGCGCTCAATTTGATCATATAATTCTCCACATTTCTTTTCAACTCTTGGTATTTTTTTCACATTTTCTCATATGACTTTTTGTTCTTCTCTGCCAGATCGTTGTTGACTTCTAAGAATTGCCTCAATTACACATTTTTATGTCTTCTGCCTCAATGATAGCCATCAGTCTTTTGACTTCCTCGGATGGCTCATTTTGCAGCCTTTGCGCACCAAAATCTTTGAGCCAATCGTTGTATTGTGGAGTGACTAAAGCCATCTGTTTTGAGTTCGAAATGTAGGCAATATTCTCATCAACAGACAACGTACCCCAAGCCTCAATGATTGGTGTCTTCATCAAAATTTCGTTCGGACATATTGCCTTATCAAAACTAATGATAAATTCGATCAAATTGGGTGTGGATGACGATTCTTAAGCACGTCCTAACTGTCTAAGAAACCTTTTTAGAGTATAAGTCATGATGCCTTGAGTTCTTAGCAACGGGATAAAATCTGATAACTTGGTACGAAGAGCAAGTTTGAAACAGTCGGTCCAATCCAAAACCCATCTAATCCTTTGATCTGATAATGTTTTTAAGAAATCCAAGTACTCCAATGCATTTCTTGGCAAACTATTTTTGTTGACTCTCTTGTCATAAATCACTATCCAATTGTACCCAATTAAAGGTAAACTATTGGAAGCATGCAGTTGTCTCCTAATGATAGGGTGTAAAATTGCTATTCAATTCATGATTGTTTTCCCCTTGATTTTAGCTAAATATTGTATTAATTGATTGATTCTATTTATATTTGGTATTTAATGCCAATTGTAACAGGTGGAGTAAAAAGAGATAAAAGGGATAATTTTTCAAAAATTGCTATTAAGTCTCGAGAAGCTAGGATTTATGCGTGTGGTCTCCTAGTTCAAGTCGAGCTCCGGACAACTTTTGGTGGAAGATTTGGATATTATCTTTATTAGTAATAGGAATTAGGAAACATGGACATTATCTTTTGTAATTTCCTTTATCATTTAGGAGTTTATTATTGGTAGTTGATACGAAATAGAAAAGTAAAAGGACAAGGAAGCCGACATCTCGCATGATTAATACTTCAGGAAGCAAAAAACAAGGAGAGGCGGGTGGCTCTGGAGATGATTAGTCTTAGGAATAGAAACGAGAAGTGACGTCTCCTCCCTTATGTTTTCTTTTCGTTATTTTCCATTGTTGAATGCTCGTGCAACTTTTGTCAATGAAATTGTATGGATTATTCTCAATGGAGAGTAACTAATTCTCTTTTTTAGTTTGAGTATAGATTGAAGATTTTGTTCTACAAACTGTGAGATCAAATCAATTGTACTGTTTTTTTATTTGTTGGTTTTTATTCATTCTTTGGTTTTAATATTTATGATTATTATGTTATTCAAATATCAAAGGGCCCGATATTTGAATTGATGTGATAGTCTATCGCTAATTGAAGTGATTTAATCTATAATTGTTAGATTGCTTTAATACTGGTACCAACTGGCATAATTAAGTTTGTATTAGAGAAACGAATAATCTAATTTAAAGAGACTCTCGTAGCTTGTTGATTGGTTAGAATTAGACTCTTCTAATTATTCATGCAATTGAAAAATTAAACTTCTATGGTCATATCCAGGGTTGTTTTCTGATTAGAGAAATAGTCAACGGTCGTACCTTGACCATCGACAAAATAAAGAAGAATTGACTTTTATGCTAGAACTAATTTATCAATAAATAATTGAATTCATCATTGCATCTAGGATCGGTTTATAAACTTTGTCTGACATTTATTCCTCTAGTTAGAGTTTTGCTATTATTAATTCAATTTTATTTTATTTGTGTTATTTTAATTTTATTAAATTTAATTGGTTAATTTCAAGTATCTCCAAAATCCGCCATCGCTATATAAAAAAATTATATTTTTTCTTGAGTAGGTATTTATTATTGTATAGACTTGACACCTGTCAATTTTTAGTGCTGTTACCGGGGATTGGTGCCAGATCAATTTGTTTCTTTTTAGTCCATCTTGTTCTTTTTTATTTTTATCTTTTGTTTTTATAGTTTATGATTGCTAATATTCTGTATTTTGGTGATAAACTGAATTTTATTCCTAGAAGGGATAATGAGATTCGTATTTTTTCTAAAGATCAATTGGCTGTTGTAAGTTGTGAAATTTGTTATATCTCAGATTATTCAACCAACATATGCCTCATATTTCAAAATGATATGAGTGCCCCAATCAATACTTTTGAAGATTTTTCACCTGAATCTCGAACGTGGTATGATCAAGGATTGTGGGACAACTCCAATTTTAATTATACAATAGAGCCAATCAATTTTCAAAATCAATATCAACAGCAAGAGTTTCAAGAACCATCATCTATGTCAGGTATTTTTTTGAAGAAATGATGGAATTACAAATTGCTAATACATATCGATTTGAACAGGAGATACAAATGAGAAGTAGAGGGACTGAAGATGGAATGCGTCAACAACCATTATCTACATCAGATATGTCTCTTGAAAAAATGATATATAATTTTTAATAGGAGACACAAATGAAAATTAGAAGGATGGAAGATCAAACGCATCTGTTTGCATCTACAGTGAGTATTCGTGACCTGGAGGTTCAAATATATCTATTGACATCTAGAATAACGCAATTGACTTCTCAAATTTGTAAAGTATGGTCCTCACAGACTATTATAAACATTGAAGAAAATGAGAGTGCAATTACCCTGACAAGTAACGAGGAACTACAAGAGTTTCAAGAAAAAGAATCTAAAGATACAGTTGAAAATGAAAAAATAAAACCCTAATCTCTAATCGTTCAAGTGAATGAATCCAATAAACAATTTCCAAATATGGTGACACTTTCTCCATTCTCTAACCAATATTACTCTGACTCTCATTCTTTAATTTCTCTAGTGCGATTGATTTTGTTATACTAGAAATTTTTGAATCTCATGGTAAGAATAAATTAAGAGTTGTAGTGGCCAAATATCTTGAACCGACAAGTACTTGTGATGCAGGACCGAGTGAAGAATTAAGATTACTATTTAACTGTTTGGCGCCATCTAATAGTTAGTGGAAGAAAGTAACTCATGTGCTTAAAGATCATTCTATTTACGAGGATTATTAGGATTGCATAGAGAATGAAACATTGAACAAACTACAAGATTTTATCTTTCATGAACAAAAATGGCAATGTCTAGTCAAAAGCATCAAAGAAAGATTCTTATTGAGAGGCAAGCCAATTTACTTTTTAGTTCATTTTTATTATTATTTTCATTATGTTATCTTAGATTTTTCATATTTGGTGCGTTTAATTTTTATTTTTGATGTTTCAAGGGTCAAAAGACTTCCTCCCAACAAAATGTGCCGGCACTTTAAGGGCATATTGTGAGAACCCGTAAATACCCTAAAAATTTTCCTAGGGTTTTAGTTCCCTTAATCGCTTAATTTTTGCATTTTCTGGCTTAGAAACATGAGCAATTATAGTTTTTAGATGATTTTTCTAGTATTGGTGAGTTTTTAGAAAATTAAGAATATATACTGGACGTGGGACCCACTAGTGCGAAAAGTTCGAAAAAATTCGGCCAATTAGGTTAAATTCCGGATACTGTGTAAATTTTCTCGGGTGTTAAGAGATAAGTAGAGTGTGTGAAGTGATTGATGTGAGAGAGAAAAGAAGTGATAAGAATGCATTAAATAGAGTGACAAGTGTCACCATGTTATTGGTTTTCCTTTAAGATTTACTATTCACAATTTTGACTTTTTTGACCAAAGGATTAAATATCCAAAAATTGCATAAAATTCACAATTTTTCTTCTCTTGTTGGCCGGCTCTCTCTCTCAAGTTCAAGGAAGGAAGAAAACCTCTTCAAGTCTTGATTTCGTCTTGCTTCAATCCATAACTCAACCAACTAAACTAGTTTCTACTCCATAAAATCTTTCTAGTTGGTGTTAGTGGTTGATTTGGTGAAGTTTTTGGAAGAGCTAAGGTGTCCAACACCTCTACCTCTCTTGTTACTAGGTGAGTGGTGTGTGTATCTTCCTCCTACATCTAATGATGCATAAGTTATGCTTATTAGTGATTAAAGTGCTGAAATTTCTGGTTTTTATCTTGACTTGAAGTGATTTGGTGAAGTTTTCCATTTATTGATGATTTTTCTGGTTTAATTGGATTATGATGGTGTGGTTGTTTGTGATGATTGGCAATGGCCTATAATAACTCTAGTGGGTGTGAAATGTGGATAAATGCAACCAATTTTGGATTTGGAATGAAAACTGAAAAGTTAGGGTTCTTAAATCCCCAATTCTGTCCGGTTTTGGATCATAGGGTTAGAGGCCGAATTTGACTTAGCTCAAAACATGAAAGTTGTAGGTATTGATGTGTTTGAGGTGCCTGTAAAATTTCAGGTCATTTGGATTAATGTGGAATGAGTTATGACGAAATTACTGTAGCTGTTCTGCTTTGGACAGAATGCGAAAACTGTACTGGTTATTGGCCATTTTGACTGGAATTGGTTTGGATTTAGTTGTTGGTACCTTCTGATGAAATGTAGCTGGATGTCTTAGCTAACATATGCCTTTGGAATTTCGGCATTTGGACTTGTATAGACTAAGTTATAGTAATTACAGTTTTGTGTGATTTGCAAACCTGTTTTGGTAATTCTGGTATAGTATTTGGCATTTTCGACCTAGTTAAGCTAGGAACTGGATTGAGTGACCTTCTTCACTGTTGTAGCCCTGTTCCCTAGCTTCGAAGCGGTGGGTCTTACACCCCCAACCGATAATTGTAGTGAGAGTTGTGCCATTACCGCATTATGACGTCAAAACCGGTTTTCTTATCAAGGCCTACACTAAAGCCATTTCCTAATTTCTGGTTGCCTATGATGCTTATATATGTTTATAAAACCCTATTGGGGTTGTGATTGGCATTGTTTTATGGCTCGGTATCGAGTCTCATAGCACTTGCTTACGTGTTCTAGGGCGTGACGGTGGTTCACGACTTTCCCCTGACGGAAGTGCATGACATAGCACTTAATTGCTTAGTGAGTATACTACTCACTTACTTGTTAATGTGGCTTTGTGATATGTGTATTTGATGCCTTGAAGGCTTAATTGGTTATTGGAAATGATTGAGGTGAGGGTGTACTTGACCGCCCTCACCCCTTGTGATTTTATTCATGGCTATTCACCGTTTTGCTGAAATACTGCATTTGATATATGAGATACTGAATTCCATGCATGGAAACTGAATTGGTATTGTTTGGACGATTGTCCGACTGCTTTACTGAATTACTGAGCTCAACCCCGTTCGGTGGTCAATTGAATCGAGCCGGCGAGGGTTTGGTCGTGAAGATTGAATTGCCACGGGGACTGTACTGGGGAACCTTGTAGTAACGAGACTCTTGGTTCCGGTATACTCGAGTATTACCAAAATGACTGAATGGAGTGCGGGCCCGGTTGGGGAAAGTTGGGTGGAAGGAATGGAAGTAAAGAGTTGTCTACGGTTGGTTATTCTTTAACATTGACGGAGGGTCAATGAGATTGGAACAAGACTACAAGCGAGGAAACGGGCTCCTGAGAGCCCTCCGTATCCTTTTACTGGTGTGATTTACTCTTTATTGTATACTTGAACTGAAAGGTTACACTTATGTGATCTTAGATGCTTACGTGATAGTTGCTCACTGAGCTTTAGCTCATTCCGTTCCATTTGTTTTCCTTACAGGCAAATGAACACTTTTGGAAAAGGTTGTGATAATTGAATGACAAGTTGAGCTCATGTACATGTCTTTTGTATAGCCCTCTAATGAATCCCTAATGTGTAACGGGTTCATTTCCTTTTGATAGGCAAACCGAATATGTACTTCTTTAATGGATGGCTTGTATTGGCCTAATTGTACTTGTATGAACTGGTTAGATATGTCGGCATGCCGTTCTGGTCTTGTAAATGTTGAATTGATGTATATATATGCTTGGTTGACGTTTGGATGAATTTCGGATCACCACGACTTTCAAACGGAAAAGGAATAATTTTGGCGAAGATGAACAGTGCCGAATCCGGCCAGAAACTGGCCGGATTGCAGGCCGGATTGCCTGGGAAAAATGAAATTTTGGGGTTTGCTCTCGGCCTTGTATCCGGCCGAGAATCCGGCCGGATTCTGACGTGGATTTTACTGTTCATTTCGGTTTCGAATTTTCGTTTTTTTTATTTTGTGATTTTGACTTGTTTACGCGCAATGGGATGTTCCGGAACGTAATAGATCGACGTAAACCAAACCGTTAGTCCTGGCGAGAGCTGGGCAGGCAGTCCGCTAACCCCTTTGGTTCGCCTTAGGGGAAAGTGGGGCTGTTACAAGTGGTATCAGAGCCACGTCGCGTGGTCTCTGCGCGGAGTGAGACTGGGCCAAGGGGTGTTGTGGTCCTAATTTCATGAATATGTCTAAGTGCTCGTTTGAGCGTAAGTTATGAACCGGGCATGTGATAAGTGTATGAATCATTATTATGGGACTCGAGGAAACTAGGTATGTATGTCGGGTAGGAATCTTTAATAAGGATGGTTTACTCTTGGGACCGGCCGGCTCGAGATGTGAACTATCTTAGACAAGATTCTTGCGCCCGGATACGAAGGATATGAGGGCCTAGGTTAGAAAGGATTTGGTGAACTAGAAAGGCGATTCTATGGAACTTCGTGTGGTTTGTTCGGGTATGGTTAAGCGTGATCGACCTTGATTAAGATATAAATATTTGGACGAAGCCCTAGAAGGGGAAAAGCTTTTCGTGAGTTCTTTTGCACTTATGACCTAGTTGTTCAAAGTACTTTTCAGGACCCTATTGTTTCATGCAATGACTTCGTATGTAATTGACTGACTGTTCCGTATGATTGTTTAACCTGGTTATGTGGGCTATGTGTACGTGTAATGTGTTTAAATGCATTTTCCGCCCACATACCTTCTAAAGAAATTCTGTTTTGGGATTTTGAAGAAAAACTAGGATGTACTAGTTTTATTTGTAAGCGATGAGTGGAAATAAGATATATATGCTTTAAATATGTATATTTTCCTGATTTTGGTAAAAAGGTGAATTTTACTTGAATTTCAAATTTGAAAATTAGTGAATAACTGATGAGTTGTTGAATTTTGTATATGATGGATTAATACCAGGATAACAATTTCTAAACTAAGTTTTCCCCTTGATTGTATATTAGTGTAGTCTCACACTTGAAATTGTCCATGCTTTACACGAAGAAAATATATATATATATCCTGAATTTTTGAAAGAATGGCAAGCTTATGGTTAACATTGTGAATTTTGAACTTGATAAGATTTCTGATTACTTTAAATACTTTTCTTATGTTTTAAAATTCTTGACTTTCAAGAAGAGTGAACCAATTTTAAATGTACGGACTGAGGCAACTTTGAGATATAGAGTGACTGTATTCAAGAGTACGAAGTTAGTGTGAATTGACTTGGGTTCCATTTGGCACGTTAGTTAACGAGTTGTATTCATTTCTTGGGTTTGAACATGGAACTTGCGACTTTACTATAGAACCTAAGATTGGTTATTCTTGGAGATGATGGTGCTTTTGCTGGTCGCTTGTTTATTTCAGATTTTTAACTTCGAATGGATAATCTTGGTTTCAGCTGGCGTTATGGCTTTATTGGATCTAATTGCGTAAGGGTATGGGATTTGATTGAAATTTGCAATAATTGGACCCTTTGGTTTAACTATAGACCTAGGAAGGGTGGTGCACGTCTTGAGACTTTGGTATCCTGCTTACATAAGCTTTTATCTGTTGTGACACTTAATTGCCTATATACAATATCTGACATTTTGGCCTTATTTTGTGACTTTTGGCTCGTGCTATAATTTTGATACCTGTAAAGAATCATGTCCTGATTCAAAAATTGTTATACCTTGTATTTGTATTAAGCTTTTTGATGCTTAATTATGCCTTGTCCTGTGATTATAGACTTCTATTAAGTAGGGTAGCAGGACTGGGAGTAAAGCATTATGACCGAGGGTTTAGCCAACTCCGTATTCATGGGAGAAATTGATGGATAGTTTCATGTAATTTATTAGGTCCCTAGTACTGAATATGAACCGAAAATAAATCCGAAGATCAGATCTACTGGTGTATAATGGATTAACCTAGTCGGGAACTTGGTGAGATTTTCTTGTGCGCAACATATATTATAATTGGTTTAGTGACCATATTCCAACTTTTATGGAAATTTGAACTCCGAAAGTATTGTATTGGGTTGGTAAGAGAACTCGAACTGTCTGGAACCGATTAGACTGAGCTTACTTGAGACTTGAACCTGTTTAGGCTAGTGTGGCCTTACATACCTAATGTGGATTTGAATTTGTGACTGCTTAAGAATGTGAATTGGCTGGACAGAGACTAGACCATTGTGTTCTTACTCGTACTCATGATCCTTGAGGTTGAACTTGAACTTGCACTTGAACTTGAACTTATACTTTTATTCGTGCTCATGCACTATGAACCTGAAGTATTTGGCTCTGCTTTGACCCTACTCTTGAACTTATTCGTACTGGTGTGACTGTAGACCGGCTACTACTCTTTTGTAGCGGTTGAACTGAACCTCTCTGGTGGGGCATTGCCTGTTGTGTTGTCCAGCACCACCAGGGATGACATTTTGCACTGAGGCTTTTGGTGAAGTTTAGCCGTTGAGCTAGCTTGTTGTGTTGTCCAGCACCACCAGGGCCAACTTACTGAACTGAAATTCTTTGGTAAAGCATAGCCGTTGTGCTAGCTTGTTATGTTGTCCAGCACCACCAGAGATGAATTTTGATCTAAAGCATCACTATACCCTGAATTTCTTCCAAATATCTAGGACCTTGCGTCCGATTTCAAGCCTTTTGCCTGTTTTATTTGGGTACGTGATTAACCCCCTATTGAACCATGACCATTTGATAGGTTGGATTGGCGTGATATGTAGTACTTGGATTATATAGGCCATGCTTTCCTGGATCATGAATTACGATAAGTGAGATTTGAATGATTTTTAGTATTTGGCCGACTTTGGGGAAAACAAATTGGACCTGGTGAATACAAGTTGGAATAGATTGAATCCCAATGCTTGATTGGTTTCTGAGCGATATCTTGACCGGATCTATATTAGTTAGAAGGCTCGAGTGACTCTTGAGGGATATTTGATCTGATTAGTACAGGTGGAATGTCGAGGACGACATTCTTTTAAGGAGGGGAGAGTGTGAGAACCCGTAAATACCCTAAAAATTTTCCTAGGGTTTTAGTTCCCTTAATTGCTTAATTTTTGCATTTTCTGGCTTAGAAACATGAGCAATTATAGTTTTTAGATGATTTTTCTAGTATTGGTGAGTTTTTAGAAAATTAAGAATATATACTGGACGTGGGACCCACTAGTGCGAAAAGTTCGAAAAAATTCGGCCAATTAGGTTAAATTCCGGATACTGTGTAAATTTTCTCGGGTGTTAAGAGATAAGTAGAGTGTGTGAAGTGATTGATGTGAGAGAGAAAAGAAGTGATAAGAATGCATTAAATAGAGTGACAAGTGTCACCATGTTATTGGTTTTCCTTTAAGATTTACTATTCACAATTTTGACTTTTTTGACCAAAGGATTAAATATCCAAAAATTGCATAAAATTCACAATTTTTCTTCTCTTGTTGGCCGGCTCTCTCTCTCAAGTTCAAGGAAGGAAGAAAACCTCTTCAAGTCTTGATTTCGTCTTGCTTCAATCCATAACTCAACCAACTAAACTAGTTTCTACTCCATAAAATCTTTCTAGTTGGTGTTAGTGGTTGATTTGGTGAAGTTTTTGGAAGAGCTAAGGTGTCCAACACCTCTACCTCTCTTGTTACTAGGTGAGTGGTGTGTGTATCTTCCTCCTACATCTAATGATGCATAAGTTATGCTTATTAGTGATTAAAGTGCTGAAATTTCTGGTTTTTATCTTGACTTGAAGTGATTTGGTGAAGTTTTCCATTTATTGATGATTTTTCTGGTTTAATTGGATTATGATGGTGTGGTTGTTTTTGATGATTGGCAATGGCCTATAATAACTCTAGTGGGTGTGAAATGTGGATAAATGCAACCAATTTTGGATTTGGAATGAAAACTGAAAAGTTAGGGTTCTTAAATCCCCAATTCTGTCCGGTTTTGGATCATAGGGTTAGAGGCCGAATTTGACTTTGCTCAAAACATAAAAGTTGTAGGTATTGATGTGTTTGAGGTGCCTGTAAAATTTCAGGTCATTTGGATTAATGTGGAATGAGTTATGACGAAATTACTGTAGCTGTTCTGCTTTGGACAGAATGCGAAAACTGTACTGGTTATTGGCCATTTTGACTGGAATTGGTTTGGATTTAGTTGTTGGTGCCTTCTGATGAAATGTAGCTGGATGTCTTAGCTAACATATGCCTTTGGAATTTCGGCATTTGGACTTGTATAGACTAAGTTATAGTAATTACAGTTTTGTGTGATTTGCAAACCTGTTTTGGTAATTCTGGTATAGTATTTGGCATTTTCGACCTAGTTAAGCTAGGAACTGGATTGAGTGACCTTCTTCACTGTTGTAGCCCTGTTCCCTAGCTTCGAAGCGGTGGGTCTTACACCCCCAACCGATAATTGTAGTGAGAGTTGTGCCATTACCGCATTATGACGTCAAAACCGGTTTTCTTATCAAGGCCTACACTAAAGCCATTTCCTAATTTCTGGTTGCCTATGATGCTTATATATGTTTATAAAACCCTATTGGGGTTGTGATTGGCATTGTTTTATGGCTCGGTATCGAGTCTCATAGCACTTGCTTACGTGTTCTAGGGCGTGACGGTGGTTCACGACTTTCCCCTGACGGAAGTGCATGACATAGCACTTAATTGCTTAGTGAGTATACTACTCACTTACTTGTTAATGTGGCTTTGTGATATGTGTATTTGATGCCTTGAAGGCTTAATTGGTTATTGGAAATGATTGAGGTGAGGGTGTACTTGACCGCCCTCACCCCTTGTGATTTTATTCATGGCTATTCACCGTTTTGCTGAAATACTGCATTTGATATATGAGATACTGAATTCCATGCATGGAAACTGAATTGGTATTGTTTGGACGATTGTCCGACTGCTTTACTGAATTACTGAGCTCAACCCCGTTCGGTGGTCAATTGAATCGAGCCGGCGAGGGTTTGGTCGTGAAGATTGAATTGCCACGGGGACTGTACTGGGGAACCTTGTAGTAACGAGACTCTTGGTTCCGGTATACTCGAGTATTACCAAAATGACTGAATGGAGTGCGGGCCCGGTTGGGGAAAGTTGGGTGGAAGGAATGGAAGTAAAGAGTTGTCTACGGTTGGTTATTCTTTAACATTGACGGAGGGTCAATGAGATTGGAACAAGACTACAAGCGATGAAACGGGCTCCTGAGAGCCCTCCGTATCCTTTTACTGGTGTGATTTACTCTTTATTGTATACTTGAACTGAAAGGTTACACTTATGTGATCTTAGATGCTTACGTGATAGTTGCTCACTGAGCTTTAGCTCATTCCGTTCCATTTGTTTTCCTTACAGGCAAATGAACACTTTTGGAAAAGGTTGTGATAATTGAATGACAAGTTGAGCTCATGTACATGTCTTTTGTATAGCCCTCTAATGAATCCCTAATGTGTAACGGGTTCATTTCCTTTTGATAGGCAAACCGAATATGTACTTCTTTAATGGATGGCTTGTATTGGCCTAATTGTACTTGTATGAACTGGTTAGATATGTCGGCATGCCGTTCTGGTCTTGTAAATGTTGAATTGATGTATATATATGCTTGGTTGACGTTTGGATGAATTTCGGATCACCACGACTTTCAAACGGAAAAGGAATAATTTTGGCGAAGATGAACAGTGCCGAATCCGGCCAGGAATCCGGCCAGAAACTGGCCGGATTGCAGGCCGGATTGCCTGGGAAAAATGAAATTTTGGGGTTTGCTCTCGGCCTTGTATCCGGCCGAGAATCCGGTCGGAAATCCGGCCAGATTCCGGCCGGATTCTGACGTGGATTTTACTGTTCATTTCGGTTTCGAATTTTCGTTTTTTTTATTTTGTGATTTTGACTTGTTTACGCGCAATGGGATGTTCCGGAACGTAATAGATCGACGTAAACCAAACCGTTAGTCCTGGCGAGAGTTGGGCAGGCAGTCCGCTAACCCCTTTGGTTCGCCTTAGGGGAAAGTGGGGCTGTTACACATATGGTAAAGTGCAAATACCTAATTCCACCATCAGAAGACTATTGCCCAACATGACGTGCCCACGCCAAACTAACTGAAAAGCTCATGCTTCGATTTAAAAAATTCAGGTAGATGACTAAGCAACAAGATGTGCCCACGTCTTGAAGGCACGTTGTAACTCAAAATTAACTCGCCACCAGAAGACTCCAGACTAACAAGACGTTCACACATCTTGTTCCAACAAGGGGAAGTTAAAAAAAAAAGACGAAAAGATTTTTTTTTCTTTCTTTCCATTTCTCTTTCTTTTTCCTTTCTTTGTTTCTTCTTCTTTTTTCTCTTTTCTTTCTTCCTCTGCTTTCCTTCTCCCCTTTCTGTGACGGCCCCACTTCCCCCTAGGGCGTACCCCAGGGTTCAGCGGGTCGCCTGCCCAGCTCTCGCCAGGACTCACTCACTATGGAACTCAAATCATGTATATACATCCATAAACAATAGATGCTCAAGTAAAAGATAAGAAACTTCTACACACCAGAAGTCTTCAAAGTTTTTACCATTCAAGTACAAACATCGAATATACAAGGGTTCTCATTCCTCATACAACCAGCCCGTGCCAAGCACTAGGGCGAGAACCATTACAAGGCCAAAGAACTAGATCAACTAGACTATACAGAACGCTCGTCCTTGCTCGCCTTCCCCTGCTAAGGAAAACAATTGACGTGGTATGAGCTAAAAAGCCCAGTGAGGTTCTATATATATAAACAAGTAATTAAACAAGGAACATTAGTCATGTAATAACATTTAATCCAAAAAACATGTCCAATATAAAGCAATGATAATACATTCATTAAAAGAATACAGGCTCACGAGGAGCTATTTGTTTGTTCGTTCGTTCCCCTGACATTTCCCCTTATTCCTCCAATCGTTTGAAAATACATTTTTTGTAAGTAGAATCCCTCGTTCATCCTTTTGTTCGTTCATCCCCTTTTCCGGACGTTGACCGGACTCCACCCATCCGGATATTGGCCGGACTCCACCCATCCGGACGTAGCCGGACTACAAGGTAATACTCGAGTATACCAAATTCACCCAAGGTCACCATATCGCCCGACCGAGTCCGCTTCTGACTCGAGTCGATCGGTAACGAAGGGCAGGGCCCAATTCAGCCAAAAGGCTTACATCATGCGCAACTAATGTTTCCATCATTAAATCATTGAAAATTTCATATTTATTTAGGTCGAGTGCGATAAAGTACACACTCACCTAGAAAAAGTTCATTTTAGAAATCATAGAAAACAAGTAACATTTAATCAAATAGTCACAAATAATCACATAGACCCAACAATCCACATAGTCATAGAAACAAAACGTATATAGAACACTCACCTACGTATGAAAAACAATGGCAAAATATCTCTCCGGATATTATCTTTAATCACCGAGAAAACCTAAGATTAAACGAAAAGAATATTACAGCTCATTTATCACAACCAATTAGGTGCAATCAAAGAGGCTCGACGAATGATGAGTAGAACGTAATAAAAGACTTTAAAGTGGAACGAGGACATTTGGACCCGTGGACAAAAATAACTAGGGTTTCATAGACCACACATAAAACCAAACTCAAAAGGGTTATAAAATTTTCTAATGGAAACACTTGAACTAAAGACAAGTCAAAATCCAACTAGATAGACTAAGAAATACCGTTTTTGGAATCGTTTATATGGTTGAAACTTATCTCATATTCAAGTAGATATTGTAGACTAATTGTCTTAATGAAATTCATGAAAAAGAGAGGACAAAATACTCAAGAAAATCCTAAACTACTCCTCTTTATTTGGTAAGAGTAAGTAAACATTTGGAGTTTCCAATTGAAGAAGGATCGTGTTTTTAAGATGGAAAAACGGTCATAGTATTATACAAGTTCAAATAGAACTTAGCTTTCGGGCGAAAATTTGGGCAGCATGCCCTTTGTGTTTACCTAATTTTCCAGCCATTTATGGCTTCATGATTTTTTTTTCTCAGCCAAACCCAAAGTCATGTACAGCACAAACTCATCATAATAGCCATTTCATAGGCTCAAGACAATATAAGAACAAAAATCAAAGTAATAACAAGTGCGGAAATGCAATTTGACAAAAGACAGTTTTGACGGGTTCATGCATAATGGTCACAACCGGAGTTACACTTATCAGATTGGGATAAACATTATGCCGTTTCGAAGCTAAGACACAAGGCTACAATGTTGAAGAAGACCACTCATTCCAGTTTGCCCTGTATCTAGGTCAAATTTATCAAAATAATCCCAGATTTTCTAGTTCAAGGTTTACGGTGGTAGTCTTGATTCATCCACTCTGATCTCAGTGCACATAACTCCAAATCCAGTAATTCCAAAGCCATAAGAAAGCTAAGACAAATGTGTACAATTCTCATGAAGATGACTTAGTCAGATTTACAGTGCAATCTAGTCAAATTCCCACTTTACAGATCCAAAATCCAACTAGTCGGTTAATTAGCTGCACTATCTTTAAATGACTATATCTCAGGTTACCAAGGTCCGATTAAGGTGTTCTTGGTGGCGTTGAAAAGATAATACAGGGTACTAAACTTTTATGTTTTGACAATTGGCTAAATCTAAACGTATTATAGTGAACAAACACAACCAAAGAGACTAAACTGTCCACGTGGAATTCTGGAAAGTAACCTAGATCAGTGAGGGTATTTTGGTCTTTTCACAAGCTACGTTGCTCCGATTGAGCTGAAATTTTGTGGGAAACTATAAAATATCATTATCTACAACTTTCATGTTTTGACCTAAGGCCAATTCAGCCTCTAACATGAGGCTACAAAACCGGACAGAAAAAGGGGGAAAATTTTCCAGAATCTGGAATTTTTGTTCTTCAATGAAACTTTCTCAAATTTCTTGTTCCAATCACTACCAAATCCCCTTGTATAATCTTATATTCAACATATAGTAACCATATAGCAAGTTTGGGCAGAAATTTATCAAATCCTAACTCACTTATATCATCCAAAAATCATCACAACAACTTGTATAACTTGTAATCTAACCCAAAACATGAACTATTTAACATCTTAAACAAGAATAAAAGGATCAAAGCCATAGATCAGATTTTATACCTCAAAAAAGAAGGCCTGCAAGAGTGATCCTCCACTATTTCTTGAAGTTTTTGGTTCCCTTAGCTTCCCAAGCTTCCAAACTTACAATCAATCGGTTTAGAATTCGATTTTAGCACTTGGTTGGTGTAAATCAAGAAGGAATTTGTTTTCTCTTGCTCTCCCTTTCTCCCTCTCTTGCTCAGCCAAGATGAAGAATAAAATGAAGGAGATTAAGCTAAGTTTGTCTTATAAGAAGGTAGAAAGATAAGACTTAATTCTAACCACAAGTTTGGCCAACACTTGGCTCAACCTCAACCACACAATTTTCTCTTTCTTTCCTTGCATTTTGGGCCACATATTTTGGTCAATAAGTAATCATGAGAGGGAAGATATTTTGCTCAATTAGTGATAAGCTTGTATGGCAAGAAAGTGGTGATCAAGTGGTGGTTAAATCGGTAGTACCCGGTACACGTCGGTTCGCACTGTTTTTCCTTAAATCCCCCGTACTAGGATTTTTACTTCCTATTCACCAACTTTATATCATTGCTCCTAATCACATATTATTTCTCACTTAAAAGTCACTCTTAAGCACCAAATTTGTTCCTTACTCGGTACCGGATAATTATACCGCGGTTACACGAAAAATCCGATTTCACTTTGAATTGAAAACGAATAGGAAAACCCTAATTTCCTATGGTCATTGGCACTTTTCTAGGGTGATTGAACCATGAATAACATGAAATAATAATTTTCAAATAATTTTCAAATAAAAGGGAATTTTTGAGAAATATGTAAGGATTTTGCTAGTCCTCACACTCTCTCCCCCTTAAAAGAATTTCGACCTCGAAATTCCAACTCGCACTAATCAGATCAAAAATAGTTCTCGAAAGTTGATCACGTACTAAGAATCATTTCAATCTCACCACAAGGATCTTTTGGGTTACACTATTTTCCAGACTCAGCTAAGATGACCCCGTCCGGTCTCTCACGTCACTTCCTAGTCACTCGATGTCCGTAGATTTCTTATATTCATTTTAGTCGGACAAAGCCTGTTCATGTTCCAAAATGCAAGTCTCAAGTACCTAGTAGCTAGCATCGCCTCAACTCTGGAGTACTCGGGCACGAGAATCCGAAATAAGATAATTCACATCTCGAGCTGCAGTCCCAAGAGTAAACTATCTACAATCGAAATTCCTACCTGACGTACCTATCTATGGTCCTCAGATACTATGAGAAAGATTTAAGGCCGATAACATTTATGATCCATAACTTATGCTCGAACGAACACTTAATCCTTCATACTTATTCACTACTTAGTTCAGGCTCACTCCGCGCAAAGACCACGCGAAGCAGCTATAGGTTTTATCCCTCAATTGCTTACCTTTCAAATCAAATCAAATCCCACAGTTCGGCATCCCAAACTTTAAGCCTAGGATACACTACAGAAAACTGAAGCCTAAGCTCTGATACCACCTGTGACGGCCCCACTTCCCCCTAGGGCGTACCCCAGGGTTCAGCGGGTCGCCTGCCCAGCTCTCGCCAGGACTCACTCACTATGGAACTCAAATCATGTATATACATCCATAGACAATAGATGCTCAAGTAAAAGATAAGAAACTTCTACACACCAGAAGTCTTCAAAGTTTTTACCATTCAAGTACAAACATCGAATATACAAGGGTTCTCATTCCTCATACAACCAGCCCGTGCCAAGCACTAGGGCGAGAACCATTACAAGGCCAAAGAACTAGATCAACTAGACTATACAGAACGCTCGTCCTTGCTCGCCTTCCCCTGCTAAGGAAAACAATTGACGTGGTATGAGCTAAAAAGCCCAGTGAGGTTCTATATATATAAACAAGTAATTAAACAAGGAACATTAGTCATGTAATAACATTTAATCCAAAAAACATGTCCAATATAAAGCAATGATAATACATTCATTAAAAGAATACAGGCTCACGAGGAGCTATTTGTTTGTTCGTTCGTTCCCCTGACATTTCCCCTTATTCCTCCAATCGTTTGAAAATACATTTTTTGTAAGTAGAATCCCTCGTTCATCCTTTTGTTCGTTCATCCCCTTTTCCGGACGTTGACCGGACTCCACCCATCCGGACATTGGCCGGACTCCACCCATCCGGAAGTAGCCGGACTACAAGGTAATACTCGAGTATACCAAATTCACCCAGGGTCACCATATCGCCCGACCGAGTCCGCTTCTGGCTCGAGTCGATCGGTAACGAAGGGCAGGGCCCAATTCAGCCAAAAGGCTTACATCATGCGCAACTAATGTTTCCATCATTAAATCATTGAAAATTTCATATTTATTTAGGTCGAGTGCGATAAAGTACACACTCACCTAGAAAAAGTTCATTTTAGAAATCATAGAAAACAAGTAACATTTAATCAAATAGTCACAAATAATCACATAGACCCAACAATCCACATAGTCATAGAAACAAAACGTATATAGAACACTCACCTACGTATGAAAAACAATGGCAAAATATCTCTCCGGATATTATCTTTAATCACCGAGAAAACCTAAGATTAAACGAAAAGAATATTACAGCTCATTTATCACAACCAATTAGGTGCAATCAAAGAGGCTCGACGAATGATGAGTAGAACGTAATAAAAGACTTTAAAGTGGAACGAGGACATTTGGACCCGTGGACAAAAATAACTAGGGTTTCATAGACCACACATAAAACCAAACTCAAAAGGGTTATAAAATTTTCTAATGGAAACACTTGAACTAAAGACAAGTCAAAATCCAACTAGATAGACTAAGAAATACCGTTTTTGGAATCGTTTATATGGTTGAAACTTATCTCATATTCAAGTAGATATTGTAGACTAATTGTCTTAATGAAATTCATGAAAAAGAGAGGACAAAATACTCAAGAAAATCCTAAACTACTTCTCTTTATTTGGTAAGAGTAAGTAAACATTTGGAGTTTCCAATTGAAGAAGGATCGTGTTTTTAAGATGGAAAAACGGTCATAGTATTATACAAGTTCAAATAGAACTTAGCTTTCGGGCGAAAATTTGGGCAGCATGCCCTTTGTGTTTACCTAATTTTCCAGCCATTTATGGCTTCATGATTTTTTTTTCTCAGCCAAACCCAAAGTCATGTACAGCACAAACTCATCATAATAGCCATTTCATAGGCTCAAGACAATATAAGAACAAAAATCAAAGTAATAACAAGTGCGGAAATGCAATTTGACAAAAGACAGTTTTGACGGGTTCATGCATAATGGTCACAACCGGAGTTACACTTATCAGATTGGGATAAACATTATGCCGTTTCGAAGCTAAGACACAAGGTTACAATGTTGAAGAAGACCACTCATTCCAGTTTGCCCTGTATCTAGGTCAAATTTATCAAAATAATCCCAGATTTTCTAGTTCAAGGTTTACGGTGGTAGTCTTGATTCATCCATTCTGATCTCAGTGCACATAACTCCAAATCCAGTAATTCCAAAGCCATAAGAAAGCTAAGACAAATGTGTACAATTCTCATGAAGATGACTTAGTCATATTTACAGTGCAATCTAGTCAAATTCCCACTTTACAGATCCAAAATCCAACTAGTCGGTTAATTAGCTGCACTATCTTTAAATTACTATATCTCAGGTTACCAAGGTCCGATTAAGGTGTTCTTGGTGGCGTTGAAAAGATAATACAGGGTACTAAAACTTTTATGTTTTGACAATTGGCTAAATCTAAACGTATTATAGTGAACAAACACAACCAAAGAGACTAAACTGTCCACGTGGAATTCTGGAAAGTAACCTAGATCAGCGAGGGTATTTTGGTATTTTCACAAGCTACGTTGCTCCGATTGAGCTGAAATTTTGTGGGAAACTATAAAATACCATTCTCTACAACTTTCATGTTTTGACCTAAGGCCAATTCAGCCTCTAACATGAGGCTACAAAACCGGACAGAAAAAGGGGGAAAATTTTCCAGAATCTGGAATTTTTGTTATTCAATGAAACTTTCTCAAATTTCTTGTTCCAATCACTACCAAATCCCCTTGTATAATCTTATATTCAACATATAGTAACCATATAGCAAGTTTGGGCAGAAATTTATCAAATCCTAACTCACTTATATCATCCAAAAATCATCACAACAACTTGTATAACTTGTAATCTAACCCAAAACATGAACTATTTAACATCTTAAACAAGAATAAAAGGATCAAAGCCATAGATCAGATTTTATACCTCAAAAAAGAATGCCTGCAAGAGTGATCCTCCACTATTTCTTGAAGTTTTTGGTTCCCTTAGCTTCCCAAGCTTCCAAACTTACAATCAATCGGTTTAGAATTCGATTTTAGCACTTGGTTGGTGTAAATCAAGAAGGAATTTGTTTTCTCTTGCTCTCCCTTTCTCCCTCTCTTGCTCAGCCAAGATGAAGAATAAAATGAAGGAGATTAAGCTAAGTTTGTCTTATAAGAAGGTAGAAAGATAAGACTTAATTCTAACAACAAGTTTGGCCAACACTTGGCTCAACCTCAACCACACAATTTTCTCTTTCTTTCCTTGCATTTTGGGCCACATATTTTGGTCAATAAGTAATCATGAGAGGGAAGATATTTTGCTCAATTAGTGATAAGCTTGTATGGCAAGAAAGTGGTGATCAAGTGGTGGTTAAATCGGTAGTACCCGGTACACGTCGGTTCGCACTGTTTTTCCTTAAATCCCCCGTACTAGGATTTTTACTTCCTATTCACCAACTTTATATCATTGCTCCTAATCACATATTATTTCTCACTTAAAAGTCACTCTTAAGCACCAAATTTGTTCCTTACTCGGTACCGGATAATTATACTGCGGTTACACGAAAAATCCGATTTCACCTTGAATTGAAAACGAATAGGAAAACCCTAATTTCCTATGGTCATTGGCACTTTTCTAGGGTGATTGAACCATGAATAACATGAAATAATAATTTTCAAATAAAAGGGAATTTTTGAGAAATATGTAAGGATTTTGCTAGTCCTCACTCTCTCCCCCTTAAAAGAATTTCGACCTCGAAATTCCAACTCGCACTAATCAGATCAAAAATAGTTCTCGAAAGTTGATCACGTACTAAGAATCATTTCAATCTCACCACAAGGATCTTTTGGGTTACACTATTTTCCAGACTCAGCTAAGATGACCCCGTCCGGTCTCTCACGTCACTTCCTAGTCACTCGATGTCCGTAGATTTCTTATATTCATTTTAGTCGGACAAAGCCTGTTCATGTTCCAAAATACAAGTCTCAAGTACCTAGTAGCTAGCATCGCCTCAACTCTGGAGTACTCGGGCACGAGAATCCGAAATAAGATAATTCACATCTCGAGCTGCAGTCCCAAGAGTAAACTATCTACAATCGAAATTCCTACCTGACGTACCTATCTATGGTCCTCAGATACCATGAGAAAGATTTAAGGCCGATAACATTTATGATCCATAACTTATGCTCGAACGAACACTTAATCCTTCATACTTATTCACTACTTAGTTCAGGCTCACTCCGCGCAAAGACCACGCCAAGCAGCTATAGGTTTTATCCCTCAATTGCTTACCTTTCAAATCAAATCAAATCCCACAGTCCGGCATCCCAAACTTTAAGCTTAGGATACACTACAGAAATCTGAAGCCTAAGCTCTGATACCACCTGTGACGGCCCCACTTCCCCCTAGGGCGTACCCCAGGGTTCAGCGGGTCGCCTGCCCAGCTCTCGCCAGGACTCACTCACTATGGAACTCAAATCATGTATATACATCCATAGACAATAGATGCTCAAGTAAAAGATAAGAAACTTCTACACACCAGAAGTCTTCAAAGTTTTTACCATTCAAGTACAAACATCGAATATACAAGGGTTCTCATTCCTCATACAACCAGCCCGTGCCAAGCACTAGGGCGAGAACCATTACAAGGCCAAAGAACTAGATCAACTAGACTATACAGAACGCTCGTCCTTGCTCGCCTTCCCCTGCTAAGGAAAACAATTGACGTGGTATGAGCTAAAAAGCCCAGTGAGGTTCTATATATATAAACAAGTAATTAAACAAGGAACATTAGTCATGTAATAACATTTAATCCAGAAAACATGTCCAATATAAAGCAATGATAATACATTCATTAAAAGGATACAGGCTCACGAGGAGCTATTTGTTTGTTCGTTCGTTCCCCTGACATTTCCCCTTATTCCTCCAATCGTTTGAAAATACATTTTTTGTAAGTAGAATCTCTCGTTCATCCTTTTGTTCGTTCATCCCCTTTTCCGGACGTTGACCGGACTCCACCCATCCGGACATTGGCCGGACTCCACCCATCCGGACGTAGCCGGACTACAAGATAATACTCGAGTATACCAAATTCACCCAGGGTCACCATATCGCCCGACCGAGTCCGCTTCTGGCTCGAGTCGATCGGTAACGAAGGGCAGGGCCCAATTCAGCCAAAAGGCTTACATCATGCGCAACTAATGTTTCCATCATTAAATCATTGAAAATTTCATATTTATTTAGGTCGAGTGCGATAAAGTACACACTCACCTAGAAAAAGTTCATTTTAGAAATCATAGAAAACAAGTAACATTTAATCAAATAGTCACAAATAATCACATAGACCCAACAATCCACATAGTCATAGAAACAAAACGTATATAGAACACTCACCTACGTATGAAAAACAATGGCAAAATATCTCTCCGGATATTATCTTTAATCACCGAGAAAACCTAAGATTAAACGAAAAGAATATTACAGCTCATTTATCACAACCAATTAGGTGCAATCAAAGAGGCTCGACGAATGATGAGTAGAACGTAATAAAAGACTTTAAAGTGGAACGAGGACATTTGGACCCGTGGACAAAAATAACTAGGGTTTCATAGACCACACATAAAACCAAACTCAAAAGGGTTATAAAATTTTCTAATGGAAACACTTGAACTAAAGACAAGTCAAAATCCAACTAGATAGACTAAGAAATACCGTTTTTGGAATCGTTTATATGGTTGAAACTTATCTCATATTCAAGTAGATATTGTAGACTAATTGTCTTAATGAAATTCATGAAAAAGAGAGGACAAAATACTCAAGAAAATCCTAAACTACTCCTCTTTATTTGGTAAGAGTAAGTAAACATTTGGAGTTTCCAATTGAAGAAGGATCGTGTTTTTAAGATGGAAAAACGGTCATAGTATTATACAAGTTCAAATAGAACTTAGCTTTCGGGCGAAAATTTGGGCAGCATGCCCTTTGTGTTTACCTAATTTTCCAGCCATTTATGGCTTCATGATTTTTTTTTCTCAGCCAAACCCAAAGTCATGTACAGCACAAACTCATCATAATAGCCATTTCATAAGCTCAAGACAATATAAGAACAAAAATCAAAGTAATAACAAGTGCGGAAATGCAATTTGACAAAAGACAGTTTTGACGGGTTCATGCATAATGGTCACAACCGGAGTTACACTTATCAGATTGGGATAAACATTATGCCGTTTCGAAGCTAAGACACAAGGTTACAATGTTGAAGAAGACCACTCATTCCAGTTTGCCCTGTATCTAGGTCAAATTTATCAAAATAATCCCAGATTTTCTAGTTCAAGGTTTACGGTGGTAGTCTTGATTCATCCATTCTGATCTCAGTGCACATAACTCCAAATCCAGTAATTCCAAAGCCATAAGAAAGCTAAGACAAATGTGTACAATTCTCATGAAGATGACTTAGTCATATTTACAGTGCAATCTAGTCAAATTCCCACTTTACAGATCCAAAATCCAACTAGTCGGTTAATTAGCTGCACTATCTTTAAATTACTATATCTCAGGTTACCAAGGTCCGATTAAGGTGTTCTTGGTGGCGTTGAAAAGATAATACAGGGTACTAAAACTTTTATGTTTTGACAATTGGCTAAATCTAAACGTATTATAGTGAACAAACACAACCAAAGAGACTAAACTGTCCACGTGGAATTCTGGAAAGTAACCTAGATCAGCGAGGGTATTTTGGTATTTTCACAAGCTACGTTGCTCCGATTGAGCTGAAATTTTGTGGGAAACTATAAAATACCATTCTCTACAACTTTCATGTTTTGACCTAAGGCCAATTCAGCCTCTAACATGAGGCTACAAAACCGGACAGAAAAAGGGGGAAAATTTTCCAGAATCTGGAATTTTTGTTATTCAATGAAACTTTCTCAAATTTCTTGTTCCAATCACTACCAAATCCCCTTGTATAATCTTATATTCAACATATAGTAACCATATAGCAAGTTTGGGCAGAAATTTATCAAATCCTAACTCACTTATATCATCCAAAAATCATCACAACAACTTGTATAACTTGTAATCTAACCCAAAACATGAACTATTTAACATCTTAAACAAGAATAAAAGGATCAAAGCCATAGATCAGATTTTATACCTCAAAAAAGAATGCCTGCAAGAGTGATCCTCCACTATTTCTTGAAGTTTTTGGTTCCCTTAGCTTCCCAAGCTTCCAAACTTACAATCAATCGGTTTAGAATTCGATTTTAGCACTTGGTTGGTGTAAATCAAGAAGGAATTTGTTTTCTCTTGCTCTCCCTTTCTCCCTCTCTTGCTCAGCCAAGATGAAGAATAAAATGAAGGAGATTAAGCTAAGTTTGTCTTATAAGAAGGTAGAAAGATAAGACTTAATTCTAACAACAAGTTTGGCCAACACTTGGCTCAACCTCAACCACACAATTTTCTCTTTCTTTCCTTGCATTTTGGGCCACATATTTTGGTCAATAAGTAATCATGAGAGGGAAGATATTTTGCTCAATTAGTGATAAGCTTGTATGGCAAGAAAGTGGTGATCAAGTGGTGGTTAAATCGGTAGTACCCGGTACACGTCGGTTCGCACTGTTTTTCCTTAAATCCCCCGTACTAGGATTTTTACTTCCTATTCACCAACTTTATATCATTGCTCCTAATCACATATTATTTCTCACTTAAAAGTCACTCTTAAGCACCAAATTTGTTCCTTACTCGGTACCGGATAATTATACTGCGGTTACACGAAAAATCCGATTTCACCTTGAATTGAAAACGAATAGGAAAACCCTAATTTCCTATGGTCATTGGCACTTTTCTAGGGTGATTGAACCATGAATAACATGAAATAATAATTTTCAAATAATTTTCAAATAAAAGGGAATTTTTGAGAAATATGTAAGGATTTTGCTAGTCCTCACTCTCTCCCCCTTAAAAGAATTTCGACCTCGAAATTCCAACTCGCACTAATCAGATCAAAAATAGTTCTCGAAAGTTGATCACGTACTAAGAATCATTTCAATCTCACCACAAGGATCTTTTGGGTTACACTATTTTCCAGACTCAGCTAAGATGACCCCGTCCGGTCTCTCACGTCACTTCCTAGTCACTCGATGTCCGTAGATTTCTTATATTCATTTTAGTCGGACAAAGCCTGTTCATGTTCCAAAATACAAGTCTCAAGTACCTAGTAGCTAGCATCGCCTCAACTCTGGAGTACTCGGGCACGAGAATCCGAAATAAGATAATTCACATCTCGAGCTGCAGTCCCAAGAGTAAACTATCTACAATCGAAATTCCTACCTGACGTACCTATCTATGGTCCTCAGATACCATGAGAAAGATTTAAGGCCGATAACATTTATGATCCATAACTTATGCTCGAACGAACACTTAATCCTTCATACTTATTCACTACTTAGTTCAGGCTCACTCCGCGCAAAGACCACGCGAAGCAGCTATAGGTTTTATCCCTCAATTGCTTACCTTTCAAATCAAATCAAATCCCACAGTCCGGCATCCCAAACTTTAAGCCTAGGATACACTACAGAAATCTGAAGCCTAAGCTCTGATACCACCTGTGACGGCCCCACTTCCCCCTAGGGCGTACCCCAGGGTTCAGCGGGTCGCCTGCCCAGCTCTCGCCAGGACTCACTCACTATGGAACTCAAATCATGTATATACATCCATAGACAATAGATGCTCAAGTAAAAGATAAGAAACTTCTACACACCAGAAGTCTTCAAAGTTTTTACCATTCAAGTACAAACATCGAATATACAAGGGTTCTCATTCCTCATACAACCAGCCCGTGCCAAGCACTAGGGCGAGAACCATTACAAGGCCAAAGAACTAGATCAACTAGACTATACAGAACGCTCGTCCTTGCTCGCCTTCCCCTGCTAAGGAAAACAATTGATGTGGTATGAGCTAAAAAGCCCAGTGAGGTTCTATATATATAAACAAGTAATTAAACAAGGAACATTAGTCATGTAATAACATTTAATCCAGAAAACATGTCCAATATAAAGCAATGATAATACATTCATTAAAAGGATACAGGCTCACGAGGAGCTATTTGTTTGTTCGTTCGTTCCCCTGACATTTCCCCTTATTCCTCCAATCGTTTGAACATACATTTTTTGTAAGTAGAATCCCTCGTTCATCCTTTTGTTCGTTCATCCCCTTTTCCGGACGTTGACCGGACTCCACCCATCCGGACATTGGCCGGACTCCACCCATCCGGAAGTAGCCGGACTACAAGGTAATACTCGAGTATACCAAATTCACCCAGGGTCACCATATCGCCCGACCGAGTCCGCTTCTGGCTCGAGTCGATCGGTAACGAAGGGCAGGGCCCAATTCAGCCAAAAGGCTTACATCATGCGCAACTAATGTTTCCATCATTAAATCATTGAAAATTTCATATTTATTTAGGTCGAGTGCGATAAAGTACACACTCACCTAGAAAAAGTTCATTTTAGAAATCATAGAAAACAAGTAACATTTAATCAAATAGTCACAAATAATCACATAGACCCAACAATCCACATAGTCATAGAAACAAAACGTATATAGAACACTCACCTACGTATGAAAAACAATGGCAAAATATCTCTCCGGATATTATCTTTAATCACCGAGAAAACCTAAGATTAAACGAAAAGAATATTACAGCTCATTTATCACAACCAATTAGGTGCAATCAAAGAGGCTCGACGAATGATGAGTAGAACGTAATAAAAGACTTTAAAGTGGAACGAGGACATTTGGACCCGTGGACAAAAATAACTAGGGTTTCATAGACCACACATAAAACCAAACTCAAAAGGGTTATAAAATTTTCTAATGGAAACACTTGAACTAAAGACAAGTCAAAATCCAACTAGATAGACTAAGAAATACCGTTTTTGGAATCGTTTATATGGTTGAAACTTATCTCATATTCAAGTAGATATTGTAGACTAATTGTCTTAATGAAATTCATGAAAAAGAGAGGACAAAATACTCAAGAAAATCCTAAACTACTTCTCTTTATTTGGTAAGAGTAAGTAAACATTTGGAGTTTCCAATTGAAGAAGGATCGTGTTTTTAAGATGGAAAAACGGTCATAGTATTATACAAGTTCAAATAGAACTTAGCTTTCGGGCGAAAATTTGGGCAGCATGCCCTTTGTGTTTACCTAATTTTCCAGCCATTTATGGCTTCATGATTTTTTTTTCTCAGCCAAACCCAAAGTCATGTACAGCACAAACTCATCATAATAGCCATTTCATAGGCTCAAGACAATATAAGAACAAAAATCAAAGTAATAACAAGTGCGGAAATGCAATTTGACAAAAGACAGTTTTGACGGGTTCATGCATAATGGTCACAACCGGAGTTACACTTATCAGATTGGGATAAACATTATGCCGTTTCGAAGCTAAGACACAAGGCTACAATGTTGAAGAAGACCACTCAATCCAGTTTGCCCTGTATCTAGGTCAAATTTATCAAAATAATCCCAGATTTTCTAGTTCAAGGTTTACGGTGGTAGTCTTGATTCATCCACTCTGATATCAGTTCACATAACTCCAAATCCAGTAATTCCAAAGCCATAAGAAAGCTAAGACAAATGTGTACAATTCTCATGAAGATGACTTAGTCAGATTTACAGTGCAATCTAGTCAAATTCCCACTTTACAGATCCAAAATCCAACTAGTCGGTTAATTAGCTGCACTATCTTTAAATGACTATATCTCAGGTTACCAAGGTCCGATTAAGGTGTTCTTGGTGGCGTTGAAAAGATAATACAGGGTACTAAAACTTTTATGTTTTGAAAATTGGCTAAATCTAAACGTATTATAGTGAACAAACACAACCAAAGAGACTAAACTGTCCACGTGGAATTCTGGAAAGTAACCTAGATCAGCGAGGGTATTTTGGTATTTGCACAAGCTACGTTGCTCCGATTGAGCTGAAATTTTGTGGGAAACTATAAAATACCATTCTCTACAACTTTCATGTTTTGACCTAAGGCCAATTCAGCCTCTAACATGAGGCTACAAAACCGGACAGAAAAAGGGGGAAAATTTTCCAGAATCTGGAATTTTTGTTATTCAATGAAACTTTCTCAAATTTCTTGTTCCAATCACTACCAAATCCCCTTGTATAATCTTATATTCAACATATAGTAACCATATAGCAAGTTTGGGCAGAAATTTATCAAATCCTAACTCACTTATATCATCCAAAAATCATCACAACAACTTGTATAACTTGTAATCTAACCCAAAACATGAACTATTTAACATCTTAAACAAGAATAAAAGGATCAAAGCCATAGATCAGATTTTATACCTCAAAAAAGAATGCCTGCAAGAGTGATCCTCCACTATTTCTTGAAGTTTTTGGTTCCCTTAGCTTCCCAAGCTTCCAAACTTACAATCAATCGGTTTAGAATTCGATTTTAGCACTTGGTTGGTGTAAATCAAGAAGGAATTTGTTTTCTCTTGCTCTCCCTTTCTCCCTCTCTTGCTCAGCCAAGATGAAGAATAAAATGAAGGAGATTAAGCTAAGTTTGTCTTATAAGAAGGTAGAAAGATAAGACTTAATTCTAACAACAAGTTTGGCCAACACTTGGCTCAACCTCAACCACACAATTTTCTCTTTCTTTCCTTGCATTTTGGGCCACATATTTTGGTCAATAAGTAATCATGAGAGGGAAGATATTTTGCTCAATTAGTGATAAGCTTGTATGGCAAGAAAGTGGTGATCAAGTGGTGGTTAAATCGGTAGTACCCGGTACACGTCGGTTCGCACTGTTTTTCCTTAAATCCCCCGTACTAGGATTTTTACTTCCTATTCACCAACTTTATATCATTGCTCCTAATCACATATTATTTCTCACTTAAAAGTCACTCTTAAGCACCAAATTTGTTCCTTACTCGGTACCGGATAATTATACTGCGGTTACACGAAAAATCCGATTTCACCTTGAATTGAAAACGAATAGGAAAACCCTAATTTCCTATGGTCATTGGCACTTTTCTAGGGTGATTGAACCATGAATAACATGAAATAATAATTTTCAAATAAAAGGGAATTTTTGAGAAATATGTAAGGATTTTGCTAGTCCTCACACTTTCCTTTTTCTTCCCCACCCGCCAACCAACATCACGCGTTGCTTGCTGCCCGTTGTCAACTCTACAACTTACCGTAATTTATCAGCTGAATTGGTGCATCAATAAAGAAGACTTCTCACTTGTGTTGACAAGTTCATCAAAAGGACAGTCAGTGGGCCAATGTCGAGTTTCACATGTCTTTTGCTCCTCACCCATAACTATCCACGACCCCCCTCAATTATCAGAAAAGTTTCGTTATCCCTTTCAGTTCGTATTTTATTCTTTATTTCTTGCATTGGGGACAATGTAAGATTTAAGGGGGGGAGAATAGTATATTAGAAAAATGTAAGTATAGGCAGTTTTCTTGGAATTTTTTGTTTGATTTTATCAAATTTTATTCAATATTTGCCACATCTTGTGCATTTTTGTGGTTATTCCTGATCAACAATGGCTAGATGTTTCAAAATTTTTTATTGCTAAGATTTTACCTAATAGGTCAAGTATGACATGGTTAAATATAAAGGTATCTCTCTGGTGAATATTTGAGATTTTGTAGCTTTTACAATTTTTGATTAATTTTTATAGGTATTGTAAATGTTTTTCTAACATTTTTCATGTAAATTGGTTCAGTTATAAATTTTAGTTCTCCATGTTTAGAAAATAAAGTTGGCTAATATGATATTTAATTAGATTTTGAATCATGTTTAGTTATCGTTATCTAATAACCAGGAGTTTTCACCAAAAATGTCGAGTTTTGTGACAAGAAGTGACAACAACTTTGAGTATGTGATTCTTTAGCGACGAAAGTTGAGTAATTGGACTCCTTCATTTGATAGATGTCGAAATTCGCGTCAAAAAGTTTGAATCGCTAAGGACTAAGTTTTTTCCCCCAAAAATGAAAACTCAAGTGTTGGGATATTTTAGAAAAGAGATGTCAAAAAAAAAAAGATGTGCTAATAGTGAATACTGTGAAGCGTGTGAATGATTAGATTAAATTGTTGATCCATACGTTTTAATATTGAGCTTTTTCTTAATAGTTAAACCATTAAATGACAAATGTTGGTTGAATATTTTATGTCCTTAGATTAGTTAGTCAAGAATTGGAAGAGTTTTTTATTTTAAAAGCTAACTGGAGAGATATTTTTTAGAACTTTCCCACTAATATTTGACATGTGTTTTAATTATGTTTTGGCAATGGGTGATTTGGGCGATAGCTATTGTTTAAACTCAATTGCTAATTAGTTTTTCTCATGCTTGAGGACAAACATAGTCTAGATATGGGAGAAATTGATATGGTGCAAAATTACTATTCAATTATGATTATTTTTCCCTTGATTTTAGCTAAATATTGTATTAATTGATTGATTCTACTTATATTTGATATTTGATGCCAATTGTAGCAAGGTAGAGTAAAAAGAGATAAAAGGGGTAATTTTTCACGAATTACTGCGAGACCAAAGAAGTCAGGGTTTATGCACTAGGTCTCCTAGTTCAAGTCGAACTCCGAACAACTTTTGGTGGAAGATTTGAAAATTATCTTTATTAGTTATAGGAATTAATTAGGAAACATGGACATTATCTTTTGTAATTTTCTTTTTCATTTAGAAGTTTATTATTGGTAGTTGATGCGAAGTAGGAAAGTAAAAGGACAAGGAAGCCGGCATCCTACATGATTAATACTTTGGGAAGCAAAAAACAAGGGGAGGCAGCTGGCCCTAGAGATGACTAGTCTTAGGAACAGAAGCGAGAAGCGCCGTTTCCTCCCTTGTGTTTTCTTTTTGTTCTTTTCCATTGTTGAATGCTCGCGCAGCTTTTGTCAATGAAATTGCGTGGGTTATTCTCAACGGATAGTAACTAATTCTCTTTTCTAGTCTGTGAATAGCTTGAAAATTTTGTTCTACAAACTATGAGATCGAATCAATTACACTGTTTCTTTTATTTGTTGGTATTTATTCGTTCTTTGGTTTTAATATTTATGATTATTATGTTATTCAAATATCAAAGGGTGCAGTATTTAAAAAAAATTGACGTGATAGTCGATTGCTAATTGAAACAATTTAATTTGTAATTGTTAGATTACTTTAATCCTCGTAGCAATTGGCATACTTAGGTTTGTGTTAAGGGAATGAATAATCAAATTTAAAGAGACTCTCGTAGCGTGTTGATTGGTTAGAATTAGACTCTTCTAATTATTCATGTAATTGGAAAATTAAACTTCTATGGTCATATCTAGAGTTGTTTCCTGATTAGAGAAATAATCAATGGTTGTACCTTGACTATCGACAAAATAAGGAAGAGTTGGCTTTTATACTAGAACTAATTTATCAATAAATAATTGAATTCATCCTTGCATCTAGGATCGATTTATGAACTTTGTTTGATAGTTATTCCTCTGGCTAGAGCTTTGCTATTATTGATTCAATTTTATTTTATTTGTGTTATTTTGATTTTACTGAATTTAATTGGTTAATTTCAAGTGTCTCCAAAATCGCCCCATATTCTGAATTCTAGAAGAAAAAAATTATTCCTAGTCCCTGTGGATATTCAACCCTACTCACCGCTATATACAAAAATTTTATTCTTTTCTTGAGTAGGTATTTATTATTGTACAAATTCGATATATGTCACCTAAAATGCTCCATAACCCACATATCCACAATCAAATTCGAACAATAGAAAAATTTTTCCTCTCTCTGATAATTGGTACAAGCAACACATATATCGGTTAATATGGTCGACACTATAGAACAATGTCAATTTTTAATCCCAAGAAAGAGGTTAATCATAAGTTTAGTGATTTTTTTTGTTTTTATATTTCTCAATTCGGGGAGGTTCTTTACGACAGCTTGGCCGATTATAGGTGATGATGTGCGTAGGGCTACATGCAGCTTCTTCTGTGGCAAGGATTTGCCAAGGGCAATCACGGCAACTTCCATTGTCCTCATCTCAAAAATAGCTCATTCCCAGGATTTTTCGCAATATAGACCAATTAGTCTGTGCAACTTCATGAATAAAGTTCTTTCAAAAATTTTGGCCGACTGATTGGCTACTGTTCTGCCGAGGTTCATTTCCCCACAGCAGAATGGGTTTGTGTGGGGGCGTTTTATAGCGGATAATTTCTTGCTTGCACAAGAGCTTATGTCTGGTTTGGGCAAGCCATCCAGGAGGAATAATGTGGCTCTCAAGCTCGATATGTCAAAGGCGTACGACAGCGTCTCTTGGGTGTTTCTGACTCAAGTGATGCTAGGATTTGGATTTGGTGAACGGTGAATCAACATGGTTTGGAGGTTGGTTTCAAATGTCTGGTTTTCTGTCTCAGTGAATGGGGCTGGTGTGGGCTTCTTTAAGTCTTCGTAGGGAGTTCGACAAGGGGATTTCATTCTGGGTGCGGAGGTGTTGTCTCGGTCTTTGAACAAATTGTTGAAAAATTAGGACTTCAAGTGTTTTTCGGTACCGCGGGAGTGTCCTAAGATCACTCATCTCAGTTATGCCGATGATGTCATTATCTTTTCAAGTGCTTGTCCTTCGTCGTTACGATGTGTCATGCAGATGATTGGGTGGTATGAGGAAGTGTCGGGCCAACAGATTAATGTTCAAAAGAGTAGTTTTTTGGTGCATAATAAACTAACTGCTCAGTGTGTGGCTCAGGTACAGCGGGTGCGGCAGGCTGCAGGATTTGTAGCTAAGGCATTCCCAGTACGGTACTTGGGTTATCCGCTATTTGTTGGGCGGCGAAAGAGTGGGTATTTTGTGGAGGTGGTGCAATCAGTTATTAACAAGATGTCGGCTTGGAGGGCTAGATGTCTTTCATTTGGAGTCCACATTATCCTCATTAAACACGTCCTATTAGCGATCTCGATCCATTTGCTGACGGCCGCGTGCTTCGCAAAAGGTGTCTTGGCTCTGGTTGAACGAGCCATGGCAAATTTGCTATGGGGGGAGAGGGAAAATGGTCTCCAGTACCATTGGATCAAATGGCAAGATTTATGCTCACACACATCGCATGGGGGATTAGGTATTCATTCATTATCAGAGGTGTACACTGCGTTCTTCTTCAAACTATGGTGGAGGTTCTGTATGAGTGATTTCTTGTGGGCCACGTTTATGCATGCCAAGTATTGCCGTCAAAACCACCCGTGCATGGTGGGAGTTCCCCAGGGTAGTTCATATGTGTGGCGTCGCATGATCCAAGTTCGTGAGGTTGTGGAACAACATTTATGTTGGCTGGTTCGATCAGGACATTGTAATTTTTGGTTCGATAATTGGTTGGGTTCTAACCCATTGTGTCAACGATTGGAGAGTGTTTTGGATCATAAGATAGTGGACTTCATATTGAATGGACGGTGGAATCAAGATATGTTGTGGCACTGGGTCCTGGAGACTATTGCTGTGGAAATTGTCAGGAACCCCGTCCCGGGAGGAAGCGGGCATGATAGTGCGCTATGGTATTTGACAGAGTCTGGGGATTTTTCGCTTGCATCGACCTATCATCTGTCGAGTGGGCAACGGCCGGCCTCGTTCATGTTTGATAGGGTTTGGCATCATTGGTTGCCTGTCAAAATCTCCTTTTTTATGATACTCGTGTTGCGGATTCGGCTGCCTCTAGCGTCCGCATTAGGGAGACTAAACGTGCATGGCCCATCGAAGTGCTTTTGTTGTATAGATTCCCAATCCAAAGCGTTGGGGCATATCTTCTCGGAAAGTGATCTAGCTCGATTCCTTTGGGCATTCTTTGGTAATGTGGTGGGGGTGGCATACCGAGGGACAGGTGTGCATGCAAGGTTGGCGGGTTGGTGGCGTTTGCCGACACGTCACTTGCGGGTGGAGTCACTTCCAACAGTACTGCCCAGTATCATCTGCTGGAATATTTGCCTGGCGCGGAATTTAGCCCACTTTGAAGGTCGTTCCCTGCGAAGGTAAACTGTTTGCGATCGTATCCTGGCAGGCATAGTCGGAATATTTGGTGGGAGATTTGTGGGAGAGCCGGACAAGTTTGTTTCCTGGCATGGTTTTTATTCTAGTATATATGGATGGAAGCCTCGATACTCCCATAGGGTGGTCTGTTGGGAACTGCCGGTGCAGGGGATCTGCAAGTTAAATACGGATGGATGTTCATTAGGTAATCCAAGGCCTAGTGGAGAGGGTGGTGTCCTTCGGGACTCCTCTGGTGATTTGCTTTTTGGCTTTTCCATTCCCCTAGGGGGATGACACATTTGTAGGCTGAAACCAAGTCGTTGCAATATGGGATGCAGCAGTGCCTGTTACAGGATGTCCCCAGGGTACAGGTGGAGATGGACTTGCTACTGTTAGTAAATGTTCTCTGTGGCAAGTCAAGATGTCCATGGCTCATTTGCTCGGAGGTAGAAACAATCCAGTCATTGTTGGGTTCGGATTGGACGGTGGGTCATTGTTTTCGAGAAGCAAACCAGGTGGCGGACATTTTGGCCAAGGTGGGGGCGAAAGGGTCGCTGAGTGTCATGTATACCTCCTATTCAAAGTTGCCAAGACTCGCTAGAGGGGCCATGTGCTTGGATAGTGCAGGAATTCCTATAATTTACATTTGGGCTGTGTGTTATTGATTGGCATTGTATGTGTATTTTGGGGGTGGCGTCCCTCCCCATGCGTGGGGTTAGCCAAATAAAAAAAAAGTATGTCACAATCATGATGAGTCCAATACCCATGCCCTTTTGCGCTTCTATATTGTCTTAGACGTAAACGAAAAATTCTCGAAATACTGCTTGAACCCATCTCTTAGTGCAAATCTGTCAAATAAGAACTTTAGATCTACACTCTGATCAGACTCTTGTACTACAGACTCTTTCAATCCAGTGAAATAACAAAACTCAACCTTACCAGATGCAAAGGGAAATATCACTGCTATGCCATGTACTGACAAGTTAAGAAGATCGGCGACCTCCTCAATTGTCACGGCCATTTCTATGTTTCCTATCCTGAATGTCGAACAATTAGGATCCCATAATTGTACCAATGCTTCTACCAAATAGCTGTCCAATTCGATGTCTTTGAAGTTTCTGCTCGGTCCTAAGTGAGATGTTGCTTGACGAATTTCACTAGACGAGAGAAGCGCAAGCCACCTCTGAACTTCAATCGGAGCTACCAGTAATTATTTGATGCATCAAGAATTGTTCATTTGAGGATAAAGGCCGGGTCAAATACCTTACTTACAAGCCCCACTTCTTTATTTTTTGACAAAATTAGACGTGAAAATCCCATAAAGGGTTAGATACTCGGGGAAGAAAGGTTGGCATAATCCTAAAAATGGGATTCCCTAAATAGCATTCCCTCTAAGGTTAATACATGATGCTAGTTTATTAAAATAAGTAAATATGTAATAACAAAAATTAAACATGATATGTTAGGGTAGATCTAAAATGAGATGCAACTATTAAGATATTAATGCAATAAACTATAATTTAAACGTGTAATATCCTATCTACTAAGGTAAGCTCTTAAAAGAGTGTCACGCCAGATTTCTTATTTCTAGGGCTCATGAATGCAATAAAGAAGAAAACAAAGAAAAGGTTAGTTTAATCAATAAATAACACATAACACGTCTAAGCAATAAAATGATACAGAAATATAAGTTAAAGAAAGAGGGGTGAAATCCCTCCCTTCTTTTCTAATGTTCCTAATAGGGTAAGGTTGATTTTATCCTAAATAATTTCTAACATGGATGCATGAGATTACTCACTAATGTATCTAGATTCGATAAAGTTTCAGCCTCCCAAATCTTCAGATCAAAGGGCAAAGGATCATCAATTCCAAAATCCTTAGTCAGTGGTGCGAGTGATCCCTCAAACATTACTACGTGCACATCGTGCCATGGCCACATGTATAAATAGATCGATCATAATCCTAATAGGGAGGAGTAGTGTGACAACCACTAAAAGAAAATAAAATGAAGGGTTATAAAGAAAAGCATATGCACCTATGAAGTGACCCTTTCAGGGAGGGATTAAGTACGCACGAAAGCTCTAAGGTGACATTGTCCCACCCAAAATGCAATAGCGCAATATTATAAATGAAAATAAACAAATTATCCATCATATACACAGAGAGCGAGAGACTATTACGCGTGTGAAATGCAAATAATCCTAAAAAGTAAAAGAAAAAAAATGCAACCTAAAACATCCCAAAGTGATATATATATAAAAAAAAAGGTTAGAAAAACAAAAAAAAAAATCAACTAAATCAAGTGTTTAGATTCACTAGAAGTCCCTAGTGGAATCGCCAAAGCTCTCGCGCCCCATTTTTTAAAAAATAAAAAAGAAATGGCGAGTTTAAATTGAGTTTTTGATTTTATTTTAGAAATAAAGAAAAAGGACCTAAAATGGGACACAGAAAATGTAATAGTTTGGATCCAAAATAATAGTTTAAAAAGGATTTTTTTTAAAGTCCCCACTTAGTGTCGAATTTAAGTGTACCAAGTCACCCAGAATGTTTGAAAATGAAAAGAAGTAAATAAAACTCTTTTAGGCACTCCAGGTTTTCGAAAACAAGAGGAAAAGAATTCAGGAGTTACAATTGAAGAAAAAAAATACAAAGATTTTGATCTAAGGTACCCTATCAATCTAACCAAGACTAGTTGCGGGATTTATTCAAAAATTTTCCTAATCTAACTTATAAAACTTATCACATTTGGGTGGTTCTATATGGATGCAAATCTAGACCTAGGGGGTATCGAAAGGGAAGAAATGTCTTTTCGAAATTTAATTTGTGCAAGTCACATTAATTGTAAAACCCAAAAATGATCTGTTGAAAAAGTCACAAATATGTAAAAGATGAGATTCAAAAAAAGGAAATTAAAATATATAGATAAATATATATGATCTAAAAGAGGGGAATGCAACATAACGGGTATGGGAGACTAAAATTTGTGACTCAATTTTCTTTTTTATAAAGGGGATAAAAGCGTGCTGAAATTAAGAAGCCACAATCGTTCATTTTTCATATTTGAAGGATAAATCTCCTAATCTAGTCAAGCAAATGCACTAATCTACTTCTAATTTTCTAGAATGAGATGCAATTCTAAATAATATGGTCCAAAAAAGCATGAGATGCAATAAATGTCACACCAAAACATGAATATAGCGTATCGATAGTCTAAAAGATCTAGCATTGAACTAACCCATTTCTACAAATTCTCACAAATATTGAAATAATGAGAAATCAGAAAGAATGACCACAACTAATATTGGACTAGTGTGGTAATGTCATACATTCATTATAAATAAATAAAGTATATAAAGTATAATTAAAGCAAATAAACACATAAATCATGTGAAGACCCCACCTCCCCCCTAAGGCGAACCAAAGGATTCGGCAGACCGCCTGCCCAACTCTCGCCGGAACTCACTACAATTCTTAAATGAAAAACAGACCAATTCCAATGATTACATCTAAAATGCCAAAATAATACGACTATAATATTTCATTGCACAAGTACATCCCAGGGTATAAATCTCAACTTAACTACATCGAGTTCCAAATCTCACAATTCCCAAAGGTCAGTTACAAAATACCAAACTATACAAAAGACTAGCCTTCACTAATATCTTCCAATCGCTTCCTTCACGTCACTCACTTGTTAAGGAATAACAAATGGAATGGGAAGAGCTAACGCTCAGTGAGGCCAAGAAAAACATGCAAACATATAATCAAGTAGCATTAGCACTTATGCGAGAAATAAATCTATAACATTCAAGTAATTCACAATTTAAAATAGACACACTCAATAAGGTTACGACAGGTCTCGCCGGATCGAGTTACACGGTTGGCCAATAGGTCGGAGTACCCCCCAGATGTATAAGTGATTGACGAGACATCGCTCCAATCGATTTAAAATTTTTTTTATAGTACTGAGTCGACATGTACCTCCCACCCGAATCAGTGTGGTAAATGCTATCATTCTGAGAACTAATTATAGCACTGAAATGGTATGAGAGGCACCTCGCACCCGAATAGGGTGTGGTACATACATCCGCTCAGAGTTCACAAGTTAAACATATTCATGTACAATTACCAATCATATGTACAATTACCAATCATTGTTTATGGTTCTGAGTCGACATGAGAGGTACCTTCCACCCAAATTAGTATGGTACATACTACCACTCAGAAGACCGATTATATCGCTGAGAGGTATGAGAGGTACCTCTCACTCGAATTGGTGTGGTACATACATTCGTTTAGAATTGTTTATGGTTCTAAGTCGACATGAGAGGTACCTCCCACCCGAATTGATGTGGTACATGTTATCGCTTAGAGAATCACTTATAGCACTGAGACGGTATGAGAGGTACCTCCCACCCGAATTGGTGTGATACATGCATCCACTCAGAACTCATAAGTTAAAAATATTCATGTACAATTTCCAAACATATGTATTCATGTAACAAGTATCACGTAATTAAAAGAGAGAGAGGACGAGAGCGATAAAGTACACCATCGCCTTAGCGAGTTTACGTATCATGTATAATACTTGTACAATTAACATTTCAATCACGTAAGCATTTAACATGCACTTGACTCTCACCACAAGTCAAAGGCAAGTTAAGAGTGAAGTGAGTTGTCAGATGAGCTCTTCAGCGTTTTCGTGACCACCTGAGACATGTGCAATCATAATTATCTAGGTGCTCGACCAAGGTTACAAGGAAAAATAATTTCTCGCTACTCACTCTCCAAATCATAAGTTTGAGCTAAATTAAAGAAGTTTTTCCACCTAAATCGTTAAAATAATGCTCAAGAGAGCTTGAAGGTGATTTTTGATTCAATTCGTGATAAGAAATCTCAAATCCAAAGATAGCACCGTTTTCACTTTCGGCACGAAAATCGAGAAAAAGAAGTAAATGGTTCTCGTTTTTTCCAAAATTTTAAATCTCATGTCTAAACTTTGGAAGGTAAAGAGTATTCATATTTTTCCAAGCTAATGAAGTCAAACATATCCAAAACTCCACTCATTTCATAGAAAAAATATCAGTTCAAGTATAAAATAAGGTGTCATTAACTAAAACAGTGGAACAACCAAGAAAATCCATTAGGAAAGGTTTAACCTTTGGAAATCAAGATTTGAAATTAAGGTTTAAAGTTCTAATGGAATCATGTATTCCATCATGAAATTACATCTAAAACCGTTCAACAATTGCAAAGGAGGATGGAAAGGTCTTAAAAGTTCATTTTCTAAGAAATCAAGAATTTCAACTTTGCACGAAAAACTTGGTAAAATCAAATCTTGAGTTTATTATGTCCAAAAACAGGAAAAATTTATACCATGGGCAACTAGATCCAAAGTACTAAAAGTTCCTAGAAAACACTTTTATATGGTTCTAAACAGAAATCATTCATTTTTCAGTTCAAAGTTACTAATTTAAACAAGGATGATAGAATTCGGTACACTTAAAAGTCCATAAGTGGACCACCTCTCTATCAAATTTCATACAAAAACTCAAGTGGGAAGGCAGTTAACAAAACTACCAAAATTCAAAAAATGTTTCAAGGACAATCTGCCTTCTTGCTTTTATTTCTTTTCCAAACATTTTGCACAATGAAATCAGTCCAAATTCGATTCATTTTTGAAACCAAGGTCCTAGAAACCTTTAATAAACACTTGATAGTTGATTGACATCAAAATTTTTGAAATAAAACATCCCAACAACAGCTAGACCAGTCGGCCAGCAAGAAGGAAAAGCTTTCCAGTTTTCCAGTTTTATCGCACTTTCAAAATCAGGCCATATCTCACTCAATACAACTTGAAATTGAGAATAGTTGGTGGCGTTGAAAACTAGATTCAAATAACTTCGTTTCATTAGAAGAAAACATTTTCAAAATCAGTTCACAAGTAGTTCAAATTCAAGCCTCAAGTTACAGCTTCTCATTTCCTCTCGGACAGATGTGCAAAACAGGGCAGCAAATTTTCCTGGCTCACTACGGATGACTCAAAATGAACTAGCGGGTGATTTTTATATTGTTAGAAAGCTACGGATGTCTAGTTTTGAATGCCACTAACGGCACTCAATTTTAACTTAACGGCAAAATGCTACTGTTTGAATGCCCAGATTACCATTTCTAGGTTCCTTTCAATTTCAAAAATTCAAGTTTTGTTCAACCAAATGAAATAATTTTCGCAAGGCACTTTGTACACATAATATACAACATATATCACTCAATTTCACAGCCAGACAACCAACAAAAATTTGAAATTCAAGCAAGATAACCACAGGACAGATTAGGCCAGCTTGCACTACCAACTTTCCTTCGATTTTTCCTTCACTTTCTAACCGTATTCATCCCAAATAACACGTAAACAACCACAATCAACTAGTTACACTTCAAGGCAGCTACCTAAAGGCATCATCAAGTCTACTAGCTTAGAGTTAAAACAAGATAAAAATGGGTTTCCTGAAGTCCGCTACCTATTTCATGCTTTGGGTTGTCAAACCCATGAAATCTAAGCTTGATTCTTGAAGAAAAATGGAGAGATTGCAAAAGTTGATGGTTACCTCTTACCACTTGAAGAAACCAGAAATTTTCACCACAAAATCTCCAAGAAATTTCCACTAGATGATGTCTTCCACCAAGCTAAAGTTAATCTCCAAATAGTTTTGAAATTGGGTGCAAATTTGGAGGTGAAATGGAGCAAGTTTAAGCAAGATGAAGGGAAGCTTTCTTCCTCCTTTTCCTTTACTGTTTTCAGCCGACTCCAAGGAGAGAGAAGGGAGGGGTTTTGTTTTATGAATCTTCCTTTGGAAGTTGGTTAAATTTGTGGCCAAAAATTGTACAAAAGTCAACTACAAGTAGTGCGCGAATAGTGTCCCGTACTACCACTTTTCTCCCTTGTTTGTTTCACTAGTGCACTAATTCTATAATGTAATTCCTTTAGTATTATAATTATTCACTCTTAGCAGTCTAATATAAGTTTCTTAAATCTCCACTTAGTCGATTTGACGCGAAATACGCGAACTTCCAATTCGCGCTAAATAAAGCGAAATTTTTTGAACTCACTCACCTCTAATCCGTCAATTAACTTTTCTTAGTCTACTATTAATCATTCTTAATTCTCCAAAATTATTGCACTCTTGGATCGAATACTATCTTGAAAAACATGTACTCGCTATTTCTCACTAAACGAGTCTCCGAAAAATTAAATTTGCTAACGGAACGTTTTAAAAATATAAGTGAGACATCGTTCTATATGAATGGATTTAAAATGGCTGAAATAAATTATTCAGAAAAAATGGGTGAATAAATAATTAAATAAATCAGTAAAATAAGATTAAAAAAATAAGAAAATTTTCGGGTCCTCACATTCTTCCCCCCTTAAAAGAATTTCGTCCTCAAAATTCATATCTTGGTCTAAGAACAAACTCCGGATATTTCTTCAGGATCTCCTCGTCTACTTCCTATGTCGCTTTTCCACATTTCATGATTTCTCCATAAAACCTTCACTGGGGGTTTTACTTGCGTCTTAACTCTTTCACTTTTCGACCAAAAATCATTACCAGTCTTTCTCTATATAACAATTCTCATCAAGACCTACTTCTCCTATTCAAACTCACACTTATAAACCTTAACAAAAGTTGGTGCTCTCTCGAAATTTTCAAAACTATCCTCAGGTGCCGTTCATGATCTTATCAAAGGTCTAAAAGTGTGGAACAACAAATTAAATATATATATAAGCTGTAAAATCAATTAAAGCAAAGTAGATTTTTCATATATTATAAAAGATCGTAATCGTTACATCGAGTTAGTATAGCTTTATCAAATCATTCCAAAAGAAAGGGGAAATAACAAGATCATAGCGAAACGTGCTAAGTCGCAATATACAAAACAACAAAAGGATATCATCCCCTATACAAAAGATTACAACTTCTAAAAGTGCCGGTCTAACTTAGGGTAAAACTACAATCTCTATTTGTCGAGTGGGGTTAGATCCATCCCTACTTGTAGAGTTTCCACTACTAGGATCCCTCGTACAATCATTAGCATTAATCACTCTTTCTGGCACTCAGCTGATTTGCAGTGGACCGAGCAGGTTGTTAAGAATTTTCTCCTTCCTTACAAGCTTTAAGGCAATTCAAAAATTTATGTTCGGTACTATCGCACCGCAGACATTTTCCTTACTTTCTTTAGCACTCGACCTTAGTGTAGTTAATCTTGTTACAGATCCACAAGGTATGTGAGGAGTCACGACTTGACCAATTTGAGAATTCCCCTTTTGTTGACCTCACATACCCTGATTTCCTTTTAACTGGGCTTCGCTTGATGGAGTTTCTCCGGATTTTTCAGGGATTTTCATTCGTCCAGCCCCTTTTCCCATTTTAAGGGGTTGGATAGCTTTATCAAATCATTCCAAAAGAAAGGGGAAATAACAAGATCATAGCGAAACGTGCTAAGTCGCAATATACAAAACAACAAAAGATTACAACTTCTAAAAGTGCCAGTCTAACTTAGGGTAAAACTACAATCCCTGTTTGTCGAGTGGGGTCAAATCCATCCCTACTCGTAGAGTTTCCACTGCTAGGATCCCTCTTAAAATCATTAGCATTAATCACTCCTTCTGGCACTCAACTAATTTGCAGTGGACCTAGCAGGTTGTTGAGAATTTTCTCCTCCCTTAGAAGCTTTAAGGCAATTCGAAAACTTATGTTCGATACTACCACACCTCAGACATTTTTCTTGTTTTCTTTAGCACTCGACCTCAGTGTGGTTAATCTTGCCACAGTATCCACAAGGTACATGAGGAGTCACGACTTGACCAATTTGAGAATTCCCCTTTTGTTGACCTCGCTTACCCTGATTTCCTTTTGACTGGGCTTCACTTGATGGAGTTTCTCCGAGTTTTTCAGGCATTTTCATTTGTCCAGTCCTTTTTCCCATTTTACGGGGTTGGGTAGATTTCTCTGACTGCTCAGGGATATCGTTTGATTTACCCCTCTTTCTAGTATGAAAGGCCTTAGATTGAGACTTAGCATTCTCTACCCTCTGTGCCTTATCCAAGGCATTCGTAAAAAGTGGTGATTTGGGCGACTGCTAGAGATTCTTGGATTTCTACGTTTAATCCTTGAATAAACCTCCTTATTCTTTTGCGCTCCATGATCACTAACTCAGGGGCAAATTTGAAAAGTTTAGTGAACTGTTCCTCATACTCGGCCACACTTATTAATCCTTGCTTCAATTTAATAAAGTTGTCCTCCCTCTTTTCTTGTATAATTGGCGGGAGAAACTTGACATTAAATTCCCTCTCAAAGTTTACCCAAGTCCACGGGGTTTGTTCTCTTTTCCACTTCGCTCTTACAATATTCCACCACGAGCATGCAACTCTCTCAAATTGAAAAACCGCAAAATTCATTTGCTTTTCCTTGGCATAATCTAAAGTAGCAAAAATTTCAATCATCCTCTCAAACCAATTTTCTGCTATCTCGAAATCAGACCCTCCATGAAACCTAGGCGGAGCGAACTTCAAGAATCGCTCTAGGGCTCTGTCCTCACTCCTCTCTTGATTCCTAGACTGGTTAACTGGCTCTGGGCATTTGGGCTCAACTAAGTGCTCGAGAACATCGGTTATGCAGTTAAGGGCCGTAGCCACTTGGTCATTCCCTTCATTCCTAGGATTTTGGTTTGGTCCAGTTGCGGATCCCTCATGTGAGAGCCTCACCTCCCCCTAAGGCGTACCCAAGGGTTTGGCGGACCGCCTGCCCAACTCTCGCCGGGACTATGGAGTCAAATCACACAAAATCTTACATAACGTGCAATGGATCCACAAGAAAACATTCAATCGGCGACTACTAATCCGAAAACACGATTACCATACCATACGGGACCATAGACTTCAGTTAAACGCTTCAACGAAAAATGAAAAGAATAGCAGCTACATCAGAATCCGGCCAAAAGTTGGCCGGATTGCCGGCCGAATTCTAGGTAGTGGCTAACTCCATTTTTTTTTCAAAGTCCCCTGCCAATCTGGCCAACTATCCGGCCAGGATACGGCCGGATATATGGCCTGATTGTTTGTAGTGATTTCCAGCCAAAATGCTTTTCTTCCTCGTTCAAGTTCCGCACTCGCTCAAAATTCCAACGAGCATCCGAAAAGTTCACATAACCATAGAAATGTACAATCTCAAATGAATACAATTGAAACACATGATTAAACACTTAGATATATATATATATACATTGGAAGGCTTCAAAAATCAATTAGCAATACAAGCCGAAATATCCAAAAGTGATCAAAGTACAAGTAGGATTTTCTATTTCAGGGGAGCTTAAACAAAACATTTATCTATCTCTAGCTCTACTCTTTTCTTCAAAATCATGGTTCCCAAAATTTTGAACCCTGTAAGGAAAACAAAAATAACGGGGAGGGGTGAGCTTATGCTCAATGAGATACCACAAATACAAGCAGTCAAGAATCATGAAACTTCACTTTTAATTAGACAAATATACACACTAAATAAGGAAATGAACAAACACTTCATATAGAAAGGATACAGGTAGCTCTCAGGAGCCAAATTTCCTTTTCTTTACCAGAACGTGATCGAGTAGTAGTTGACACTCCGTCAACTTTCAAGTACAGTAACCAGTCCAGTAGAGCAACATTTAACTCTAAATTCCGTTCACCAAACATACCCCTTGTTGGGCCCGAACACCTCAACAGTAACAGTGGGTAGTAATACTCAAGTATACCAGAAATCCAAAGTCTCCAATACCCAAAGATTCCCTATGAACAGTCCCCATGGTTTGTCAATTTTCCTCGACCAAACCCTTGCTGGCTCGATTCAATTGACTCCCCATAAGGTTGAGCTCAGGTTTAACAAGAAGGTAATTGGATTCACTTCCAAATGACATCAGATCAGGCACAGTAGCAGATTCCAGTTTATACAGTAAACAGTCACACAGGCAAGAGAACGAGTGTGATAAAGTATACCCTCGTCTCATTCAAAATAAACAGAGTTCACGGTCATTCACGTTACAGATTTCAAGTACAAATGAATCAGTTAAGCAACAAATCGAGGGAGTGGTGCACTCATCAGTTCAAGTTAAGATAACTTCAAAAGTTTTCACCTAAAGTAGGGATTTGATCACCGAGAAACCCTAAAATAACCCAGATAAACAATTATGGTTCCCATACCCGAAAATCCAGGAAACAGAATGTACAAATAAGACTCGACTACAAGTCGTAGGTCTAGTCAAGTTAACCACTAGTGTAAAGAGATAACAATGTGGTTTTGGAGTAAAAAAATAACGGTTGGTCTTAAAAACATGAACAACCCCAAAACCCTTCATTTCTAGCCAAAATCAACCCAAAGTCAAAGGAATCAAGTAGCCCTAAAATTTTAGACAGCATGCCCTTTGTATTTCGCTATTTTCCAGCCATTTATAGCTTCATTTTTTTTTCTCAACTCAGATCAATTCAACACATAAGTAAACTTAACACAATAGCTCCTCAACTAGGCTCAAATCATCCAAATACAAGTCAATTCTAGCAATGCAACCATCAAAATCAAAGCTGGAAACCAGTTTTAAAGACGAATGGCTAAGTAGCAGGTTTGCTATCTCTCGGTATTTTGGTCACAAATGAAGCTAGGCTTATCGTATTGGGGTAATTTTATGTTTTTTGAAGCTAAAATATAGACCTACATTTCCTATGAAGATATCGACACCCAGTTCTTGCATTTTCAAGGTCAAAATCGAAATCTCAGAGAAAACAGAAAACTGTCCGTGAAATAGCGCATTCGGCCAGTTAAGAGTATTTTAGTCAATTCATAAGATACAGTGCTCCGATTGAGCGGAAATTTTATAGATTGATAGTTAACTCAATTTCATACAACTTTCATGTTTTGATCAAGAGCTGATTCGGCCTTTATCATGGACGAATATGCAAGTCAGATTGGGTCCAAAAACAGGGCAGAATCATTCCTAACTAGAAACCCTAATCTGAAATTGAGACACACAAACTAAAATTTCTTGTAGACAAGTAAACCTAGCATATAAAAGCTCAATATTATACATAACAAATATATCAATCCAAGGCTAATGCTCAAGCATCAAATAAGAGCAAAATATTCACCATAAAAGTGAAATTTTCCCTTCTCACCACCTCAAGTCATCATATATCTCATAAAACTACATATTTTGCAACTCCAAACCACTAGTATGCTAGTATTAGAAGTAAAAAGGGGATTTCTTAGCAAAGTTACCTTGCAACCTCAAGAAAATGATAGCTTAGTACTTTTTCCTCCAAAATAACTCTGTCAAAACCTTTAATCCTCCTTAGTAAGCAACTTTTATGGAGTGGTTTGCAATTTTAACGGTTGGAACTCAAGATTTGAGCAAGAAATTTGAAGATGCAAGATGAAGTTTCCTCTCTCTTCCTCTCCCTCAAGTTCGGCCAAGCTAGAAGAAGAAATGAGGGAATTTTTTGGTCAAAATTGGAGTTTTAGGAAAGGTAAGAAAGACTTGGTCAATCCAACATCGAATAAGGCTGTGACACGTGGCTCCTTTAAGGTTTTGTTCTAATCTTCTTGTCTTCCAAAGCTAATCTATCTAGCTAACCTCTAATTATCTCTTAGCACCTTGTATAATAATATTCCGGTATACAAAACTTGACCTAGTAAACAAAATTTTATCGCATTAACTGTACTAGCGGGTCCCACGTCCATAACGCACCTCAACCTTAACATGTACTCACTTATACTAGAAAAATGATTTAAAAATAATACTCACTTATAAAAATCTCTAAAAAATTAATATAATAAAATGAAAGTAAGGAAAATGCATGCAGAAAAATAAAATAAAATAAAATAGAACAAGGAGAATTTTGCGGGTCCTCATACCTCACCTCTCTCGGGAGTGCGGGGTTGCCGAAACCCACGCCCACACCCCCATTCACGTTCTCATCGATCCATTGAGTAGGATTCTAAATGCATAATAAAAGAGAAAAATATAAGTGCAAGAATTGAAAAATATGTACACATTGCATGAACACTTTAAATCAAAGCATAGATACTTACAGAAGTTAGAAGTCATGTTACATGTCAAGGTGCATACAACGAGTTAATAGTATCAAATACAGGATATAGGCAACTAAGTGCCACAAAATATAGGAGTACATACGAGCAAAATATAAAAGGTCTCATGGCATGCACCACCCCTACTATTTTAGGCGGGATCAAAAAAAAGAAAACCATAAACCTAATTAGGGACAGAACTAGAATAATCCACCATACCGGGCCCCATCATTCGCTAAAACATCAAGCACTTCACTTTAATTAAACACAAACACTTCAATATTACTCGTTAAAACATCAAGCACTAAGGTCATATTGCACTTAATACACAATCAAATCACACAGTCCGACATCCTAAATTTTTAAGTTTATGATACACTACAAAGATCTGAAATCTAAGTTCTGATACCAACTGTGACCACCCCAAAGCGTTCGGCGGACTGCCTGCCCAACTCTCGTCGGGACTCCCTACAATCCTTAAATGAAAAACAGACCCGTTCCAATGATTACATCTAAAATGCCAAAATAATACGACTATAATATTTCATTGCACAAGTACATCCAAGGGAACAAATTTCAAGTCAATTATATCGAGTTCCAAATCTCACAATTCCCAAAGGTCAGTTACAAAATATCAAACTATACAAAAGACTAGCCTTCACTAATATCTTCCAATCACTTCCTTCACGTCACTCTCCTATTAAGGAATAACAAATGGAATGGGATGAGCTAACGCTCAGTGAGGCAAAAAAAAACATGCAAACACATAATCAATTAGCAATATCACTTATGCAAAAAATAAAGCTATAACATTCAAACAATTCACAATTTAAAATAGACACACTCAATAAGGTTACGGGAGGTCTTGCCGCCTCGAGTCGGATGGCCAATGGGTCGGAATGCCCCCTAGAAGTATAAGTGGTCGATGAGACATCGCTCCAATCAATTTAGAATTTTTTTTATAGTTCTGAGTCGACATGAGAGGTACCTCCACCCGAATCGGTATGGTACATGCTATTGTTTCGAGAACTAATTATAGCACTGAGACGGTATGAGAGACACCTCCCACTCGAACAGATTGTGGTACATATATCCACTCAGAGTTGACAAGTTAAACATATTCATGTACAATTACCAATCATTGTTTATGGTTTTGAGTTGACATGAGAGGTACATCCCACCCAAATTGGTGTGATACATGCTACCGCTCAGAGGACCTATTATAGCACTGAAACGGTATGAGAGGTACCTCCCATCCGAATTGGTGTGGTACAGACATCTGTTCAAAATTGTTCATGGTTCTAAGTTGACATGAGAGGTACCACCCACCCGAATTAGTGTGGTACATGCCAGCGCTTAAAGAACCACTTATAGCACTGAGACGGTATGAGAGGTACTTCCCACCCGAATTGGTATGGTACATGCATCCATTCAGAGTTCACAAGTTAAACATATTCATGTACAATTTTCAAACATATGTATTCATGTAACAAGTATCACGCAATTAAAAGATAGAGAAGACGAGTGCGATAAAGTACACCATCATCTCAGCGAGTTTAAGAATCATGTATAACACTTGTATAATTAACATTTCAATCACGTAAGCTTTTAACATGCACTTGACATTCACCATAAGTCAAGGGCAAGTTAAAAGTGAAGCAAGTTGTCAGATGAGCTCTTCGGCATCTTCGTGACCACCTGAAACATGTGCAATCATAATTACCAAGGTGCTCGACCAAGGTTACAAGGAAAGATATTTTCTCGCTACTCACTCTCTAAGAAAATAATGCTCAAGAGAGCTCGAAGGCGGTTTTTGATTCAATTCGTGATAAGAATTTTCAAATCCAAAGATAGCACCGTTTTCACTTTCGGCATGAAAATCGAGAAAAAGAAGTAAATGGTTCTCGTTTTTTCCAAAACTTTAAATCTCGTGTCCAAACTTTGCAAGGTAAAGAGTATTCACATTTTTCCAAGCTAATGAAGTGAAACATATCCAAAACTCCACTCATTTCATAGAAAAAATATCAAAATTAAGGTTCCAAAACTCAAGTACAAAATAAGGTGTCATTAACCAAGAAAGTGGAACAACCAAGAAAACGCATTAGGAAAGGTTTAACTTTCGGAAATTAAGATTTGAAATGAAGGTTTAAAATTCTAATGGAACCGTGTATTCTATCATGAAATTACACCTAAAACCGTCCAACAATTACAAAGGAGGGTGGAAAGTTCTTAAAAATTTATTTTCTAAGAAATCAGGAATTTCAGCTTTGCGCGACAAACTTGGTAAAATCAGATCTTGAGTTTCGTATATCCAAAAATAGAAATTTTATACTGTTGGAAACTAAATCCAGTGTACTAAAAGTTCCTAGAAGACATTTTTACATGGTTCCAAACAGAAAGCATTCATTTTTCAGCACAAAGTTACTGATTTAAACAAGCAAGACAGAACCAGTCTTGTTTTTCGGCAATATTTGAAAATTCAGCAAAATGCATAGAAAACGAATCAGCCTTTGAAATTCATAACACAACAAAAGTTCCAAACAAGGTTTCAAACACAACAAACAGAACTAAATTTGGAGTTTTGAGCAACAATATATAACAATTCAAAGTCGGTTGATTTTCACTACATGAACAGTGAATTTCCAGATTTGAAGAGCCATCTTTGGGGCATTATTTGGGTATCGACACGGTATTGAAATTCCACCAAATTTGGTATACTTAAACTTCCTAAGTGGACTACCTCTCCATCAAATTTCACACAAAAACTCACATGGGAAGGCAGTTAACAAAACTACCAAAGTTCAAAAAAAGTTTCAAGGACAATCTGCCTTCTTGCTTTTATTTCTTTTCCAAATATTTTGCACAATGAAATTAGTCCAAATTCGGTCCATTTTTTAAACCAAGGTCCTAGAAAACTTTAGTAAACACTTGATGGTTGATTCACATCAAAATGTTCGAAATAAAACATCCCACAACAACTAGACCAGTCGGCCAGCAAGAAGGAAAAGCTTTCCAGTTTTCCAGCTTTATCGCACTTTCAAAATCAGGCCATATCTCACTCAATACAACTTGAAATTGAGAATAGTTGGTGGCGTTGAAAACTAGGTTCAAAATAATTCATTTCATCAGAAGAAAACATTTCTAAAATCAGTTCACAAGTAGTTCAAATGCAAGCCACAAGTTGCAGCTTCCCATTTCCTCTCGGACAGATGTGCATAACATGGCAGCAAACTTTGCCGACTCACTACGGATGACTCAAAATGAACTAGCAGGTGATTTTTATACCGTTAGAAACCTATGGATGTCTAGTTTTGAATGCCATTAATGGCACTCAATTTCAACTTATACACACAGAGATATGTTCAAATAAAGTGGTACTATTCGGGTGCCTAGATTACCATTTCCAGGTTTCTTTCAATTTCGAAAATCCAAGTTTTGTTCAACCAAATGAAATAATTTTTGCAAGGCACTTTGTACACCTAATACACAACATATATTACTCAATTTCACAGTCAAACAACCAACAAAAATTTGAAATTCAAGCGAGATAACCACAGGACATATTCGGCCAGCTGGCACTTCCAACTTTCCTTCGATTTTTCCTTCACTTTCTAACCGTATTCATCTCAAACAACACGTAAACAATCACAATCAACTAGTTACACCACAAGGCAGCTACCTAAAGGCATCATCAAGTCCGCTAGCTTAGAGTTAAAGCAAGATAAATTGGGTTTCCTCAAGTCCTCTACCTATTCCATGCATTGGGTTGTCAAACCCATTAAATCTAAGCTTGATTCTTGAAGAAAAATGGAGAGATTGCAAGAGTTGATGGTTACCTCTTACCACTTGAAGAAACCAGAAATTTTCATCACAAAATCTCCAAGAAATTTCCACTAGATAATGTCTTCCACCAAGCTAAAGTTAATCTCCAAGTAGTTTTGAAGTTGGGTGCAAATTTGGAGGTGAAATGGAGCAAGTTTAAGCAAGATGAAGGGAAGCTTTCTTCCTCCTTTTCCTTTGCTGTTTTAAGCCGACTCCAAGGAGAGAGAAGGGAAGGGTTTTGTTTTATGAATCTTCCCTTGGAAGCTTGTTAAATTTGAGGCCAAAAGTTGTTCAAAAGTCAATTAGGAATAGTGCGCGAATAGTGTCCCGTACTACCACTTTTTTCCCTTGTTTGTTTCCCTAGTGAACTAATTCTCAAATTTAATTCCTTTAACACTATAATTATTCACTCTTAGTAGTCTAATATAAGTTTCTTAAATCTCCACTTAGTCGATTCGACACGAAATACGCGAAGTTTCGATTCGCGCGCGATAAAACGAAATTTTTTGAACTCGCTCACTTCTAATCCGTGAATTAACTTTTATTAGTCTACTATTAATCATTCTTAATTCTCCAAGATTATTGCACTCTCGGATCGAATATTGTCTCTAAAAATGGGTACTCGCTATTTCTCATTAAACGAGCCTCCGAAAAATTAAATTTGCTAACGGGAACGTTTTAAAAATATAAGTGAGACATCGTTCTATGTAAAAGGATTTAAAATGGTTGAAATAAATTATTCGGAGAAAACAGGTGAATAAATAATTAAATAACCTAGTAAAATAAATAAAAAATAAGAAATTTTTCGGGTCCTCATATCCTTCCCCCCTTAAAAGAATTTTGTCCTCGAAATTCATATCTTGGTCTAGGAACAAACTCCGGATATTTCTTCTGGATTACTTCGTCTACTTCCTATGTCGCTTTTCCCCATTTCATGATTTCTCTATAAGACTTTCACTAGGGGTTTTGCTTGTGTCTTAACTCCTTCACTTTTCGATCAAAAACCTTTACCAGTCTTTCTTTATATAACAATTCTCATCAAGTCCTACTTCTCCCATTCAAACTCACACTTATAGACCTTAACAAAAGTTGGGGCTCTCTCAAAATTTTTAAAATTATCCTCAGGTGCCGTTCATGATCTTATCACAGGTCTAAAAGTGTGGAACAACAAATTAAATATACATATAAGTAATAAAATCAATTAAAGCAAAGTAGATTTTTCATATATTATAAAAGATCATAATAGTTACATCGAGTTAGGATAGCATTATTAAATCATTCTAAAAGAAAGGGGAAACAATAAAATCATAGCGAAACGTGCTAAGTCGCAATATACAAAACAACAAAAGGATATCATCCCCTGTACAAAAGATTACAACCTCTAAAAGTGCCGGTCTAACTTAGGGTAAAACTACAATCCCTATTTGTTGAGTGGGGTCAGATCCATCCCTACTCGTAAAGTTTCCATTACTAGGATTCCTTTTATAATCATTAGCATTTATCACTCCTTCAGGCACTCAGCTAATTTGCAGCGGACCTAGCAGGTTGTTGAGAATTTTCTCCTCCCTTAGAAGCTCTAAGGCAATTCGAAAACTTATGCTCGGTACTACCGTACCTCAGACATTTTCCTTGATTTCTTTAGTACTCAACCTCAGTATGGTTAATCTTTCCACATTATCCACAAGGTACGAGAGGAGTCACGACTTGACCAATTTGAGAATTTTCCTTTTGTTGACCTCGCCTACCCTGATTTCTTTTTGGCGGGGCTTCGTTTGATGGAGTTTCTCCAGGTTTTTCAGGCATTTTCACTCCTCTAGCCCCTTTTCCCATTTTAAGGGGTTGGATAGATCTCTTTGACTGTTCAGGGGTATCGCTTGATTTACCCCTCTTTCAAGCATGAATGATCTTAGATTGAGACTTAGCATTCTCTTCCCACTGTGCCTTATCCAAGGCATCCGTAAAAGTGGAGATCTAGGCGGTTGTAAGAGATTCTTGGATTTCTACGTTTAATTCTTGAATAAACCTCCTTATTCTTTTGCGCTCAGTGATCACTAGCTCAGGGGCAAATTTAAAAAGTTTAGTGAACCGCTCCTCATACTCTGCCACACTTAGTAATTTTTGTTTCAACTTAATAAAGTCATCCTTCCTCTTTTCTTGTATAATTAGCAGGATGAACTTGACATTAAATTCCCTCTCAAAGGTGTTTGTTCTCTTTTCCATTTCGCCCTTACAATATTCCACCACGAGCGTGCCGCCGCTCCCTCAAACTGGAAAATGGCAAAATTCACTTACCTTTTCTCGGCATAATCTAAAGCAGCAAAAATCTCAACCATTCTCTCAAACCAATTTTCTGCTACCTCAAAATCAGATCCTCCTTGAAACCTAGGTGGAGCAAATTCCAAGAATCGCTCTAGGGTTTTATCCTCACCCCTCTTTTGATTCCTAGACCAGTTAAAGGGCTTTGGGCCTTGGCGCTCAACTAAGCGCTCGAAAACATCGGTTATGCGGTTAGGGGTCGTAGCCACTTGGTCATTCCCTTCATTCCTAGAGTTTTGGTTTGGTCCAGTCGCAGATCCCTCATCTCTCTCGGGAGTGCAGGATTGTCGAAACCCACGCCCATGCCCCCGTTCACGTCCTTGCCGATCCATTTAGTAGGATTCTAAACGCATAATAAAAGATGAAAATATAAGTGTATGAATTGAAAAATATGTACACATTGCATGAACACTTTAAATCAAAGTATAGATATTTATATAAGTTAGAAGCCAAGGTGCATACAACGAGTTAATAGTATCAAATACAGGGTATAGGCAACTAACTGCCACAAAATATAGGAGTACATACGAGCAATATATAAAAGGTCTCACGGCATGCACCACCCCTACTATCTTAGGCGGGATCAAAAAAAGAAATCATAAACCTAGATAGGGACAGAATTAGAAGAATCCACGATATCAAACCCTATCTTTCGCTAAAACATCAAGCACTTCACTTTAATTAAACACAAACACTTCAATATTACTCGCTAAAACATCAAGCACTAAGGTCATACTACACTTAATACACAATCAAATCTCACAGTCCGGCATCCTAAACTTTTAAACCTAAGATACACTACAAAAATCTGAAATCTAAATTCTGATACCAACTATGACGACCCCACCTCCCTATAAGGCGAACCAAAGAGTTCAGCGGACCGCCTGCCCAACTCTCGCCGGGACTCACTACAATCCTTAAATGAAAAATAGACCAGTTCTAATGATTACATCTAAAATGCTAAAATAATACGACTATAATATTTAATTGCACAAGTACATCCAAGGGTACAAATCTCAAGTCAACTACATCGAGTTCCAAATCTCACAATTCCTAAAGGTCAATTATAAAATACCAAACTATACAAAAGACTAGCCTTCACTAGTTTCTTCCAATCGCTTCTTTCACGTCACTCTCCTGTTAAAGAATAACAAATGGAATGGGATGAGCTAACGCTCAGTGAGGCTAAGAAAAACATGCAAACACATAATCAAGTAGCAATATCACTTATGAGAGAAATAAAGCTATAACATTGAAATAATTCACAATTTAAAATATACACACTCAATAAGGTTACGGGAGGTCTCGTCGGCTCGAGTTACACAGTTGGCCAATGGATCGAGACACCCCCTAGAAGTATAAGTGGTCGATAAGACATCACTCCAATCAATTTCGAATTTTTTTTATAGTTCTGAGTCGACATAAGAGTTACCTCACACCCAAAATGGTGCGGTATATGCTATCGTTCCGAGAACTAATTTTTGCACTGAGACGGTATAAGACGCAGTTCCCACCCGAATAGGGTGTGATACATACATCCGCTCAGAGTTCACAAGTAAAACATATTCATGTACAATTACCAATTATTGTTTATGGTTCTGAGTCAACATGAGAGGTATCTCTCACCCGAATTGGTTTGCTACATGCTATCGCTCAGAGGATCGATTATAGCGCTGAGACGGTATGAGAGGTACCTCCCACTTGAATTGGTGTGGTACATACATCCGTTCAGAATAGTTTATAGTTCTAAGTCAACATATGAGGTATCTCCCACCCGAATTGGAGTGGTACATGTTATCGTTTAGAGAACCACTTATAGCACTGAGATGGTATAAGAAGTACCTCCCACCCGAATTGGTGTGGTACATGCATCCACTCAGAGCTCACAAGTTAAACATATTCATGTACAATTTTTAAACATATGTATTCATATAACAAGTATCACGTAATTAAAAGAGAGAGAGGACGAGAGCGATAAAGTACACCCTCGCCTTAGCGAGTTTACGTATCATGTATAACACTTGTACAATTAACATTTCAATCACGTAAGCATTTAACATGCACTTGACGTTCACCACAAGTCAAGGGCAAGTTAAGAGTTAAGCGAGTTGTCGAACGAGCTCTTCGGCGTCTTCGTGACCACTTGAGACATGTGCAATCATAATTACTTAGGTGCTCGACTAAGGTTACCACGAAAGACATTTTCTCGCTACTCAATCTCCAAATCACAAGTTCGAGCTAAATTAAAGAAACTTTTCTAGCTAAATCGTTAAAATAATGTTCAAGAGAGATCGAAGGTGGTCTTCGATTCAATTCGTGATAAGAAATCTCAAATCCAAAGATAGCACCGTTTTCACTTTCGGCACGAAAATCGAGAAAATGAAGTAAATGGTTCTCATTTTTTCCAAAACTTTAAATCTCGTGTTCAAACTTTGTAAAGTAAAGAGTATTCATATTTTTTCAAGCTAATGAAGTTAAGCATATCCAAAACTCCACTCATTTCATCGAAAAAATATCAAAACTAAGATTCCAAGGCTCAAGTATAAAATAAGGTGTCATTAACCAAGAAAGTGGAATAACCAAGAAAACGCATTAGGAAAGGTTTAACCTTCGAAAATTAAGATTTGAAATGAAGGTTTAAAGTTCTAATGGAACTGTGTATTCCATCATGAAATTACACCTAAAACCGTCCAACAATTGCAAAGGAGAATGGAAAGTTCTTAAAAGTTCATTTTCTAAGAAATCAAGAATTTCACCTTTGTGCAACAAAATTGGTAAAATCAGAACTTGAGTTTCGTATGTCCAAAAATGGAAAAGTTTATACCATTGGAAACTAGATCCAAAGTACTAAAAGTTCCTTGAAAACGCTTTTACATGTTTCCAAACAGAAAGTATTCATTTTTCAGGTCAAAGTTACTAATTTGAACAAGCAAGACAGAACCGGTCTTTATTTTGGCGATATTTGAAAATTTGAAAAAATTCATAGAAAACAATCAGCCTTTAAAATTCATAACACAATAAGAGTTCCAAACAAGGTTTCAAACACAACAAATAGAACTAAATTCAGAGTTTTGAGCAACAAGATATAACGGTTCAAAGTCGGTTGATTTTCACTACATGAACTGCGAATTTTCAGATTTGAAGAGCCATTTTTGGGGCATTATTTGGGTATCGACATGGTATTGAAATTCTACTAAATTTTGTACACTTAAACATCCATAAGTGGACTATCTCTCCATCAAATTTTACACAAAAAAACATGTAGGAAGGCAGTTAACAAAACTACCAAAGTTCAAAAAATGTTTCAAGGACAATCTGTCTTCTTGCTTTTATTTCTTTTCCAAACATTTTCCACAATGAAATCAGTCCAAATTCGATCCATTTTTGAAACCAAGGTCCTACAAACCTTTAATAAACATTGATGGTTGATTGACATTAAAATTTTTGAAATAAAACATCCCACAACAACTAGACCAGCCGGCCAGCAAGACGGAAAAACTTTCCAGTTTTCCAACTTTATCGCACTTTCAAAATCAGGCCAAATCTTACTCAATACAACTTGAAATTGAGAATAGTTGGTGGCATTGAAAACTAGGTTCAAAATAATTCATTTCATCAGAAGAAAACATTTCCAAAATCAATTCACAAGTAGTTCAAATTCAAGCTACAAGTTGCAGCTTCTCATTTCCTCTAGGACAGATGTGCATAACAGGGCAGCAAACTTTGCCGACTCACTACGGATGACTCAAAATAAACTAGCAGGTGATTTTTATACCGTTAGAAAACTACGAATGTCTAGTTTTAAATGCCACTAACGGCACTCAATTTCAACTTATACACACAAAGATATGTTCAAATAAATTGGTACTGTTCGGGTGCCCAGATTACCATTTCCAGGTTTCTTTCAATTTCGAAAATCCAAGTTTTGTTCAACCAAATGAAATAATTTTCTCAAGGCACTTTGTACACACAATATAAAACATATATCACTCAATTTCACAGCCAAAAAACCACCAAAAATTTGAAATTCAAGCAAGATAACCACAGGATAGATTTGGCCAGCTTACACTTCCAACTTTCCTTCGATTTTTCCTTCACTTTCTAACCGTATTCATCACAAACAACACGTAAACAACCACAATCAACTAGTTACACCTCAAGGCAGCTACCTAAAGGCACCATCAAGTCCGCTAGATTAGAGTTAAAATGAGATAAAATGGGTTTCCTCAAGTCCTCTACCTATTCCATGCATTGGGTTGTCAAACCCATTAAATCTAAGCTTGATTCTTGAAGAAAATTGGAGAGATTGCAAGAGTTGATGGTTACCTCTTACCACTTGAAGAAACAAAAAATTTTCACCACAAAGTCTCCAAGAAATTTCCACTAGATAATGTCTTCCACCAAACTAAAGTTAATCTCCAAATAGTTTTGAAGTTGGGTGCAAATGTGGAGGAGAAATGGAGCAAGTTTAAGCAAGATGAAGGGAAGCTTTCTTCCTCCTTTTCCTTTGCTGTTTTCAACCGACTCCAAGGAGAGAGAAGGGAAGGGTTTTGTTTTATGAATCTTCCCTTGGAAGCTTGTTAAATTTGAGGCAAAAAATTGTACAAAAGTCAATTAGGAATAGTGCGTGAATAGTGTCCCATACTACCACTTTTCTCCCTTGTTTGTTTCACTAGTGAACTAATTCTCAAATATAATTCCTTCAACACTATAATTAGTCACTCTTAGTAGTCTAATATAAGTTTCTTAAATCTCCACTTAGTCGATTCGACGCGAAATATGCGAAATTCCGATTCGCGGGCGATAAAACGAAATTTTTTGAACCCACTCACCTCTAATCCGTGAATTAACTTTTCTTAGTCTATTATTAATCATTCTTAATTCTCCAAAATTATTACACTCTCGGATCAAATACTGCTTCTAAAAATGTGTACTCGCTATTTCTCACTAAACGAGCCTCCGAAAAATTAAATTTGCTAACGGAACGTTTTAAAAATATAAGTGAGACATCGTTCTATGTAAATGGATTTAAAATGGTTGAAATAAATTATTCGAAAAAAACGGGTGAATAAATAATTAAATAACCCAGTAAAATAAGATAAAAAAAATAAAAAAATTTTCGGGTCCTCATATCCATCCCCCCTTAAAAGAATTTCGTCCTCGAAATTCATATCTTGGTCTAGGAACAAACTCCGGATATTTCTTCTGAATTATTTCGTCTACTTCCTAAGCCGCTTTTCCCCATTTCATGATTTCTCCATAAGACCTTCACTAGGGGTTTTGCTTGCGTCTTAACTCCTTCACTTTTCGAGCAAAAATCTTTACCAGTCTTTCTTTATATAACAATTCTCATCAAGTCCTACTTCTCCCATTCAAACTCACACTTATAGACCGTAACAAAAGTTGGTGCTCTCTCAAAATTTTCAAAATTATCCTCAGGTGCCGTTGATGATCTTATAACAGGTCTAAAAGTGTGGAACAACAAATTAAATAAACATATATGCGGTAAAATCAATTAAAGCAAAGTGGATTTTTCATATATTATAAAATATCATAATAGTTACATCGAGTTAGGATAGTTTTATCAAATCATTCCAAAAGAAAGGGAAAACAATAAGATCATAGGAAAACGTGCTATGTCGCAATATGCAAAACAACAAAAGAATATCATCTCCTATACAAAAGATTACAGCCTCTAAAAGTGCCTGTCTAACTTAGGGTAAAACTACAATCCCTATTTATCGAGTGGGGTCAAATCCATCCCTACTCGTAGAGTTTCCACTACTAGGATCTCTCTTACAATCATTAGTTTTAATCACTCCTTCAGGCACTCAGCTGATTTGCAGCGGACCTAGCAGGTTGTTGAGAATTTTCTCCTCCCTTAGAAGCTCTAATGCAATTCGAAAACTTATACTCGGTACTACCATACCTCAGACATTTTCCTTGATTTCTTTAGTACTCGGCCTTAGTATGGTTAATCTTGCCACAGTATTCACAAGGTACGTGAGGAGTCACGACTTGACCAATTTGAGAATTTTTCTTTTGTTGACCTCGCCTACCCTGATTTCCTTTTGGCGGGGCATCGCTTGATGGAGTTTCTCCAGGTTTTTCAGGCATTTTCATTCCTCCAGCCCCTTTTCCCATTTTAAGGGGTTGGGTAGATCTCTCTGACTGCTCAGGGGTATTGCTTGATTTACCCCTCTTTCTAGCATGAAAGACCTTAAATTGAGACTTAGCATTCTATACCCTCTGTGCCTTATCCAAGGCATCCGTAAAAATGGTAATCTGGGCGGCTGCTACATATTTTTGGATTTCTATTTAATTCTTGAATAAATCTCCTTATTCTTTTGCGCTCCGTGATCACTAGCTCAGGATTAAATTTGAAAAGTTTAGTGAACCGCTCCTCATACTCTGCCACACTTAGTAATCCTTGTTTCAATTTAATAAAGTCATCCTTCCTCTTTTCTTGTATAATTGGCAGGATGAACTTGACATTAAATTCCCTCTCAAATCCAAATCCAAGGTGTTTGTTCTCTTTTCCATTTTGCCCTTACAATATTCCACCACGAGCGTGCCGCTGCTCCCTCAAACTGGAAAATAGCAAAATTCACTTGTCTTTTCTCGGCATAATCTAAAGCAGCAAAAATCTCAACCATCCTCTCAAACCAATTTTCTGCTACCTCGAAATTAGACCCTCCTTGAAACCTAGGTGAAGTAAATTCCAAGAATCGCTATAGGGCTCTATCCTCACCTCTCTTTTGATTCCTAGACTGGTTAACTGGCTCTGGGTCTTGGCGCTCAACTAAGTGCTCGAAAACATCAATTATGCGGTTAAGGGCCGTAGCCACTTGGTCATTCCCTTCATTCCTAGAGTTTTGATTTAGTCCAATCGCAGATCCCTCAGCTCTCTTGGGAGTGCGGGATTGTCGAAACCCACGCCCATGTCCCCGTTCACGTCCTCGCTGATCCATTTAATAGGATTCTAAACACATAATAAAAGATGAAAATATAAGCGCATAAATTGAAAAATATGTACACATTGCATGAGCACTTTAAATCAAAGCGTAGATATTTACATAAGTTAGAAGCCAAAGTGCATACAACGAGTTAATAGTATCAAATACAGGGTATAGGCAACTATGTACCACAAAATATAGGAGTACATATGAGCAATATATAAAAAGTCTCACGGCGTGCACCACCCCTACTATCTTAGGCGGGATCAAAAAAAGAAATCATAAGCCTAGGTAGGGACAGAATTAGAAGAATCCACGATACCAAACCCCATCATTCGTTAAAACATCAAGCACTTCACTTTAATTAAACACAAACACTTCAATATTACTCGCTAAAACATCAAGCACTAAGGTCATATTGCACTTAATACATAATCAAATCCCACAGTCCGGCATCTTAAACTTTTAAACCTAAGATACACTACAAAGATGTGAAATCTAAGTTCTGATACTAACTGTGATGACCCCACCTCCCCATAAGGCGAACCAAAGAGTTCAGCGAACCGCCTGCCCAACTCTCGCCGGAACTCACTCCAATCCTTAAATGAAAAATAGACCAGTTCTAATGATTACATCTAAAATGCCAAAATAATACGACTATAATATTTAATTGCACAAGTACATCCAAGGGTACAAATCTCAAGTCAACTACATCGAGTTCCAAATCTCACAATTCCCAAAGGTCAATTACAAAATACCAAACTATACAAAAGACTAGCCTTCACTAGTTTCTTCCAATCGCTTCTTTCACGTCACTCTCATTTTAAAGAATAACAAATGGAATGGGATGAGCTAACGCTCAGTGAGACTAAGAAAAACATGCAAACACATAATCAAGTAGCAATAACACTTATGAGAGAAATAAAGCTATAATATTCAAGCAATTCACAATTTAAAATATACACACTCAATAAGGTTACGGGAGGTTTCGCCGGCTCAAGTTACACGGTTGGCCAATGGATCGGGACACCTCCCAGAAGTATAAGTGGTCGATAAGATATCGCTCCCATCGATTTAAAATTTTTTTTTACAGTTCTGAGTTGACATAAGAATTACCTCCCACCCGAAGCGGTGCGGTACATGCTATCGTTCTGAGAACTAATTATTGCACTGAGACGGTATGAGATGCACCTCCCACCCGAATAGGGTGTGCTACATACATCCGCTCAGAGTTCACAAGTAAAACATATTCATGTACAATTACCAATTATATGTATAATTACCAATCATTGTTTATGGTTCTGAGCCGACTCGAATTGGTGTGCTACATGCTACTGCTCAGAGGACCGATTATAGCGTTGAGACGGTATGAGAGGTACCTCCCACTTGAATTGGTGTGGTACATACATCCATTCAGAATTGTTTATGGTTCTAAGTCGACATAAGAGGTATCTCTCACCCGAATTGGAGTGGTACATGCTATCATTTAGAGAACCATTTATAGCACTGAGATGGTATGAGAGATACCTCCCACCCGAATTGGTATGGTACATGCATCCACTCAAAACTCACAAGTTAAACATATTCATGTACAAGTTTTAAATATATGTATTCATGTAACAAGTATCACGCAATTAAAAGAGAGAGAGGACGAGGGCGATAAAGTACACTCTCGCATCGGCGAGTTTACGTATCATGTATAACACTTGTACAATTAACATTTCAATCACGTAAGCATTTTACATGCACTTGACACTCACCACAAGTCTAGGGCAAGTTAAGAGTGAAGCGAGTTGTTGAACGAGCTCTTCAGCATCTTCGTGACCACCTGAGACATGTGCAATCATAATTACCTAGGTGCTCGACTAAGGTTACAATGAAAGACATTTTCTCGCTACTCACTCTCCAAACCAATTTTCTGCTACCTCGGAATCAGACCCTCCGTGAAACCTAGGTGTAGTGAATTTCAAGAATCGCTCTAGGACTCTATCCTCACCCCTCTCTTGATTCCTAGACTGGTTAACTGGCTCTGGGCCTTGGCGCTCAGCTAAGCGCTCGAAAACATCGGTTATGCGGTTAAGGGCCGTAGCCATTTGATCATTCCCTTCATTCCTAGAGTTTTAGGTTGCCGAAACCCAAGCCCATGCCCCCGCTCATGTTCTCACCGATCCATTTAGTAGGATTCTAAACGCGTAGTAAAAGATGAAAATATAAGCGCATGAATTGAAAAATATGTACACATTGCATGAATACTTTAAATCAAAGCATAGATACTTACATAAGTTAGAAGTCATGTCACATGTCAAGGTGCATACAACGAGTTAATAGTATCAAATATAGGGTATAGGCAACTAAGTGCCACAAAATATAGGAGTACATACTAGCAATTATGAAAGGTCTCACGGCGTGCACCACCCCTACTATCTTAGGCGGGATAAAAAAAAAGAAATCATAAGCCTAGTTAGGGACAGAATTAGAAGAATCCACGATACCAAATCCCATCATTCGCTAAAACATCAAGCACTTCACTTTAATTAAACACAAACACTTCAATATTACACGCTAAAACATCAAGCACTAAGGTCATATTGCACTTAATACACAATCAAATCCCACAGTCCGGCATCCTAAACTTTTAAGTTTAAGATACACTACAAAGATCTGAAATCTAAGCTCTGATACTAACTGTGACGACCCCACCTCCCCATAAGGCGAACCAAAGAGTTTGGCGGACTACCTGCCCAACTCTCGCCGAGACTCACTACAATCCTTAAATGATAAACAAACCAGATCCAATGATTACATCTAAAATGCCAAAATAATACGACTATAATATTTCATTGCACAAGTACATCCAAGGGTACAAATCTCAAGTCAATTACATCGAATTCCAAATCTCACAATTCCCAAAGGTCAATTACAAAATATCAAACTATAGAAAAGACTGGCCTTCACTAGTTTCTCCCAATCGTTTCTTTCACATCACTCTCCTGTTAAAGAATAACAAATGGAATGGGATGAACTAACGCTCAGTGAGGCCAAGAAAAACATGCAAACACATAATCAAGTAGCAATAGCACTTATGCGAGAAATAAAGCTATAACATTTAAGCAATTCACAATTTAAAATATACACACTCAATAAGGTTACGGGAGGTCTCGTCGGCTCGAGTTACATAGTTGGCCAATGGATTGGGACATCCCCCAAAAGTATAAGTGGTCGAGAAGACATCGCTCCAATCAATTTAGAATTTGTTTTATAGTTCTGAGTCGACATGAGAGGTACCTCCCACCCGAATCGGTGTGATACATGCTATCGTTCTGAGAACTAATTATTGCACTGAGACGGTATGAGACGCACCTCTCACTCGAACAGGGTGTGCTACATACATTCACTCAAAGTTCACAAGTAAAACATATTCATGTACAATTACCAATTATATATAAAATAACCAATCATTGTTTATGGTTCTGAGTCGACATGAGAGGTATCTCCCATCCGAATTGGTGTGCTACATGCTACCGCTCAGAGGACCGATTATAGCACTGAGACGGTATGAGAGGTACCTCCCACCTGAATTGGTGTGGTACATATATCAGTTCAGAATTATTCATAGTTCTAAGTCGACATAAGAGGTATCTCCCACTCGAATTGGGGTGGTACATGCTATCGTTTAGAGAACCGCTTATAGCATTGAGATGGTATGAGAGGTACCTCTCACCTGAATTGGTGTGGTACATGCATTCACTCAGAGCTCACAAGTTAAACATATCCATGTACAATTTTCAAACATATGTATTCATGTAACAAGTATCACGTAATTAAAAGAGAGAGAGGACGATGGCGATAAAGTACACCCTCGCCTCACTTGTATAATTAACATCTCAATCACGTAAGCATTTAACATTCACTTGATACTCATCACAAGTCAAGGGCAAGTTAAGAGTGAAGCGAGTTGTCGGACGAGCTCTTCGGCATCTTCGTGACCACTTGAGACATGTGCAATCATAATTACCTAGGTGCTCGACTAAAGTTACAACGAAAGACATTTTCTCGCTACTCACTCTCCAAGTCACAAGTTCGAGCTAAATTAAAGAAGATTTTCTAGCTAAATCGTTAAAATAATGTTCAAGAGAGATCAAAGGTGGTCTTTGATTCAATTCGTGATAAGAAATCTCAAATCCAAAGATAGCACCGTTTTCACTTTCGGCACGAAAATCGAGAAAAAGAAGTAAATGGTTCTCGTTTTTTCCAAAAGTTTAAATCTCGTGTCCAAACTTTGTAAAGTAAAGAGTATTCACATTTTTCCAAGCTAATGAAGTCAGGCATATCCAAAACTTCACTCATTTCATAGAAAAAATATCAAAGCTAAGATTCTAAGGCTCAAGTATAAAATAAGGTGTCATTAACCAAGAAAGTGGAATAACCAAGAAAATGCATTTGGAAAGGTTTAACCTTCGAAATGAAGGTTTAAAGTTCTAATGGAATCGTGTATTCCATCATTAAATTGCACCTAAAACCGTCCAACAATTGCAAAGGAGGATGGAAAGTTCTTAAAAGTTTATTTTCTAAGAAATCAAGAATTTCAGCTTTGCGCGACAAAATTGGTAAAATCAGAACTTGAGTTTCGTATGTCCAAAAATGGAAAAATTTATACCATTGGAAACTAGATCCAAAGTATTAAAAGTTCCTTGGAGACACTTTTACATGGTTCTAAACAGAAAGCATTCATTTTTCAACTCCAAGTTACTGATTTGAACAAGCAAGACAGAACCAGTCTTTTTTTTGGCGATATTTGAAAATTCGGAAAAATTCATAGAAAACGAATCAGCCTTTAAAATTCATAACACAATAAGAGTTCCAAACAAGGTTTCAAACACAATAAACGGAACTAAATTCAGAGTTTTGAGCAACAAGATATAACAGTTCAAAGTCGGTTGGTTTTCACTACATGAACAGTGAATTTTCAGATTTGAAGAGCCATCTTTGGGGCATTATTTGGGTATCGACCCACCAAATTTGGTACACTTAAATATCCATAAGTGGACTACCTCTCCATCAAATTTCACACAAAAACTCATGTGGGAAGGCAGTTAACAAAACTACCAAAGTTCGAAAAATGTTTCAAGGACAATCTGCCTTCTTGCTTTTATTTCTTTTCCAAACATTTTGCACAATGAAATCAGTCCAAATTCGATCCATTTTTGAAACCAAGGTCCTAGAAACCTTTAATAAACATTGATGGTTGATTGACATCAAAATTTTCTAAATAAAACATCCCACGATGACTAGACCAGTCGGCCAGCTAGAAGGAAAAGCTTTCCAGTTTTCCAGCTTTATCGCACTTTCAAAATCAGGCCATATCTCACTCAATACAACTTGAAATTGAGAATAGTTGGTGGCATTGAAAACTAGGTTCAAAATAATTCATTTCATCAGAAAAATTCGGGCCAAATTGGCCGAAATCTTGCTAGAACCCCATTTTTCAAACTTTAAAACCTGGATCTTTATATATACACAAAACGCATGATGTTACGAACTCAAATAAACATCAAACAAGGTCCCAAAAGCCAAATATTCTAAAAAAAATATAGATCCAAGTTTCTTGAACATAAACTCTCATAAACACACTCAAATCTCTTGCATGAACGTTGAATAGGGTAAGAAAAAGTCATGGGAATACCTGAGGATGATTTTGGATCAGATTATAACATGAGAAATGTGAGGGAAGCAAATTTGTTGAAACTTCAAGCAAAATTGCAGCAAGCACAGTGACAGAGTGGCAGCAACTTTGGGGCCGAATTTGAGGCTTTCTAGATGTTTTTTGTGAAATGTTTCTAAATGAAATTGCTCTCCCAACTTCCTAGATTGTGCAGAAATCGAAAGCTTGTCAAATGAAGCTATATTGAAGAAGCAAATTAGGTCGAAAAAGGGTTGAAGAGTCAACCTTTTCCGAAAAAATGTTGCAGAAAAATTTCCTTTCCTCTCCTCTGTTTTTCTTTCTTTTTGCTGTCTCTTCCTTTCTGCCGTTTTTTCTTACCCTCCTCTCCTCCTTAAGACTCCTTCAAATGGAACAAAATTGACCAAAACCCTCAAAGGAAAGGCTGAGATGATCTGGGTTTTGTGGCCACATTTTTGGTCCCTAGGATCAATTTTTCTGCTATTCTCTGGATAAGAATTTGAGACTGAGATGTTCGAATAAAGCTTGAAAGGCAAGAAAAATCCGAAGCCAAAGTGGATTTGGATCTCTCAAAACCCAGCTAGTATCTTGTATTATTGCTTTGGTTTTGGTACGAATGAGAAAAAGATAACGCGCGCGTGCTGAAGCAGCAAAAAAATATTTTTTTTTTTTGAAAAAACTACATGTTCTTCATTTTGTTTTTCCTTTTTTTCCTTTTAGATTTTCCTACAAAAACCAATTAAATAAAAATCAAATAAGATAAAATGATTTTTTTAGAAAATGAAATAGAAATAAATAATAAATAAATAAAAATAAAAGAAAATAATAAAATGAATTAATTAAATTTTTTTTTTGTGTCTACAGTGATAAGTGAATAGTTTATCACTTATTTTTAGGAGCAAATTTTGCCTACAAAATTCAGTGCCACTTAATTAATTCAGATGTTCAATTTTTTGTTATTAAACGTATCTGAACATATTAAGATATGAATCTATTAAGGTTAAGTGCTAAATTAAGTTATAAAATAGGGCCTAAGAATGAATAACATACGTTAGCATGGATATTAAATCATCCACTCGAAAGGTTGATTTAGGAGAATAGTTAAACTGAATGACAGACAGTGGAAGTTGTTTACCTCTGTAACAGTCCAAATTTTAGCAATATGTTCCCGACAAAGATATATTTGAGCAGAACAAAATCAAGAATTATCACCACAACAAACACCAAATTTTTAAAAATTCAAAACTAAGGAGCAAACCACGAAGCATACACATTCAGTGTCTGCCTCATGAGCTTCATCCATTATAATTATTAATTACTGAATATTGATTCAACTTTTGGGTGAATGAATTTGAAAAAAGAGAGTCCACCGTTTAAGTATCTGCACATACCAAAGCCTTCTATTTTATGATTACTAGTACTTGATACATTTTTATTATAGTACCCAATAAAACCAAAAATCTGGGAAATCTCGCATTTCTATGGAGAGTGGGTTTTCTTTGGGTATGATGCAGAATTGGCGTTTTCCACAAATTGTAGACAATTGCAATGGCTTGAAACAATTCAATAATCACGATTAAAATTTGCCAATACTTGATATATTTAAACGGACATTTAGGTGGACAGTACATATTATAGCTGAAAATTGTTTTCATGTTTATATTTATAGCTGGTTTTTATATAATCACCTATAATCGATATTAACAATTATTGATGCAATGGATCGCAAAAGGTTTATAGCAACATTGGTAGACGTGATTCTATCATTTTACAAGTAGGAAAATTTTACGGTCTCTTCTAGAAACTGTTTCTTAGATTTGTATCCTTGATGTTAAAGGCGATTTATATTTTAAATGATTGAAATTATCATCTTATAAAAAAAGGGTAAAATACCAAAAAAACTCCTTGTGGTTTGATAAATGTTCAATTAAACTCCCTCTAATTTGAAAATCTACACTATAACTCCCTGTGGTGTTGAATAAATTGAAAATTGGACAGAAAGCATCCAATCTGACGGTTGTGAGAAATATCAATATTATCCCTACTATATGTTAAGATGTTTTCCATTCAATTCTCAATTTAGTCGAAATCACAGGGAGTTATAGTGCAATTTTTCAAACTAGAAGGAGTTAAATTGAACATCCGACAAATCATAGGGAATTCATTTATATAGGGGCAATAGTGATATTTCACATATAACCATTAGATTGGATGTTTTCCGTCCAATTTTCAAATTAGTTGAAACCACAGGGAGTTACAGTGTAGGTTTCCAAATCAAAAGGAGTTAAATTAAACGGGAAAAATCCACTTTTCATCCTCAAACTTTGTAACGAAGACACATTTGGTCCCTAAACTTTTCGTCAGAACACATTGATGTAGACACCAAATTTTGGTGTAATTTCATTTACCGTTTATTTTTAGCTTTTTATTTGTCGTGTTAGCTTTGTTCGTTTTTTAGTTTTTAGTTTCTAGTTTTATTTTTATTTTTAAGTTTTAACATAGAATTTCTTGAAAAAAAAAAGAGAAAAAAAAAACATTCAAAAAAATATGATTTAGTCGTTTGTAATTTAAATTCAATGATTTCTTGAAAGTGAAAAAATAAAAAAAAAAGTGAAAAAATGATGAAAAATGAAAAATGAAAGGAAAAGATTGAAAATAGCAATTTTGTTGTTTTAGTTTGTTTATTGTTTTTTATTTATTTATTTATTTATTTTATTATTATTACTTAGTTTTTATTATCATTTTTGTTAAATTACTTTATAAAAAAAAAAAAAAAGGAAAAAAGGGATAGCCGCGGCAAGCTGCATTTGTAGCAGCTTGCAAGGAAAGTTTGGGACGGCTCCTTGGGCTGCAAATACAGAAGATGGCTGGGAGTGTTTAGGGTTGTGAGGTTTCTGGTATAAAAAGCAAAGGAGAAAGCCAGCCGCAAGGGAGAGATTTTTTTGGAAAGAGGAGAGTTACGGGAGAGAGTTACAAAAAAACAAACAAGGAGAGGGGACCAAAAGACTGGCGGCGGGATGTTTCTGGGCAGCAAGAAAGAAAGGGAAAGAGAGCTGGGTAGAGTAGTGGCTGAAATCTGGGAGGAACGAGGGAGTGAAACAGAGGTGAAAGGGGAGATAGAAAGCTGAAGGATTGGAGCTAGGAGCAAAGAGGCAAACGGAAGAAATTGCTGGTAGCTGTCGGTTGTCTTCCTGAGGAGCGGCTGTTTTTTTACTGAGAAGCTGTCGGCGCTCCACCACGTTTTGCTAACCCAGACCATTGATAAAAGGACTGTCACCGTAAGCCCTTTTCCCCTCCAAACTTTGATTGCAAGTGCTGATTCTTTAAGATTGAAAATTTCTGAACCCAAAACTGTTAAATTTCATGCTATCTGGTTCGTTGTTAGCTTCAAAATTCGTTCCTTATGTGTCTGCTGTGGTCTTGTATGATCAGTGGGGAAAGTTTGAAGCCCATTTGGGTTTTGTTGCTAGACTGAAATTCAATAGCAATTTACTAACATTTGCAAAGGAAGGATTTTCTGGCCTGTTCGTTTAATTTGTGAAGTACAATCGTGAAAGTTTCCTGTCTGTGTTGTGTTTTTTTTTTTTTTTTTTTTTGTTGTTTAGTTCATATGTTCACATGTTTGCCCTGACCAAAATTCGGATGTTTAGTTCCAGTTGATGAGATGCAAAGAGGGCCACGGCAGTTTTTGTTTTTGCAGAAAATGTCGTGTGATATCTTGCCAAATTTCTGGTCACTAGATCGTGATTACTATGAATTTTATTGCTCAGTTTAAGGTTGTAATTTTGAGATGAAATATCTAATCAAAGCTGTGCATTGGAGTCAAAAATCTGGTCTTCATGATGAAGGATGGAAAGAAAGGCTATGACTGAAATTTTGTTGCAAGCTTCATTCGTTTCTTTTGCTGCATTTATGTTCCGTTGTTTAGACTGGATTTTCTGAAAAAGTTTGAAGCTCTGTATCATGACTTTAGGTTATTAACATGATAGTTTCTGTCTAAGTTGTTTCACATAGGACTTTTGGGTAATGAAGTTCATTTCAAAGAAAACCCAAGACTGGATTAATTTGTTGTCACGGCACTTGTCTCCCATCAGTTTCTTCATATGCTTTCCTTCATTTGATCTTTAATAGTTCATGGTACATACCTGGATTTTGTGAGTGAAGTTGTTTACATGTTAAGTGGTGTTGAATGATAGTTTTGCTAGCTCATGTCCAAATGTCTACGGCCAAAGCTGATGCATCCACTTATCTTAATTTCCTTTCCCGTGGCTGACCTCCCAGCATTTACATGACATGTTTCCCAGCATTGGCAATGTTTGTTTTTCTTCTCTGTTTCGATTTGTTGGAAGGTCTAAGTTATGCATTGTGTTTGTTTGACTCAGAGCTTGAGTTTTGATTTGAGAGAACTTGTCCAAAGTGTGCGTTAGTTTTCTTGTCGAAACCTGGTTGAAAGTAAAGCTTGCAGCAGTTTCATGTTTGTTTTTTTTTTTTTTTTTTTCTTCTTCTTTTCCAGATTTTTGCATGAGATCTTTCCTAAGTTTTTGCATGTTTGGATGATGACAACAATGTAATTGGTTATTTAGTTTAAAAGTTGTGAATTCGTATTTAAATTGCTGCTCCTGAATAGCAAGTGGTATGTTTGAGATTTGGGTTTCGGTTGGTGAAAGAATAGCAGAAACATTACAGAGACGTGTTTTTTTCGTGAGATTGCATGCATTTGCATGAAAATGTTTTCCAGAAATTGCACTTTGACCCCCCAAGTCTACCCTTATGCCACTATGGCCCAAGTAATTGGAACATTTAATCAATTTGATCCCTCTAAGTTTCTCTTTGTGCCGCAATAGCCCAAGCATGTTTTAGTATCTTGTAATTAAGTCCTAAAATCATTGCAACTTCAATCATTGTTTGGCTCTTTCTTTATTTTTGGAATCTTTGAAGTGCTTAAACGATTTATTTGGACTTGAATGTTTGAGTAATGCTTGTTTTGGGTCATTAGTAGATGCTATATTTAGAAATTGAACGGGTTATTCCGCTTTCTTGGTCTTTAAGCATTTTTTGAGCTCATTCAAGTTGCAATTAGGTGGGTTTTGATGTTTTTGCTTATACTTTACTTTTAAATTGATACCTTGACCCCTTTATTGTTTTGAAGCCATTTTCCCTCATTTGCTTACCATTAGGGGAAGGTATAATTTCTTTTATCTTTTTAGTCTCTCCTATGTGATCCAATGTGCTAAGTGAATTGCATGACTACTTTGCTTTCTTTACATTTCTTAAATTCCTTTCATTCCTTTCATTTACTTTTTGCTTTATTAAGTTTTTTCTTTTATGGGGTATGTGTACACCTCTTGGCTTGTAATAGATAGGGTTTGAAGGAGCATTCGATGAAGAGCTGTTGAAGACTTGTGCCTAGCTAGCAAATGTAATAGTTAGGGCCTTAATCACCTTATGTGTCTTGCATGTCTATGTGCTATATGTTTAATCGTTTTCTTAGGTTTTGGCATTTAGATATGCATGCTAAGTGTTATGTGCTATGTGATCGACATGTCTACTCGCTTTCCATATCCTTGAATGAATGTGATGAATGTACGTTTCCACTAGTCCAACGCTAGTCGGAATTCATAGAATGGGCTAGTCCAAAGCTAGACCCTTAGGGATTTTCCTCGTTAGTATATCATTTGCTTGTTCACCACATATCACGCATTTTCCTTAGTTTTATCATTTGGCATGATCCTCAAACCCCTTCCCCTTCACTTTAGGACTTGCATCTCATGCTAGTTAGGGTTCATTTGCGTGAAAATCCCCTCTTGATAAGGGAAACGAGCGAGTGTGGCTACTCGATAGCCTTAGCACGCTAGTTTTACCTTCTAATCCGAGGGAAAATCGAAGTCGAAAAGTTAGGAGTCAACCCCCGTACCCGACCTGATGCATTCCTTTAGGTTCATTCATTCTCAATTTTTCACTTACTTTTTCAATTCACATTTCCTCATTACTTTTCCTTTCTTTATTGTTCAATTTTGGTTTCCACTTCACAAAATTGCACTTAATTACGATCTATATACACTTATCACTATATTTCATACACTTGCACACAAACACTTGGATTTCCATACAATTGCACACATGCACCTTTTTATACACTTGCACACTTGCACTTGAATCATCATTTGCATTAATCGACCTCTATAAGGTTTTCTTTCATTGGCCGTCACAATTCATGTGGTTGGGACCAAAAACCTTACAAGAGACATTTTAGAATTTAGGTTTGCATTTTTTCTTTCTTTTGCATTCATGTAGTGCATCCAAATGTAATAAATTCTTTGGTTAAAACAAGAAAATCTTTGATTAAATCATGCAACTAGCCTTGGCTAGGTCGAAGGGGTGCCTTGGATTTTTATCCTTGCCTTCCCCTTCGTCAAATGTGACTCCCGAACCTTTTTCATTGGTTTACGTGGACTAGGAGTCGTTTAAAAGGGGTTTCTTATAATTTTTTCCTAAAAAATTCATTTTTAGGTGACTTGGTACACCTTAACTCATTACCAAGTGGCGACTCCGATTTTGATTTCAAAAACCCTTTTTAAACTACATTTTGGGTCAAATCGTCGCATTCTCAAAACCCCATTTAGACCCATTTTTCTTTTAAATCTCAATTCATTTTTCAATCATCACAAAATCCATTTTTCAAACCATTTATTTATTTCATCAAAAAATGGGGCGCGACAGTTGGCGACTCCACTGGTGAATTTCGAGAGTCCGAGCAAATTTGATTTAATCAACCTTTTTCTTCTTTTAACCTTTTCATATATCACATTTGGGTGTTTAGGGTTGCATTTTTTTTCTTTTTTAGGATTTTGCATTTCACGCGTATCCAACTAATCCCTCGACTCATGAATGCATGTTTGAATGAATGTTTACTTGTTATCTCGCGCTTGCATTGCATTTTGGGAGGTATGGGTCACCCTAGAGCCTCGCGTTGGTTCTTGATCCCTCCCCTCCAAACGAGCACTAGCATACGCGCATACGCTTTATTATTCATCCCTCTTTATTTTTCTTTTAGTGGCTTGTCACGCCACTCCACCCTGTTAGGATTAGGAGACCCACTTGGACGTGTGATCGTGACACGACGTGTGCGTAGCACGATCCAATGGGTCACTCACTCTTCCGCTTTAAACTTTGGGTTAATATCCTTAGTTTTTAGTCGAAGGTTGAGGTTTTTCATAAATTCACTCAAACATGCGGCCGTGACACGACGTGTGCGTAGCGGTGTTTGGGGAATCGCTCGAGCCACCGACAAAGGGCCATGGAATTGATGACCCTTGGCCCTAAGTCTGAAGGCTTGGGGACCTGAGCTTATCGAGTTAGATGCATTAGTGAACCCTAACCTCATGCATCCATATAGTTCACCTAGGGTAGAGTCTGCCTTACCCTATTAGGGACACCATTCACGAGGGGAGGGATCCCATCCTTTTCCCTATTTACTTTTCCTGTTTTTTATCATTTAATTGTCCAACGTGTTATGTGATTATATGTGGAACTAACTTTCCTTGTTTCTTGTTTTTGCATTCACAACCCTAGCAAATAAGAGGTCTGGCATGACCTTCATTTAAAAAGCCTACCCGTGTAGATAGGATATGGCACGTTTAAGAAGTTTTTGTATATTTTTGTGCATAAATAATAATGTCATGTCATTTTAGGCCTACCCTGGCAAATCAAGGGTCCTTTAGGTCATATTGCATATTTTACTGCTTTAATAAATGGCATCACGCATAAACCATAGAAAGGGAATGCCACATAGGGAATCCCGTTTTAGGAATAAACCACCTCTTGTCTCGGATACTTAATCCAAAGAGACTTGCACGTTTACCTTTTTCGTACCATCCAAAGGGGTAGTGCATAAGGTAAGGTAAGGATCCGATCCTTTTGAAGAGAATAAAGCAATTTTTGCACATTAGAATATGAGCGTCTAGAAATCACTTTTTGGCCATTTTATCAAAATTGGTAAAATTCTCTTGCGTAAAAGGACATTAATTTGAAGAAATTCACAAATAATTCCTCACTATTGAGATGATAAATTGAGGCCAAATCGTGATTTTAGAAGGCTCATAGATTAATTTTTTTTAAACTACCCAATAGGTAGATAATTCAATCATTTTTGAATAAATCATTAAAATCATCAATTCATTTGACCAATTTACCCTTTTAGGGTGATTTGGCCAATTTTTGAATAAATCATTAGCTTCATTTCATTCATTTGATCAATTTACCCTTTTTAGGGTCATCCGGTCGATTTTTGGATAAATCAACTTCATTTGACCAATTTACCCTTTTTAGGGTCGTCCGGTCGGGTTTTGAATAATCATCAATTCATTTGATCAATTTACCCTCTTTTAGGGTTATCCGGTCGATTTTTGAATAAATCATCAATTTCATTCAATTCATATGACCAATTCACTTTTTTTTAGGGTCACGTAGTCGATTTTGACCAACTTACCCTTTCTAGGGTCATCCGATCGATTTTTGAATAAATCGTCGATTCATTTGACCAATTTGACCTTTTTTTTTAGGGTGATTTGGCCGATTTTGAATAAATCATGTACATTTCATTCATTTGGCCAAAATTTTCAAATTATTTTTCACTCAATAAGTTGGTTGGATCCGTCAGGTATTGTATAGTGCATGCTCTGGAGGACTGCATTTTCATTCTAGGCCTACTCTTGGCACAAAAAGGGCTCCCTCAATAGGACATGCATCCGAATTTTTTGGATATTTACTAACTCTTGTCTTTTTCTTTTTTCTTTTTCTTTTTTCTTTATTCTTTTGGAAAAAGCTAAGCGAGGGCTAAAATCTAAAAGCAAGTCATCTCATATTTTCAGGTAATATTTAAATATAGCTACCCGAAAAAGCCCCGTTATCACTCGATCACGTAGCCGAGCTTCAAGAGATAGTGTAAACATGAGTACCCATCCAGAGTCATCTGATAGGCCTGCAACCACATCACCGTTTGACTTGGCGAATCTGGGAGCTCAGCTGAGTGAAGTTTTCAGCCGATTTAATGAGCTGAGCGTTGAAATGATGACCCAACGGCGCGTAATCGATCAATTGGTCACTGGAGGGGCTAGCGGTGAGCAGCAACATGAATCCTTACCCCTGGCCCAATCTGAACCAATACTTTTACCTTATGCTCAAATCTCTGTTACTTCACAAGCTATGAATCCACCTGAAGAAGCCTTTACATATCCCACTCATGGCCCACCACCTATTTATGCACCCAACATCCAAATTAACCCTCCTCATGTCCAAATTCCCCAAAATTATCCGCCAATTACTATGAGCATGCCATTCGAATCACAGGGACCTCATTATTATCCCACCGCTGAGCCATTCATCCTCAATACCGCCGCTCAAGGAAAAGTTGAAGTTGGGGAGTCATCTGTACCGATGGACAAGAACTTGCTAAAGAGATTAGATCGATTTGAGGAGTTTATAAGGAAAAGCCAAGGTGTGAGCAAGCAAGGAGGTCTAGACTACAGCGAACTATGCTTGTTTCCGGATATGCAATTGCCGGTGGGTTTCAAAGCGCCCAAATTTAGCAAGTACGATGGAAATGGCAATCCCAAAACACACCTTCGGATGTTTGCAAACAAGCTAGGGAAGCCGATAGATGATGAGAATCTACCTGTGCGCCTATTTCCCGAGAGTCTAGAAGGTGACGCGTTGGATTGGTACTCCAATTTGAAGCCTGAGGATATGAAATCTTGGATGGATTTGTCAACCGTTTTTATGAGGCAGTATGAATACAATTGCGAGCTTGCTCCAACGAGGTCCACACTTGAGGGAACCAAAAGGAAGCCATCGGAGGACCACAAGACGTATGCAAAAAGATGGAGAAAATTGGCTGCCAAAGTAGAGCCTCCCATGACTGAAAATGAGATTATTCGCACGTTCATCAAAGCTCATGACCCGCCCTATTTTGAGGAAATTTTTCGAATGACTGGGTGTT